>NC_143570.1:42147500-42772500 GCF_054136105.1 Typopeltis vanoorti
AAAAAATTTAAGACTGTTTTTTGAAGTGGAAGAGTACGTGCGGATTAATATGTTCAGAAATGTCCGAAAATACGTTAGCATTTTTAAATAAATGTATTTCTTGTTTTCCGCAGTCGCGATTATAAAAGAAAACATCATGATAATAACTGAGTTAGAAGTAAGTAGGTGTCATTGTTAGCACCTCTTATAGATGGAGAATGCCAAGCTTTGAAACATTACTGTAAACGAACAGCATGAATTAATTAACATTTTATTTCTTTAGTTCTGGACCTTGGGTGTGTCCCAAACTTGTTTAAATAATGATGTTTGCAGCCTTGAATTGTGTGAGGAAATCTACTGTTGACGGAAGAGCAAGATGAACGAGGAAAGGGTTTCGTTTTGGCTCATACAAATGATTGAATACAGAAATGATTTCAGTATGAAATGGATGGCTTATGCCGATTGTTTTTGCGATGTAATTGAGGTGTTTTGACTAGAATGGCCTCATTTTATAATTACTAAAACCGATAATTGTCCATGATAGAGCGCAAATGTAAATGTATTCAATGATCAAGCCAGTGTTATAAAGAATTGACAGTTGGTCAGTCATGTTCACGTTATTATAATCAGTAAGCATTTAGCATAAAATAATTGAAATGTGAATAGGGAATTCGATTTAGAAATATCTCGAATTAAAGTTGGGCATAAAGAAACATTTCATGAAATTACAAGAGGCTTATCATAAGGAATGGATAAGGAACTTGTTTTTAAGGAGATGGTTAACTCATTTAATATGTAACTTGGTCTCGGAATAAAAACGAATTAGGAAATAAGAAGTAACTATAAATTAAGAGTAAAATTTATCTTTGTCTTAATGTAAAGTGGTGGTTATGTTCTGATTTTGAGAAAAATTAAACAGGTTTGACAAAATAACATCGATTCACTATCTTCTGAATATTTAACAGTTCTACAGTCTCATATGAAAGAACTTTGTAAACTCTAAAACGGATTTAAGATTCGAATAATCTCATGAATTAGATTAATAATGTCAGGTGTAATACTTGTTTGTTTCTACAAAACGAATATTAGTACGTTTTATTTTGAAAAAATAAAATTAATGTAAAGATAATTGCGAAAGCAGTGGATAAGAACTTGTTGAACGATGCCACGTATCAAGGGATGAAAATTGAATAAAAAAAAAAAGAAGGACGGCATTGAAAGAAGCTATCAGTGATTTAGTGTATTTTCCAATAACTCTCATGGGGATATTTATATTTGCATATTACGAAATGATTTCATATTTTGTATTATATTTTATATTATATTGATTTTATATTTTATATTATATTATACAGGGATTCTCAACTTATGGTACGCGTACCACTGGTGGTACGTGTGGAATATTTCCAGAGAAAACTGTTCGATTTGTCAGCAAGGAAAAACAAATATCCTAATTTTCAGTATTTAAAGCGAAGGCTCTGGAGGCATCTTATGAAGTCAGTTTAAGAAGAGCTAAGGCAAGAAAATGTCATACGATCGGAGAGTCATTAATATTACCAGTAGCTACAGATATGGTGAGAATATTTTTTTTTTGGGGGGGGAGGCATCAAAACAATTTGAAACGATTCCAATATCCAATGACAGCTGTATCACGAAGAATTTCAGACAAACTACATTTGTCTTCAAATGTTAAGGAGCAGTTAATAGAAAAAGTTCAGGCTAGTAAATATTTTTCCATACAATTGGATGAAACTACTGACATTATCAGCATGACCCATCTTCTTACGTATATAAGATTTATAGATGGGAAAACAGTGAAGGAAAAGTTCTTGCTTTGTGAACCACTGTCTGCTCGAACAACCTCAAATGAAATATTTTCAAAATTAAACCAATTTATGAAAACGAATGATACAGAATGGAATAAATGTGTGTTGATGTTTGTTCTGATGGAGCACGTGCAATGGTTGGGAAACACAGTGGCGTTGTTGCAAAAATTAAAGAAGTCGCTCCACAAGCAAAATTGTACATTGTAGCATTCATCGCGAGGCTTTAGTCACAAGAAATATGTCTGTTGCTCGGAAGACAGTTTTGAATGAAAGTGTGAGAATTGTTAACTTCATTAAGTCCAGAGCTTGAATTCAGACTATTTTCCATTTTGTGCAATGAAATGGATGCTGAACATGATTCTCTTTTACTTCACACTTCTGGCAGGTTTATTTTCCACCTTAACCAGCTGAATACGAGCTTGCAGGGTGCGTGTACTTCCTTATTCTTAGTACAGGATAAAACTGCAGCTCTTAGGAAAAAAAAACTTGGCTTCATCATTAAAGAAATCGATACTGGAAATACGTGTTCCTTTTCATTGTTGGATGCTTTCTTAACCGAGAATGAAATTCTTTTTCATAGTGAACTGGCAGAGAATATAAAGAGGCATCTTGGGAGTCTAATCACAGATTTCAAGGAATACTTCCCTGAAAACCCGGCTTCCAAATTTTGGATTAGAGAGCCGTTTTCCATTGATGACACTTTACCAGAAACGTTAACTCCTTCCGAGAAAGATGAACTGATTGAGTTCTCCTGCGACGGAAGTCTCAAGCAAACGATAAAGAGGATAGATTTAACTGACTTCTGGTTGGCAAGAAGAAATGAATATCCAATAATCTCAGAAAAAGCTGTAAAATTTCTGTCGGTGTTTGCAACTACTTACCTTTGCGAATGTGGGTTTTCTTCTCTCATTTATATCCAAAACAAGTACAGGAATAAGTTGAATGTTGAACCCGATTTAAGATTCAAATTAAGTCAATTGAAACCAGATATTAAGAAGCTGTGTTTAGCTAAACAAGCACAACCTTCATGCTGAAACAAGAATGGGAGTTCTGTAATTAAAATTATTATTATTATTATTATTAGACACCTCCAGGGAGTTCAAAGACTCATCGAGGGAGGGCACCTGCTGTACAACTCTCTCTTCACCACTCAATCCATTAACTACGCCAACGCCATCTACCGATGACCACCACCACTAGTATTTCCACAGACAATCACAAACATCCATGCCCACGGCGGGATTCGAACCCGCAGCCTTTTGGCTGGAGAGTGGATACGCTAACCACTCGGCAGCCAGGCTGGCAAGTGGTTAACTATAAATATGTTACATTTATAGCGTGTACTGATTGTAAGTTTATTTGAGAACTGAAGTACCTTATCGAGAATATGTGTTTGTCAAAATTTGTTGTATTCATTCATTATTATTTTATTTTTTAAAAATTGCACATTTTACAGAACAGTCCATTGAATAGATTCAAAGAGTATCTGTTTCTCCAATAAATATCTGAATAAAATAATAAATGACTAAATAAATCACTAGTATTGCAGAAAAATGCTTATTTTTCCCCTGGATCCAACAAATCATGCTTTTACAGAATAAATTTGCTTACTGGTACATCTAATATCCTGAATTAAATATAGGGTACGCCATTGGAAAAGGTTGAGAACCCCTGACTTAGAGAATAAATATTAGAAAAGGTTGAACTTCTGCAAATAGAGTTTTTGTTAGAGCAGCGTTGTAACAGTTAGTACCGAAGTTTTTGTTGTAATTGAACTCCCCAAACTTCTATGAAAAAGCGGTTTAATGACCGGATAAAGTAGAGTACAGACAGAATACGAGTTTGTTCGTATATGACCTCGTAATCCGTCAGTTTTCAGACGATTGACCTTGTTTGATACAGAATTAATGTAAGGATATGACTGTGAACAGTGGAATTGGACGGCACAGTTCAATAAGTGAATTAATGTTAAGAACGTTAAATATTTTGCATTTTATTAATAGTAGAGAACTAAATGCTACGGATACTATCAGATAGGATGATGATAGATAAATAACGGAGAATTGGTATTTAATATATGCTAGCGCATATATCATTGTGATGCATATTTCAAAATTTTCGGAGTTAGTCACTCTTAACGGACATTGTAAACTTGTTTTGGATAATCCCTCATTTCTATCAAGGAGGGAGGGTTCAAAATAAATATGGAACTGCATAACTTTTCCTTTAAATTTTTTAGATGCGAGTCCTATTTTGGGCACAGAAGCCCAAAATAGGACTCGCAGAATTTGATCTTGCAGAATAATCCTCGATGAAGAGCAGAATTAGGGTATGAAAAAAAATGTACATAATTTTTTTTTTGAAAAAATTGAGATGTTGTTAGTATACAGGGGATAATAATGAATAAATAATCTTAAAAAGTAATACAAAGAAATTCGGATGGAAAAAGTCATCACACACAAATCATTCACTTCAGCCACGAATCACCGTCAAAAAATAATTGCTTCTATTGGTGGCAGTCAATATTTTTCATCAATATGACTTGTGTATTAACGAAAATGCATTGATTAGTATCGTTCTTTAATTAATATTAACAAAAATGCACAAGCATAAATAATATTTAATTTGGAACATATCAAGGGCACTCAACCAGGGACGCAACTAGGAATTTTGCCCCCCTTCCTCCTAACTTTTTGTATAGTTTGTGCCAATTTTTCCGCCGCCCCCTCCAAAAAAAAAGCTTGTCGTCCCGTACAAATGCACGTGTTGCACTGTCGGTATTGGCATAGAGCCCCTGCACTCAGCCAGCAATTATACTAACTGTTAACTTCTGTGGTAGATGGAGTGAGCCCTTGGCTCTTTATCCCTTTATCTCTATTTTACTTTGAGGTTGAGGTAGCTGGGTGGATATTATGCCCGCTCTTTGTAAGCTTTTCTATTGGTTTTTATTTTAAGATGCTTTTTGGTCTTCTGTGTTTTGAAGTGGTCTGTTGGGCTGTAGTTTGATGTAATATTTTAACAATTGATAGTAATTGGTTTTGGTCGTTTTCTGTTATTGCAAAGAATTTTTCTGCGACGTTCGTTATTCATGAGTGTCTTGATGCTTGGTAGTTTAGTATCGCGATAAAGTTGAGCGTTTTTGACAAACCAGGGTGCGTTTAGCCATCCTGAGGCAACAATTATACTAATATACTAATAGCAAATTTACTAATAATCTTGATCTCTTTTGTATTTATGTATTTTTGTATTTGTGTATAACTCTTTGTTATATATTATGATTAAATTATTATAATTAATTAAAATATATTATAATTCATGAATTATGTTTTATAAATGATTTTTACTCAAACATCTCTTGATTTACACCATATAAGAATTCTCATCAGTGGCTTTATAAGTCGACATTTATTATTAGTATATATATATATATATATATATATAATTGGTATGAATCCAATATCCTTGGAGGGTAATGGATAGCAATGCTGTAGCCAATGAAGTTCTAACTGAGGCTCGGCTATTGCTGTTACCCTCCTGCCATGATCAGAGCTTTAATTCATTAATTAGTATATTCATTAATTAGTATATATAATTGAAGATCAAAAAATGTGTGGATTGATTAGGTTTGTTCAGACCAATCAGGTGGATCGAATAATCGACAGTGAGATGCGGTGATTAATACCCTTGGATGGCATTGCTGTAGCCAATGAAGTTCTGACTGAGGCTCGGCTATTGCTGTTACCCTCCTGCCATGATTAGAGCTTTAATAGCTCAATAACACCTTATCCCTACACTGTCCTCTACAGATAGCGGGGAAGATGAAAAGCATTTTTGCTTCGCCCCTTTAAGCCAGTCCTTATAAGGATAAGGACTAGTATATATAATTGAAAAAGATCGAGGAGAGGAAGTCCTTTTTAGGACTTTCCAGGGTAACAAATGGCAATGCTGTAGCCAATGAAGTTTTAACCTGAGGCTCGGCTATTGCCGTTACCCAGCCATGACTAGAGCCTTTTAGCTCAATAACACCCCATCCACACAGATTTTCTTCATTCAGATGACGGGATAAAGAGTCAAGGACTCAGTCCATCGCCCAGTTCTTATAAGAACTAAGTATATATAATTGATATATATATATATTAGCAATATATATATATATATATATACATATATATATATATTAGCAATATATATATATATATATACATATATATATATATTAGTAATTACAATTATATATATATATATATTAGCAATTGATATATATATATATATACTAGTAATTATATATATATATATATATTAGCAATTATATATACTTAGTTCTTATAAGAACTGGGCGATGGACTGAGTCCTTGACCCTTTATCCCGTCATCTGAATGAAGAAAATCTGTGTGGATGGGGTGTTATTGAGCTAAAAGGCTCTAGTCATGGCTGGGTAACGGCAATAGCCGAGCCTCAGGTTAAAACTTCATTGGCTACAGCATTGCCATTTGTTACCCTGGAAAGTCCTAAAAAGGACTTTCTCTCCTCGATCTTTTTCAATTATTTTCAATTATATATACTAATAATAAATGTCGACTTATAAAGCCACTGATGAGAATTCTTATATGGTGTAAATCAAGAGATGTTTGAGTAAAAATCATTTATAAAACATAATTCATGAATTATAATATATTTTAATTAATTATAATCATTTAATCATAATATATAACAAAGAGTTATACACAAATACAAAAATACATAAATACAAAAGAGATCAAGATGGGAGAAGGCAGATATCAAGAAACTATTTACCTAAAAGGTTCTTTCCTTACTTATTTTTAATAATCTTTATTATTATTATTATTATTTTTTTACACAGCTCAATTATACCATGATAAACATAGATGCGCTAATACTGACCGAAGTTGCAATAAACGACACAGAAATTTACGCATACAACACAAATCATTATCAAACCTACAACTTATGTAGACTAAACAAAAGAGGAGGTGGAATTGTGGCATTTATCAAAGAAAAATACAATGTGACAGAAAAACAAACTCACTTCGAACATGCGGAAACACTAATTTTAGAACTCACAAATAGCCACAATAGTATCAAATACACAATATACAGACCCCCAGATAATAATCCACTCAGTTTTCTTCACGAGTTAGAAACATGGCTAAGCGGCATCAAACCGCGTACAACACACAGGCTCATCCTAATAGGAGACATTATCATAAATACTCTAGACCACGCTTCTTCAACCACTAACACATATCTTGATATACTAAGTCAGTACAACATAAACCCTAGTATTAACACACCAACAAGAGAAGAAATACTCAATAACTCACTAACACAATCATGCATTGATCATATCAACATACGGCTCCCATCCATACATATACATCATCAGTAATTAACGTAAAAATTGCCGATCACTACTTTGTCTCAACTTCGTTTTATTACGTTTCCTACCGCCCCCCCCTCCCACCACCACAAAAGTCGACAAAACTCGATCATATTAGAGAGCATTGTCGATAACCAAGTAAAAAATACAGACTGGAATTCCCTACTTAAAATAAACGATCCTGTAACATTATACGAGAATTTTCAACTAATGTTCACAGAAATATACAAAAAAGCAACAAAACCTACACAAACGAGGCGACAAACAGACAGCAACCCATGGATAAATGACAACATACTAAATGCTATTACTGAAAAAGAAAATCTATGGGAAAAAACTTAAAAAGTCACCCAGTAACACACATTTACAAACCTTATACAAAAACACAAGAAATAAACTAACAACAAAAATTCGTAGGGCAAAAAGACGATACTACTTCCAAAAATTCATGGAATATAACAACAATATTAAGCAAACATGGGCAACACTCAACGAATTAATAGCCCGAAAAAAGAAAACTTCAGCACAAGATTTTATTGCAAAAAGCTTCGGTCAGGACACAAACCAAGAGGAACTAGCAGACTCATTCAACCATGCTTTCACAAACAACATCACACAACTCAAAAAAGACAAACTACTAACGATCAACAAAAAACTACCGACACAAAGTCAACAACAAACGATGTATTTTCCACCCATAACAAAACAAGAACTGAAAGAGGCAATCCTACAACTAAAACCAAAGACCACTCCAAGAATAGACAAAATAAGACTCACAGACCTTATAACACATTTTGAACAAATAAATCCAATACTTTTGAAACTCGTGAACATAATATTCGACACAGGCATTATTCCACAACAACTAAAAACTGCAGTAATTACGCCAATATACAAACACGGCAAAAGAAACGATACTCAGAACTACAGACCAATAGCTACACTACCAGTCATCTCAAAAATTCTAGAAAAAATAACACACACCAGACTACAAAACTATTTACAGAAGTACAACATCATCTCACAAAACCAATACGGATTTCAGAAAACAAAAAGCACCATTACTTTATTAGAAGACATCGCCGACACAATAAACAAAGCTCTCGACAAAAACAAGTATGCCGTCCTCATACTGCTGGACCTAACCAAAGCATTTGACACACTTGAACATGACATACTACTCACCAAACTATACTAAATAGGTATAAGAGGAACACTGCATACATGGTTCAAGAACTACCTCTCAAACAGAACACAAGTAACAAAAATACATACATGTCACAGTCGGAGTATACAAGTAAAACACGGTGTACCTCAAGGTGCCATATTATCACCCACTCTATTCAACATATACATTAACGATGTTCATAACATATCCATAAGAAGTCAAATATTTCAATACGCAGATGACACTGCACTACTCGCAATCCACACAGACATTAACACAGCTCACTGCAAAGCACAACAAGACCTAAACGAAATCACAACATACTTTCACCAAAATGCAATTCTAATCAACGGCACCAAAACACAGATGTTGACAATACACAACCCAATAATCATACGCGCTACATCACTATCGATACATTGTCACACATACTGCTGCATCAACAGCAAAAATACCTGCTAATGTTCCGAAATCAAACCTGTAACACACGCAAAATACCTCGGTCTCTATATACATTCCCACCTTAAATGGACAAAACATATAGAATACCTACACACTAAACTCCGGATCATCGCAGCAAAACTCTTCCAAGTTAAAGATATTATTTCACCCAACATAAAAAAACTCCCATATCACGGTATCTGCGAATCCCTACTCAGATACGGAATAACAGTCTATGCAAATACATCAAACAGCCACCTAACAAAATTAGAAACACTACACAGGAAATTCGTGTCGACAGTGATCTGGACACCTTACACGCAACAAGCAATATCCGACAAGCACATGGCGATACACAGAATTCTGAGCATTAAAAACCTGAAACACTACATGACATTAACAAGGAATTATTTCAACATCACCTACCGAAACAACAGAGACACATATCGTATAACACGACCTACAACAACTCTCTTCATCCCCACACCCTTCAACAACTCATACGGTTCTTTTGTGAGATCACATCAGATACCCACGCAACTCAACAACCTACCAAGAAAGTTAAAACACGTAGATAACTACAGAACATTAAAAAAAGAACCCTGGAAAATATACTTACAAAGTTAAGAAACCATTAACACTAATATACACATTATAAATCACTAGCATCCAATGCCTACATCCCATACATAAACAGTAGCAACAATACAAATAGTGAAAGCTAAATCCCACTCTCTTCATAAAAGCTAACCCAAGCTTCGAAGTAGGCTGGATGAACTTGCCTCAGTCATCTACAAGTAACCCTTATAAGCAGATGCAGAAATTTGTATGAATAATCACTCTTTCTCAAACTTTAAAAATAAAAAATAAAAAAATATATATAAATAAAAATTAATGAGAAATAATAATTGTAATTATCTATTATGAATTGTTATTATTACAAATGAGAAATAATAAAATGTTAAAAATTAAAAAAAAGAATTTAATTAATAATTAAAAAACATCTGTAATAATCATAATTATGAATATTATAATAATATACGTTATAAACAGTTATTGTTATTATTATTTAAAAAAAACTTTATGTACGAGAAAGTATTTGTTATGCATAATTGTGTTCATATAATGTATGTAATTTATCTGGGAAAAAATGTAATTTTTATATTTTTCTTAATTTCTATAATTTTATAATCTAATTATTATATGTATGCAATACATAATAAAGTGTTAAAAAATTACTATTATTATTAATTTACAATGACACAGTAATAATTTACAATTATATAGTGTAACTCTGAACTATATAATTGTAAATTATTACTGTGATTGTTATTTTAAAAGATAGCAAAAAAACTATGTTATCATCATTATTATTATTATTGAAATTTCATTATATTTTGTAATCGGATTTGTTTCCTATTGCGTTTAGAAGGCCCTCTTGTGTAATTGCTTGAAGCATTGGCTCAAAGCTATTGTCGATGTAATTTCTTAAACCAATTTCTTCTTCTTCCACAGTCTGTTTCACTTGCAGCAGACCCCGTCCACCTATTCTCCTCGGTAGGTACAACCGGTCAACCTCACTTCGTGGATGTAATGCATGATGCATAGTCATTAGTTTTCTAGTTTTGCGGTCTAGTTTGTCCAGGTCTTCTTTTTTCCAATTTATTATGCCAGCTGTGTATCGGATCACTGGTATAGCCCAAGAATGCATTGCTCTAATTGTGTCATCCATTTAGTTTTGTTTTCAGAATATTTCTAACTCTTTTAATGTATTCTGATGTATTTTAATGATGCTGCCTGTTGTTTAACTTTCGAATTATTATTATTATTATTATTATTATTATTATTATTATTATTATTATTATTATTATTAAACAACACGCTACCTTGGACTTCACTTCGATGCAGATCAAAGTTGGAATAGCCATACAAACTACCTACATACCAAGCTTAGGATAATAGCAAGCAAACTATACAGATTAAAAGACATTGCCCCAACCCACATAAAAATACTAATCTATAAAGCATTATGTGAAAACATTTTAAGATATGCAATCACATCATACGCATTCTGCGCAGACTACAGACTTAAAAGGCTACAATGGTTGCAAGATAAAATGATAAAACTGATATTCTGGGAACAACCCACTCTTATGCAGGAAGCATGTACAAAACACAAAATATTTAAGGTGAAACACTTACGCCACTACACAGTCATGTTAAAACACTACTACAGCCCAACATATAGAGTAACCAGAACAACATATCAAATAACAAGACCACAGTCAACAAACTACATAACATATAAGTACAATAATCACCACGGCAAAGCCACCCGAAACTACTATGTACCTGACATGATAAACAAACTGCCGTTCGACAACAGAAACCTAGGAACATACAGAGAGCTGAAACAGGCACTATATAAATACTATAGCGAGAATGAAAATTAGAGCAATTCCTGTTTCTCTCTCCCCCGCCACACATACACACACACACAAACCTACGACAACCCCTCCTCAAAAAACTACCACTACAAGAACACAAAGAAACAAACACACCATGTCTAAATCCAACCCTATTTGCACAAAAAAAAAAAAAAAGTTAAACTGTAATAGCAGTCGAAATCTTTCAAGCACGTACCAACAAACAGTAAAATCAACACCTGGCTTGTGACCACTATAGGAACACAACCATGAAACCACCACCCTCTGTCATCTATTATCTTCCTCAGATAAGCTCTGCTAAGCTTCGAGGAAGAAAATTACTAACTTGCAAGTATCTGTTATACACACTTGTAATGCGTTATAAATATTATATACATATAATTACTACAGCAGCTATGTATGCAATTCATCTGAGACATATAAAAAAAAAAAAATAAAATAAAATAAAAAAAAAAAATTCTGTACAATCCTTATTGTAATTCTGTAAATAATATTCTTGTATGTAACTTATACTGAGACATAATAAAATGTAAAAAAAAAAAAATAAATAAATAAATAAGAAAAAAAATAAATAAATTATTGTTATTATTGAATTGTGTGTGTACGTTGTATTACTGCATTGTATCGTGAATTGTGTGCACATTGGTGCCAATCCAAATTTAGATAGTTTAAAAAAATGTATATTCATATTTATAAAATGTACTCTGCATTTTGTATATCCAATTTTGTACTGTACAGAAAAGAGAATATGTTTTTCATTGTGTGTGTGCAGATACACTGTGTGACTGGTCAATAACTTTCCTAAAAAAAAAATTAATATAATAAAAAGTTAGGAAAGATTAGCTGATTTGTAAAGTACTATCTCCCATAAAGGGGACAGACGTAAGCCGTCGGATCTGTTTAAGTTAGGAGAATGAAGTAGAGTTTCACATGTTTCTTTATAAAGGCGTTCCATGAGAAACTGACGTTTGTGAAGAACTCTTGTCTTTCTCCAATGAACTCTGTGTCTAGTGAAGATGGTATGTTCAGAAAGTCCAGACTTTTCAGGTTTAAGGTATTCAATATAAGATTGGTGTTCTTCTAGCCGAATAGAGGCAGATCTTCCCGTTTGTCCGAAATAAGATAATCCACAAGAGCACGGAATCTGGTAGACACCTGGATGATTAAGATGTGGAAGCTTGTCCTTAGGAGAAGTGAGAAAGGTGGAGATTTTTCTAAACGGTCGAAAGGCAACAAAAATATTCAGTGGTTTTAAAACTTTTACTATACGTTCACTGATGCCTTGTACATAAGGGATAGTAATGCGCGTTATTTCCTCTGTGTTTGAAGAGAAAGACATATTAAAACTACTCAAAGTTCTTTCAATGAAGCAATTCTTATAACCATTAGATAGAAAGGAAGAAGTTATGTATTGTAGTTCTTTCTATAAAAGATCGTCTGTAGAACAAAACGAGTGGGCCCGATGAACCAGTGTTTTAATAGTTCCTGCCTTTTGACTGGGATGGTGATGAGATTCCGCATGGATATAATGGCCTGTATGAGTCTTCTTTCTATAAACTGAGAAATGTAGGTTACCATCTGGTTGGCGAAGAATTAGAAGATCTAAAAGGGCTAACTGCTTATTTGATTCTATTTCTAGGGTAAACTTAATCCTAGGATGAAATGCGTTTAACTTAGTGAGAAATTGTTGAAGTTCATCAGAAGAGCCATTCCATACAGCAAAAATGTCATCGACATATCTGAACCAATGCATAGGTCTGGGAGAAATATTGTCAAAGATACGTTGTTCAAAATGTTCCATAAAGAAATTGGAGATAACAGGAGAAAGAGGATTACCCATTGCTGTTCCTTCAATTTGTTGATACAACTTATTTTTAAAGGAAAAATAACCAGAATTTATTACAAAATCAAATACGTTTACAATGTCCGAAGGAAATTCCTGTTGTAGTAATTCAATACTTTTCGAAAGAGGCACATTTGTAAATAAAGAAACAACATCTAAACTGATCATGATATCGGAAACGTCCTCTCAGAAAATTTACTCTCCTCTTCAACTAGAAGAACTGATACTTATATAAAAAATACTTTGGATTTCAAAAATAAAATTTCAGATCTTCATTTGGACGTTTCTGATATCATGATCAGTTTAGATGTTGTTTCTTTATTTACAAATGTGCCTCTTTCGAAAAGTATTGAATTACTACAACTGGAATTTCCTTCGGACATTGTAAACGTATTTGATTTTGTAATAAATTCTGGTTATTTTTCCTTTAAAAATAAGTTGTATCAACAAATTGAAGGAACAGCAATGGGTAATCCTCTTTCTCCTGCTATCTCCAATTTCTTTATGGAACATTTTGAACAACGTATCTTTGACAATATTTCTCCCAGACCTATGCATTGGTTCAGATATGTCGATGACATTTTTGCTGTATGGAATGGCTCTTCTGATGAACTTCAACAATTTCTCACTAAGTTAAACGCATTTCATCCTAGGATTAAGTTTACCCTAGAAATAGAATCAAATAAGCAGTTAGCCTTTTTAGATATTCTAATTCTTCGCCAACCAGATGGTAACCTACATTTCTCAGTTTATAGAAAGAAGACTCATACAGGCCATTATATCCATGCGGAATCTCATCACCATCCCAGTCAAAAGGCAGGAACTATTAAAACACTGGTTCATCGGGCCCACTCCTTTTGTTCTACAGACGATCTTTTACAGAAAGAACTACAATACATAACTTCTTCCTTTCTATCTAATGGTTATAAGAATTGCTTCATTGAAAGAACTTTGAGTAGTTTTAATATGTCTTCCTCTTCAAACACAGAGGAAATAACGCGCATTACTGTCCCTTATGTACAAGGCATCAGTGAACGTATAGCAAAAGTTTTAAAACCACTGAATATTTTTGTTGCCTTTCGACCGTTTAGAAAAATCTCCACCTTTCTCACTTCTCCTAAGGACAAGCTTCCACATCTTAATCATCCAGGTGTCTACCAGATTCCGTGCTCTTGTGGATTATCTTATTTCGGACAAACGGGAAGATCTGCCTCTATTCGGCTAGAAGAACACCAATCTTATATTGAATACCTTAAACCTGAAAAGTCTGGACTTTCTGAACATGCCAACTTCACTAGACACAGAGTTCATTGGAGAAAGACAAGAGTTCTTCACAAACGTCAGTTTCTCATGGAACGCCTTTATAAAGAAACATGTGAAACTCTACTTCATTCTCCTAACTTAAACAGATCCGACGGCTTACGTCTGTCCCCTTTATAGGAGATAGTACTTTACAAATCAGCTAATCTTTCCTAACTTTTTATTATATTAATTTTTTTTTTTTTAGGAAAGTTATTGACCTTTTTAGTTATCTTACACCAGCTACTTAGGTGGCGCTTTTTGGAATTGTCAGTTAGTGTTTAATTTTTGTGCCTAATTGTACTGAAGATGCCTGTGACACACAGGCGAAAATTATACTAATAAATAAACTTTCTACGTGAGTTTTTTCCGTTATTTATTGTGTACCAATGTATGTATTATATGTAAACCAATGTATGTATTGTAAATATCACATGTAAACAAATGTAATTAATGTATCACATGTAAACAAATGAATGTAATGTGTATAATAATTATAACAAATGTATGTAATGTATATAATAATTATAACAAATGAATGCAATGTAAAAAAAAATTATTTTAAAAGTAAATCATGAGTTTACACCGTATGTTTGTGAAAATAAGGACACATAATATTCAGATTGCATATCTGTAAATACTGTTGTATAATCACACCTTTTCAAACTTGAAAAAAAAATAGTAAACCACAACATGTAATATTATACAACTTATGTAACTCTGAACAATATAATTGTAAATTATTATTATGATTGTTATATAAAAAAAACTGTTATCAGCATTACGATTTAAATCTCATAATATGTAGCACAAAGTGCTGAACCTTGTAAAATAATATACTGAATAGATGATCATTGTACATATGTAAATATTTGAAAGAACAATTAAAAAAAATATATTCCTCATTATCTTCATTTCTACCTTCTCAAATGTTGCTCAGACATTTGAGTGTTTGGAAATAGTAAAACTGTATTTCAAATTACTGACAGTTTTGTAAACAGTTCCTGGATAGTAGACAACCAAACAGTTTTCAAAAGAGCTCATTTGTCTCACTGATTTCCTTGTTATTAATTGTTGTTTTGTATACAGCAACACTAAGAGGAAATCGATTATTTATTGGCCTTGATTTGCTCTTCGATTGGTTCACTTGGGTTTCATAATAAAAATGTGGGAGAGCAGAGCAATAATAAATAAATTAAACATATAAAAATAAATGAAAATAAAAAATTAACAAATCTTAACCCACAAGATCTTGCAGAATAATATAAGCGTTTACTAAATTGAAACTGCTGATGCAGAATTAACCTTCGCTTAAAGAAATCTCTAATGAAAAAAAAAGAAAAGAAAAAATAATTTTATTTGCGTTTATCTTCAGAAAAGGACAAAGCGGAATCTAGCAATCAAATAATAGAAAAGTAAGAATTGAAATTCTGCTCGCATGGTGGCGTGCTTGCAGTCAGTGTTTATTTCAATTTAATTGCACTGTTAGTGCAACTTGATTACAATCGGTGTGAAAGAGGAAGCGTGATGAGCAGGATATGTCACGCCTTTTATCCGCTAATTACCCAATTCAGCATAATAACAGCTCTCATTACCATAAGTCATTTTGAAAAACTCCATGGTGACAGAATAAGGTATATAATATGCAGCTGAATAATCGTGGATTCAGTACATTTGTGACAATCGGAGATATTCGGAAACATTCGGACGTGTTCGGAAACATTCGATCGTAATGTTCGGAAATAATCGGAGTCACACACACACACACACACACACACACACACACACACACACACACACACACACACACACACACACACACACACACACACACACACACACACACACACACACACACACAGCAGTTGTAAATACCTGATACATATTGACAATCTACAACTCAGACTTCCTACAGTTTTATATCCTAAACTTTTTCCTTTTTCTTTCTTTTCTTAAGCTTCCTTACAAATATTACTGTAAATAAGCAGCTGCTATATCCGAAAAGCAAAAGAACGCACGTGCAGAGGACGTGCATCGAATTTTAATTAATAGCTCCAATAAAATAGCCTAGTGATAAATCCAAGGCCACCCTTATAAATCTTGTATTCAAGTGGGTGCCTGTTGCGTATACATCGAGATATTACAGAGAGTTGTAAAGACTTTCATTACTCAACAAAATGTCCTTTGTTTTCTCTTCCACAGTACAGGTCGTATGAAGGTTCTTTCATTTTTCTCAAGATCTGAAGGTACCACCCTTTAGCCGCAGGGTACACTGTTACAGATCTCCTTCCTGGGGATTTTGGAGTGCGCATGAGCATTGACGCAGTTATGACTACAAATGTTTTGAAATTAAAGGAGTTTATCTTATATCTTCCGTTTCGTATGGCTTTAGACAGTTTCAGATTCCTTTATATGTAAATATGATGTAAATACAGTTTAGAGCGACAAGAATCTTAAAGCAATGATTCTACCTCTTTCGCCAAAATGGAGTTCGTTTTTTCCCTATAGAAACTTTATTATTATAAATAAATCTTTAATTGCCGTTGAAGTTTAGAATCACGACGTTGGTATGAATGTTTCCGATTGTCTTTCGGTGGTAGATGAAATTTATTACCCAGTGTGAGACCCTTTCCTGCTTACTGGAGGCTCGAAGTGGCTTCAAAAGTTCCTTGTTTGCTCTCTAGAGTAGGGTTTTGGAACCAGGTTAAAATATATGAAATTAATAAAAAAAAATCCTTAGCAAACCACATTACTAATGCACTGTATGTTTACAAAAATCTGTCGCACGTGGGGGCTACATAAAGACAAATATGTAATTCTAAAATCAATCTGATACTTTTAAATTGTTGTTCTAAGATTAGATATGAAGTTAACTACAAAATATGCAAAGAAAATACATTCAGGACTTCTGTGCTGTATAGGTAGCGAATATCTTATGGAAAAGAGGTCACGTGGTCTTCGGATATTGCACTTTAACGATCTTAGTCAACTGCAAGGTCATTGAAGACATAAATATTTCCGTATTAGTGTCTCTCTGTAGATTTTGAAATAAGATTATAAAATATCTTCGACTTTAAAGATGTCACTTTCTTTAACAGCGATAACCGTGGTTGTCACCATCAAAATACACCGATTACTTTTGAAGGTAGGTAGTCGTTTTACGCAAATATTACATCTACGTTATACGTATACAGTTAACGGTTATAATTTAGCAATTCTGAATTTATTGTTTTCATGGATGTTAATTTGTTATGCTAATGTATTAACGAAGGTTACAGGTAAAATTTGCATGTCTTTAGTAAAAGGATGTGTATTGATTCACGTGACTTGTTGGCAGACCAACAATGGAAAAGCACGAATCTCACTCGCGTTGTATACATCAAAAACAAGTTGTAATAAGACAAACAAGTAACGAAAAGTAATTTAATGGGGTTTTCTTTGTATGTAATAGAGCAAAAGCTTTTTTTTTTAAATATAAATTTTTATTTATTAAACGATAACATTTCTTCCTTCTTAGTTCTTTACTATAGAATGCTTTTAGTTATGCAAAAATGTTTTAGAATTAATAAATATTAATTAAAATAAATAAATAAGCTTAGATAACTGTCCGATCTTATACAAAGACACAGTGACAGCAGACGGTTGTGGTCATTTCATAAATAGACAGAAAATAAAAACTGTCTTCCTAAAATATTTCTTATCAATTTAAAACCTCATGTTCTTTCAGATAGTCATTAACCTACAGTTTCTATTAGAAAAAAAAAAAAAAAAGAGGTGACAGACACTTTTGAACATTTCACCACTACTCTAAGAACTTCCATGAAATCTACGTCTTTTGGAACGTAGAGTCTTTCCCCTGGTGGCTGCTTTGGTGATTGAGATATTAGTCTCCTATTGTAAATTTTAACTTTTTGGAAGCAATATCTGTTGAGTGAAGATACTTTTTTGAATGACGTCAAATTAACACTTAGAAAAAATGAATTATATTAAATTATGCTGTCTTTTTCCTTCAATTTAAATTACAGATTAATGCCTATATTAAAAATGCATATGGCTTTATTATTATTGTTTTAAGGATTTAAATTAGTTATTAGCATCGGCACCAGATGACGTTGTTCATAAGTCAGCTGCCTTAAAGAAATTGTTGTTTTTTTCCTTAGGTGAGTGAATTCTGTAGATTGAGGTGGAATTGTTAATTCATCTCTTTTTCTTTTAAAATATTTCATATATAAATTGCAAATGTTAGATTAAATCATAATAAAGCAACAGATAATTTAAATCGCTTTTATATTTGATATATCAAAAATCTAATTTATTTTAAAAACCTTTTTATTTTTTGGATAATATTAATTTAAATTATTGCTATGAAAGAGTGTGGTTGCCGGGATAAGAATAGCACCAATGTAGCTAATGCATGTCGTACGAGGCGACTAAAATTGGTACCCTTGGAGGGTAATGTATGGCAATGCTGTAGCCAATGAAGTTCTAACTGAGGCTCTGCTATTGCTGTTACCCTCTTGCCATGATCACAGCTTTATAGCTGAATAACACCTTCTCCTTACACTGTCCTCTACAGACAACGGGGAATATGAAAAGCAATATTGCTTCGCCCCTTTAAGCCAGTCCTTATAAGGACTATATAAGGATAGGTTATAATATTACACAAATTACACAAAGATTTTGCTGTTGTATTATAGACCTAATTTCTTCCCATCATGCTTTGGTTTTGCATTTTTGTGCATATTCCGAAGCAAATAATATTAATTAATATAAAGAACAATTCACATTTATATGTATTTGTTTAAAACTTCTTTTGACGGGATGAACTTGTTCCGTACCAAAACTGGGTGCATTTTGTAATATAATATGTAATATAATATATATTTATTTAGGATTTGAATAATTATAAGATAGAAAATCTTATAATTATCTATCTACGTCGGCATATTCAACACAACCGATATTCTTATAAGGACTGGCTTAAAGGGGCGAAGCAAGAATGCTTTTCATCTTCCCCGTTATCTGTAGAGGACAGTGTAGGGATAAGGTGTTATTGAGCTATTAAAGCTCTGATCATGGCAGGAGGGTAACAGCAATAGCCGAGACTCAGTTAGAACTTCATTGGCTACAGCATTGCCATCCATCACCCTCCAAGCAGGGTGACCACCCAGCAAAAATATTTCGTACTAACTTATGCAGGAAAAAGGTACTAGATCTGAAAAAAAAAGTACTAAATTTTCATTTCTTTCGTTTCACTCTATTTAAGACATTTTACGATATTACTACCTTATTATCATAGATGAACTCAATATAAAACCGTTAAAGTAACACATGCACAAGAAATATGAAAAGAAAAAAGTCAAACTCTCCTCACTGTATGATCTATGAGTCCAAGAGCTGCAGTTTTCAATCATCATAACTGAAGTCCCAATTGTAACTCGAGCACTTAACATGAGTATTAATTTACCATATAATTTTAGTCTCATTTTAGTGTTGAAAGTAAAATGTAACATTAACTTTTCAGTTATTTATTATGCTATTTACGTATATACAGGGATTCCCACCCATAAGAAAAACACTGGAAGTATTTATTCATTATTTTTTATCAGATTTTGTTAATTCAATTAACTCTTCAGAAAGAGTAAAATCTGTAGCCGATGAATGTTTCAATTTTTCTTTTGTCAAAAGGAGTCCATTCATCAAAGGAGTTTTCTTTTTTGAGATTTCATTGCATGAATGTACAGTCAACGCATTTTTTATAAGATAGTTACATTTAGTACGTCCACACTGTATTTTCTTAGCGATTTCACTATCAGGAGCAATTGTTTTCAATAAAGTTGGAAGAGTATCCATAAGCCACAAAAGCAGATTGTGTTCGGCATCCAGGGCCGTTCCTTGGATTTGCGACTCATGAGTGCAAAATTGTTGTGTCCCCCCCCCCTTTCCATTAAAAATTAAAGGATTCCGAAGTACAATAACACGTTACGAATCATTTTATTATAGTGCACATTAAGAGGAATGTATATTAAAATAAAGAAAAAACACAAATAGTAAAAAAAAAAAAAAACTTATTTTATATAATAAACAAACATACTCCTATAATGTAACATGGAACACGACAAGAAAAGAAGAGACTCTCAGAATAACTCAGCGTGCAATGGAACCTAAGATTTGTAACATCGACAAAATGGAACATGTTAGAAACACGAAACTAAGAAAGAGATCAGGCTTAAAAGATATGGTAACTGCAGTATATGAAAGCAGGATGAGATAGGAAGGTCACATAGCCAGACTCAGGAATAACAGTATCGGTATTTTTATCGAGATCGTGGAGGCATCTTTGTAACCCGCACTCATGGAGAAATTCTGAGTGAAACATAGGTCCATCAAGAAGAAAACTCAAGAAACTCCTAAATGTTTGTTCAGTGTGCTGAGAGCAGTGATTCAAGTAAGTTGTGTTGAAGCCCGTACCATTTATTTAACTACCCAACGACTCAGCCCCTCACTGAAATCTCTCACATTGGAAGGTTACAAATATGCACAAACGGTTCAGTGTATTATTCATTCCCTATTTTTTATGAACGTGTTCGATTATATCGCCCCTAAATTGTGCCACCCAGGTTCATTGTACTCTTTGCACCCCTGAACGGAAGGGACCTGTCTGCATCATATGCACATAATCTTAATTCTGCCTCTTTAATTTGTTTTTCCGACTGGTATTTGGAACTGGATTTAAACAAGGACATTATACCTGGTGACTTCTTTTAGATTTTACATTCTGCTAGTCATTTGGAGTGTTTGCATAACGAATCAACAGACATTTGCTACCATTAATGCTTATATCACAAAATTTACAATAAGCAGTGTCTCCTTTACTTTTACCTGAATAAATCAAGGATTTAAGAAAGGGATCCTCCAACCATTCTTCTTCTTTGAATTTTTGCTTATATGATTTTTTCATCTTTTTAGATGAACCTTGTAAACCTGAATCATAACTATTATCACTTTCTCTTTTATCTGAATTACCTGTGTCAGAAGTGGTTTCTTGTGAGTGGGAAGGGCTAGCATTGAGATCTTCACTTTCAGTGGTTCGTTTATGTACTTTACTGACTCATGCACTACACATTTTCCCCTGAGATTTAGAATCAAATTTAAATTTAAAAAGTTTTTCTTGTCCATGTTTAAAAGTAAAATCTAAATAATAATATTTTCGATGAAGAATGAAACAAGTTTTTGTTAATAAAATTAATATTAATAAAAACACTGGACTTCTTATAACGCGTGAGAAGTGTTTGAACAGCGAATAATATATTTTCATTGGCTAATGCCAGTCGGATTGCGTGAGTACGGGATCGGGGGGCGAGAGAAGACTAGCGATAGGAAAAAAAGAGAAATCATTCTTGTGTCACTGAATGTGACATAGGGGGAGGTGAGAGAGAAAAACATTAAACTCATATGCCTAACTCTGATGTTGTTGTTATTATTATTCGTAAGGAAGAAAGTGCTAGATCTGTTGGTGAACGTACTAGAACACTAAAAATTTATAAAAACGTACTAGGTATAGTACGAAAATACTAGATGTGGTCACCCTGCCTCCAAGGGTATTAATCACCACATCTCACGGTCGATTTTCTTCCAGCTTGTCAGACCGAAACACACTCCTTCCCAATACAACCGAGACTACCTCTCTGCCTATAAAATGTAAACACATATTCGAATTAAAACGGTGTGATTCGAAAAATACTCAAAGAAAGTTTAAGAACGTTGCTTATTGGTGTATATTGTAAAGTTTCTTAACTTTTAAGTCTTGCATTTATTTTTTTTAAAATTTTCATGTTATCTGAATTTGATTTCAATCGGAACATTTTTATCGGCAGAAGTAATCCAAAATAGTATTGTGTCTATAGCAATATACAAGTATATGCCTACAGTCAAGGTCTCTATGTTTATATAGTCTTTGTCAACATTTTCATATTTAACGTACTGTACAGTTATGAATATTTCAGATATAAATAAATCAAATCTAACTTCTTAATGTGCTTTTCATATTTTTTCTCTGTCACGGCATTTCAAATATACCTTTCCTCATGTGTGTGTGTTTACGCAACAGGAACAAACAACAACGCAGTGTTGTGAGATTTTTAACATCTGCTGCGCTGATCCGCTAAAGCCTTTTATTCCCTTATAGGGAGTAAAAGCGAGGCCGAATTAGTTGTATCTAACTTTTGAAGACTGAGTGAACAGTTCTGTTATCCCACCACGTAGCATTTATCGCAACACTTGTAAGATAGTCGTTCATAGGACTAAGTCTGACTTTGAAAGGTCAAAATGTAGAAAACTCACTTCCTATGCCAATTTTCATTTTCCTATTAATAGAGATGCTCCTTAAGGCTCTGTTATTCCACTCATTCTCTTCCTACGACCTTCTTCAATAACCTCAATGATAGCTAGCCGTCCCTCCTTCTCATACGACAAACCATGCAGTTTCTCAGTCATCTCATGTTTCAAGATCATCTACAATCACTTTCCCCAATCTCTGATCATCATACCATCCTTTAATGTGGAGACGATAACCTAGTCACCACCAATGCTTCACAATACAATTTTATGTTGTTTTTTTTTAACTTGTAAAAAAAGCTGCAGTTTTTTCTAGTTTCCCAAAATCTTTCCCAAAAGACGACCACCCTCTCACAAACTCTGTCCAGCTACCGTTTCACTGAGTATCAGATTCCACTTTACGTCTCTGCCACAGATATTTTCCTGGCCACTGTTCGACAGAACTATAATCACTTTCATTAATGCTCTCCCATTTCTGTTAAACCTACAATAGCTGCTTAGCATTGATGACTCTGACTCTCCAAACCTAATATTATCATTCATCGTTCGTTCTATCTACAGGTTCTTGTGGAACAGCCTTACCCAAAGACTTAAACTTCCAACTCTTGAAGATCAATATTAGCATATTACTTTTCTCTTGACCCGTGTCCGCACAGAGCGTTGATTTGTTACAGTCTTTCCAGCCTCTTGTGTGGCAGCATAAATAAATAAATAGTAAAATAATTATAAAAAAAAAATACCTTCTGACACCCACTTTCTTCATAATGATGTCTACTTATGCCAAAACGATCTGGCTCTGTGCCTGCCATCACTTTTCTTATCTAGGCTTATCCAGGACTCATCTGCCGATAAATATATTGAAATTCAACATCCTGAGATAGAAAATAAATCCGATGACCTTTCGTTGTTCATGTGGACACAAACAGGACATCATCAAAGGTTTGTAAACGTATAATGGGTTGTTGTTGTTCAATTACGGCCAAAACAACTAAGGATTTTTACTGCACAATAATATTTCGGAAATTTAATGACACGTGATAGCAAAGACCTCGATTTACACTAGCAGTTTGATGGAATGTTTATTATAATATATTCACTGACCTTGGACCCAAATGCTTCTGTTCTCCTCCCTCCATAAAAAAGAACTGCTTGAAGGGAATTGCATATTCATTCTATAGAAGATATACAAAAAAATCCTCTATCATTCCTTTTAATTCGCTAGTCAGCAAATTGTCTTTATCGTTGTTTCGACAGTTGTGATAGCCTGATAGTTTTTGTTTACAGATATTTATGAGGACATTATAGTTACTTCGCTATTGAATCCTATACTCTTATTGACAAATGCCTTAATCGCATGCAGTGTAAATTTCCTAACTCGTGTTTCTATTTAAATAAAATAAAATAATCTGTAAACACGGTAAGAGTTTTCCAAAATGAAACGAAAACTAAATATTATGATTAGAGTTTTAGGTTTATGATTAGAGAGCCTGTGTAGCTCAGCGGATGTGGCGTTTGCATACCGCCGCGCTTAGCCGCACGAAGGAAGACTTGGTTTTGAGTCTAGTCGGCGACTAGAGGAAATTTTTCTAAGCCTTTTTTCGACCGGTTCCCGAGTTAGTCGATCTCTGGCACGGGCAAGCAGGTTTTTCCTACCGGAAACTCGGGTTTTTCGTCCTGTAAACTCGAGAAAATCGACCGTAGAACCCACATTATTTCAGACATTAAATATATTGTGTTAGGGTTAGGGACCACGAGATGGCGGCACATTTGAGCCGTCTCTCTTCACTGCGTACCGCTTAATTAGTGATAGCCTTGGGCCATCTGTCTCTGATTGGGTACCAGTGGAGATTGAACTGCCCACTCAGTCTCCAAAAGTTAGATAGGGCTAAATGGCCTCGCCTACTCCCGTATACGGGAATAAAAAGGCGTTAGCTGATTTTTTTTTCTGAGTTTTAGGTTTAATAGCAAATATAGAGCAACCGTGGGACACGATTTCCACAGTTAATTAAAAACTAATTTATTCGTGATAATATCTGAGTTTGTTGTTGTTGTTATTGTTATGTGCCATCCAATCGTTTTCGACTCTCCATCCCACTCTGCCCCTTGACCTTTCTTTCAGTTATTGTAAGTTCAATTGATAAGTTCTTTTATGTTGTCCATCCACCTCTTTTGTGGTCTTCCTCCTCTTCTTATTCTCTCAATCTTCCCCACCATAACAGCTCTGAGTCCAATGCGCATGTAAGGCAGCGTCTTATTTGCGACCAAGTTATAATTAGTTGAAAGGAATGTTTGTCTGTCCGTTGCTTATGAACACTGAAAGAGAGATACAAATGGAATCTGTCTTCCAATGTGAGACTCCCATCCTGTGTTACTGGAAGACGGAAGTGGACTCAAAGAGTTCTTTGGTACATTTCCAGAAAACGAGAATCAACTTTGAAAACTGATTATAAACTGATTAAGTCCATGAATGTCAATTCATGAGCAAATAATCAAACATCTATCAAAAAAAGAGGACATCCTGGTACACTGGAATACAGACATGATATTATGTCCTATTTATGTTAAGAAGATCTCATAGTTTCCCTTAACTGTAGACATATCTTCTTAGAAGAATTGTTACAAGATACCATCTGCCCTAATCTGGACTCTGTAGACTTCAAACATCAAGGAAATCTATTAGGATTGTGTGTCCACAGAAAACTCATCGATCGATCCCATTTTCACACTCCGATTATTGTTAGAAAATTATTTCAGTATTATATATGATGTTTGTGGAGAGTATATAACAATATATATTATATTGAAATGCACTACGAGAGGTTGAAACTTTTCAGAATACTCTGCGATATCTAAAATACCACCCAACTATATTATCGCAATATTCTCTGCAAGGTACATTTTCTACATCATATTTTGGAATAAAATCTCGATTTTATCCAGATGATGTTTTCTTACCAACCACGTTCAACTTAGCATTAGACAATACTCATTAGAGGCCTAAATGAACAAAGGAGAATGTAATTAAGTGAGAAGAATATTCCATTGGCTTATGCAGATGACATCGTCTTCCAAATTCAAATTACTCAACTGATTCATATTAGTCTGGAGAAACTGCAAACTAATCGAGGATATTTTGCAATCTTACTTCTCCAAAAATACAGAATATTATGAAGAAAAAAGAACTATATATCTATATTTAAGAAAGCGTACTAAAAAAAAACTTTCTTAATAAAACTAAAGACTTTAATGTCCTTTATTGGTACAACACAAGACATTACTACACATGTAGATTATGACAAAAATAGATAAGAGATCGAAATCACATATTAAGGGAGACCTCTGATTCTTAAACAAATCAAGGTGCATTCCTTCCTCAGAGGAAGGACTGTGGTGAACTGAACCCATTTACATATCTGGTTAATGCTATGATATTGTAGTTTCTTCTAAGGTTATTCATCATCTAAATATCTGAATGAAAATTTCACATTTGTATGTTGAAGGTAAAATAACGTGAGAAATATAGAAACTCAATATAAATAAATAAATTAAAGTAAAACGTTGTTGGATGGTAGTTAAGATATCAGTTTCAACACTCAAATTTTAATATGTACAGATCTGAAATGTTTATTATTGTTATAAATTGATAAAATATTACAAAACTCGAAAGATTCGTGAACACTTCTGAACTTTGAAGGAACAACTGAGTTCTGCGTGTAGTCGTTTGGCTTCAAAATTTCCTTTTAAAAGCACCTACTTTTATTTTTATTTATTTATTTATTAATCCTCCTCGTCTACCTTTTTTACGGTGTCGAAGTTTTTTTTTTTTTATTCTTACAACCGCAAGCGTCTCGAGGATAAAGTAGTTGGTCCTATGCCTCCACTTGCTTTTATACAAATACAGAATTTCTACCTTATCTTAAAAAATTGTTCTTACGTGTAGTAAATGGGCGAACATCACCTTAAAGATTATTGATTCTACCTCTAGAAGAAGAAAATTCATCTAAAAAAGATTACACGAACACTGTTCAGCCGAAATGGCATCGCATTTATAGTTCTTTCATTTCCTTTTATAAACTAAAATATAAAATTCTTCTGTAATATAAAAACACAAAAAATAAGTGATCAACATCTGTATGCTGCAGATATGAATCGCCGAAAACTAGCCTTTTTTTATATATTATTATAATACAGCTATATTGCCTGCTTCAGTTGTTTTTTTATATATTTTTTTTTCAACGCAATTGCGAAGATGTCTGGACTTTTGCAACCAAAGGGTAACCGTCATCGTCGGCTGTAAAAGTCTCGACATAAAGATTTGGATTCGCATCCTGTCTATATATTTTTAGTTAAACAGCTTTGTAATTTAAAGTGGATCAACCGCCTCATAGAACCAGAAAGAGACATTAACAACCATTGTAGGCATTAACGATTATTGTAAGCGAAAATTTCGGGCTTTGCACATTAATTTTCATATTTTGATGCTGAAGCTTGTAAATCAGTAAATTCTATAGTTTGAATCCAATCCAGTATAACTGCTCGTTTCAAAAAAGTCATCCTTTTCCCTCACCACCTCCTTCACATCCGACAAAAGTTGAATTTGGAAATTATTCAAAAGATTCACATAATGAATTGTGCTTAACTCAGCTTATTTAGTTGCACGCGTACAAGTGTATCTCAAACAATTCCATCGTTTAAGTATGATGTAATAAAACACGCCACTAGAGGGAGTCACGGCTGCTGATTGTATTGTTAAAGTTGCCACTTATAACAAAATGGTTATTCTGTATTCAATAATTACAGTACAACACTTTCGATGCAGAATGATAAAGTACATACCGGATGTACAGAATATTTTATGTAGAAATCTCTTTCCCGATTTCTAAATAAAACTTGACATTAATTAGATAAGTCAAAAGTTCGTACTCTGTTATACAAACATGTTTTTCTTTGCCACTTCCGGTCTCTAATCATCAAGTTATAAACGACGTCATACTGGGCGATGAAAATGATCTTCCAGTTATGTTTTTATGTTGGTTGTTGACTCCACGCGGCTTCCGTTAAAAGCAAACAACGATATCGATTACAAATTACCTAAAGAATGTTACTAGTTACGATGCTAAAGGTTATCTTCCATTTTGTAATAGAAATTATAGAATTTCAACCATTTAATAGCCGTGCTTAAGTTTAATAACAAAATTTAATTATATGTAAGTATTAAAATAAGAATTCTAATTAAATCCTTAAAATAAAAATAAAATAATTGAATAAATAAATTAAATAATTTTAATTATTAAAATTTATCTATAGAACGCCTGTTTAGTGAAGAACGTGGTTAGAGAGAGGGGGGGGCGGCTTTTTTATAGATGTTTTTTTAAGTCAGGATGAGTTAAACAATTTTACATGGGAGAGGGGGGGCGGCTTTTTTATAGATGTTTTTTTAAGTCAGGATGAGTTAAACAATTTTACATGGAAGTGGAGGGGGGAGTATTTTCTTGCTTCAAACTAATCAGCTAGAGACCACACATTGATAGACATAGCAGGCTACAGTCATAACAGGCAAGTAGGTGGTTACGGTTCTCAAAGGTATTCTTTTGATTTGAAATATAGAGTCTGTGCAGGACAATCAGGTTTATTTTTTACACTGTCCTGAAACCATGTCGCATCTATACCTGCATCATGCCATGTTGCATCGTCGTGGTGAAAAAGACACGAGTCTGTTCCGTTGATCTGTCATAGCAGGTTTGAGAAGTGTTGTATATCTGTCGGCATTCCAAGCACAACTAAAGGCCCGAGTCTACACCAGAGGAAACAGCACCACAACATTGCACCCCCTAATGCATATCAAATCCCTGAGTGTCTGAAAAGTCCCATATCAAGGACTTATTAGACACTCTGCAAACCAGTTATATATTCTTCATACTACCAGTTGTCTGTCATGGATGATATTTAGCTTATATGCAGTTGTTACGAAGAAACTGAAATAATAATAATACGCAAATAGTCATATTATTACAAGCGTTAAAGTGACTATTACTTTCATACTACTGACCTTAACCTCTGTAGCTTTCACATCGAGTCGAGATTTCCACACCACCCCAAGTATGTTGTGTCTCTTGGGATTATCTTTCTGGGTATTTCCTGGTATTACATTGGTTTATTTTGTCTGTGATGAAGCTTATCATTTCTATCCACTATGGTATTGCGTCCATTTGATTTTAGATGATGCAGTTTTTTTTTTTTACCAATGTCAAGAACGGCCACAAATATGGGCATTCCAATATATCCTATTCCAATTCCTCAATTTTACACGGAAACCCACTACGTTTTCCACATATTGGGACACCCCTTTTGTTTTAGATTGAAAGTGTACACTTTAATCAACACAGTGTATGCCTGATATATACAGAATGTTAGATTAGGTATTGTCGTAATGGTTGCATAAACAAATATTTTACTAGCCACCACTTACGTGATATACTCGGAATGAAGATCATAAAGAGATGGACCAATTTCAATAATCCTCCCCCCCCCACCAAAACGACAAGCAGAATATCGTACATATAAACGATACTGTGCTGCACATTATTAACGCAAGCGAAAGTGTGGCAGTCAATAAGAATGAACCACTGACCGGAAGGAAGGCAGGAAGTGAGCGGTATTCGCCACGTATCCATGTGTTATCTTTAAAGACCAAGCAGGTTTTCTTTATTCTCTTTTTATACCTCGTAAACTAGTTGAAAGCTTTGAGCGAGTACATGTGTTGTCGTGCAAATATTCCTAAAATAACTCTGCCGTGCTTTATATCATAACTGTAAAATCTTTTACAGCTTCCTGGTGTCGCTTGATGTTCAAACTACACATTACATAAGCTTTATATATGTGCGTATTTTAGAGCTCTAAAATTATTAGTATTTAACAGCTGGACCTTTTATCAACGTGACATTAAAACATAAATAATTTCCTGAGTGTTTTTCTTGAATTAACAATGAAGGAATTCTTATGCTAATATGGAATACTGAAAGGTAATACACAGGAGACGTGTGCTGCCATCTATTGATACTAATATACATCGAAAGGAATTATTTTTCCTAGATTTTGTAATTACAGATATTAAAATATTAGCTAACTACGTTATTTTTCTTCTGTTTTAAGTAACATGCTCATACATCGGTTTTTTCCACATCCGATAATCAAAATGAATTTAATTTAGGACACTAACGAAGAGTACGATATTATTCTCAATGTTTATTTCAGTTAATATTTCCTAATCTTCTGAAAAAACATACATACAGATAATTTATCATTTGATACTTGGATGTTGTTGATATCTGATTGAGTGAAGCCTTTTCTAGGAAATATTTGTATATGGAATTCTAGCGAATACAAATATTTGCATATAACGAAGTTCAAGCATTTGCCAAGATAACAGCATACTTAACACTTCTAGAGTTGCAGTTCGTGGAAAAGTCAAGTTGAGACTATCTACTTTTGTCTTGAGTTACCTCAAGATGCACGCAGCAAAAGAAATAGATGACTACGTTCAGTACTGAATCGGACATCAAGTTACTTCCACAAATTCCCACAGCCTTCTATAAATGCAAATTTATTTATATTTTTATGGCAAAAGCTATTTGGTAGTATGAGAAATACGCACGCCTTGCGTCTTCTTTATATTAATTTACAGTGTTTTAAGATATTTTTAATTTAAGCTTAAAATAATACTGTAAATTATTACTTAAATTAATGGGATATTAAATCCCACATAGTTTTAAAACCGAATAAGAAACTCAAAGATTGGAATCAGAGAGTTTCTTACCGAATATAGTAAACTATAAAGTATCGGTGATCACTTAGCGTGAGCTAATGCAAGTGACCCTAGTACGTAGTACAATACTGGACGACTCGTTGCAAAGGTGGGGAAAGTTCAGATTGCTATTCTTAGGTATTTTCCATAATGTAAAAACACATTTCCTAGGAAATGTATGCTGTTATTACATTATGGAGGGAGGTCACTACCCAGACCGGTTTCAGCCTTTTTTTGAGGCTTCATCAGTGAGTAGAATGGGAGTTCGTGTCTTTCATCATCGGCCTTTGGAGTATAAAAGATTGCTGAGAGTCAGCTGGTAGTAAGAGGGGAAGAGAGCGAAAGGTAGAGTATGATAGTAGGAGGTAGTAAAGAGGCCTCAGTCGACCTGTTTAGCTATATAATCCAGAGGTTGTGGCTAAAAGGTCTGTGAGCATCTTCTCCTTGCACCTATTCTTTAAAAAAAACTTTGAAATAAACTTTTCTTATATGCGTTCGTAAAATAGTTAACAATTAAAAAATTAGCAATTTAACTAACCAGGTGTCTATGGAGGTCCTCTCCTGACACCTGTTTAGTATAAAACTTAAGCCGGATTTTATTTTTATTTCATTTTATTTATTTATTTATTTTATTTATTTATTTATTTTATTTATTTTTTTTTTCGAAAAAATAAAAAAAAGAACACTTAGCTACGGGAGTCAAAAGGTGAAATTAGTGCGGGAATGAAGGCATTTCTGTGTGAATTAGAGCATAAAAAATTTATGAACTTTTTTTTTTAATATATATAAAAGAAGCAGCAAAGAACTAGCCAACCTTACACCACAGGGAAAAACAAGATTTGGGGGAAGAATCTGGCCCGAGAGATGCAGCTCCCAAGGAGCTGCATCTCTCGGGCCAGAGATGCAGCGCCTCGAAGCCCGGGTTCTCGGATCTGCCCTCTCCTATATGAACTGTAAGAACCTGTGAAGAAAGAAAAAGAAATCACATGATACTTTTTAAAGGAACAGACACGGTATGATTAGGCCCTGTCTCAGGACACAGAGGATAGGAGGTTTGCACCATTTATTTACAAACCTCCCATCCTCTAGTATATGCCTTTCTTGTGCGAAAAACCTAGGTAGGTAGAAATGGATCCCGCTGAGTTTTCTGGTTTGTATACTGTTTTCGTCGCTGATTTGGGATTTTTTCCGCACTTTCCAGATGTGATACTTGATTACATTGATGAGGAAAATTGTAAATTTCTGAATTTTCTTGACTGGTGGGGGAAATTGCAGGTACAAGACCTCCTCTAGTGTAAGCAGCTGGATTCCCAGTACTGCGCTTAATCTCTGTCAGGCATGTTGGGCGGGGGGGGGACACAAGTAAAAGAAATGTCCCACTGTTTCAACGCTCTGGCAGACGTCGCAGAAGGGGTCGCACGGTCTTGAATTGTATCGGGACATAACCAGTTTCACCGGTAGCTGACCATAGGCGGCTATTCGCCATGCCAGATCCCGGTGAAATGCTGTCCCCAGCTATTTCTCATATTTTGAAATAGCGTTTCCATGTTAGTTTCTATATTTGGCGTATTACATCTGGAATGTTGAAAGAACTCCCAATATCTTGCTTGTGGCTTTAATTTTAGGATTTTCCCTCCCTTCGGTTTTAAATTTTTTAAGCTGTTGGCATTATTGGATAATACCATTCTGGCACAACCTCTGCGCTGGGGTCAGCATGTCCCGTGGTCCCGAAGTAGGGCAGAAAATGCCCTAGAAAGTATTTAATTAGGGATTCTGAAATATGGTTAGATTTTAAGGCCTTGCCTATGGTTTTTAGAGTGTTTGCATAGCATAGGCAGTTTAGTTTCGGAAGTGAGAAATCCCCTTCATTGGTTTTGAGATGTAGATATTCTTTTTTAACCTCATGCCTTCTTCTGTTCCAAAAAAAAAATCTATTAGTATTTTGTAAAGTTGATTCTCTTGGTTTTTTTTTATATTAGTTATATTTATTGTATGCATTAGCATGGGGATTATTACTGTTCTTCCGTAGAAGGAGAAATAATTGGGTTTAAATGGTTTTAGCTTCTTTTCGCACTCTTCCCGCAGTTTCTTAACAGGCAGTACCAGGTTCGCTGTGAATGGGACGCCTAGTACTGTTAGGGGATAGACCTAATATATATATATATATATATATAAAATTTTGTGAGTTCAACAAATCTTCATCATCGGCCTGTAGATAGGCTGAGAGTCAGCAGATAGTAGGAGAGGAAATAAAGATAGAGTGCATAGTGGTAGGGTAGGTTAAAGAGGCCTCAGTTGACCTGTTTTAGCTGTTTGCCCCCCAGGGGCGTTTCTAAAACGGTCGTTGATTTTTCACTTTACAAAAAAGGAAAAATCCTAAAAAGGAAACATGTAACAAAACAAAAACAAAAAATTATACAGAAAAACAAAAATTGAAAGTTAAACTTAGAGGTGGAGGAAGGATCTGGCCCGAGTGATGCAGCTCACAAGGAACTGCACCGCCTCGATGTAAGCCTTCGCCGCTCGGGTTCTCAGGTCCTCCCCCACCTGTGATAGCTGAAACCGGTGAAGCTGTGTACAGAAACCCCACAAGGTGGTTACTGTGTCTTTCTTTTGTTGTGGGCAGTTATTATTCTTTTGGCCACCTCACTTCCCTTGGCCATGTCTAGTTTGCAGAGAGCTATGAAGAACGCCGAAGCTGCCTCCTCGTCTAAATCCTTGGCTACCTCTACTTGCTCAGGGGTGATTTTGCTGATGTCATCAACGAAAATATCACCCCATTTTGCACTGACGATGTCAGATCCATGTTCTCCTGTGAGGAGGAGTTCAGGTTCTCCTATTTTTTTTATCGCTTCTTTGAATTTTTCTGCCATCCCTGGGATACCTCTGATGAGATGGCTGAGAGTCTCCCCTGCTTTCGCGTGAGTGACTTCTGGGTGGGCGGTCTCAGATACTTTTGCTGTTTTGGGCGTTACCAACTCTTCTTCCTGTGGGCTCAATGGCCGTTTGGAGGTGTTGGTGTTCACCTCCATCTTTCCTTTTTCTCTATCTATATCATCTGTATTAGTATCTATATTGGTATTGATGGTTTCAATAGCGACTGTTTCTTCTTGTTGGATTTTACTGCTTGTGGAAGTTTTTTTCCCCTTTCGGTTTTTCTTAGAAGTGGAGGTATGGATTTCTGTTATATCAGGAGCAGCCTCGAAAGGAGGAGAAGCTTCCTGTGGTGTGTCATTTCCATTGCTTGGTGGAGTTGCTGGCATGATTGCACCACCCATCCTCTCAGCAAGGGTTCTGGATGGGCATGTGTCCACTTTGTGGTCAATTACCCCACATTTCAGGCAAGCTGACTCACAGTTGTCTTGGTTGTGGCCTGCTTTGAGGCAGTTTTTACATTTCACTCTAGGACAGTCCGCCCCAAGGTGAGTGAAAGCACCACATCTAAAACATTGTTTTTTTACACCAGGGTAATTTATCATTACTCTGGCGGATCCAATCATAATGAAGTTGGGAACGGGCGTTTTCATCTCGAGGGAGATGTGGACTTCACCCGACTTCCATTTGGGGTTTTCTGCGTCATTTAGGACTTCCACCTTGTGTATAACGCCCCATTTCCCGAATATTTCGTGGATGATCTTTACGTCCGTTTCAATATATTCTAAATTCTAAAGGGAATCTGGGGATTCTAAGTAGTTTGGTAATGCTCCCTACCAAAAATGGAACTATTGTTTTTCCATTATTACATTGGAATCCTGCAAGCAGTTTGTCTCTTGTTTGCTCACTCCTTACTACTACTGGGAAGCGGCCACCACCAAATGGAGTAAACCCAAAAATCTGCTCAGCACCGACGCTTTCGATGAGGGCTTTGGCCAAACATCGAGGTCGTAGATCAGCTTCCACTTCGATTCCAAGGGTTCGCGTACGCGGCAAAGCCATGCTGGTGAGGGAGGGGCCTAAGCTATTCCCACCACCGAGTGTGTTGTTCTTGCCCCAATCTGGGGTTTCTGCTGCTGTAGTTTATTATCACTATCACGTGCCTCTATGAGACGCTTTGCCGATAATAACTGAGCTAACATATACTATACTATACTACAATTTGCTAATCATTTATGGGAAAAGTTCACAAAAATGAACTATTCACTTGATCTAAGCCAAATGGCCGAGCCGAGACTAAAAAGGACAAATCCTTCTCATCTCCTCCATACCAAAGTGTATAGCGAAAAGAACTTATATACTCTGCGATACGAGTTTCCAAAGAGGTGCAACCATTAAGTTACTTAAGTATAAAGAGCTAATAAGCTTCATTTCGGCAATGAAAACATTACTTAAATTAAGGGGATATTAAATCCCACATAGTTTTAAAACCGAATAAGAAACTCAAAGATTGGAATCAGAGAGTTTCTAGCAGAATATTGTAAAATATAAAGTATCGGCGATCACTTAGCGTGAGCTAATGCAAACTCGTATCGCAGAGTATATAAGTTCTTTTCGCTATACACTTTGGTATTAGGTTTAGCTACTCACTGATGAAGCCTCAAAAAAAGGCTGAAACCGGTCTGGGTAGTGACCTCTCTCCATAATGTAATAACAGCATACATTTCCTAGGAAATGTGTTTTTACATTATGGAAAATACCTAAGAATAGCAATCTGAACTTTCCCCACCTTTGCAACGAGTCGTCCGGTATTGTACTACGTACTAGGGTCACTTGCATTAGCTCACGCTAAGTGATCGCCGATACTTTATAGTTTACTATATTCGGTAAGAAACTCTCTGATTCCGATCTTTGAGTTTCTTATTCGGTTTTAAAACTATGTGGGATTTAATATCCCCTTAATTTAAGTAATATTTTAATTGCCGAAATGAAGTTTATTAGCTCTTTATACTTAAGTAACTGTAAATTATATTTTATTTTTAATTTTAAAAAATTATTTTGAATATTTAAAAGTTTATTTTAAAATTTTAATAATTAATCATACACATTTAATTTTTTTATATATATTTAGATTATAATAAATTATATAATAAAATGAGAAACATTTCTGAAAATATAGAAAAGTTTTAAATTATTCAATTAAAATTAATTGTTAATTAAAACATAATTATAAGTACATATAATTAAATATGTAAAATGTAAGTAATTATAATTCAATTATTATTATTTTTTTTTTAAATTACGATAATAAAGTTATAAAAATAAATATAGTAATAGTTATTTTTTAGCCTGTGTAGCTCAGTGGATGTGGCGTTTGGCCACACGAAGGAATACTTGGTTTCGAGTCTAGTCGGCGACTAGAGGAAATTTTTCTAAGTCTTTTTTTGACCGGTTCCCGAGTTAGTCGATCTCTGGCACGGGCAAGCAGGTTTTTCCTCCCTGAAACTCTGGTTTTTCGTCCTGTAAACTCAAGAAAACCGTAGAACCCACATTATTTCAGATATTAAATATATTGTGTTAGGGCTAGGACCACGAGATGGCGGCACATTTGAGTCGTCTCTCTTCACTGCGTACCGCTTAATTAGTGATAGACTCGGGCCATCTATCTCTGATTGGGTACCAGTGGAGATTGAACTGCCCACTCAGTCTCCAAAAGTTAGATAGGATAAATGACTCCGCCTACTCCCTATACGGGAACAACATAGGCGTTAGCTGATTTTTTTTTTTTTTTATATAGTAATATTTATTTTTACAACTTTATTATCGTAATTTTTTTATTGAATTAAATACATTAAAATAATTATTATTAAATAAATAAAATATTTTAATATTAAAATTAAATACAAATTTGTTTTTTAAATAAATATCTCAGTATTGCAATTAAATTCTGACAATCTAAAATAAATGTTTATGAAATTATGATAAAAAGTAAATGGATATAAATCAATGTTATGGTTTAAAGGAGAAATGAATATATTGAAAAGAATTATAACACCAGAGGAAAGTCAATAGATGGGGGGGGGGGTACGCGCGCCCCGTATCTAAGTATCTGAGATACTTAGGTAGAACGAAATAGGTGGCGACAGATATCCAATGCAGTTCAATCTGAAGAATTATAAATATAATCTGTCATTTGTCAGGTGTCTAAATCTGTGGGATCTTACAATTCAGCTTTTTTTTAAAGATGCTACAAACTTCGTCAAGATTGAGATTGAGATCAAGATTTCCTCTGGCCATTTTTCCTGCCATAGAACACCTCGTTTGTTAATCATTCCTCTTCGATTCTGTTTAAGAGATCATACCACCTGAAATTAGCTCTACTCACACATTCTTCAAAGCCAACAGTTTCAAGTTATTTCCTAATGTCTTCATTTTGAATATGATTCTGCCATTGATGGTGTCTGTTTTCACTTTCTTAATTTTTCTCAGAATTCTCATATTTGTGGTCACCACTCTTTAATCAAGTGTTTTATTTTTAATCCAGCTCAGATCCACAAATTAAAATTTGTTTCAACATGGTAGTGTTGAAACAAATTTTAATTTGTTTCGACACTACCATGTTGAAACAAATTTCTCTATTATTCCGTATAAATTTATTCAACTAATTCCCATCATACTTATCTTATCTATTTCCATATTTAATTTGCCAACAGATGATATTTTACTTGTTTTATAGGGTCTTTATGGAGAATACAATTGACAATTTCAATATTCCTGATAACTTTCAGTTTTGTCCTTTTTCTTTCTTTCTTTCTTTATTTTTTTTTCATATCAAATGTTACATACGTTATGCAATTAGTTAACATCTGAAATGTCCTTCAGCCCTGTACTGGATTTATTTTATTTAAGAGAATACGATGTTCTGCAGAAAGTCAAGAGTGTGTTTATTATTCCCTATTTTCATATTAGGTTTAATATCATTTTTGTTCATAATGTAATCCATACAGATAATGAATAAGAATGAAGATAGCGTGCACATTGTTACACTTGAGTTCAGCTTTGGTTTAATTAATAAACCCATTGTGCACCTTTTTCATTTCTAATTGTTAACTTAACCGGTAACTTATCTGCTAACATCAGGTAGAATAAACTGATTGTTTATTCTACCTGAAGTATATTGAGGTGTACTTTAAGTGGTGAATATCAACGTTTCCAAATATCCTTAGCTTCAGTTTTCATCATCTCCGATTCCTTTTATAATACTCTTTCTTCCATTTCCAAACTTTTTCAATAGCCTTCAGAACATGATTTATTTGTTTTATAAATTCCAAATCATTTGCATATTTTAAAAATTTAATAAACGGTTCTTTGCTTTAATTCGATTTTTAATTACAACCGTGGTTCACGCATAGTGTAAAAATCTTAGCAGCTGTCTCTAAAAAAACCTTGCCAAACTCACCACCGTCTTCATATAAGATATAAAGGAAGTTCAATCTTTTTTTAGAATCTTACTCCAGATGACACATTAATAAATTCTGTGCTTATAATGGCACATTCGCATAACAATCGGCAGATAATAAGGAAAAAATAAAATAAATTTAGTACTCATCTGATATTTGGACTTTTCCTAAATAATTCTAAATTTTAGAGTTGCTCAATATAAATTCAAAATATAAGTATAAAATACAAATACAAATAAAATATTATATGAAATTTTAAACTTCAGCTTAAAATTTACTAAAACTTCTAAAAAAAGTGTGGTTAATTTTGCTGTTATTTATACACCATAATATAATTTATATGTACTTTTAATATTCACTTTATAATTGTACACATTATATAAAAGGATTCATTCAATCCAAATCCCTTGTAGGGTAATGGATGGCAATGCTGTAGCCAATGAAGTTCTCACTGAGGCTCGGCTGTTGCTGTTACCCTCCTGCCATGATCAGAGCTTTAATAGCTCAATAACACCTTATCCCTACACTGTCCTCTACAGATAACGGGGAAGATGAAAAGCATTCTTGCTTCGCCCCTTTAAGCCTGTCCTTATAAGGACATTATATAATTGAACACGAATGGAATCAATCGACCGTGAGATGCGGTCGATTGGTTCATTAATGCCCTTGGGGGTGATGGATAGCAACGCAAAGCTGTACCAATGAAGTTTAACTGAGGTTCGGCTGTTGCTGTTACCCACTTGGGCGATGAGTTTTTGAGTTCGCTCTCTTAAGGTTTTTGCCTTAAGGGAGCACTTTGAGTCTCCGGGGAAAGTGTTCTCCGGCACGGCCCGCTGAGGGGCTTTGTCGGTGAATTATTTTCCTCGGAATTTGAGCGGTTCTGCTCGGTAATCGAGTTTCACTGAGTAGAACCAACGCTGAGATTTGGACGGTCTTTCGCCCACGAATGAGTGGCCTAGAGATCGTCCGATATTTTTGAGATTGAACCTTTACTTACATAGTCGATTGGTTCATTAATGCCCTTGGGGGTAACGGATGGCAACAATGCAATGCTGTACCAATGAAGTTTAACTGAGGTTCGGCTGTTGCTGTTACCCCCTTGGGCGATGAGTTTTTGAGTTCGCTCTCTTGGGGTTTTTGCCTTAAGGGAGCACTTTGAGTCTCTGGGGAAAGTGTTCTCCGGCACGGCCCGCTGAGGGGCTTTGTCGGTGAATTATTTTCCTCGGAATTTGAGCGGTTCTGCTCGGTAATCGAGTTTCACTGAGTAGAACCAACGCTGAGATTTGGACGGTCTTTCGCCCACGAATGAGTGGCCTAGAGATCGTCCGATATTTTTGAGATTGAACCTTTACTTACATAGTCGATTGGTTCATTAATGCCCTTGGGGGTAACGGATGGCAACAATGCAATGCTGTACCAATGAAGTTTAACTGAGGTTCGGCTGTTGCTGTTACCCACTTGGGCGATGAGTTTTTGAGTTCGCTCTCTTAAGGTTTTTGCCTTAAGGGAGCACTTTGAGTCTCCGGGGAAGGTGTTCTCCGGCACGGCCCGCTGAGGGGCTTTGTCGGTGAATTATTTTCCTCGGAATTTGAGCGGTTCTGCTCGGTAATCGAGTTTCACTGAGTAGAACCAACGCTGAGATTTGGACGGTCTTTCGCCCACGAATGAGTGGCCTAGAGATCGTCCGATATTTTTGAGATTGAACCTTTACTTACATAGTCGATTGGTTCATTAATGCCCTTGGGGGTAACGGATGGCAACAATGCAATGCTGTACCAATGAAGTTTAACTGAGGTTCGGCTGTTGCTGTTACCCCCTTGGGCGATGAGTTTTTGAGTTCGCTCTCTTGGGGTTTTTGCCTTAAGGGAGCACTTTGAGTCTCTGGGGAAAGTGTTCTCCGGCACGGCCCGCTGAGGGGCTTTGTCGGTGAATTATTTTCCTCGGAATTTGAGCGGTTCTGCTCGGTGGTCGGGGAGCCCGCCACTGAGTGGAACCAACGCTGAGATTAGGACGGTCTTTCGCCCACTATGGAGTGGCCTAGAGATCGTCCGTATTTTTGAGATTTCACTTTACTTACATAGTCGGTGATTGATTCATTCAATCCAATACCCTTGGAGGGTAGTGGATGGCAATGTTGTAGTCAATGAAGTTCTATCTGAGGCTCGGCTATTGCAGTTACCCTCCTGCCATGATCAGAGCTTTAATAGCTCAATAACACCTTATCCCTACACTGTCCTCTACAGATAACGGGGAAGATGAAAAGCATTCTGCTTCGCCCATTTAAGCCAGTCCTTATAAGGACATTATATAATTGATATGATTACCGAATAGGTTCGGATGAATCAATCGACCGTAAGATGCGGTGATTGATTCATTCAATCCAATGCTGTAGCCAATGAAGTTCTAACTGAGGATCGGCTATTGCTGTTAATCTCCTGCCATGATCAGAGCTTTAATAGCTCAATAACACCTTATCCCTACACTGCACTCTACAGATAACGGGGAAGATGAAAAGCATTCTTGCTTCGACCCTTTAAGCCAATCCTTATAAGGACATTATAATTGTTCTTCACAATCACGGATAATCACCCAAATCAGCTAGTTCGACAGCGAGCGGACTACAAGCCCTCAGATCGTTTCAAACATAAAAAACCGAAATCCTCCATCGCAAGAGAAAGCTGATACAGCCTCAATGCTCACAATGAGCGGGTAAATTACCCACAATCTAAAATCCACATGAAGGGATAAAGAGTCAAGGACTCAGTCCATCAACCAATTAAGTTCAAAGTTCAAACATTATAATTGTAATTTGGAGAAGACGAATCTATCGACCGTGAGATGCGGTGATTGATTCATTCAATCCAATACCCTTGGAGGGTAATGGATGGCAATGCTGTAGCCAATAAAGTTCTAACTAAGGCCTGGCTATTGCTGTTACCCTCCTGCCATGATCAGAGCTTTAATTGCTCAATAACACCTTATCCCTACACTGTCCTCTACAGATAACGGGGAAGATGAAAAGCATTCTTGCTTCGCCCCTTCAAGCCAGTCCTTATAAGGACATTATAATTGTAGTATTTACTAGCAGTAAATAGTTTTACTGTAGTCGATTGGTTTGGTTTTCAAACATCAGCTAAGTCAACAAATTTTCAAAACAAGGGCGATACGCTAGGTCTACTGCTATTAGTATCGTCAATGTTTCATTGCTTCATTAGAAACTGTCTACTTATTATCGTGGAAAGAAAAAGTCATGTCATGCGCTACAGAACAAGGCTTAGGTCTAACCATGGATGCACCATACGAAGAACTTAATTTTAAGCAGCTTCTGGCAAATATTCAAACATGTAGGCAATTTGTTTCACACGAAATGGCCAGGAAAAGTGGTAGTTCATGAAATAAAAGAAGTTGATACAAATGACTCTCAACTCTTAGAACTTCTTCAAGACAGCGCTAGCGAAACAGCAACAACTGCTAATGATAATCCCCTTACAGACCACTCTGATTATCAGGAGGTTCGCACTCGCAAAACGGCAGCCCCTGCACCTCCGAATTCAGATGAAATGGAAGAAGATGGCCCTGTCCCAGACTCTCCTACCACCTCAAGGGAAAAGATTCCCCCCGATTATTCTACGTGAAAAGAATAAATGGATGTCGCTAAGAACTACAAGTTACAGATCTCATACAGCCAAGCAAAGAATGTCACAGACGGCGTTAAAATTCACCCCCAGGACTGTGATGGACTATCGTCGGTTAACCTTTGAATTGAATACCAGAGGTATTCATTATCATACATTCTCACTTGGTTCGGAAAAAAATCTCAAGGTAGTGATTAGAGGTGTATCTGAAGATGTTTCCACAGAAGAATTCACTGCAGATCTATATCAGAAAGATTTACCACTCGTAAAGGTCAGCAGAATGAGAGACAAGACATGAGAGACAAGACTCCAATGCCACTGGTGTTAATTGAGATCAGTCAAACCTATAAGCATATATATGACGGGACGACCATCTGTGGACTGAAAATCTCTATAGAACCATTAAGAAAAAGGGCTTCAACAGGGTAATGCCATAGATGTCAGAAGTTTGGTCACTCCCAGAAAATGTGTAGGGCTGAGTTTAAATGCTTAAAATGTGGGGTCAGCCACCCAACAAATACATGCTCCAAGCCAAATTCCAACCCGGCCAACTGTGGCGGTCCTCACACTGCCAACTACAGAGGTTGCGTGCATACAATCCACGAAATAGAAAACCAGAAGAAGGAACATACTCTTCCTCTCTTAGCACACCTACATCAGAGACTACTTCTCAACCTCCTATAGTTCAACATAAAGACTCAGAAGCCCATCTGCTGAAATCTGAGGCCCCTAAAAGAACAACCCCAAAACAACAGTCTAGGACATATGCGGATGTAACTCGCCCTAAACAGACATCCCTGGAACAGTCAACATCACATCCAGATCTCTCAGCTATCATTACCTCTTTCTTTGCAAATATGCCGTTAGATTTTAGTAGATCCAACCCTTCACAAAGTTCTACTAACAGATTTCTAAGGGACACCTAAGTCATCATTTCAGCGCTCACTAATGAACAGTAACAAACTTAAACCAGAATCTCCAGAGATCATTGCATGGAATGCGAATGGCCTGAGGAGTAAGATTCTAGAAATTCAAAATTTCGTCCAAAGACATCAGCCAGATGTCCTTTTACTAAATAAGACGCACCTAAGTTGACCTTCAGACAATCCAAAAATTTGTGGATACCAATTGTATAGAGCTGATAGACTATCCCACAGAGGAGGAGGCACGGCAATTTTCATTAAAAATTTCATCTCTCATCACTTCATAAACATCCCTTCTACCACCAACCTTGAGGTCACCGGCATTGAGATTCTCACGAGTTCTGTCGGCAAATTAAAAATCTTTGCGGCATACCATCCTCCACAAAAATCATTATTATCCTCGGATTTGAACACCTTGTTTGATACCGGAGAGCCTATCATTGTGGCAGGTGATTTAAATGCCAAGCATTCTGCCTGGAATAGCCATTCCACCAACAAAAATGGACAGATACTACAAAACTATGCTGGTTTCAACAACCTTCATGTAATAGGTCCTGCTGAGCCCACCCATCACAACACTCATGGTCGGGTTGATGTGTTGGACATAGCCATATTGCAGCACATCAGACTCCAATACAATTTAATGACGATTAATGATCTGTCATCAGACCATAACCCAATACGGTTAAAATTGGGAAACCTTGAAAAATTATCCCTCCCCCTTCACTCACTCATCCCTTGGGAAAAGCTCTCCAAGGTACTTCCAAAATATATTGGTCCTGTTCCCATCATTAAATCAAAAGAGGAAATTGAAACAGCTGTTAAAAATCTAACAGAACAGATTACAAATCCAACCACTTGCTTGAAGATATTATGAATCTGATTAGAGAAAAAATAAGGCAAGAAAAAGATACCACAACATCAGGGTGCCGCAAGACAAACGGATCTTGAATAGGTTCAACTCTGCAGTGAGAGATGCCCTCGCAGCCCATAGAACTCAACTCTGGGAAGAAAAACTTACTTCCATCTCTACTGATAACCACTCCATATGGAATCTTATCCGAAAGATTAAAAACAGAAATAAACCTCTACCACCCACCCCTTCCAAATAGATTCAGGTCTGATACACACGAATGCTGATAAAGCTGAAGCAATAGCAAATCATCTTGAAAAACAATGTAAACCTGCATATGATATTAGCCATATATACAAGATCCACCGTAACGTTAGATATTCACTCAATTCTGCTCCCACATATTTCACTCAAATTGCACCCATGCTATTATTAAGAAATTCAAGAATAAAAAGGCTCCTGGACCCGATGGTATCTCTAACAAAGTAATAAAGCTTCTACCACGTAGAGCTATTGTCCATCTGACAAATATAATTAACTGCATCCTTCACTACAAACATTTCCCTTCCTACTGGAAACTGGTGGACATTATACCGATCCATAAACCTGGAAAAGATCCCAGATTGCCTCAAAATTACAGACCAATCAGCCTCATTTCAAATCTCGGCAAAATTGCCGAGAAGGTAATTCTTACCAGACTTCAAGATTCAATACTCCGATTAAATATCCTGTCTGAGGAGCAGTTTGGCTTCCGGTAGTTGCATAGCACCACGCAGCAAATACACAGATTGGTGGAACACATCACCACGGGTTTTAACTGGCGTCAATGCACTGGGGCTGTTTTCCTTGACATAGCCAGTGCATTTGACAAGGTTTGGCATTATGGTTTGCTATACAAACTGATATCATCTGGTGTACCAGTCGGAATCATTCATCTTATAAAGGCACACCTCTACGATAGGCGCATGCAAGTCAGGATATGTGGGGTAGTCTCGACACAAAAACGCATCTTGGCTGGAGTTCCACAAGGTTCCTTACTAGCACCAATCCTTTTCTTCTTATACTTGATGATATACCACACAACCCATTATCTTCAATTAAAGCCCTTTACGCTGATGATACAGCGAATATTAGCCAAATCTTTAAAACCTCACCTAGCCATGAAGAAACTGCAAGAAAACCTACTGCAAATTGAACAATATTTTGCCAAATGGCGACTCCTAGTGAATCCCCTGAAGAGCGTAGCCGTCCTATTCTCCAGACGACCACTGCTTCCTAAAGAAGATGTTCTCCTTTTCAACACTAAAATTACGTGGAAAAATGAGATCAAATATCTTGGCGTAATACTGGACAGAAAACTGACTTTCAGCTCCTATATCAAGACTCTCTGTGCAAACACATCAAAAGCCATAGCCCAGCTCTATCCGCTAATTAGCAGAAACAGTAAGCTGAGCACCAGAATCAAACTTCTCATATACAAACTGATGATAAGTCCAATACTCACCTATGCTTCACCGGCCTGGAGTCATACTTCAAATTCTAATATTCTCAAACTACAACGCATCCACAATAAATGTCTCAGAGTGATCCTGGGCGCCCCATGGTTCATCCGAACTGTCCAGCTACATCGGGACACAGATGTCCCCCATATTTACACTTTCATGCAGACTATAGCAATCAAATTCTTCTCAAAAGCAGCTGTGCACCCTAACAGACTGATCCAACTGACTGCAGATTATGATGCAATGGATTATTTCAAGCACAAAAGACCTAAAGCCATCCTAAACCTAATCACTAAGGATTAATCTCCTAGCCCACTCAGGGCGAGAAATTAGTTCATAAAACTTTCTCCACTCACAGTTTCTCTCAAGATAGCCGGGAATATGAAAAGCTTTTGCTTCACCCGTTATGTCAGTAATGGTGATAGCTGATAGTGCATTTCTCAATGGAAGAGGTGGCGGTGAATTTATTGCCATCCATATACCCTTGGAGGGTATATGGATGGCAATGCTTTACCAATGAAGTTTAACTGAGGCTCGGCTGTTGCTGTTACCCCCAGGGGCGCAGAGATTCGAGAGTTTGAGTTCGCTCTCTTAAGGTTTTTGCCTTAAGGGCGCAATTTGAGTCTCCGGGAAAAGTACTCCCCGGCACGGCCCGCTGAGGGGCTTTGTCGGTGAATGCTTTTCTTCGGAATATGAGCAGTTCTGCTCGGAAGTGGTGGTGGGTGGAAGGCCATCACTGAGTGGAGCCAACGCTGAGATGGACGGTCTTTCGTCCACGATTAAGTGGCCTCAGGATCGTCCGAATTTTTAGAGACGGCTTTACCTTTACATATGGCACTGCTGTAGCCAATGAAGTTCTGACTGAGGCTATTGCTGTTACTCTCTTGTCATGATCAGGGCTTTAATAGCTCAATAACACCTTATCCTTACACTGTCCTCTACACACAACGGGGAATATGAAAAACACTCTTGCTTCGCCCCTTTAAGCCAGTCCTTATAAGGACATTTCCCAATGACCTGGGAGGGGAGTGCCGGAGAAAAAGTCCTTTTTAGGACTCCCAGGGTAACAAATGGCAATGCTGTAGCCAATGAAGTTTTAACAGAAGCTCGGCTATTGCCGTTACCCAGCCATGCCTAGAGCTTTTAGCTCAATAACATCCCATCCACACAGATTTCCTTCATTCAGATGAAGGGATAAAGAGTCAAGGACTCAGTCCATCTCCCAGTTCTTTTAAGAACATTTCTCTTTGGAGTGGTGAGAAGAGAATCGACCGTGAGACGGTGATTAATACCCTTGGAGGGTATGGATGGCAATGCTGTACCAGTGAAGTTCTAACTGAGGCTCGGCTATTGATGTTACCTTCCTGCCATGATCAGAGCTTTAATAGCTCAATAACACCTTATCCTACACTGTCCTCTACAGATAACGGGGAAGATGAAAAGCATTCTTGCTTCGCCCCTTTAAGCCAGTCCTTATAAGAACATTTCTCATTGAGTTATCTGATTTTTTTTTATTTCTCTCTCAATACAGAATTTATTACATCAGGTTACTCGTACCAGTAATGGAATTATAAGCCTTGTTGGTTATGACATATTCAAACTTGTTTCAACAGGAGCAGGATGTAGGGTTGCAATCTAATGGACATTCATGTAATGAGTGAACTATGACAGTTCAACGAATGGCTGTAAGGCTATTATCACAGACCTTATATAAGTTAATACTACGTAAATTACATTTAAGGATATTTATTTTCATTTTCCCAGAAATAAACGATTTAGTAAGATAATAAAGAAGGAAAATGAAACAATAGATAACCTGGTGACTAATTACATTTGTCGGAAATATAATATAGGCTTGGCGAAGGAAAAAATATTTAAAACAGTAGTAAAGATATCGTAACTATTTCTACACTTTCTTGTGAGTGAAGAAATCTGAAAGTTGCATCAATAAAAAATGATGACACCCAAGACAAAATGCCCAGTTTATATTGTTTTTTTTAAAACATTATTTTGTAATAAACTCTTTTTACCCCACCTGTGCTGCCATCTACTGTTCAAAATTTAACTGACAATCGTGTTCCTGCTAACTCTTTCGGAAAAAATTCTCGACTAAGTGGTTCATTGAGTTTCTTTATATTTCTAAACATTTTCTTATAGGATACTTCTTATTTTCTGAATATTTGAGGAGGTGTCTAGTTTTTTGTAATTCATAGTATCCTACTTCTAAATTTATTTTATGCGTTATTTTTAAATTAATGCAATAATTCGAATAAGAAAATTGCAAAAAAAAAAAAAATATATATATATATATATATATATATTTATTTATTTATTTATGTAATGGCGAATGAGAGCGACTCCTAGTGTCATATTCTTTAATTAATGTTTCGTTTTTCAAACTGAACAAAGTGATGTCACCCAGTCCTTCAGGTGAAATCCTCATTATACTTTCATTAATCTATTTTTTTCTCTCTCTCTCCCTCCCACGTAAGATGTACTACAAAACATTACACTGATTACTTTGATTGCCACAGTATAACATCAAACGTCAATTAGGCGAACAATTTTGACATCGTGAACAGGAAAGCGTCTGTTCTGATTTTACAAGACACTACGAAAGGAATACTAAGAAGGAAAAAATATTTTATAGAACTGTGACCTTTTGAAACAAAAGTTCAGAGATGCATAAAATACAAATATACATCAAAACTAATAATTTGATTTATTGGAGTAATAGGAAATCGTACAGCATAAAATTTCGACAAGATATACAATAAATATTATAAAAATATTGACGTTCAAGAAGATGAAATGTAGTAAAAAATATATACAGAGAACATAATTATTTTGAATTTACTCCTAAATTTCATTACGTTGTTTTTGAATTTTCAAATGGGATATAAGATTTTTTTTTTTGAAAAGTTATTATAACATTCTGATCATTAGTAAAACAATATCATTTGGATTCATACCTCAATAAAAATATTTAAACCGCATACTTTAATAAGTGCTTTCGTTTTGTTCTAGTACTTGACCTTATACTTTGTAGGATGATTGTGAAATTATATGTCCATTATATTTGCGATTTTGCAACCAATTCTTCAGGAAGAATTACGTAACAGGTAAATAAAAAATGACGAGAAAGGTGATCCTGAATACTAAAGAATAAAACCATTGGCCTAGTTGTAGAAACTGATTTCGAACACCCATAAAATACCTTTCCTTATACAGATAGGGATGGTAATTTCTTTTAACTCATTACGCCGTATTATAGTGTGGATTCGAGAAGGAATAACAGATTACACTCGTAATAAATTCCTTTCGTAATTGCATTCTTGCATAGTGATAATTAATTATCACAACTATTGAACATAAGCTGTTTATAATAAATTTTGCAACTAAAATCATCATGGCGAAATCAAAATTGAAATAACTTGATAAATAGTCATAGTATTAATATAGATCGTAAATCCAAAATGGTATTTAATTTATTTAGGGAAAATTTTTAGGTTAAAAAAAAAAAGCATCAACAATTGATCACCGTAAACGGATGTTATGTGGAAGCGTCATCTAGCGGACGAATACGTAATCTTTGACATATCAAAAATTAATCGTAGTTAGAAATAATGCAATTGTGTAATCATATAAATGAAAAAAAAAAAGTTAGAAATGGGACAGAACTTGCATTTTAGTACTAAATGAGAAATAATACTTACCGAGAACCAACAACCTATGCACTGTAATGAGAAATCAGCAACTGTTTAAAATGTAGACTATAATTTAAAGTCCAGACATGAAAACACGAAAAGTACCTATTTCCACACATCTCTAAGACACAATTACATAAGCGGATGAAATTACAGACCCGTGACTCACTTACTTAAAAAATATCCGGTTGTATTCTATTAAACACTATTACCAAAGAGGCCATTTGGGCACGTTTATAGCTAAAAATGTGCGCATTTTAAATGCTTCTATTACTTTCTTAAAGTTATCGTGCTTTGAAATTAGGCCAATGGAGAAAGGTGTTCTAGAAATGCAAGTGCAGAAATTCCAACGAAAATTTCGCAGTTAAGAAATCAGAGACGCATGCGCATTTTAATCTGTGACGTCACTACTCAGTTTTGTAAAATGTTGGGTATTGAGTTGAAAATTATCAGACAAATAATCACATATGTTTAGTATGGAGTAATCACAATTCCGAAGGTACTTCCCACCAATTTGTGAGAGTTCAGCGAACATGTTTTGACATTCTCCTTCCCTCCACCCACCTATACACGCATCTGTAATGTTTTTATGTAGTGTCAAACCTTGAATTTGATGTCAAATGTCGTTCAAATGCACAAAATTGAACATTTCTAAAAGACAATCAATGCAGGCCACCGACAACATTATAAAAACAGTTAAAGATAATATTAAGGGGAGAACAGTCTGCCGTTTATATATATAATGGATCCATCTATATTTTATAGCCATATGAGAAAAAAAAAAAAACTAAAAAAGTTTCGAAATTTACCGGAGAGTTTATGAGAGTGCCGAAAGCTTATATAGGAAATGCCGAAGCTTATATTTTCATAAGTTCGCTAGCAAATTACAAATATTTTCAGTTTTTTCTATATTTTGCTATAAAATATAAATGGATCTATAATATTCTATAAGTTAAAATTTTAATTTATGCTAAATTAAGCCTTTAACTTTATATGTTAATAAAAATTATTAGGATACCAAAAATTAGAATAGCAAAAAAAGTATTATTAATTTTGGTATTCTTTCAAAAAACAGATGTGAAAGCGAGAAATCTGTTTTTTTCTCTCTGCCTCTCTTTCGTGTTCTCTTTTCTTTTTTTTTTTTTTTAAATTACTATAAATGCACTCATTTTATGGCTCACTGACAACCCAAATGTTCCATCATTTTAAATTAAGTACGAAACGAAAGTGAACGTTCTTTATTTACAGCTATATTTTATCGTGAAAGTTACGATCGCGTGCACTTTTCACAGTTTTCTGTGTTGTTCCCAATGCATTATGTATATGGAGTTGTCTGCCGAAGTCCATTGTTGTCAAGTGTGAGATAGCCCACTCATGAATCTTCTGCAAGCCGAACTGGAATGCAAGGACATCGCATTTTTCATGTCACTAACTGCAATTCGTTCAGTCTCACATACCGTAAGTGTTATATTGAAACTTCCGCCAAATGCTTAGCCGTAAGGATCGCCTCTTTTAGAATCATTAAAGGGACAGTAAGGAGCAAGTTCTTGATGTGATGGCGCCAGGAAACTTGTCCGAGGAGCAATCGCAGTCGCCACAAATCCCACGATGTTTTACCTTGTTATTCACTCCATGAATTCACTTTACCCGTGTCTCAATCTATGTCATCTGGGGATGCGTAAAGGGTACAAAATGCACTGATTTCACAGAAATAAAGAAAGGTCATATTAAAGGTCATACTATTAAGAGCTTTATTTACCAGATCAACTGATACTAGAAGTCCTCTTATTACTATAAATGTAAAGTCTGTCGTGCACCAAAAAATAAAAATAATAAAAATAAAAATAATAATAAATAAAATAAAATATAAATGAATATTAATAAGTAAATAAATAAAAATAAGTCAATAAAACAAAAGTAAATAAAATAAAAAAGTTATTATTATTATTATTTTTAATTAAATGCCTTGAATTAAATATATAAATTAAATTTTGAATTAAACGTGAGCATGTCCTTAAAGCAAACAGATCAGCACTCATGTCTTTAGCAATATATTTATTGCTAAGTAATAACTTACGTGCTTGTGTTTAATTTATGGTTTAATTCACCTTTGGCCAGAAAGAATTCGGTTAGAAGCTGATTAAGACGCAGATAATCTTTAAAAACTATATAAACTAAATTAATCTCCATTAATTAATTAATGGAGAGATTTTTTTCGGAATCACGGGTTTTTCCGTGATTAACAGGACCAGTTTTTTCAGTAACAATAAATAAAAAATTCTGGATCCCCTCTTGAAAACTGTAAATAGGTTTGAAAGTGTTAGACACAGCTTTAGACATGAAAAATTACATTCGGTGATATCGATTACGAAATACAAAAACATCGGGGTCTAGCTGAAGACATAAAACTATGCACTAACAAGATCTACATAAAGCCGAATGGATTTAATACGAAAAAGCATTAAAAAATAAAATTATTTAAATAAACATATACACCTTTTTAGGGGAATACATCAGCCGGAATTTACGAGTCGCCCTATTGGGAACCACTTTAGAAAACATGCACACTGCGCTGCCAAGGCGACCATATATATTCCTTTCTAATTTGGTCCATATTTTATGAAAATTTAAAAATTTTTAAATTTAGTTTTGAAATAATGCTGGATTTAATATTTACTTGATATTTGTAATTTTTGCCTTGCCGAACAGAAGCTTTTGGCTCTTTATCTTTATTTTACTAAATACACTTTTTTATTTTATTTATGTTCAAAAACTGAGTTTTGTTGTTAATACTGGGTTGTATTAGGTTAATGCAAGACAGCAGTGTGTCCTAGATAGATGCATCTAGATGTTTTGTTTTTTAACTGAAGGATTCTAAAGGTCAGTTTTTTTCTGTTTTGTTATTAAGATTCAGTAGGAACTGTTATCTCTGTGTATTTACATTCAAATTGAATTTGAATATATTTATATTTATTTCTTTATGGATGAGTGACGAATGCAATGGTCTTAAGTTGAAAGAGATATGACGTCACAAAAACCACCACAGCAAGGTCGGAAAGAACAGGTATATGTCCTGTGAAAGAGCGGTTACAGTTTCTTAAGGAGAAGGTCATGAACACGGGAAAAGTATTTGAATTATGTCTTAGGATAAAAACAGTAGGAAATATATATATATATATATATATATATATATATACAGGAGAAAACTTTTTATATTCGGCGAAGTCTAAGATGTTGTCGTGTATTTTATAGTTGTATTTATTAACTTAAAGTGGTCAGCCGAGGTCAAAGAAGAACATAAATCAGCTGTGCACAACGAGATTATTCCCCCTCCCCCTTGATATTCAACCATCTCACTCACTTACGATGATTCAACCGAGTGGGAGTATGATACTAGACGCATTCGTTCAAGGGTGTAAAGAAGAGTTAAATTTTTTTATTACTCTTTTTACACCATACATTGGGCTGCAAAAAAAAAAAAAAATGCCCTACGGCACAAATATTACTTAAAAAATAAATAACTGTCTAATTTGACAATGAGTATTGTATATCATGAACTTTTTACTGAGATTACTTTTATCTCTGTACAGTTTTTATATTCCTGCAAATATTAAGTATTGCAGTTCATCAAACTATTCACAGTTGCGACGCGTGGGATGTAAGAAACCCCAAAAAGTTTTGTGGAGAATTTATGGGAAGTATGTAACTCCTGTTAAGGAGATAGTCTTGCTACTGGTTTCCTAAGTTTTGAGTCAGAAGTGAAATACCAAAACAACCTTTCGAAATATTTCCGTCTTGAAGAGTAAGCCAAGACAGAATCTTTTATTTTTTAAATAAAACATGTCTTTGTTAAGATGAGAACAAAGATAATCGTATAGTTCCAATCATGTCTTTTAACTGGAAGTGGAAGGCCTTTTTTATTTTCCAAACCACAAACAGACACAAATCGTGTGGGATGAAAACCAACACAAATTGATCAACTAATACACTCGAGTCTTGTGGCCTTAGTTGCCTCAGAATTCTTTCACCAATACATTTGCGATCAATGTTCTTCAAAGAATGTTATGTTATATGGTATATATTCTAGGCTCAATGAATATATTTCAAGGAAGTAAAAGAAAACATAAAATGCACTACACGATGCTTTCTCTAGTTTTTAGCAGCTCTTTTGCATAAATTAATGTTTGGCTAATAAAAAGATATCCTAAATATGAACAGTTCAATACTGAAACAATAATATGCTAAAATAATTCGGACTTCCAATTTTTTTTTGTTTTTATTTTCTCCCTCATCCTTAATGCATTTTCAGTAATGAAAAATGTACTGAGTGTGCTCATTAACAGGATTTAAATTCAGTTCTTCTTAACCCAGACGCATTTATTAATTTTACAACTATCCCAGGATGATAATAATAATAATAATAATAATAATAATAATAATAATAATAATAATCCCACGAAGGAACACGGCCTTGTCGTGGCCGAGGGGCTTGCATGCTTCAGTGATGTTGAGAGCTATTCTGGCGGTAGCATAGCTGCCAGCAGGGCCACCCTTATCAGACAGGTCTCAACTGAGGAGCGAGACTAACAGTGTTCCATCCCCCATCTTAATGGTGAAAAGGAAGAAGAGATCCATACGGTATCAGTCGAAGCTCGGGTCATCAAAGACTGCGTCAGATGTTGGGGATCCTGTGGTGTACCAGTGGGTTACAGGACCCGGCTCTCCTTGCAGGAAGCTGAAAAGCGACTAGAAGAAACCAAACGTAAAAAATGGACTGTAGAAGAAAACAGAGAAGTTATGAAATGTTTTACAGATCAACACCAGAAAAACGAGGTTTCAGAAAGCGTATGCATTTAATTTGGAAACAAAAATTCCCAGAAACTGCAATAACAGAACAAAGACTTATGGACCAAAAGAATTTCATTTTCCGTAACAAAATATTTACTGAACTTGAGCTGCAAGAGTTACGTAATAAACCAACAACTCCAGTAACAGCAAATCATCAGGAGGTAGCTACATCAAACTTCTAAATCAGTGCCTGCAGCAAACTAGCTCAAACTGACTATAAATATTGCCATGATCAAGTGGCCAAAATAATTCATTGGCATGTATGAAAAAAATATGGCTTTCCTACTTCTGATAACTGCTGGCAGCATAAAATAGAGACTGTATTGGAAAACGAAACAGCAAAAATTCTCTGGGACTTTCGAATACAAACTGATTGGCATTTGGAACACAATAGACCTGACATCACAATTATCGAACATCGACAGATTTGAATTACTGATATCGCAAAACCCAGTGATAACAACATTAACAACAAAGACAACAAAGAACTGCAATAAAATACTAAATATCGAGATCTAACAATCAAAGTTGGCCGACTGTGGCTTAAACATACCAAATTCATCCCAATAGTTATCGGTACACTTGGTACAACTTCAAAGAAGCTAATCCAACTATTTACAGCAATTAAATATTACGAAGGGACCCCATATGACCTACAAAAAACAGCATTACTTGGAACAGTCCATATTTTACGACACTACCTGACGGACTATTCTTGGATAGAATCTGAATTGTTCGGTATCATCAGTCAAATTTTTGTTTATATGATATCTTGTTTTGACTGTGTATCAATTATGCGAATAAAAAAAAAATAAAAATAAAATAATAATAATAATAAATTTCCTTAAAAGCTTCTACTACTAATTCTCAAAATCTTTTGGAAATTTTCACATAAACTATATTAACTATATGAATAAACAGGCTCTTGGTAATTCATTGCAGAAGCTAAAGCACATTCAAAGCAACTCAACAATCTATCTTTCCTTGGTCTCTAGCTAACCACGGTGCTGTTGTAAGACAATTATTATGTAGATTAAATAACGTCACTGCAACCTACTCTCTCTGTTTGATTCCATTAGGCAAATTGTTATCTGAATCATAACATCAAGCCACTAATCCATACAGTCTGGTCTAAAGGCAGTTGCTAGTATAAACATCTAGTCACAAGCCCCCCCCCCCCCCAAAAAAAAAGCTCGATACTTTAATAGAATTGTGAGGTCGCCGACTCTTAGACAATGAAACTCCATATGGATGAGCTTGTTAAAAGAATCAGATGAATTCAAATTAATTTATTCTTTCTGCAATAAATTAAATACTTTAAGCGAAAAAAACACAGCATTATTCCTAAATAAAGCGATAAAATAGTTATGTATGCAATTTTTTTTTTTTGGTTGTTTTCAATGCTAACGACTTCCCCTACCCCGGTAGATAATAATGATGATACGTGAATAAGTTATCAATTCCACTTTTATTTTTTTAGTTCGGGGAAAAAAAAATATAGATAGTTAATCTCAGAGAATACTCTACAATGATAACTCGAACCCTAGTGGCGAGGATATTGCATTATTTACTATGCGTATGTAAGCAATTGTAATAATGTATTGTTGTTGTTTTTTTTTAGTATGTAAAACGATCATCGTTGATTTTAAAAGCCTATGAATTATTCATATTATGAAGTTTAAGAAACATCGTAACAATATGACGCTAGTAATTAAGAAGTCACTTCTTGATAAACAAACCATTAACTACGGTCGTACGCTTCTTCACCTTTTACGGATCTAAAGAAAAGAATTGTTCGCATACCAAATAATGACGATACCAAACATTCATGTAATAACTGTGTTTACATTTCCCATGATTAGGCTATTAATTGAGCAATCTATCTAACTTTCTTTAATAACCTTTGTCAGTCTCATCCCTCCGGGTAAATCAGTGAACTTTCTAGAAGCTAGCTACTCCAATGAACAGGAACACGCGAAGCCAAAGAACTTAAATTATATCCCCATTACTTACCCCCATGCTCGTTTTCAAACTTTGTACGTGAGAAAGCGATGATAGGAAAACTCAGTTTTCTTTGGCAACTACGGATGAATATTTTTAAGCCAAGTGATAGCCAATCAAAGATTAATTTTATATTCATTTGATTATATTGAATATTAAAGATTTAGGCAGCGTTATTTGGCAGACGATCTAAATTAACAATGAACTATGAACTGCCTAAATGAAATATTTAGGCAGTTAGTTATTGAAAACGATGGAAATTGAACAATGGTAATTCGTGGTCATTGGCATACGATCTAGATTAACAATTGACTATTATTTAGTAGCCAGTTATATAGCATCTAAAGGAAAATATTCTTAACACGCCAAAGTAAATGAATAAATCTTAATAACACAAGTTCAAGGATTATTCGCAAGGAGCATGTTATTATTTACAAATATTAACCCTAGATCTGATGTCGGTCACTTAATAAAGTATCATTATACTTGGAAAAATATATGGCATCTCTTCAGCGTGTTTGTTACGCGGTTAATCGAGGAACGTTTTATAAATAAGCAGTCTCAGTAAATCAACAATAAAAATTTCTGAATGTCAAATTAACAATATTAAACACTCAGAAATTGTATTGTAACATTACTCGCAATAAATTCAGTATTCATTTAGTAATTCTGCTAATGTATTGTTAGCTATCAAAGATTAATTTTATATTCATTTGATTATATTGAATATTAAAGATTTAGGCAGCGTTATTTGGCAGACGATCTAAATTAACAATGAACTATGAACTGCCTAAATGAAATATTCAGGCAGTTAGTTATTAAAACGATGGAAATTAAACAATGGTAATTGGTGGTCATTGGCAGACGATCTAGATTACAATGTAGGCATTTCAATATTAAAGGATTGATAGAAATTAAACAGAGGCATCTAGTAGCATAATAGTAGGCGTCGTTCTTTTCGTATGCATAGGCGAAGAGATTTAACAACTTGTAGTTGTAGTGGAATTTAAGACAGTTTTAATTATCATCATGCCATGAGGATATGAAGAAATGTAGGTAGAGGAGCGTGTCCATGAATCTTCATTTCTAGCTCGTCCTACACATACATGGTTGGTTAAATCCGGAAGTTATACCCTCCAGGTGACCATAACTAAATTCTGTATCATGTCGTTAGAATTGATCGGCATGCAACGTCCTCACATTCGAGTGCATTTGTCGTCCTAGAAACTGATCACGTTGAGAATGCGGGGGTTGGTTTGTTCTCCACGTATGGGATGGATAATTATCCAACCCACACCCGGACATACGTTGGGTGCACCGACTTAGAGTAAACGTGGGCTTCACAGTTTTTTTATTTTGAAAGGGAAATGACTTCCGATAAAAACTGTCTGGATGCGATATCTTTGGTTAACAAAGGAAGATTCTTCACGAATTTTATAATACTGAGAACTTTGCCTGATAAATATTATATTCTAGCTGCTGCATTATTTACGTTTCTTGGAAAATCTTTTTTTTTTTTAATTATTAATATACTGATTTACCAAGAAAAGCATCTCTTCTATAATTTTATTTTTTTCCACTTCATCTTTTATTGATTTTTTTTTAAAAGCCAGACCACCCGCTTTGACCCATAACTTGACTTTTGCAGCCCTCTGGTTATTTCGTTTATTTTGCAGTGGAGAGGATCCCGAATTTTTGGGAATAAAAATTCTTTCGACCCCGCACGAGACTGACTAACTTGCTTATAACAGAAAAATCTGTTATAAACATACTCAGCCTTTTTGACGGAATTCCAACCAAAGTTTTTTTCGGTTCAATAAGACATTGTTCAGATGACGACACTGCCGAGTTACGGAGGCTCTAATTTTCAAAATTATATTCTCTATCAGCAACAGCTTTTTCCCATTGTTGACACATAAATAAGTGAACAAAGAAGTGACAAACCTTATCATTTTTCTTTAGTCTAGTTATTAATACACCTAGATAACTATAACAATATTCTTTAAAATGTCGTTCATCGAAACAATTTTTGTTAAATACTTCACCAAAAATCAGCTACGTAAGCTGATAACAAACATGCGCCATTTCCTTATAGTCCTTATAAGGACTGGCTTAAAGGGACGAAGCAAGAATGCTTTTCATCTTCCCCGTTATCTGTAGAAGACAGTGTAGGGTGTTATTAAGCTATTAAAGCTCTGATCATGGCAGGAGGATAACAGCAATAGCCGAGCCTCAGTTAGAACTTCATTGGCTACAGCATTGCCATCCATTACCCTTCAGATTTTTTTCCGGCAGCCTTAAAATCTATCTACCTGCTCCTAATCGAATCATGCACGAATTAGATATTAACATGGCTATTATACTGAACAAGAGCAGAAATATAATTGGTGGATAATCATTTGAGAAATTATTAATTTTAAATTTGAATAATATTGCATAATTAAAACTTTTTTCAATCATTTGTTTTTTGTACATACAGTATTTTCTATAAATAAAATATACTGCTTAGCTACTTCGTTTTTTTTGCAAAACAATAAAACAAAAGCAGACTACAGTTTTTTATTACGTCGTATTTTTTATTTTTTTATGCATCTGGGTAATGATGATGATGTATTACTATCTGTAACTTTAGGTATTTTGTAACATGAATAATCCGTTGTTCTTTGTTTACACACGATTGTTCTAATTATTTCAATTGTATAGTACAAGATTATACTACAATGCGATTAAAATAAATTTGTCAATGATTAATAATTTATGTCATCTGGTTTTATTTTATTTCATGATGTTATTGATAATGCAATCGATTCTAATAAAACTGCTTTCAAAATAATGTTAATCATAAGTTTAAAAAAAAAAAAAAAAAAAGCTTTATTTTTGAATCATTTTGATGAATAAAAAAAAATCTTCATTCTTAGCAAAACTCTTCGACCAAAAAAAAAAAAAAAACCGATTCTTCCATGCGTTATCGTTCGGAAATTTCCTGAAATGATATCATTTGTTCAATAACTGACGAGTTATTTTCAGTTAGTCCAAATGAACAATTCCAACGAGTATCGTGATATGATTCCAAATAAAACCAACAGTTGCCGGAAAGTAAAATTGCACGCTACCAAAAATAATTTTGGCTTTCTTAGAAATAAATAAACTTTCTTTATTATATCTGTAATAAATATATGGCACTGAAAACATAAGATTTACGTTATTATAGATGACAGTGTGTTTTGCATACTGTCATTTATAATATTCAATGTTCAGCATTGAACATCATAATAATATTATCTAAACTGTCCGCGAGGTTAGCCTAGTGGCTGTACGCTTCGCGACCTAGGGAAGGAGTGTCCTAGGTTCGATTCCCGTCAACGACGTGAGGAGCTTAAGGATCTTCCTCAGCCATAGCCAAGTTAGCCGGACGTGGACAGCAGGGTTTTTCCACTAGTTTATCTTAGGTTTTTCATCCCGCAAGCAGGCAAACCGGACACGTGAATTCATAGGATATAGTACGGCAAGGAAGGCAACGGGGAACCATCTTGCTCATAATCATTTCCCTAGTATGGTAACATATAGCTACCCCCACTAGTCGTATGGCTGAGAGAATAGAATACAATTATCTAAATTCTCTCTCTCTCTCTCGAATTTCATTGTGTAATGTATTATGACTACTTAATCGTTGGCAGTGTGAGCATTGTGTAAGATCTCCACGTCCATTAACTTTTTAAAATCTTGTATCGCTTCGGTTTGCGACTACTATTACTTTATCATATTATTCTCATAATAAGAAAGTTTAAATTGCCTTTCAAATATTTTAAATATTCAGTATTAAACAATAAAATTTTATTATTAAATAGTTTTGCTTGAAATATTTGGTTTATCTATGGTAATTAAAGTTTTTGAATTTATTTTCTGATTTTCCTTTTTTGTTTCTGCGAAAATACGATCCAAAATAGCCGAAAATGGAAATGTAAATAACACAACGAACCCACTTGCATAATTCGGTTCAGCAACTGTAGTTATTATTATTTTTTATTATTAGTATTTACGAGAGTATGTCATTGTTGTAAATAGCTCTTAGGCTACCGTTAATATATAGGTTCAACTTTTCGTAATAACACACCCTTCCAGCTTTATATGAGACGGTATGACTCACCTTCAATTGGGGAGAGGGGATAGTCCTTTCATTTCATATTAATGTTGCCATTTTATTCACGAAAATCGAAAATAATGTTTTACGTTTATCTAAAAGACGTATTCGTTTGCTCTTCCAAATCTACTGCTAGGAAAGGAGTTCATGGAGCAATATATAAGAATGCTAAGTAGCTCTCGGCTTTTTGTATGGCATCCTGTTGGAATGAATACTTTGAATCAAAGCGTCCATAAAGAATGACTCTCTCTCTCTCTCTCTCTCTCTCTCTCTCTCTCTCTCTATCTAAAGTTGTTTGCCATGCTGTTTGTTTTCTTTTGTCATGTTTTTTCTATTATTTCCCATTTTTTTCTGATTTTTCTCCTTACACGTTTCGCAATGAATCGTGAATATAGTATTGTTTGACTATGAATAATTTATTGGTTTTCATAATGACCACACAAGATGTTTTCTTAAAAATTTTTCCCTTCTCCGAAAATCAAATTTAACGATGCAAACAAAACATGTCAAACTCTCATACGAACTGTTTGATCAAAGTCAGAGGTTGAATTCAGTTGTTAACGAGTTTCTATTTTTTTTTTGTTTGTTTGTTTTTGTTTAGCGATGAGAAACAAAGAATTAATGATGTAGTCACATACATCCGGTAGCCCCATGTTGGCCTCTGGATAATTTATTTTTCATGACAGATAAACCTGACAGATCTATTAGGGTTAAAAACAGTTGTTGCTTGGCCAGACTGACATTAAATGGATGGATGAGTTTCAAGCATTAAAAAAAAAAAAAAATTAAATGACGACCTGGTGTGTGTGTGTGTGTATGTATGATATCCTACTGTCAGTCTTTTATAAATAGTTCATGAACGATTGGTAGATTAACCAAGAAGAAAATAAACACATAGTAGTATTAGCACTGAGAAAATTGAGCTTAATTATTGATCTTGATATCTGGAATAACTTCACTGGGAATCTAGCAGTCGTTCTGTTGATAGCAGTAACGGTTTCTTGATGAAAATCATAAAAATTAACTTCCTATACAAAATTTATATATTTATATGCATTTACACATAAGATACATATAGATTTGCATTATAATAATCAGTACGTAATAACACTAAACTAGTCTAATCTCTAGAACCGTAGTATCCGGAGAGAGGCAATGAATATTGACTTGAATATTGACTTTGTCACATAAAATACTTAGAACTTTTTGTACATAAATTATCGTAAAAAAGTCAATCATTTTCAATTTAACTCGCTGAGTACTATTTCTTTTAATCTTTTTTATTCAGACATTTTGTATTAAGTGTGTTAAGAACAACTTCTTATTTAACTAATACTATATTTTGGTAAACATCATGACCCGAAAGGTTAGTTTTTACTAAAATACTTGACATGATCTTCACTAAATAACAAGAAAAATCTGTTCACTTGTTATGTGCAAACTTCCTCCACTCAAACGCTCTTCATGGAACCTGTCTTACAAGTTCAACACTGTGAGGTAGCCAAAAGGAAATGTTGACGCCTACCAATAAATCAATAAAAAAAAAGGAAATCTACTTTTACATTCTTAATTAGCGCTGTGTTTAATTAGACAACGCCTTCCGGTGTGTTTGAGCATGCTACATTAGTCATCTTGAAAGAAGACCCCACACAGGACCTAAGAGACGGACTTGTTCATCAGGGGCTTCGTTTGTTATTGCTCCTGTTATGATATTTTCTATTCAAAATATTTTAATCTCTTTCCCAACTAAGTAATCCTTGAAGAAACTACTAACCTGAAGACATTCTTATAAACTATATCACTACTTTATTTTGTCTTTTATATATAGTAAATCATTTCTTGAAGCACTATCACTAAGAAAAAAAAATCATCTTGAGTTTATGACCTTTTTAAAAACCATCGAAGCAATATAAAGTGAATGTAATCAATACGAATTTATTGTGAATTTTTAAATGATAACGACGGAGGTTAATTTAAGATGTATTTTTTAAAATATAGAACTAAATTATAGAACTAATTACCATCATTAGTAATTAGTTTCTCATGTTCCTTAGATGAAATATCATCCGAAAGCGTAGATTCTAATGTTGCTATGACAACGGATAGTGGTGAAGGAAGATCTTTGTTTAATGCAAATAAATAAATAAATGGATAATTCTGAATAATAATAATAATGATAATAATACAAGAGTGTGTGTGTGTGTGTTCTAAGTTCTAAATTAAAATACAGTATAAGGAAAAAATATGATTGAATTTATTTATTAATGTATAATTAAATATTTCTTTTAACTTCATTTACTAAGCTACATTTTAAAGATTTGCATAATTTTTTCAATTAAAAAACTCTTACATTATAGTTTTTTCTAAATTAATTTTTATGTTTCTAAAAAATAACTTTTATCTTAATATTAATTTAAATTTTAAGAATTATTTTACATATTTTTGGAAAGGTTATAAATATTACTAAAAATTTTAAAGACACCTTTATGATTTTTAAAAAAGAAATATATAAATAAAAATTTTTAGTTGAAGAATTTAATCAATTGTCTCTCATTGATGTCTTAAGATCCAGTACGTTCAAAAGTAAATATAAACTTAGAAATTCACCTAGTCTGTAACTACAACTACACCTATAATTCTTCATCTTCCTTGAAACATTAGGCCTGTAATTATTTCTAGATAAGAATTAATCCTGTCGCGCAAATTGTTATATCGTTAATGCGAATATTATCTGGTCAAGTGTATCCGTTTTGCAGCAGGAAAAAAACAAAAAAAAACGTTTCTGGGAGGGAAACTTTGGTTTCTTTCTGCAGATAAAACCCTCCACCTCTTATGTGAGATTCGCTGACTCATTTTAGTCGAAGAAAGATTATAACGGTTCTTCTTGATATCGTAAACGAAGATTTGAACCGTCTTTCTAAAAAAAAAAAAAAAATGTTTCTAGGATTAGGGGTGTTTGAGCTTAATCAAACCAAATCGTTTGTTCTCTTATAAGATCATGCAAAGCCGTACCGCATTACGTATCTAATATAACAATGTAGTTAGGCTTGCTTTAAATAATGTATCATAGTTATGAATCAAATTAAATGAATTGTTTTTTTTTATTAATTTTATTTCTATATACTTAAATTTCTATATACAGATTAAAAAGAAAACAAACTCTCTGACCTAGTGATTTATTTATTCTTGTGGCCACATATTTTTACTTGAAACACAACACCTATCTTTGCGTAACTATTTCAAGTTATATATGATAATTCATAATGTAACATTGGAAATGTAAGCAAGAAAATTAACTTTTTATATAATTAACATGATATATTTGATCGTGTACTGGATGAAATAATTACTTTAAATGTTTCTTGATTATGAAACGTTAGACATTATGAGCAAAGTATTCGTAATAGATCTAAGCTGAGAAGAATCCAAATTGAATTGTGGTGTTGTCATTAAAAGATGACATCCCTATATTGTTGATTTTAAAAAGGCCTACACAAACTACTGAGAAGAGATACGGGAGTGTTGAAAAGATTGGTGCAATCCTTCCATTGTGAATTAACGGATTTTCTCTGTATGAAGTTTACACACCATAAAACTTTTTATATCAGAACTTTACATATAAAACTCCATAGACTATCATGAAATTGATGCATGCAAGCTAAACATGATCTCTTATTACTAAATATTGATGCATGTAAACCAAACATGATCTCATATGACTAAAAAGGAAATTCGTTTAAATGAAAATAGAAATTCCAACGCCTCTTAAAATAAACATATAAAATTTTAACTTTTATCGTTCATTCTTTATGTCATCGGAAAACAGAATTCAATCACTACGAGCCTAACTTCTTCTTTACATATCATACGTTTCTTTTCTGGCTTCTGACTGATGCTTAAACCATCTCAAGAATCTCTAAATATTCTTTTACTTATCTTGTTTTAGACGCATCCACACAAGAAATTATTCATCCTTTGAACTGCTGTTTTTCCCCCCACATTTATCTAAATAACAATAAAATTAATTAATTCAATAACCAAATCGATTAAACATTGCATTCTTTAGAAGAAATAAAACATTGAAATATGATTTATGACTTTTATATATTAAGAAATTTCATTAGTTGAATTCATTTATTTAAATAAAAACAAATTAAAATGTGTATGAGTTTATTTTTCTCTGTATATTTTGATTTTATTTTAAATTTTGTTTTCATTTGATTTTAATTTTATTTTCATTTTATATATCTTCTCGTATATCTTCACATCTTGCATTAATTTAAATTTTCCATCATAATATTATTTTTTTCCCTTTTTTCTTCTTTTTGTTACGATCAATCTCGAGTCTTCTGCAGGTTATTCTTCTTTTATCACGTTTGAAACTGGATACCATTGGATGACGTATGTAGAATGATTCTTTTATATTTATGTATTCGCATTTCACACCTCTCACGCTGAAAGGTTAACTACTTCCGCTATCCGGAAGTTCACGTGTCATTCCACCCTGGAGTATAAAATTTCAGCCATTGTTTTCTTTATTTTCTTTTTTTTTTATGCAAAGTGGATGGAATCTCTGAGAAGGCGTTCACCAAAAATCTTAAGTTGTTCATCAAATTTAGGAGTGAATGGTGGAGCCGTGTCCCTTCCAGGCAAAAACAATACGGAAAAAGGAAATGAGTTGTAAAGAGTCCAACACCTTATAGATCTTTTACTCTTTGTTTCAGTATGCAATTCGGAATCACGTGACATGGTATGTCTGTTGTAGAGCCGATTCCGGTCATCGACTTATTCAAAAGATCAACCCCTCCTTCAAAATCGTGACATTATTACCGTAAGGAGCAACAGACTCCACCGACATTGATTGTGTACATCTGGCTAAATTCATATTTGCACATAGTTTACATATTTTAATGCTTAAATGCTTAGTTTGTTGCAGGAAATAAGGTGTACCGCTTTTTTTCAGTTTGGTTCAAAGTTCATCGCACTGATCCATCAAACGTTTTCTCGGTCTTTTACAAAGTGGTAGAATCAACGACCCCTTACAACAGGTTACGTTGCAAACTAAAGCGTGAACACAGATGCAAATTTAAAGTCGGCTTTGGCATTGAATAACAATAAAAAAAATTTACTCTTTTATACCTTTTCTTAAACTAAAACATTCCACATTTGTTTTCTTGGAGTGTTTCTCCTTTTTCTTTTAAATTTGCATTATTATCGAGAAAAAAAATTCTATGCTACTGTAATACCATTCAGTCGGACTCTATCTTATAATGAAGCACAATTTATATTAAGCATAAACTTACACTTCTCGAGATGCATGCCGTTTATCGTTTTGTAAATGGAGGATTTCATGTCAGTGTATGAGACTCCATTCGAAAATCTATAGGCCGAGTGGTGGACAAGAGCAAATCTGAATCTTGTTTCCGCCCATGTTACCATGCACACAGTTTTTTACTTACTATGAGAACATAACGTTGCAACCAGGAGGAGCCTGCCTTGCATCTATTATCACCAACATACGTTTCCAGAAGTTCCTACCAAGAACAGGAGGACATTTAGTTACTTTGTGCTTTTTTCCTTGTTATACTTTGTCCTAATGTTGATGGTTTAGGATTTCCCAAGGCAACTTTTCTGGCAAAAACCCAGTAAAGTGTTTCACTTTCATATCCTTCACTGGAATGCATTACGCATATTAATTCACACGCCTCTGCTAAGCGCATTACACTTGTTCGCTTGCAATCAAGACTTTATTAATGGACTGAAAATTACTTCTGGGTTAGCTAACACACCTTCGGTTTAAAATCCATTATAATTTCTTCTCATCCTAATTGAGGTTCGACTCCAAGACTTCCAACCAAAGGACATGATGGTTATTTATCTACCGAACTACAGAAGCTTCGACTCCATTCGGAGAAGTTCTTTCTTGCTCCGTAGGACTTATCTTGGATTCGGGACTTGGATATTTAAGAAGAATATTTTTTTCTCTCATCTAACTGATTATAGGAATCATGAAGGGCAATGTCGAGTTTATGTGAGTTTCCCATGTTTAGTGGAACGAATTTATCATGTTTGAACTTGAATCTCTACAGCAGTGTCACGAATTAGCGGAAGTCATTCAGTGTGAAATACTTTTGAAACATTTTGTAGGATCCCGTAGGAGAGTTACTAGAAATTTTAGGGTCATCACCGCTAAAAATCCAAAGGTAAAAGGATTATATATACTGACAAGATTTGAATGAACACTTTTCCAGTGCAGTATAGATAGATATTGCAGAAATTGATATAAATTTTTCTCAAACACGATTAAAAATATAAATAAAGTTATAAAAATGTTTAATTGAGATCATTTTTTTTTTCCCTATATAAGTTAAATTTATTTCATTTTAATAATTAATTTTATTTCACCTTTATTTTGCAGTCTTGTTGAGATCAATCTTGTCGTTTAATCTCAATAATATTAATTTCCTCTTCTTGTAACAGAAATTAAAATCCGGTTTGAAATGGTTGACGACATTTGATCCGAACTTGAAATAATTTTTCCAAATAACTGAATAATATTACACACTTCTTAGGGTACTAGCTTTGTTGTTGAGTGTTGTTCCCTTCATGTGTGTCATACATTATTATTATTATTATTATTATTATTATTATTATTATTATTATTAACGCAATTCTAATCAACGGCACCAAAACACAGATGTTGATAATACACGACCCAAGAATCATGCGCCCCGCACCACTATCGACACACTGTCACACATACTGCTGCATTTACAACAAAAATACATTCCGATGTTCCGAAATCAAACCTGTAACACACGCAAAATAGCTCGGTCTCTATATAGATTCCCACCTTAAATGGACAAAACATATAGAATACCTACACACCAAACTCCGGATCATCGCAGCAAAACTCTTCCAAGTTAAAGACATTATTCCACCCAACATAAAAAAAAAACTCCTATATCACGGTATCTGCGAATCCCTACTCAGATACGGAATAACAGTCTATGCAAACACATCAAACAGCCACCCTAACAAAATTAGAAACACTACACAGGAAAATCGTGTCAACAGTGATCTGGACACCTTACACGCAACAACTAATATCCGCCCAGCCAATGGCGATACACAGAATTCTAAGCACTAAAAACCTGAAACACTACATGACATTAACAAGGAATTACTTCAACATCACCTATCGAAACAACCGAGACACATATCGTATAACACGACCTACAATAACTCTCTACATCCCTACACCCTTCAACAACTCATACGGTTCTTTTGTGAGATCACATCAGATACCCACGCAACTCAACAACAAATTTAAAACACGTAGATAACTACAGAACATTAAAACACGAACTCTGGAAAATATACCAACAAAGTTAAGATACCATTAACACTAATATACACATCACAAATCACCAGCATCCAATGCCAACATCCCATACATAAACAGTAGCAACAACATAAATAGTGAAGCCTAAATCCCACTCTCTTCACAAAAGCTAACCCAAGCTTCGAAGTAGGTGGGGTTAACTAGCCTCACTCAACACACGTAATCCTTATAACCAAAGAAGCAGATTATGTAATAAAACAGTTAGTAAAGTATACAACAACAAAGAAGATACTGAAGATACTCTTATGTAATATGAAAAAAATAATGTAATAATAATAATAATAATGATAATTATTATTATTGTTATTATTATTATTTGCATGTTGTACTGAATCCTTGGTACAGAAAATGTCTCATGTATATATACATAAATACCCTTTATGATAATAAACCTTGTCGCTGTCAAAAAAAATTACTACTATTATTATTATTATTAACATTATTATATTAGTCATTCATTATACAGAAATTTCTGTACAATCTTCGTTGTTAATATTAGAAGACCATGTGTTGTAAATACATAATATAAAGGCAAAAAAGTATTATTAAAATGTTTAATTGAAATCCAATGTAGAAAATTAACCATATATGTAGCACTTAGTGCTGAATTTTGTAAAAAGTATAAGTTGCAATGTCACTCAAGATGATCATTGTATATGTGTAAATATTTTAGAAATCAGTTAAGCCAGCAGGTTGTTCAGTATGGTGGGTCGTGTAGCGTAGACGGTGTCCGGCCGTACACAGTCAGACTATAGAGGATTATTGTTTCACACAAATAATAATAATAATAATATATTTTCATCCGTGTGCTTTCATTGGTATATATATAAATTTGAACACAATATGTAATATATATTTTATACTTTTACATTTTTTAATTCGAGTACTATATTATCTCTTTTTTTTTTTTTTACAACGTCATGAATGCGAAAAGAAAGATGTATTTTATAATTTTGTGCTGTTTTTAGAAAATATTTTGGAAAGCTTTTCATTGAATAAAAGTTTTGTTGCTTTATACGGCGATCTCGTTTCTGACAGACTGTCTTAGGACCACAGTTACGCCTCTAACACAAGCAAAGTGGGTTATGTTTCCACTGATTAAACACCAGGGATATCACCTTTTTGAGAACCCAGTCAGCTCTACCGTTTTTAAAATTATAGTTCCATCCAGACGAGCACCCACATTAAGCCTTTTATCGAACTCCGAAAGGATCCCATTGTGATTAACACTGTTGACTGTTGCTAACAGCAACATTCTTAAATAGTTCTCTGGAGCTCGTGGTGACTCACGTGACCCAGTATTTTGCATATAAGCTGCATAAGTGATGTTTACGCAAATCTGCATAAAAGTTTGAACATTACATTCTTGGCACCAAATCCTTGCGTTTTTTCCTATCATTTCTCAAAGCGTATTTACTTCTTAGGAACACTCGATATGATTCATTATTTTCCTATGGACCGCTTGAATCCGCCATGACGATTCTATCCTTGCATATAATATGACACATGCTTTCCCGCCTCAGTACTAACATTTTCTTCAGATTTTGCTTTTGTTTTCAGACTATTTTACTTTTTTTTCTCCAATGATATTTGTAACTTGAGTCGACAGTTCACTTTTGAAAGCTGTTCGATTTTGATTGCTTTTAAAACTTTCGCTTGTTGGTTTAAAAGCAATTTGTTGTTTTAAAATAAAATACTGTTTTGCAAATTTTCTTCTCAACTCATGTTTGTCTTGGGGAATGATGACGACGACTTACTTTTTTTTTAAAATCCTTTGCAATACTCTTGTCCTGAACCAGTGTGAAAATATCAACAAGAACTCAATCAAGGACTTTTTTTAATTTGCATATATTCTCTCCATGCCAATTTTATGCATATCATTATGTTGGAACATGATGTTAATAGCGACTATTCCATGTCCCGAACAGATATCCCGCAGGTACTTGCCAGTACTATTATTCCTGAATTTGTTTTAATCCAAATTTTCCTGGAACATCTCTACAGGCTATGAATTTTCTACGTACATGTTTAGGTCCTCCAACAGGACACATTTTTTTTTCTCTCAGTTTCATGTCTAATAACTCAAATATTTTATTTCTTCTTCACAATTAGTATCTTCGGTGGAACAATAAGATTCATGCATGGTTTCAAAGTGTAATTTCCCATTTTGAAGTTTGCACTTACCTCTACTTCAATTTGGCTTCCATTCACTAAATGTATCTCTCTCTTTCCTTTCTTTTATTTATCCCTAATAGTTGAATAAATCATATAATATTTATTATTTAGAAAAATCTCACTGTTTGTTCTTTTTTTTTTCGCTGCTTCTTAAGTTGATGCTCATCTGCAAAAGAGTGAACATGAATTTAAATAATAATAATTACTTGTGTATTAAGATCAAATGGTTACAGGTAACTTGAGCATTACCAGTACTACTGATCTGTCAATAAAAGACTGAAACAAAAGTGTTTGTGTAACATACATTGTTTAAAAATGTTATAACTCTACAAACACAAGCCAGTCTTGTTGAGCGAATGGATAGTGTCTTAATTCTCCAACCAACAGGGATGACATTCCAGGCTGACTATGAGCTTGAATATTTGTGATTGTCTTTGACTTGAAATAGTTCCAAGTTTAGTCTAGAGAGTAGTTTTTCCCAATTATTTTACATGCCGTTTCGACCTTCGATAAGCAAAATGATGGTGGTAGGGAAGCTCGTGGTCTCACAGCGGCAATTGAAAATCACCTACCTGTTAAGAGTACCAGTTATATTGGAAGACATCCATGGCATTATGGGATGCTGCCCCTATCAGGTTGGAGAGCAGAGATGATATTTACTTGCCAATTAACTAGGCCAGAGAATGCAATTTGCCATACACGTCTTTACTAAAAGATAAATCCTTCCAAAGCATTAATTCTAAACCTAACCTGGGATCTCTGTTATTTTATATTCCTTATTATGTTTGTTTTTTCTTAGTTAAAGTTAAATTGCTTTTTTTTTTATTACCTCGGCTGGTGAAACTGCATAAATAGACAGGTCAGTCGATTTTTAATCGTCTATTTGGTACGCTATGAGACTCTGATCAAGGCCACTGAATACCGTTTAGGTCAGCCTCGGGTTCAAGGACACGAAACGCCATCAACAACTCTCCCGTCTGAAGCCGAAGTGCTTAGTCAAAGCCGAAGGTGTGTGAATGACTCAAGAAATGGAAAAGAACACAAGGAAAAATACCAATACTGTTTATTTCTAAGCGATCTACGAGAACAAACTTCCAACTACTGAATTATGTATTTAAATCACCAGTTAGGTTACTTTTGCACGACAAATTAGGTTTTCTCTTCTAGTTTGGTTTGTTTTTAACAAAGCGACTGATAGATGGCGCTACTATTTTATTCAAATGCGTCATTTTTATATACAAATTAATTGTTTAATTAGAGCATCATTATTGATGTTGGCTTCGGATTATATAAACAACTAAAGTCATGGGATGAGCGTAATTCTCTCAACTGGATGTGTTCTGCGGCTGGTTTGTCTGAAAAGGAGAACGCATTTGTAAAAGAGACTGCGTCACGTATCCCTAAACAGGTTTGAATCCAGGTCTTTCCAAAATTAGTCGCTATTTAATCGGTAACATAATGCAAGATGCGGAGGTTACTGAGTAAAAGCAGAATTTTTTGTCGACATTTGCTATTTCATTGTAAGTGGACCTACCCTTAAACAAAATATAAAAAGAGCATTTATCAAGAACTAGACATTCGTATTATTTAATTATTCCTGTATATTTTGAATATTTAAAACTGTTAGTTTTAAATATTCAAAAAAATTATTTTTTTTTGTGAAAAAATCATACTTTGTTTATCATGCAGAATGTGTTACCTGTATTTCCTCATTTGGATGTTATAATAATAATAAAGATATCCTTGTGGGTGCTTTGTTATGTTTATAGTATTAGCTGTTGAGATTTGAGAAACGCCCCTTTTGTTTGTGATTGATGTTGGGTGCGTTCGTAACCTTCTAGACACTTAAGTACAGGTTATCTTCGGAGAACAAATTCTAATTGCATTTCAGTATAAATGGATAATGCATTGTGATGTGCAATCGGTGTCTGCAGAGTAATTAAATGATTATCATTTTATTTTTGTTCAATTTCTTTTTTTGTTTCAGATGGTCTATTATTGGCTATTTAAACAATGAATTACCGATACTAGTTAATTAGATGTAAAAAATTAGGTGGCGCTGTAGACCAAATGGCAAAATTATTTTAATATGAAAAGTAGAGAAATGAACTTTTGAAGCTGCTTGAGGAGGCTTAATTTATAAAAATTCATTTTTAATTATATGTAGTAAATTTACTGTTTTAGTTTTTCATTTCATTCTGAAACTGAACATATTAGCTACATTTATCACATAACTTTAATAGCATACTTAAGAAAATTAAAACAATTTTTTTTTTCTTTGCGCTGCCTACGTTCGACACCTTAGCCTTTCACAATGCAAAGATTACATCATTATAGGTCAGTGCAACATCTCAGTACACCTTACTGGGGAGAGAAAGAGAGAGAAAATAGAGAGAGAGAGAGAGAGAGAGAGAGAGAGAGAGAGAGAGAGAAATATTCTGTTCCTTTTTAACTACAGGCAGATTACTTGAGTATACCGTTTCTTAATTCTAATATTTTTGCGCCTGATATTCAGTTACTTGAAGTTTTCTTCATTCCTTTTTAAAGAATGATTAAAAGTAAACTTCTTTCTTATGTCCTTGGTTTAAGGATTGAGGTCACTAGAAAAAATTCCTAGAATTTTTTTTTTTTTCTCTAGGGGGTGTGTGTGTGTTGAAGGAACCGAGGGACACCAATGACCTCAAGACGTTTATCAAGGATGAAAGTAATAATCACGAAATTAAAAAAAAATAAATAAACATCTCAAATTAAGTAGAATACTGCAAATATTGTTTTCAAACGAAAGGTTTATTTATTTTTTCTGTCATTATCATCTATGAGATGCATTGTAACATCCAAGGTCAATTTTTTTTTGTTTTGAAATATCACAATGACTGAGTAGGGGAAAAAAAAATTGATTGTCCATTTTGCAATTTCCGGTCTAAACATTGTTACGTGCTAATGTCAAGAATAGTTCTGCCCTCGCTCCTGACATTATTTCGAACATGATTACCAATAAAAGGAACATATTCACTTATAAAATGATAGAGAAAATGCTCTATTCTGAGATACGCTTTTATTATAATATAATTGAAGAAAATAGCTTATAATAGCTTTTTTTCTTTTATTCACACAGTTCTTTTCTTGAAGATCGTGCGTTAATAGTTATTCATTGAAGTTTCAATAATTCACTACTCACCGAAGTCATTGGGATTTAACAGCACCTTATTCTTACGTATAAATGAGAGACACAGGGAGAAAGTTAAAAAAAAAAAAAAAGGAACGGAAGAGCCTACAGGGAAGGGTCATATGATTAGCCCTTCTGCTGAGAAAGTGCTTTTTCCCCTCTGTGAACGAGGCTATGTGACGAAGAACCGTACCGACAGTAGGCAGAATATAAAATGGAAAGTGAGTACATTCACTTAGTGTGCGGCTAAAGTCGTCGGCCAGGAAACTCGTGCAAGGTCTACGCGAAACGACCAGAATCCTTGATAATGGACAGACGCTGTTCGATATAACAGCTGTGGAAAAAAGAAAAAAAAGAAGCCAAAAAGTGGCTTCGTTGGGGTATTGCAGTCAAGTTCAGTGGACCGTAAAAGTAGGTGTCTGTGCGGTCTTTAGCCACAATGCACCGAGTGAGTATCAAAGCACTATTTATTTTTCTTCGTGGTTTGTTATCTTTTTATGTCAGAGAAACTGTGTGTGTGATACTTATCAAATAAATTTCAAGTTTCTATTTTATAATTATTTATTATCAATGTGCATTTAATACTAGTTTTTATTGAAACAGGAATATTACGTGTCAAACAATGAAGCTAGAAATAATAAAGTAGGCGTGCGAAAATAAGCTATTTTTTTTTCCTTTGTGGATGATAATTTTAAGCTGAAAAACAGAGTAAAGTATATGTATTAAAATAGCTTGGTATGTGTACAATGTATCATTAATCTTATTTCGAGAATAGGACATTTATATCTAGAGAAAGAGAAATTTCATATGCACATATTTGGTTGAAAAAGCTTTATATGCATTTTTAAGGTTGCCTATTATTCAATACTCATTACATAATTTCTTCTTGACTTACATCTTACATATATTACGATACAATTACAAATATTACAACAACAACAACAACAACAACAATAATAATAATAATAATAATAATAATAATAATAATAATAATAATAATAACATATCAATTTATTCCCTTTAGCAAATCCGATAACTATGATAGCTTATAGTTCTGCCAAAACTCTCGCGACCATTGTGTTCTTTGTCGGAATCATCAAGCCTCATCTACAAGGTTATTACGTTGTTTTCAGATGGTCGCCTTCTTTTGCATTACTAAAATTCAAAATCTGTGAATAATTGCTATTTTACACAAACCTTAAACATTGCTTAAAGTAAACGGACATGCAGTGGAATTGTCAAAAAACTGACCCTTATTATCCTAGATTCGGGTTTGGGCCAATGCACGGTGCATCTCACGTTCGGAGTGTATGTCTGTCGGCAAGGACGCCTAGCTCTTTCAAGAACCAGCTGGTAACCTTGGTACACATTCCCAAAGTTTTCCGGGACATTTTTGTAGAGCGTCTGTTGGAGAAGGGTGGATACATTAGCTGAACTGATCTGGGAAGTTCAGGGCATCTTTCATATGTTAAACATATTCAACCGGTCGTACTTGAGAACAAGAATAGGCAGCAATCTGTATTTGAAAAAGAGAAATACATATGAGAGAGTAATAGAAAGAAGAAGAAAAAAACTTAATAGAATTCGTGATACAGAGAAGCATTAAAAATTGTATGCCTCTTTTCTAGTATTTTCACCATTTTTTTTTTCGAAGTAAAGTAAATATCTTGAGTATCACATACACGTGTATTTTATTTGTCTGCAACGTAGGTAATGCATACTATTTAATAAGCATTAAGAAAGTAATTATTTCTTTCAGAAATAATACTGTAAATTATATTTCACTTTGAATTTATAAGTCAAAATTTGAAATAGTCTAAAATACTTTCTAAAATTTTATCAAAATAATATACACTTATGAACGTTCTATATCATAATATTGAGATTAAGTTATAAAGAAAAGTCTGCAAAAGTAGTTCGAACTGATATTTTAAGGTTTTGTGTGATAATGTTACTGTTATGTGACAATAATACTGATAAAATTATAATATATAATATATTGTTTTAAGGATACTTGCGACATAAGACTGAATGATATAATCACGTAATCACAAGAAAGATATTTATTTAACCAAATATTTCGGTCTGGAAATAGCAGACCATCGTCGGTGGTATTACAAGAACAGTTTAAAAAATATACAAGCTAGAATACTAACAATAGATCGTTGAAATTAGAACATGCCGCGTGATGTTATATCACTAAGTATGAAACGAAATATTTTGAAGTAGAAACATGATTGAATTTGCTATTAAAAAAAAAAAAAAAAAATTAATGAGTAATCTTGATTAGGCTTTCCCAGATTTTTGATATAGATATGCAGTCATTACGATTCAGGTTGGGATGATGGAGCAAGGCCTCCACGCTTTCCTTGAACAAACGTTCGAACCTATAACGCGATCTATGTAAGAGGCGCGTTTTGGACCAAAGGATGCTGTGGTCAGTTTCAATCCCGTGTTGAGCCAAACCAGACTTTTCAGGTTTATTGTGAAGAATGGATGATTGATGTTCTTGGATTCTTTTTTCAAGAGAACGTCCAGTCTGTCCAAAGTAAGAGAGATCACAGTTGCAAGGAATTTGATAAACTCCAGGAAGAGATAAAGTTGAGCGTTTGTCTTTAGGAGAAGGAAAATGAGAAGACAATTTGTTAATAGGAGAATATGTAGCTGTTAAACAGCTACATATTCTACAAATCGTAATGACTGCATATCTATATCAAAAATCTGGGAAAGCCTAATCAAGATTACTCATTAATTTGTTTTTTTTTTTTTTTTTTTTTTTAATAGCAAATTCAATCATGTTTCTACTTCAAAATATTTCGTTTCATACTTAGTGATATAACATCACGCGGCATGTTCTAATTTCAACGATCTATTGTTAGTATTCTAGCTTGTATATTTTTTAAACTGTTCTTGTAATACCACCGACGATGGTCTGCTATTTCCAGACCGAAATATTTGGTTAAATAAATATCTTTCTTGTGATTACGTGATTATATCATTCAATATATAATATAGTCATCATTTTAATTTTTTTATCATTAGTATTGTTATATTTATGATATTATTGTAACTTATAATATGCACTATATTTATTATTTTAAGTTACTATTATAAATATATGTAACATAACATAACAAAAATGATCATAAAACATAAAATAATACATATGAATTGTTTCATGTTTTATTATCATAAGTTATAATATAATACTTCAATGTTTGAGCAACCATACAAAACGAAAATTGGACCCATGGTTTTAAAGTTTGGTGAAACAATAAACAACTGCCTTTATATAAGGACTGGCTTAAAGGGGCGAAGCAAGAATGCTTTTCATCTTCCCCGTTATCTGTAGAGGACAGTGTAGGGATAAGGTGTTATTGGGCTATATTAAAGCTCTGATCATGGCAGGAGGGTAACAGCAATAGCCGAGCCTCAGTTAGAACTTAATTCAACTACAGCATTGCCATCCATTACCCTCCAAGGGTATTAATCACCGCATCTCACAGTAGCTCACCCTATAAACAGCTACCTTATCCTTATAAGGACTGGCTTAAAGAGGCGAAGCAAGAATGCTTTTCATCTTCCCCGTTATCTGTAGAGGACAGTGTAGGGATAAGGTGTTATTGAGCTATTAATTAAAGCTCTGATCATGGCAGGAGGGTAACAGCAATAGCCAAGCCTCAGTGAGAACTTCATTGGCTACAGCATTGCCATCCATTACCCTCCAAGGGTATTAATAATTAATCACCGCATCTCACGGTCAATTCCAAAATCTCATCCTATTGTATCCATTGAACAACTGTCTTAAGTTCTTAAAAGAACTGGGCGACGGACTGAGTCCTTGACTCTTTATCCCGTCATCTGAATGAAGTAAATCTGTATGGATAGAGTGTTATTGAGCTAAAAAGCTCTAGTCATGGCTGGGTAACGGCAATAGCCGAGCCTCAGTTAAAACTTCATTGGCTATAGCATTTAGCATTGCCATTTGTCACCCTGGAAGTCTTAAAAAAGACTTTTCCGGAAATCAGGTGTTCATTCCCTCAAAACTGAACAACTGTCGTTCAACGTTTGTTCTAATAATAATATTATTATGTTATTCTGAAATTGGTGTGTAAATATTACTATATTATTGAGGGTTAAATTTAATTTTATTATAATAATATAGTGTAATATAATGTATATTATTATAGGGTTCAATGAAATAATTGCATTATTTTTAGTTTAACAATTAAATATTAAAATAAAGTTTAGTATAATAACTGGAATACGCTTATAGTTTGGAAGTTATATATCAAAAATTCTATCATGAAATTGATGATTTTAAAGTATTTCAAAATTTGAAAGCACGCTTTGAATTTTGAATTTTTTTTCTACGAAAATTACAGTGTTATCCCCTTCCCCTAAAAAAAAAAAATGTTTTTACAGAGAACAAGAAAAACGAAACAATTCCCTAGAGTTCTCTGTTCGACTTCCTGTTTCTTACAGATGGTCCGTTCAAGGGTCAGATGCGTCTCCTTTGTATCGTTTTTAACTGAGAAGCCCCCTTCACTGCATGAGTGAGCTTTTGTTGACAGGGTTGTCGATCAGTTGTGTCGAAACGGAAGGTAACGAAATACCGGAAATGGTCCAAAGGATAACACACTAAGGCTATTATAATTCACTTCCTCGAGGGTTTCATGCTGTAGGATTTTATCAGCCGACGTGCTTGATCAGACAGCAATTGTAATTGCAACAATACGAAGACTGTCATTATTCGCCTACATTAGGAAGTAATTGAAAGCCTTTATCTTCGTAAACGATATGAATAACGAGAAAATATTCCCAACAGATCAATGAAGACCTTGCAAATCCAGACATGGCTTATTATTGCAAATACCGCAATCTCTTTGGTAATATAAGTACATTAAGAATCTTAATTGCTTTTGAGATTATGACCTTGCTTCATTTAGTTCGGGTATCCTCTCTGCAACTAACACGCTGCATCTACCCATACCTTGGTAGGCGCAGATTTTTGCGATTATTATTAGGTGAAAGATGATTCATGTGTACGACTGGCACACCGCTTACTGGAGGCCTGAATTGGTTTTTAAAAAAGTTCCGTGTTTGGTCTCTAGAGTTTCCGGATTATGTAAAAAATAAATTTAAAAAATACAAAACATAACTAAAAAGAGAAAAAAAAAATTATTCCACTCATAGTGCTAATGTGCTATCAAACAGTTCAAACATGGAACCTCTTTTAAGCCATAGCCTCGTAGTTAGAGCAAAGATACTGCCTACTAGGTCATCCAAGTCGGAAATAAATAATGAATACTGGCTATATTCATTATTAAATGAATAATAAGTATTGATTGGTTGAGTGCATAGGGGTTCCACTGTTTGATCAAGCCGTGCATGCAAATCTCAGGATGTATGCTTACGAAGGTCTTCAGATGGAAGATTCTGATTGTCCGGAGTGAGACTACAACGTTGTTCACTGGAGGTCTGAAGACACTTAAAAAAGTTCCATGTTTAGTTTCTAGAATGAGGCATATCTGTCTAATTTTTTATTATTTAATTAATTTGCATTGTATATTAATTATTAGTATAATATAGTATAGATACTAATTCGTATTAGTATAACATTGATAATAATATACTAATAGTATTAGTACAGTGATAAAATTATTAATTAATTAATAGTTATTAGAATATATATTCAAAGTCCAGAACTATGCAAATATTCCGACAGTGGTAAAAACAGGATTCCCGAAGGAACTAGTTCGAGAAATACAGAGTTGAACAGCATTTATGTCATTCTCTCAGAGAAATTAAGATAGTCCGGGATTTTTATCACATCTCCGTTTTTTAACTGAAAAGCCACATAAGTGAAAACATTTTTTGTTGAGTTGTTGATTTAGTTGAGTCAAAATGGAAGACCAGAAAACACCAAAAGTTAATCTGGGAATGGTGATTAATGTTGTGATTAGAAACAATACACCAGAATCTGATTACCAATCAAAATAATTGTTGAAACTTATCAAGCTCTCCGAATGGGTAGATCAGATGAGCAACTCGATATTTGTGATGTTTTGAAAATGAACTGGTTGTGCAACTATGCTACGAATGATTTGCATGCAGAAGTGGAAGGCCAAAAACAATTCCTTAAAGTAGCTAAAAGGTGTATTATGATTTATCGTCGAACGATAAAAAGATTTTATGCCTATCTACAAACTGATGAATGCCACCCAAAATCGCATCTCAATCTGCAAATGAGATAATTTTTAGTTGATGTTATTTATAGCGTTGACGTTGGGACTTTGGAAAAAAATCTACTAAAAGTATAAGCGATATTTGGCAGTGCATGAATTTGAGAAAAGATTGTGAAAGCGTGGCACCATCTCCTTCGTATGAGACTAACTCATCATTTAATTATAAACACCTGATATAGGCTCCTTTCGTCATACACGGGACTCGAACCCGCCTTTTCAACCAAAGCGCTGGTCTAAACAAACTGATACTGAGGCTCTAATACAGTTAAATGTTTTCAAACTGGAGAATTTCGTGTGAATGAATACAATTTAAAGAGAAAAATCTCGTTTTTCGCGTAAGTTGAATAAAAATGTAAGATAAAAAGCTACCAACGTAAATGATCAAAGAACGTGTGCGTTTTAGGTTACGTTGTTTATTCCTTAAGTTGGGAATATCTTTGTATATCGTAATTAAATGCTGTTAGAACATTTAAAAATACCCAGTATTCGTGTTCTGTCTTTGTGAACAATCGACTGGAATTTAGTAGCGCATGAAATTTTTTTTTCTCTGCACGCACCCGTAGCTATGTCTACAGAAAGCGACAGAACGTGAAGAGGGGTGGAGTAGTAGAGGAAACATAAAGAAAGTAGTAGAAGGACACCAACTACGCTTCACGATCTGTAAAACTACATTTAGTTCACCTAATCGTCGATATATAATTATACAAGTAGGAAAGAAGTTTCCTACTAGAAACAGGTACAAAATTACTAAAATAACTGGAGGTCTAAAAGCGAAATTGGAGACAGCAAAAAACATTTATATTTAGCTAGTGTTCTACTGTGAATGAAACGAAGGGACAAATTAACAAACCTGGAAGGTAAAAAGGGAAGGAAGAAAAGTAGAGAAAATGATGCAGAGAGAGAGAGAGAGAGAGAGAGAGAAAATAAAGAAAGGAATGAGAGAGAGAGAAGCAAATAATATACTGTATATATATATATATATATATATATATATATATATATATATATATATATATATATATATATATATATATATGTATATGTATGTATATGTATGTATATATATAATATATATATTAAAACTATATGCTAAAAATCACAAATTTAAGTTCAAATTGTCTCTAATCCATTGGATTGCGTCCGGGGTAACCTGGAACAGGTTCGTCAGTGTGTCCTGAAAACTCCGCAGTGCGCAGTCCTGAATAGTATGATTGATGGTCTGTTGATCAACTTCACAGTCATACGTTGGGAATTGACACAGGCCCCACTTGTATATCATGGTAACACATCTGGCATGGCCTGTCCTCAGGCTGTTGAGTGTCGTCCATTGTCGTCTGGGCAGGTCAAAGCCAGGGTCTCTGTTGTGGGGTCTGTAATGAAGTGTCCATTTTTATTGTTGAAGTAAGCCAACGATTCTTCCATTCAGTTTCAGGAGAGTATCTGGTTGCTGATTTTTCCAGATCGGGTTGTGGAACTTCAAGCGAATAGGTGGTAGATTTTGGAGGTCCTCATGAATGGGTAAGTTGTCATTTCCCATACTTTTGCCGCTGTCAGAGAATGTCCATTCTCTGACAGCGGCAGCTTTCCTCCTTATGTGGTATGATGTTAGAGAATATTGGTAGCTACTCAACAGGTGTAGACTTTATGCACCCCGTCATGATTCTCATGGTATCGTTAAGTGGCATATCGATCATGCTGACATGTTGACTCGGATACCACACTGGTGTACAGTATTCTGCACAAGAGTATACTAGTGCTTGGGCAGTACATCTTAAGGTGTTGGCTCCTGTGCCTCCACAAGCTTCCTGATGATATTATTCCTGGTTTTTAGCTTTTGGCAGACATTTTCCAGATGTTTCCTGAGGGTTAAAGAGCGATGTAAGGTGACTCCGAGATATTTTTGGTTAGGGTTGTGCTTCAAAGTCTTCCCTCTGAATGAGACCTTCAGCCATTTATCAGCTTGATAATTGTTCAAGCGAAATGTGCAAACTTCAGTTTTAGAGGAATTTGGGCAAAGACGCCATTTGGTGTAATATTTGTACATAACTTCAAGGTCGGAACTGAGCACAGTCTTGGCCTCTGGTATTTAGTCTGAGTGTTTTATAGTTGGTGTGATAGTCGGTGTTTTAGTACTTTAAAGAGGATATTTTTACCATTCAATTGTATCTTCAATCTGCGCTTTGATGCCATGCGCTTTAGGATCTTATTCGTCTTTGAATCTTGTATTATAGTGGCAAATTTCAGTTTGAGTCCATTCACCCAAACTGTGTCGTATGACAGATCTATGAATTTTACTGAGATTTTATGGCCTTTTTGGAACCCTGCTTCTATATGTGTAGTAAGGGCAAGTACTTGGTGACAGCAGCTGCGAGAGTCTCTGAATCCGGCTTCAAATAAATTCGGACAAAACTGGATTGAGAAAAAAAAAGTAAAGATTAACGATGCTAATCTTTACTTTTTTTTAAGGCTTATATTCAGGTGTTTTGGATCCAATGTCATTTCTAAGGATTCCCAAATTCTTCTCTCGGTTATGTTATATCACTGGTGTAATAGTTCAGACTAATCCCATAATACTTAATGCATTGTCCAGGAGTCATGTGGGTCAGCTGAAGAGAGCGCATATATTATGACAAAGCTGAGGCGTCACTGCTATGTATTCAATATCTCGGATGTGTTCTTCTATGCGTTGCTCGATTGATTTTTCTGTTTGTCTATAGTATGAAGACCTGAATTCTCGCCATAGTCGGTTTAGGAAAGCAGAGTGTAAAGCCTCTGCTTTCTTTATCATTAGAAGTAGCTGAAAAAGAGAGAGAGAGAGAGAAGGAAATGAGAAAGAGATAGGAAAAGTACTAATTATAGATAACAGGGTGTCAGAGCAGCAGCGCCCACCTTTGTATCTGTAAACTGTCGAGGTTTCATCTGGGACAAATTAAGTTCACCTTGACCCCAATTTCGCTTCAACCGGTAGAATAAACTACCTTTCTACAGAATGATTGGAAATTAAAAAAGTTTGCAGAAACTTTAGTAAGACTGTGCTCGTAGAGTTAGATTTATGTTACCTCAGTTTGATTTATTGTAGCGAAAAGAAACTTTCACAGGGTTGTGGCTGGTTGGTTTTCAAAATTTTAATTTTAATATTAAGGCGAATTTTAATATTCTGCTATGATCTGTATTGTACAAAAACTGAATGACACTCAAAGACATTACGCTTGCCAGTAACGGTTGTAATTATGTAATTATATGATATGACGTTGCAGTTGTTTAGCTTTTAGTGATTCACTAAATGTTAAAAGAAAACCTTAATTGTTATAACAGAATATGGAGAGAGGTATTCATTAATATTTAAAAATTTTGATGGTGTATATATTTAATTATTCTTATTTTAAAGAATTTGAAAAATGTAATAAATATTTTACTTATTTTTTATTTAATAATAATAATGTAATAAAATTATATAATAATAATTTACATATTTTATTTTATAATTGTCTTATTGTTAAACGAAAGTAGATTACATTCATGAATCTATGTATGTTGTACTTCAATCCAATTTCCAAATTTTCGTGCTCAGAAGTTGATGTTCTTATCTATATTCTGATGAGTGGGGATCTAATTAATGTAAACAAACAAAATTTATATATATATATATATATACATAGTATATTCCTTTCTCGGACTCTGTAATTATATCAAAGACATTCTCAGCTATATTTTTTTCATTTTCATTGCGAATTGTTTTGTTTTGTATATAGTGAATTATACATTTAAATTTAGATTGTTTAAATTTAAATTGTGAAGTTATTCATAAGGATGGTATAGCATGGGATAAAAACCAGGTTTCTCTGTCCACTGTTATCACGTGATTTTGTTTAATCCTGTTATCTAGGTCATGGTGGTACAGCATAATTAACATGATCTCGAGATTATAAACTTTTTAGTTTTAAATATTTCATTTCAGAAATACATGGCAAGGTCTTACCTTGGGAATCATGTTGCTATGTAGATCTTTAAGACAACTTTCAGAATACGCTATGTACAACAATAGGGTGGATACGGAAGAAAATTAAAGCAGTTGTAGTCTGTGAGATACTTCAAGATCCCTTGTTATTATGGAGATGGGTTGGGCAAATTCTTTGCAGTTAACAAACGAATGTATGTAAAGTTGGAACGGAAATACAAGTTGTAGTTTCTATTTCAATAAAATAAATGAATAAAATGCACGGTTTCCTATTTATTTTTCTGGTTACAAGTAAAGGAAATTCAGACGTTATCATTATAGATATTTCGATATTCGTTTCTGAATTCAATAAAGATCTACCTAAATATAAAACCTTCTTTTGCATGTGTACTTTTGTAGGTTTAATTCTCAAGAAAAGGGAATTCAATTCTTTATTTGAAATACTGATCTGTCTAAACAGTCTTCAGATGGATTAGATTTTAAGAGTTATTTAATTCTCATTAGGCTTAGTTGTTAGTTATTGTTCATGTTCACTAATGCCAGAATCATCAGGAATAAACGCGAAGAATTCTTAGAATTAATAAATGCAAATGAACCGAAAATTATTGGCATTAGTAAGAGCTGTTACAATGCATGTAACAGCTTGTATCAAGACCAGTTAGATGTGGAAGCGTAAGGCAGTGAATTATGATAAGTTGCGAAGGTAGCTTGTAGCTGCCCATCGTATGAGAAAACTACAGTATATGGTAGGAGAATTAATAAAGCATGAAAAGTGTGGTCAAAGGGCGTTCGAAGGAAACTATAACTGACTAATTGTCAGCGTTGTGAGAAATAATCGCATCGATGATAAATGACCCCAGCTTTAAAACATGCGCAGAAGTTATGAAACCTATAGTGTGTGAAACATGAGAAGTCTGTCTTATGTACAAAGAACGGACAAGGCAAATGACAACCTTAGTGAGGATAAAATCAAAATATCAAATAGTTGCACTGGTTAAAGGAAATTCGAACGAATTCTTTCGCTATGTGGCGAGTAAAAGAAAGAATTGATATAGTACGATAACCTTCGTAAATACATATGGAAGAAAAGTTTCAAATGCACTGGAAATAGCTGAGTTATTAAGTAATCGAAGCTCTTGTAATATTTTTCAAATATTACAAGAGCTTGAAGCTAATACAGCCGTGGCTTTTTGGATGAGATATCAACATGTATATTAAAGACGTGTATTAGAGAATTAGCAATGTCCCTTTGGTTTTATAACTTGAGTCTCAATATAGACACGATTCTTAATGAGTGTGAGGAGGACAAAATCATTCTCCTATACAAAGGTGAAGTTAGAATTCATGCAATCAGTTATTTCTGTAGCAGTTATTAAGGTATTAGACTGAGTGAGAAATCTTATCCAGGGGAGGTAGATACATTTTGATTTTTTATAGAGGACAGCATGGATTTGTTAAAGGCAGGTTTTATTTTACCAATCTACTCAGATTTTACAATAGATTAACAGCAGATTGGATAAGAGGAATGGATACACAGGAATTGATTTAGATTTGTCAAAGCATTTGACAGAATTTTAGAAGGATGGTATGCAAAATAGGCTTGTGGCATGAATTACAGCATAGTTATCTTAAAGATATCAAAGAGTGGTGCAGGGAGGAGAATGAGAATGACCAGTGAGGTACCACACGGTTCTGTCCTTGGACCATTCCTGTTTAACAAGTGCAAGGTTATGTATTTTCGGCTGAAGCCATCGGAGACTGAGTATTTTTGCTGTAAGTGGTTGAATGAAGCTAGAACCACAGGTGTAATGGTCGACATTGAATTATAGTTTAAAGCCAACATTGCTAAGGTGGTTAAGACATCACATTGGATAACTCAATTGCTGACGAGAACACTAATATGTAGGAAGAAGGAAGTTATTCTCCCACTTTACAAGGTTTCGATAAAGTGATTGCATAGTGCGCTCATAATGGTCACTTGGGGATTCCATGGATATAAGGAACTGTGGAAAAGGTCTAGCACAGGCTAACTAAATTCATATCTAGTTGGTTGAAAATTCCATATGAAGTTAGAATGAAGAGTTATGGCCTTCAAAGTTTGAGAAATAGAAGGAATATATAGATAGAAAAGATATGATAAAAACATACAAGTAGTATGGAGTTCTTACAGAACAGATACAGGGGAAATTTGTGACTGATGGGGGGAGAACTTGGGGAAACTGCAGCTGAGAAAAGAGATGGTCGGGAAGAATGTGAAGTTCAGGTTCTTTTGAAGCTCTTGCAATCAAAGAGTAGCAAATGAATGAAATTAGCTGCCAGTGGACATTATGAGTGCGTCTTCGATGAATGATGTTAAGGAGAGAGAAATATATGATAGATACTAGGGAATTACATTTACCATTTCCCTTCACGAGTCTCTGACTCCTGAAAGTGCCTACATTAATAACGATGATGATGATAATAATATGACGAAAATGTATACATAACACAGAGGTAGAATAGGAGTTCATGTCTTTCATCATCGGCCTTTGGAGTATAAAGATTGCTGAGGGTCAGCAGGTAGTAATAGGGGAAGTTAAAGAAAGGTAGAGTAGGATAGTAGGAGGTAAAAAGAGGCCTCAGTCAACCTGTTTAGCTGTGTAACCCAGAGGTTGTGGCTAAAAGGTCTGTAAAACAATCTCCTTACACCTGTTCTAAAAAAAAAAACTTAAAATTTACACTTCACTTTATACGAAAAAGATAACTTTAGGTTACATTAATCCAGGTGTCTGGAGACGTCATCTCGTAACCCCTAAAAAAAAGAAAAACGTTTGTTAAAATTTGGAACTTAGATTATTCTTAAACTATGCCTTACAACTGAAAAAAAAAACTGCGATAGCGGGATCCGTATTGAGGTGGACTTTATCAACCAGAGAACCGAGAGTTGGGGGAAGAACCCGGCCCGAGTGATGCAGCCCACAAGGAGCTGCACCGCCTCGACGTAAGCCTTCGCAGCCCGGGTTCTCAGGTCTACCCCCTCCTTAGTGAACTAGAGAAACCAACAAGTTGTACAATAGAATTAAGTATTTAGTTGGTCCTGAAAGGAGGACAAGTTTTTAGTTTGCCCTTAACTCTTTTTTTGTTGTATTTTTCTGTAAGATTTGAGAAGCTACTGTTTTTTCCCGGCCATTTATTATTTGGTGAAGAGCTTTATACAGACTCCTTTCCGTTTCTTCGTTTAACTCAGGGATTCCTTTTAGCTGTGCTGGGTTTAGTTCACTTAATCGTTCTATATAGAGGTCTCCCCATTCGAAGCTTATGGTCTCAGGACCTGTGAGGAGGAGTAGAGGTGCTCCTATTTTGTCTATTGCCCTTTGGAGGATTACTTCGGAGTCTTCTGGGATTAAACGCATTAGAACCCTTTGGGCGTCCACGGCGGGGATGGATTCTTCCTCCGATTCCTCGGCTGAGGTAATATTGACTTTTATTGATTCCTCAGTCTCTTCTTGGTTTTCTATTCTGATCTCCCTTTCTTCCTCTTCCTCAGAGTCAGATACTTCTGGGCATCTGTTATCCGGTTTTGTTCTCTTCGTTTCTCCTTCTTCAGGCCTGATTGGTCTTTTTTCTGTGTTGTTGCTGGCTTCCATGTCTTCTACTTCTGTGGACTCTTCCGTCTCGATGCGAGTTTTCCTTGCGTTACGTTTCTTTTTTTTTCTTTATTTTCCATTCTGAGTTTTTCGTGGTGGCGGCTTGATTTCCTGTTGTTACTGTCACGATAGCTGGGGGTTGAATGACTGGAGAGTCTTCCGGCTCCGTTGTTTTAGGCTCTTCTGCGGTTTTGCCTATAACTAGAATGTCGTCCTTTTTTTCGGGTTCAGGTTTATTTACTGCAGTGGTTGCTGGGATTGGCGATATAGCACCTCCTATTCGTTCTGCTTGTGTCCTGTTGGGACAAACGTCTACCTTGTGGGTTGTATTTCCACATTTCAGGCAAGGTGCCTCACACTGGGCTAGGGCATGTCCTGCCGACATGCAGTTCCTGCATTTGTTCTTGGGGCAGTCTGCATCTAGGTGTTCGAGTGATCCACACCAAAAACATTGCTTTCTTACACCAGGGTAGTTGAACCCTGGCAGAGCCTAGAAATACAAAGTTGGGGACCTCGGCCTTCATCTCCATAAGGAAGGTCACCTCGCCAGTCTTCCAGTCGGGGTAGTCAGCATCGTTGGTGATTTTGACGTCCCGTACGTCTCCCCATTTTGAGAAAATCTTTTTATTATCTCACTCCCTTCTCGAGATATTCTACAGGGAACCTTTCTATTCGTAGTGTCTTCAGTGGACTTCCTACTACGAAGGGATAGATCATTTTCCCTTCACATTCTACACCTGCCATTAACTTATTCCTGGTTTCTATATCTTTCACAACTACCTGCTCCATAAGGGGTAAAACCAAATATCTTTTGTGCCCCTACTATGTCGTTGAGAGCTCTCGCTAAAGTCCTCTTCGGTACGTTGACGTCTGCCTCTATACCGAGGGTCTTCACTCGCGGCAGAAATGAAGTCATTTGGAAGAGAGAAAAATATCTCACTATGAATTCCGTCCAAGGCCGGAAGCTTCTGGCAGCAGGACTGGAACATGCAGCTCTCTTTCAGATTCGCTGGGTCGGGCACTCCTCACAAACTGGATCGTCAGTAGACCTAGTTCACAGAGGTATGATATTATAATATATAATATATCACACAAATGTAGAGAACGAGATACGCAAACAAATTTAAATTTGTGTCGAATGAAATAACAGAAACATCTAAACAATACACTGCATAGACCATTTTAATTATTATCTTAAAAGAATAAGTTCTATTAAGATTTATTTAAAAATATGGTGTATTCTGTATGCTAATATTAAAATAAATCAATAATTTATAAATTTTGAAATAATTTAATACATTTTCAAATAACAAATTTGGATAAATTTTTCTAAATAAATTTTAGAAAAAACTTTTATATATAAAAAAGTGTTTCATTTTATAGACACTTTTTCTTCCTCTCATAGTTCGTATAAAAGTCGATTATAATGTGGGCTACAATCAGAGCAACGTGCAATCACTTAAATGTATTTTCATTAATCATCTCAGTAATCGCGTATAGTTTTTAATAGATTCGGCTCACAATCTCATACTACTTTGCGATATTTGTCACCTTACATTTTAATTAGTTAATTATCTAATTTCTCCAGTTCAAACACGCTTCTTTTATTATCCAAAGAAAGAGCAACTTTAGGGAACTCCTTAATATATAAATATCACAGATTAGGATTGAATCCATGCCCGAAAAAAAATGGCCATGACTTTTTTGCTATTGAATATTTTGCATTCCTTGATTTTATTAATTATTTATCAGATTTAACATTCAAAAATATATAGAATTGCTATAGTGATTAAAATTTATTGTTCTTCAAAAATTTCAGATCCTTTCCAACTATAGCATACTGTTCCCACGTTTAGAAAAATAGTTCCCAGAATTTCTTTAATATTATAGGCTTTGTTTGGAGCAGAGAATTCAGATTGCGCAGTGATCCTCGTTCTTATGAGGATCGATCTTAATTCTCTCTCTCTCTCTCTCTCTCTCTCTCTCTCTCAGGGTAGACATCTTTCCTAATCTATTTCTGCCATTTTGATTGTTCACTGAACTCTACTTTCGAATAACCGGTAAATTAGGCGCAGGTGTTTCGTTTACAAATGCCGCTAGATTATTCTTATCAATTGTGTGGGTTCTCCAACTGGTTTGTCTGTTTTGAGGGAGTAAAAACCTGACCGTAAAGGATGGAGAAAATATTTACCACCTCCGTATGAACTCTCTAATATCAGTACTTGTCATGAAACCTGTCAAAACAACCACGAATCATCCCTTCGCTAATTTTAAATTGATCGTAATAATTACAATTCAAAAATAATTCGCGTAATGACATGGTTGTCATACCTTTGGATTTTTGAAGTACACAACACTAATATTCTGATGTTTCAACCTTTCATAGAGGGATTATTGAACATAAAAATCATATAATAATGTTTTAAAGGTAGATAAGTTATCATTTTTAATCCAATCGTCTTTTTGAGCCAACAATTTTATGATTTTTGAGATCATAACCACTTAAGAATCTTAAATTAAACAAAAAAATGTTTTCACAGAAAAAAACAAATCCGGAATAACCATGTTTATTTTATTAGTATTCGATGTTTCATTTTCTTTTCTTTTTTTCTACAGCCACTTTTCATCTTCCTGTGTCTTTGTTGCCTGATGAGTACGTGTCATCTCGTACCTCTGCAGAGATCTTCATCGAACGACGAATCAGATGACCTAGTAGAGCCTCTACCCGATCTAGTTCTACGTGAAATTCTAGCAAACACTGCTGTGCAATCCCCAGAATTACAAGTAAAGGAAAAAGTTGTTCCATCATCCCCAAGGGAATCTGCTAGAATAGATTCCCAAGCCTTGGACAGTAGGCAGCATAACAAAGAAGAACCAATACCACCACCATCATCTAAGCAATTAGAGAAGTTGATCGAAGACACCAAAAACGATACCATCAGTGAGGAAAATCTTTACAAACTCAGTTACGGAATGGATGATGGTAAATACAAAGCATTTCGCTATGAAGAAAAAACTTCCGATGGACTTATTGTTGGCGAGATTGGTTTCCATAGGGACAACGGAGTAGTGCGTGGTGTTCGTTATACTGCTGAAGCAGGTGTGCACCCAAAACTTCTCTACGAAACATTGCTAAGATTCTTTTCCTTGTGATGTGATCGTAAAGGAGATTTCTTCATCGTCATCAGTCAGTGGAAAACTCATCATTCCTAGATGCCACTGCTTTAATATTTTTTGACTTTGTGCAATCAATTGTTATTTATCTTCGTTTTACTGTTATTTCTGAAAGTATAAACAGTCACTTTGCAGAATCTAACGGTTCGTTTCAGAAAACGTGTGCCATATTTCATAAACTGCAGGCAAATTGTTCCTATTGATATGTTTGATGATGTTTAGTAAAACAGGTTGTTTACTGCAAAGTTTGAAGTAAACGAGGATGAGTAAAAGAACTAGTTAACATTACACAATTGTGATATTTAAAATAGATATACAGAAATGGTTTAGAAAGAAGAAAGAAAAAAAATATGGTAAAATAGACATGATACATTTCACGATATGTGAAACTTAAAATGACAAGTTCTACTATTAATTGGTTTGCTCAATATAAGTATTAATTTTTTTTCTCATTTCTTTCATATTTCTAAAGATGTAAATCAGAAGCAAGAAATGCTCCAATCTTCATGTAATATCTTGTTATTTCAGAATTATCAATTTATTATTTAAGAGATATGAATGCATATTGTAAATATGTCCCAATAAATCAATTCATGTATTTCTGATGTGTTACTCTTCTAGTGAAATGCATAAACATTATATGAAATATATATACACAGTCAGTAAAACTTAATATTATTCGTGACTACATAAATATACACTATCCGGACGCCTGCTCATCCCAACTCTCTCTAATATGAAAGGTTGAGTTTGTCCACTTCAATATTCTTGGAAGGCCTTCTACTAGATTTTGATATGTTGCTACAGTAATTCCTTTCCATTCTTCTCAACCGGTTTTAGTGATGTTAGTCTGATGTTTAGTGACTCACAATCGCAGTTCCAGTTACCCCATAAGTGTCCGATGGGGTTGAGATCAGGGTTCATTGCAGGCCATTCAAGTTCTTCAACACTCAGCTCATCAACCTATTCCTTTTCAGACGTTGATTTCTGAATGGAGACAGGAAAGGGCCTTCACTGAACTGTTGCCATAAAGTGAGCGCAGAATTGTCCAGAATATAGGCCTCAGCATTAGGATTTTCCGTTAGTGGAATTAGAGAGAATTCAGCCCGAACCATGAAAAAAAGTTAGAGACCATGATGCTTTCTCCACCGAACTTAACACTTGGTATAATACATTCGGCAGGTAGAGTCTTCCTGGGATTTATCAAACCTAGACTCATTCGTCGCACTTCCAGATGGTGAAGCGTGATTTATCAGTTTAGAGAACGGGTTATCATTGTTCCAGAGTCCAGTGGTGTGGAGCTTGGCACTGCCTTTGCTAATGTTAGGTTTGTGTGCAGGCGGCCATGGAAACCTATCTTCTTCAGCTCACGACGAACAGTTGTGGTGATGACGTTGCTTGTACATTTTGGAATTAGGTAAGGAGTGTTTCAAACTAGAACGGATTTTTTTTTTCCTGGCCACGTGATTCAGCACTTAATGATCTCTTTTTCTCTGTGATTTTATTTTATGTGACCTACCAGGTTGTGATTGTGCTGTTGCTGCGTCTAAGCGTTCTCTCTCTCACACACACACAACAATCACAAAAATTGTAACGCCACAATTCAATTATCATTTAACAATTTTATTTAACTTTTTTATTTTTTTTTAACATGATCATATTATATAGGCTTTAAATACTATTCAGATGTCAGTTATTGACGTGTTTACTTCATTTATATAATTCACGGTTTTTATGTTTTTTGAGTGTTACCATCGAACTTTAAACAGAAGTAGCAAAAAGGCTGATTCATACTAACTACACTCGATGAATGTGACTCCTTTCTTTTTTCAGTGCTTCTACTGTTCCAACCTCAATTGATTATAACCAGCTATTAGCTCACATCATCATATTACGTGATTTCCATTTTATTTTGCTATCTGGTTGTATTATATATTATATTATTAATACGATGATAGTTACAAAAACATACGCCCTTTTGATATCACATCACAAACACAATATATTAACATTTTACCATTAACACAAATCAATCAATGGAAATTCGGTTAACTTATATCGATGTCCTTATAACGACTGGCTTAAGGGGTGAAGCAAGAATGCTTTTCATCTTCCCCGTTATCTGTAGAGGACAGTATAGGGATAAGGTGTTATTGAGCAATTAAAGCTCTAATCATGGCAGGAGGGTAACAGCAATAGCCGAGCCTCAGTTAGAACTTCATTGACTACAGCATTGCCATCCATTACCCTCCAAGGGTATTGGATTGAATAAATCAATCACCGCATCTCACGGTCGATTGAATTAATTCATTCCTTATATCGATGTCCTTATAGTCCTTATAAGGACTGGCTTAAAGGGGCGAAGCAAGAATGCTTTTCATATTCCCCGTTATCTGTAGAGGACAGTGTAGGATAAGGTGTTATTGAGCAATTAAAGCTCTGATCATGGCAGGAGGGTAACAGCAATAGCCGAGCCTCAGTTAGAACTTCATTAATTTATAACTTCATTAGAACTACAGCATTGCCATCCATTACCCTCCAAGGGTAATGAATGAATCAATCACCGACTATGTAAGTAAAGGTGAAATCTCAAAAATACGGACGATCTCTAGGCCACTCCATAGTGGGCGAAAGACCGTCCTTATCTCAGCGTTGGTTCCACTCAGTGACGGGCTCCCCGGCCACTGTGCAGAACCGCTCAAATTCCGAGGAAAATAAAACCGACAAAGCCCCTCAGCGGGCCGTGCCGGAGAACACTTTCCCCGGAGACTCAAAGTGCTCCCTTAAGGCAAAAACCTTAAGAGAGCGAACTCAAAAACTCATCGCCCAAGGGGGTAACAGCAACAGCCGAACCTCAGTTAAACTTCATTGGTACAGCACTGCATTGTTGCCATCCGTTACCCCCAAGGGCATTAATGAATCAATCGACTATGTAAGTAAAGGTGAAATCTCAAAAATACGGACGATCTCTAGGCCACTCCATAGTGGGCGAAAGACCGTCCTAATCTCAGCGTTGGTTCCACTCAGTGACGGGCTCCCCGACCACTGAGCAGAACCGCTCATATTCCGAGGAAAATAATTCACCGGCAAGTACCCCTCAGCGGGCCGTGCCGGAGAACACTTCCCCCGGAGACTCAAAGTGCTCCCTTAGGGCAAAACCTAAGAGAGCGAACTCATTTACCCAGGATAACAGCAACAGCCGAACCTCAGTTAAACTTCACTCGTTCAGCATTGCCATCCGTTACCCTATATGGGCATCTCATATAAAATCAATCACCGTATGTGTAAGTAAAGGTGATATCTCAAAAATATCGGACGATCTCTAGGCCACTCATTCGTGGGCGAAAGACCGTCCAAATCTCAGCGTTGGTTCTACTCAGTGAAACTCGAGTACCGAGTAGAACCGCTCATTCCGAAGAAAATAATTCACCGGCAAGTACCCCTCAGCGGGCCGTGCCGGAGAACACTTTCCCCGGTAATTCAATTGCTCCCTCAGGGCAAAATTTAAACTTAAGAGAGCGAACTCATTAACCCAGGATAACAGCAACAGCCGAACCTCAGTTAAACTTCATTGGTTCAGCATTGCCATCCGTTACCCTATATGGGCATCTCATATAAAATCAATCACCGACTATGTAAGTAAAGGTGAAATCTCAAAAATACGGACGATCTCTAGGCCACTCCATAGTGGGCGAAAGACCGTCCTAATCTCAGCGTTGGTTCCACTCAGTGACGGGCTCCCCGACCACTGAGCAGAACCGCTCAAATTCCGAGGAAAATAATTCACCGACAAAGCCCCTCAGCGGGCCGTGCCGGAGAACACCTTCCCCGGAGACTCAAAGTTCTCCCTTAAGGCAAAAACCTTAAGAGAGCCAACTCAAAAACTCATCGCCCAAGGGGGTAAGAGCAACAGCCGAACCTCAGTTAAACTTCATTGGTACAGCTTTGCGTTGCTATCCATCACCCCCAAGGGCATTAATGAACCAATCACCGCATCTCACGGTCGATTGATTCCTTCATCTTATATCGATGGAGCATCAATTACTTTATTAATAAAGAATTTAAATAAATAAATTTAAGGTGTATTGTATCATATATTATAATAATTATGAAATTTTTTAAATTTGAAGAAAAAATTAAATTTTATATAATATTTTATATGAAATTCTAAATTTAATTTTACTAATTTGAAATTAAAGTTTAATATATAGTGAAAGGAATTAAGTTTTAGATAGCGACTCCATAAAAACAAATATTATTTTTTATATTAAAAACATAAATGGCGACCTCCTGATATTGACCACAAACCAGTTTTGGGTACAGTATTACTTCTAACTTATGTATGAAATAATATGAAGTAATTAAACGCTGTTGCATCAACGCCGCGTGATTACTATCTTCATCCAAGTTCAGCTTCTTTTTTTTTTTTGTGGCTGCCACCTACGAAAGGTTTATTTGTGAACCTATAGTACATTCATACCAGGGATGGGTTAAGGATTTTTCCTATTTTGATTTTATATTATTTTGATATTTTTTACCAGATCCAAAAATCCTACTCTATAAACTAAACATGAAACTTTTTTAAGTCACTTCAGGCCTCCAATAAATGGGGAGATGTTCTCACACCTGACGATAAAATCTATTCTCTCTGACCTAAAGGAATTTACAAATAATGCGAAATTGCATCTTGGTACAGTTTTGGTACCAAGTTTAGGTACAATTAAATTATGTTTAGCTTTTATTACTATTCAAATGTTTGTTATAATTAAAAATATATAAAAAAAATATAAGGATGCAGAATTGGATTGGATATAAAGTTCGCATATCCCGAAATAAATTTCTTTGATCAAAATGATGCAAGAAAAAGAAGAAATATACTTAATACTTAAAATACATAAAACTTTCAAATATATAACATTTCTAGCTGTAAGATTTGTGGTGGAAGGGAAAAGAAAAGATAGAGAGAGAGAGAGAGAGAGAGAGAGATAAACAAGAAATATAAATAAATGTATGTAAGAGAAAGGTGTTGTTAGAGATTATACTGATGCATGAGGTGTGTATATTGTCTGTCAACATATATGTTAGCAAGCAACACATCCTGCTGTGTGATATCGGATAATATTGAAACTTGAGTTGAAAAGTTCATTTATATATTCCACACGTGACATGCGTGGTCAACTGTCAAGAGAGTCTTAAATTAAATATAGTAAGTGCAAACCGCTTTAATATTTCTTTGATATTCGTAAGACAAAATCACATTATAAAGAACTGGTTTTGACGATAACTCGAGATGTCTTTTTAAATTTCAGTTTTCCTATGTGCGCCATGTCTTCGTAGCTTTTTCCAATTAGTAGACAATCGGCTTGCATTGCTTTATTTTTCGTTTGATTATTTCGTACAAAGACATTTGTTCTTAATGCAACCATTTTTTAAAATCAAAGTAATTTCGTACTTGGCGAATTTCTATACATTCAGCAACCTTTTGTCTCTATTTAGGATGACATTTCCCAAATTAAGAAATTGATCCTTTTATAGAACTCGAGAGAAGAATAAAAAAAGGTTGGGGTGGGTTTAAAATCTTTTTTTTTTTTTTGGAAGGAAATTTTTGGCCAAAAAGACACACCTGAAATGTCATCGGGACATTACAAAAGGACTTGAACAATTTCGTATGAATGTACAAGTGTTTTCTTTAAGAAACTGGGGCATAACTCCCCCCCCCCAGAAAAAAGTAAACAAACCAGTTTAAGAACACAAGTAGTGAACGGACGTAATTATTAGAATTGTATGCAAGGCCCACCTAGGGTCTGATTACGGAAATTTAATTATCTCCCTTCCATTTCAGTAATCACATAGCGAGGACTCATCAGGATGACAACCCCCCCCCCATTACACTAACACTTGATTCAAACAGAACAATCATGCACATTACCGTAATTAGTTCGAAATCGTCTTCACTTGAATTCAATGGAACCACCACTCGGGAACATCTTACAGTACAACCACATTTAAAAATTAGCAGTACTTCAATACAAATGACTGGGAAAGTCAGTAAATGCAAATCATGGCATGTAGTGACAATTTAAAATACAATTAAGACATATGCATCATAGCAGACACCTGTCATGAATTCATATATCGACGGAGAAAACTTTAGGTAGGTATATTATGAACGATGGAGTTGCCAACAAAAACAGATTGCAAATCAATTATATTACCATTATGCTTCTAGAATTGTGGGCGTATTTATGTAACTAGCTGTATATTATTAGCTCAGTTTATGAACTATAAACACAAGTCTTTTATTCCTTATCCCATACAGTGAAATAAGATCGAGTTAACTTGTCTGAAAATGGGCCTAAGAAGATTTTTGTAATGTTCCAGACATGATCTCTTTCTCTTCAGTAAAGAGCTGGTGTACTACGTTAAATAATCCTAATGGCACAAAGTATCTTATTTCGTCTAAAATGCATTACCATAAAACTCTTTTAAGTGAACGAAACCTGTATAAATGAACTATGTAGGTAAATAAGGCATTGTGCAAATAAGACAGTACTAAATATCTAATTAATCGCAGTAAGATTCGCTTCAATTAAACATTCCCTTATATATTCTAAAAGATATTTCACGGATGGAAAATAGTTTCGCTACGAAGTGGTATTGAATTGAACTTCAACGTTCCAGTGCGTTTAGCAATTTATGGGAACACAACGTTAAATTATTAATTTAATGAGCTTTAGGCTTCGTCGAGTTTCCCCGTTGGAGTTCCCCCCCCCCCTTCATTTTTTAATGTCTGTTAGCTAGTTGCACAAAAGCTACTTGTAATTTGAAAGTTTAGTATTTTATTGGGGAAGGAGTGAAAGAGAAATTTCAAGAGTGACAATTGTAGCTTATTATAATCACCTAGCAATAAAATGTAGCATTCACCTAACTCAATCTCACAAGTACACAGTCTAATGCTACTGACGAATTAAACCTATGATTTTTTTTTTTTTTTTTGGCTAGATGGGTGAAGCAAAAATGCTTTTCATATTCCCCGTTATCTGTAGAAGAAAATGTATGGATGAGGTAATATAGGGCTATAAGCTCTGATCATGGCAGTAGGGTAACAGCAATAGCCGAACTTCAGTTAAAACTTCATTGGCTACAGCAGTGATTGATTTTCAACCTTTTTCATAATATGGAACACCTAGACTAATTATTAAAATTCTGCGGCACACTAAAAATATATTCTTTTAATTTTTTTGACGATCTGGCAAAAAATTCCCTAATTTTGATTGATTTATACACTCAAGATAGTAATAATAGTAATTACTTATCCTTTTTGCTCCAAAAAAATACAAACTATATTTTTGACATTTTGAATAAGAAAAACAATACTCAAATTTAAATTAAGGTATTAAATCCCACATTGTTATAAAACCGAATAAGAAACTCAAAGATCAGAATCAAAGAGTTTCATGCCGAATATAGTAACTATAAACGTATCGGCGACTACTAGCGTAAGCTAAAGCACGTAGTACAAACTAGGGCAACTCGTAGCAAAGGTGGAGAAAGTTCTGATCTCTATTCTTAGTATTTTCCTAATGTAAAACCCATCTCCTAGGAGATGTATGATGTTATACATTATGGTGGGAGATCACTACCCAAACCGGTTTCGATCTTTGTAAAAGTGAAACGGGCTCTAAAAATAGAACGATCCCGAAAGATCGCCCAACTCCGCGTTGTTCCACTCAATGACAGGCTCACCCCGCCACCAAGCAGAGCCATAATCTCAGCGGTGTCCCCCACTCAGAGACAGGCAAAAACCTATCCCCAAGCAGAACCAGCACCCCACTGGTTTTTTCGATCTTTATTGAGATCTCATCAGTGAGTAGCTAGACCAAATATAATATATATATATATAGACCAAATAATTTTATATATATAATATATATATATATAGACCAAATAATTTTATATATATATATATATATATATATATATAATAATTTTGTGAGTTCAACGTATCTCATCATTGGCCTGTGGAGTAAGATAGGCTGAGATTCAGCAGATAGTAGGAGAGGAAATAAAGATAGAGTGCATAGTGGTAGAGTAGATGAATGAGGCCTCAGCTGACCTGTTTTAGCTGTTGACCCCCCAGGGGTGCTTCTAAAACGGTCGTTGATTTTTCACTTTTAAAAAGGAAAAATCCTGAAAAGGAAAAAAAAGGAGAGACTAGGCAAACTTAACAAGTGTAAATAAATCTAAAGACTGTGTGGAAGACAATTCTATAGAGGAATGAGTTTGCCGAGCAAACCCAGAACAGTATAACCAGGAAAAGAAGGGAGATGACCTGGCCCGGAAGACCCCGCCCTGAAAAGGGCTTGGGACCACCTCGATGTTGGCCTTCGCAGTCCGGGTTTGTTCAGGTCAACCCCAACCTGGGGACAGAAAAACTTTCAACTGTGAAAGGACTAGACCTACCTGTGGGTTAAACGCTGATCAGGAAGGAAGATCGGGATAGCGTCAACACCTACAACTTGAAGGTGTTATAGGTGCAGACACAGCCGGATTCCCCCCTGTATGATCTGGCAGATGGTTGGTGGATCACACCATCTCCTCAGGAACCGCTCTTCTCCCCGTAAGTACCTTTCCTGCTCCAGGAAGCGGCGGAGGTAGGCTGAGAGACAGTTCTTAACACGGAGATAGATGCGATCCCCCTCGTTAAGAAGGTGTTTTTTCCTGGTTTTCCAAATGTGGTGCTTAATCACATTTATTAGGAAAATCAGGTGTTTCTTCTTTTTGGTTACTGGGGGAGGAAACTGTAGAAATACTATTTCGGGGAATGTGAGCGCTGGGATCGCAAGCACCTCAGCCAGTCTGTGCCAAACACGCTGTGCTGGCGGGCAGTGAAAGAAGAGGTGCCCTACGGTTTCTATCGCACCGCAGACGTCGCAGAAGGGGTTGCATGGTCGCGGGTTGTAAGCTGATTTTACGAGTTTCACCGGGAGTCTGCCGTAGGCGATTCTCCAGGCTAAGTCCCGGTGAAATGGTTGCCCCCAGCTGTTTTTTATGTTGGTGAACAGCACCTCTTCGTTTGTGCCCAGATCGGGTTTTTCCCAGTCAAAGCTGTCAAAAATTTTCCAGTACAGCTTGTTTGGGCTGAGCTGAAGCACTCGAACTCCATCCGTTGCCAATTTTTTAAAAAGTTTACATATTGTGTAGTACCACTCAGGCACCGTCTCTGCACATGGTCCGGCGTGGCCAGTAATCCCGAAGTAGGGTAGGAAAAATCCTAAGAAGTATTTCATCAGATTGCCGGAAGGGTGATTTGATGCCAGTGCTTTCCGTATGGTCTGAGCAGCGTTGGTTAGGTGGCAGTATTTGAGGATTGGCAGGGCGAATCCCCCTTGTGTGGGGCGAAGATGGAGAAATGCCCTGCGCACCTCGTGTTTCCTGTTGTTCCAGAAAAAATTAGTGATATGTTTGTGAATGGCGTTGTCTTGTGTGTCTGTTATGTTTGTGAGGTTAATGGTGTGCAGTAACATTGGTTTTAGGACTGTTTTGATAACTGTTGCTCTACCTTCGAATGATAGGTAGTTGGGACTGAAGGGTTTTAGTTTTTCGCAACACATGTCTATTAAGTGTTGTGTTTGCAACACTGGGGTCTCTAGGAAGGGAATTCCTAGTATTGTTAATGGGCCGGTTGTGGGTTTCAGACCATACGGAAGACTGGCAGGGTCGAATTTCCCATAAATTTTGATTCTTGTTTTTTCTGGGTTGGTGTGAAGACCACTGAGCACGCTGAACTCTCGCAGTATGCCGAAGAAGATGTAAATCGATTCGGAATCCCTAAGGGTTCCGACAATGTCATCGGCATATGCGACAGTTTTGCTCTGTTTGGAGCCTAAGGGTAGCGGTATTCCTCTTACTGCGCGCGTCTCATCAATTTTTTTTAGAAGAGGCTCTAGTACTAAAGAGAAAAGAAGGGGGCTAAGGGGGCAGCCTTGCCGAACCCCTCTGCGTATGGGAATGGGTTCTGAAAGAAACCCATTAATCGCAATGTGCGTTGTTGTTTTACTGTACATGCTTTTGATTGCTTCCCTTACGCAGGCCGCCACTCCGACTTTCTCTAGGATATAGTGCAGGAAGTTGTGCTTTGCACTATCGAACGCTTTATCTAAGTCTACTGATACGAGTGCAAGTGGGAGTTCCTTATTCGTCACAAAGCGAAGAAGGTCTCTTATCAGGAAGAGGTTGAGCGCCATCGATCTTCCCGGAACTCCGTATACTTGAGTGCTGGTTAGCACATTCCCAATGCCCAACTTCAGACGGTTACAAATTACTCTTGCGAATAATTTGTAGTCTGTGTTGGTCAAGGAAATGGGCCTCCAGCTACCCATGCTATTTAGGTCTCTCCCTTTCTTGGGGATGAAAATTGTGTACCCGCTAACGAAGTCAGCAGGCACGTCACCAGTGAATAGGAAGCTGTTGAATAGTGAGACCAGGATATATATATATTTATATATTAGCACCATAATACTAAGGGTATAGCGAAAAGAACTTACATACTCTTCTGTACGAGTTGTGAAAAAGGTGCACCCATAAATTATTTAAAATAAAGAGCCAATAGGCTTCATTCCGGCGATGTAAACATTATTTAAATTAAAGGGATATTAATTCCCACATTGTTTTAAAACCGAATAAGAAACTCAGAGATCGGAATCAAAGAGTTTCATGCCGAATATAGTAACTATAAACGTATCGGCGACTACTAGCGTAAACTAAAGCACGTAGTTCAAGTACGTAGTACAAACTATGGCAACTCGTAGCAAAGGTGGCGAAAGTTCTGATCTATATAAGTTCTTTTCGCTATACCCTTAGTATTATACTTTGGTCTAGCTACTCACTGATGAGATCTCAATAAAGATCGAAACCGGTCTGGGTAGTGACCTCCCACCATAATGTATAACATCATACATCTCCTAGGAGATGGGTTTTACATTATGGAAAATACTAAGAATAGAGATCAGAACTTTCTCCACCTTTGCTACGAGTTGCCCTAGTTTGTACTACGTGCTTTAGCTTACGCTAGTAGTCGCCGATACGTTTATAGTTACTACATTCAGCATGAAATCTTTGATTCCGATCTTTGAGTTTCTTATTCGGTTTTATAACAATGTGGGATTTTATATCCCCTTAATTTAAATAATGTTTACATCGCCGAAATGAAGCCTATTGGCGTATTATTTTAAACAATACTCAAAATTATTTTAAAAATTTTTTATTGATTTTTTCAAATGAATATCAAATGTATTAAATAATATACATAATCTTGCAGTTAATTTTAATGAGATATCTTAGCTTGATGTTGTTTCAGAATTAGTTTTTCTTTGAATGGTTAATTTTGTCAGTGGAAGTAAGAATGTTTTCACAGTCTCCCTGCATACTTTTATTAAGTGTATTTAAAGATCGAAATAAATCAGCAAGAAATGCAACCTTACTGCACCAAAGCTCGTCGCTAAGAAAATCTGATAACTCAGATTGTTGAGTTGTCAAAAAAAATTAGAATTTCCTCTTTTAGTTCATAAAATCTTGATAAAACTCTTACACGAGATAACAGTCTCATTCTATATGTATTAACAACTGCGTGTAAGAAGCTTCCATTGAGGAGCATAGTGCTGCGAACAATCTTGATTGTAACGGCCTGGCTTTTATATAATTGACAATTTTGATAGTCGTTCTTTTTTAAGCTCAGGTACCAATGATTTTGACGCTAGTACTTCTCTGTGGAGAAACCAATGTGTAACAAATCCTTTTACATTTCCTGACATCGAGCGGGCACCATCCGTGCAAATACTTATGCAAGAATCCCAAGACAAGGTATGGCAATTGAAGTAATTATCAACAACATCAAAAAAAAATTTTTTTTATTATTAAAATTCGGATTACATATTTACAACAGGTTTAGTTTTTATTTTATTTTATTTTATTGTAACAACGAAATTCGTACAGATTTTTCTTCTTTTTTTCTTCTGTATAATGTAGTAGTTGGTAATATTGTTTTTTTTACAGCATTTATACATTTAACAATGAGTTATATATATTTACAATTTTCATTTAACGTATTTAAGCGCTGCAACTACTGCACTTACATGTAATATGTATATGTGAAACGTTTTTTATCTTGGGGATAATATATAGTATATTATATTAAGGATACCAAGTAATTTTATAAACTTGTTGATGTTACTCCTTCTCCCAAGTAAGCAAAACAGTTAAGTTTGCGCCTGAACGTAGTTCAAGTCTAAAGGTAGTGCAACACCAGGGCAACTCGTTGTAAAGGTGGGTAAAGCCCTGATCATTATTCTTAATATTTCGTATAATGTAAAACACATCTCACTAGAAGACGTATGCTGTTATACATTATTACGAGTGGGGGGGGGGCACTACCCAGACCGGTTTCAACGTTTTTTTGAGGTCTCCTCAGTGAGTAGCTAGACCCTGAAATACCAAGGTTTTCCTTATCCTTATAAGGACTGGCTTAAAGGGGCGAAGCAAGAATGCTTTTCATCTTCCCCGTTATCTGTAGAGAACAGTGTAGGGATAAGGTGTTATTGAGCTATTAAAGCTCTGATCATGGCAAGAGAATAAGAATAAGAAAAAGAAAATATATTTTGTGAGTTCAACGTATCTCATAATTGGCCTGTGGAGTAAGATAGACTGAGATTCAGCAGATAGTAGGAGAGGAAAATAAAGATAGAGTGCATAGTAGTAGAGTAGATGAAAGAGGCCTCAGCTGACCTGTTTTAGCTGTTGACCCCCCAGGGGTGCTTCTAAAACGGTCGTTGATTTTTCACTTTTGAAAAGGAAAAATCCTAAAAAGGAAAAAAAAGGAGAGACTAAGCAAATTTAACAAGTGTAAATATATCTAAAGACTATGTGGAAGACAATTCTATAGAGGAATGAGTTTGCCGAGCAAACCCAGAACAGTATAACCAGGAAAAGAAGGGAGATGACCTGGCCCGGAAGACCCCGCCCTGCAAGGGCTTGAGACCACCTCGATGTTGGCCTTCGCAGTCCGAGTTTGTTCAGGTCAACCCCAACCTGTGGACAGAAAAACTTTCAATTGCGGAAGGACTAGACATACCTGTGGGTTAAACGCTGATGAGGAAGGAAGAAGTAATAATAATTTGTGAGTTCAACAAATCTTCATCATCGGCCTGTAAAGTAAGATAGACTGAGAGTCAGCAGGTAGTAGGAGAGGAAATAAAGATAGAGTGCATAGTGATAGGGTAGGTTAAAGAGGCCTCAGTTGACCTGTTTGCCCCCCAGGGGCGTTTCTAAAACGGTCGTTGATTTTTCACTTTACAAAAAAGGAAAAATCCTAAAAAGGAAACATGTAACAAAACAAAAACAAAAAAGTACACAGACAAGCAAAAATTGAAAGTTAAACTTAGGAGGAAGGATCTGGCCCGAGTGATGCAGCTCACAAGGAACTGCACCGCCTCGCTGTAAGCCTTCGCCGCTCGGGTTCTCAGGTCCTCCCCCACCTGTGATAGCTGAAACCGGTGAAGCTGTGTACAGAAACCCCACAAGGTGGTTACTGTGTCTTTCTTTTGTTGTGGGCAGTTATTATTCTTTTTGCCACCTCACTTCCTTTGGCCATGTCTAGTTTGCAGAGAGCTATGAAGAACGCCGAAGCTGCCTCCTCGTCTAAATCCTGGGCAACCTCTACCTGCTCAGGGGTGATTTTGCTGATGTCATCAACGAAAATGTCACCCCATTTTGCACTGACGATGTCAGATCCATGTTCTCCTGTGAGGAGGAGTTCAGGTTCTCCTATTTTTTTTATCGCTTCTTTGAATTTTTCCGCCATCCCTGGGATACCTCTGATGAGATGGCTGAGAGTCTCCCCTGCTTTCGCGTGAGGGACTTCTGGGTGGGCGGTCTCAGATACTTTTGCTGTTTTGGGCGTTCCCAACTCTTCTTCCTGTGGGCTTAATGGCCGTTTGGAGGTGTTGGTGTTCACCTCCATCTTTCCTTCTTCTCTATCTATATCATCTGTATTAGTATCTATATTGGTATTGATGGTTTCAATAGCGACTGTTTCTTCTTGTTGGATTTTACTGCTTGTGGAAGTTTTTTTCCCCTTTCGGTTTTTCTTAGACGTGGAAGTATGGATTTCTGTTATATCAGGAGCAGCCTCGAAAGGAGGAGAAGCTTCCTGTGGTGTGTCATTTCCATTGCTTGGTGGAGTTGCTGGCGTGATTGCACCACCCATCCTCTCAGCAAGGGTTCTGGATGGGCATGTGTCCACTTTGTGGTCAATTACCCCACATTTCAGGCAAGCTGACTCACAGTTTTCTTGGTTGTGGCCTGCTTTGAGGCAGTTTTTACATTTCACTCTAGGACAGTCCGCCCCAAGGTGAGTGAAAGCACCACATCTAAAACATTGTTTTTTTACACCAGGGTAATTTATCATTACTCTGGCGGATCCAATAATAATGAAGTTGGGAACGGGCGTTTTCATCTCGAGGGAGATGTGGACTTCACCCGACTTCCATTTGGGGTTTTCTGTGTCATTTAGGACTTCCACCTTGTGTATAACGCCCCATTTCCCGAATATTTCGTGGATGATCTTTACATCGGTTTCAATATATTCTAAAGGGAATCTGGGGATTCTAAGTAGTTTGGTAATGCTCCCTACCAAAAATGGAACTATTGTTTTTCCATTACATTCGAATCCTGCAAGTAGTTTGTCTCTTTTTTGCTCACTCCTTACTACTACTTGGAAGCGGCCACCACCAAAGGGAGTAAACCCAAAAATCTGCTCAGCGCCGACGCTTTCGATGAGGGCTTTGGCCAAACATCGAGGTCGTAGATCAGCTTCGACTTCAATTCCAAGGGTCCGCGTACGCGGCAAAGCCATGCTGGTGAGGGGGGGGGGGGCTAAGCTATTCCCACCACCGAGTGTGTTGTTCTTGCCCCAGTCTGGGGTTTATTCTGTATTTGCTGCTGTAGTTTATTATCAAGTGCTATGAGACGCTTTGCCGATAATAACTGAGCTAACATATACTATACTACAATTTGCGCTTAGCTAAACAATTTGCTAATCACTTATGGGGAACGTTCACAAAAATGAACTACACACTTGATCTAAGCCAAAAGGCCGAGAAGCCAACTGAAGATTGAATCACCTTTACACGAGTTACCTATGATATAATAAATAATTTGTGAGTTCAACGTATCTCATCATTGGCCTGTGGAGTAAGATAGGCTGAGATTCAGCAGATAGTAGTAGAGGAAAATAAAGATAGAGTGCATAGTAGTAGAGTAGATGAAAGAGGCCTCAGCTGACCTGTTTTAGCTGTTGACCCCCCAGGGGTGCTTCTAAAATGGTCGTTGATTTTTCACTTTTAAAAAGGAAAAATCCTGAAAAGGAAAAAAAAGGAGAGACTAAGCAAATTTAACAAGTGTAAATAAATCTAAAGACTATGTGGAAGACAATTCTATAGAGGAATGAGTTTGCCGAGCAAACCCAGAACAGTATAACCAGGAAAAGAAGGGAGATGACCTGACCCGGAAGACTCCGCCCTGAAAAGGGCTTGGGACCACCTCGATGTTGGCCTTCGCAGTCCGGGTTTGTTCAGGTCAACCCCAACCTGGGGACAGAAAAACTTTCAACTGTGAAAGGACTAGACATACCTGTGGGTTAAACGCTGATCAGGAAGGAAGATCGAAATAGCGTCAACACCTACAACTTGAAGGTGGTATAGGTGCAGACACAACCGGATTCCCCCCTGTATGATCTGGCAGATGGTTGGTGGATCGCACCATCTCCTCAGGAACCGCTCTTCTCCCCGTAAGTACCTTTCCTGCTCCAGGAAGCGGCGGAGGTAAGCTGAGAGACAGTTCTTAACACGGAGATAGATGCGATCCTCCTCGTTAAGAAGGTGTTTTTTCCTGATTTTCCAAATGTGGTGCTTAATCACATTTATTAGGAAAATCAGGTGTTTCTTGTTTTTGGTTACTGGGGGAGGAAACTGTAGAAAGACTATTTCGGCGAATGTGAGCGCTGGGATCGCAAGCACCTCAGCCAGTCTGTGCCAAACACGCTGTGCTGGCGGGCAGTGAAAGAAGAGGTGCCCTACGGTTTCTATCGCACCGCAGACGTCGCAGAAGGGGTTGCATGGTCGCGGGTTGTAGGCTGATTTTACCAGTTTCACCGGGAGTCTGCCGTAGGCGATTCTCCAGGCTAAGTCCCGGTGAAATGGTTGCCCCCAGCTGTTTTTTATGTTGATGAACAGCACCTCTTCGTTTGTGTCCAGATCGGGTTTCTCCCAGTCAAAGCTGTCAAAAATTTTCCAGTACAGCTTGTTTGGGCTGAGCTGAAGCACTCGAACTCCATCCGTTGCCAATTTTTTAAAAAGTTTACATATTGTGTAGTACCACTCAGGCACCGTCTCCGCACATGGTCCGGCGTGGCCAGTGATCCCAAAGTAGGGTAGGAAAAATCCTAAGAAGTATTTAATCAGATTGCCGGAAGGGTGATTTGATGGCAGTGCTTTCCGTATGGTCTGAGCAGTGTTGGTTAGGTGGCAGTATTTGAGGATTGGCAGGGCGAGTCCCCCTTGTGTGGGGGGAAGATGGAGAAATGCCCTGCGCACCTCGTGTTTCCTGTTGTTCCAGAAGAAATTAGTGATATGTTTGTGAATGGCGTTGTCTTGTGTGTCTGTTATGTTTGTGAGGTTAATGGTGTGCAGTAACATCGGTTTTAGGACTGTTTTGATAACTGTTGCTCTACCTTCGAATGATAGGTAGTTGGGACTGAAGGGTTTGAGTTTTTCGCGACACATTTCTATTAAGTGTTGTGTTTGCAACACTGGGGTTTCTAGGAAGGGAATTTCTAGTATTGTTAATGGGCCGGTTGTGGGTTTCAGACCATACGGAAGACTGGCAGGGTTGAATTTCCCATAAATTTTGATTCTTGTTTTTTCTGGGTTGGTGTGAAGACCACTGAGCGCGCTGAACTCTCGCAGTATGCCGAAGAAGATGTAAATCGATTCGGAATCCCTAAGGGTTCCGACAATGTCATCGGCATATGCGACAGTTTTGCTCTGTTTGGAGCCTAAGGGTAGCGGTAATCCTCTTACTGCGCGCGTCTCATCAATTTTTTTTAGAAGAGGCTCTAGTACTAAAGAGAAAAGAAGGGGGCTAAGGGGGCAGCCTTGCCGAACCTCTCTGCGTATGGGAATGGGTTCTGAAAGAAACCCATTAATCGCAATGTGCGTTGTTGTTTTACCGTACATGCTTTTGATAGCTTCCCTTACGCAGGCCGCCACTCCGACTTGCTCTAGGATATAGTGCAGGAAGTTGTGCTTTGCACTATCGAACGCTTTATCTAAGTCTACTGATACGAGTGCAAGTGGGAGTCCCTTGTTCGTCACAAAGCGAAGAAGGTCTCTTATCAGAAAGAGGTTGAGCGCCATCGATCTTCTCGGAACTCCGTATACTTGAGTACTGGTTAGCACATTCCCAATGCCCAACTTCAGACGGTTACAAATCACTCTTGCGAATAATTTGTAGTCTGTGTTAGTCAAGGAAATGGGCCTCCAGCTACCCATGCTATTCAGGTCTCTCCCTTTCTTGGGGATGAAAATTGTGTACCCGCTAACGAAGTCAGCAGGCACGTCACCAGTGAATAGGAAGCTGTTGAATAGTGAGACCAGGATAGGCAAGATGAAGTTCCAGGCTGAGCGATAGAGCTCAACGCCTAGCCCATCCAGGCCAGGGGTTTTCAGTAGCTTAAGCTGTTTATAGGCTCGAGTAACCTCTTCCGAAGTGATTGGTCTCTTTTGAAGAGTTCTGAGGTGTTCAGGCATGTTGTCAATGTTCCACATTCCGAGGTCGCCTGTCTCCTCAGCTTCGTCGGAATAGGTTCTCGTGTAATGCTGGGAAAATTGCCGCAGGATGTCTCCCGTGGTTGTGAGTGTTTGCCCGTTAGCATGAATTTGCCGAACCGCTTTCCCGTCTTGTGCTGCTATGCGCTGCCGGTTATAAAAAGCGGCCGAAGGTGTTTCCGCCTGCCGGAGAAACAATCTGGTGCGAAAATCGAGCTAGGCGACTTTTTTTCGTCGAAGTGCCTCGAGTTCGATTTCCACGACTTTAATAAGTGAATCGCTAGGAATACCGTTTCTCTGGTTAGCCCGGTACCACCCTAGCTCTCGATACAGCTCTCTCATTTTTTTCCTTTGCACGTGCGCTCTTTCTCTGGAGATGTTTTGGAAGAGCTCTTTTGCCTCGGTTTTGAACTGGGTCCACGCGTCCCAGTCCCAGTGGGCCCTTTTCCTTCTTTCGCATAGCAGCTGCAAATCCTTGCTATAAATTTTAGGGAAGCTTGGAGGCATTTTCCAGGGTCCTCTCGATGTGTCTACGACCTCGGGTAGTTCGATGTTCATCAGAACCATTTTATGGTCTGTTATCGAGCTACCAACCGCTATATGCCTGACCGAGATAACTCGTCGCCCTAGGTTCTTGGAGATATAAAGGCAGTATAGTCGCGTTGCGACTCCTCCTCTCGCCCATGTGGTACCCACTATGTCTGGATTATGTTCCTTCCAGATGTTGATGAGGTCGACATTATCACAGCAGAGTTGCAGTTCCCTAGAGACACCGGTACCGGAGTTGATGTTGCCACCAACTTTGTCAAATCTTACGTCAGCGATGCAGTTCCAGTTCTCTCCGGCGATGATATACTGAGCCCCGTGTAAATAGGGTTCTAGGGACATGAAGAACCCGCTTCGCTGGTGGGCGTTGTTGGGGGCATATACATTAAGGAAGCGGATGACTCTACCTCCAAACTTCCAGTCTATAGAGACTAGACGTCCTGCAGCATCTTTCTGTACATTGAAAAACCCGCCTAGAATAGGCTGACGAACAAGGATTCCCACCCCCCTCGCACAGCGCTCTCCAAAACACCAGAAGCTCTGAACGGGGAAGCTTCTGGAGAAGTTTTCTATGTCCCAGTACTGATAAAAGTGCGTCTCCTGAATAAAGAGTACATGAACCTCATGCAGTAAGAGTAGGCTCCAAACAGCGCGTTGTGCGGAGACGGAGCGTAGACCGTTAATGTTGAGAGTGGTGACGCGAAATTTGTTGTTCATGTTAATAGTTGAGTTTTAGAAGGTACAGTTGAGGTTTAGTACCTCCCCGTTTGCTATTTCAATTACTGCTTGGTGTAGTGATGTTATGTCACTTTCGTGTAAGCCCAGATTACTGGCTACGATGGTGTTCCTGAAGGAGTCCTGTTGTTCGCTAAGAATGTCAGGCACGACGAAGTTTCCCCATTCCAGATTAACACAGGGTTTGGATGCACCCTCCTGGTAGTGGGTAAAGAAACGTGGCTCGCCGCCCCTTTCTATAGCGGTGACAAACCTTTCATGACCTTCTTGGTCTGTTTGAACGAGTTGGAGAATGGCAGCTCCCCCTTTTATTATTCTGGGAAATGGACGGGGGTTTGTTACTGTGTCAGTTGCGGGGGGGGGTGATTGGATTTCCCCCAATGGGCAGTCTTTTGCATGTAGCCTGCTCCTCTTCCGCATGCTCCCTCTGGCGTTTGACAGTAGAGGTTTCCATTTCCTCTATCTGTGTGTCTTCGGCTGCGTCTCTGTTTGTGGGGGGGGGGGTCTTGTTTTCTGCTTTTCTTTGGCTTTTGGGCTTGTTTCTTGGCACTAGTATGGTCTGTTTGAAATTCTCCTGTTCCCCCCCTTTAGATTTGGACCCTGTTGTGGATAGAGGAGGAAAAGCGGAGGTGCATTCTATGGGTGTTTCCGTATTGTCTGGGATGGGGTGAGGAGCGGTTGTATCGCACCCCCCGCACGTTCTGCTAATGATCTCTGAGTACAGGTGTTGAACCTGTGGTCTGCCTGGTGGCATTTTTTGCAAGGGTTATTGCATTGTTGTAGGGAATGCCCAGAATCACCGCAATTACTACATTTTGCCTTACCGCATTCTGCTCCCAGGTGCTCATAGGAACCACACCTAAAACATTGCCTCTTCACACCTGGGTAATTAACCATAACTCTAGCTGAGCCAATAGTGACAAAGTTCGGAACGGGCGTCTTCATCTCTATTGTGAAGGTGACGTCTCCTGATTTCCATTCCGGTTTGTCGGGATCGGTTCCCAGTTTTATGTTCTTGACCGTTTCCCATTTAGCGAACACCTTGTGAATGACATCATCACTTTTTTCTATGTATATAAAGGGGGAATCTGCTAACCTTCACTGTTCTCCACAGGCTTCCCACTAAGAAGGGGTTGATTTCAATCTCCCCACATTTGAAACCTTCCAGGAGTTTGTCCCTTGTTTTTGACGATTACCTGGTACTTTCCGGGCCCGTACGGGGTAAATCCATAGATGTTTGAGGCCTCGCATAGTGCTTGACAGGTATACCTCTTATGTACCTCTTATGCAGAGTGGGTTCGGTATCGCACCCAAGCGTTCTAACCCTAGGAAGTAGATATGCTAATATACGAGTCCTAGGAATAAGTTAAAGGATGAAAAAGCTATGATTGAATAAGAACAGCAATAGCCGAGCCCGATTTAGAACTTCATTGGCTACAACAAGCCTTATCAACTTTACCTATACAAGTTGCTACAAGGTGCTTTTACTTAGAATTAGAAACTCTGGATAAGATAAAGATCTGAAAAGTTTTTTTACCTTAGAGATAATGTATATTAAGGATACCAAGTAATTTTATAAACTTAGTTTTTTTTACTTCTTCTCCCAAGTAAGCAAAACAGTTAAGTTTGCGCCTGAACGTAGTTCATGTCTAAAGGTAATGCAACACCAGGACAACTCATTGTAAAGCCACTCTGATCACTATTCTTAATATTTTCCATATTCTTAGTATTTCCCATAATGTAAAACACATCTCACTAGAAGATGTATACTGTTATACATTTAACAGTGAGTTAAATATTTCATAATTTAATAAATATAAATAAAATATAAATATAAATTTATATATTTAATAATATTTCAGGGTCTAGCTGCTCACTGAGCAGACCTCAAAAAAGGTCGAAACCAGTCTGGGTAGTGACCCCCACCCCCCCACCCATAATGTATAACAGTACATCTTCTAGTGAGATGTGTTTTACATTATGGGAGGGTGGTGGAGTTTAAGTAGGACAGATTGAATCAATCGACCGTGAGATGCGGTGATTGATTGATTCATTCAATCCAATACCCTTGGAGGGTAATGGATGGCAATGCTGTAGCCAATGAAGTTCTAACTGAGGCTCGGCTATTGCAGTTACCCTCCTGCCATGATCAGAGCTTCAATAGCTCAATAATCTTATCCCTACACTGTCCTCTACAGATAACGGGGAAGATGAAAAGCATTCTGCTTCGCCCCTTTAAGCCAGTCCTTATAAGGATATAAGGACATTATGGGAGGATTCTAGATATTATGAGCCAAAAGTCCTTTTTAGGACTTCCAGGGTAACAAATGGCAATGCTATAGCCAATGAAGTTTTAACTGAGGCTCGGCTATTGCCGTTACCCAGCCATGACTAGAGCTTTTTAGCTCAACAACACTCCATCCACACAGATTATCTTCATTCAGATGACGGGATAAAGAGTCAAGGACTCAGTCCATCGCCCAGTTCTTTTAAGAACTTTAAGAACATTATGGGAATTACTAAGAATAGTGACCAGAGCTTTACGCACCTTTACAACGAGTTGGCCTGGTGTTGCACTGCCTTTAGACTTGAACTACGTTCAGGCGCAAACTTAACTGTTTTGCTTACTTGGGAGAAGGAGTAAAAAAACCAAGTTTATAAAATTACTTGGTATAAATAATATATATATATATATATATATATATATATATATATATATATATATATATATATATATATATATATATAGTATTTCATTACGTTTGTAAGGTGTGTAGGATGCTTGTTTCTTGTTTATAGTATGTCTTTAAGGCTCTTTTCAGGCTATTGCAGTTTGTAAGGTTCCTGTGTTCAAAAGGTAATTTATTTAGCATGTCAGGGATGTAGAAGCTTCGTGTGGAATTTCCATAGTGATTATTATATTTATATGTGATATACTTAGTTGTCTGAGGACTTGTTATACGGTATGTATTTCTGACTGTCCTGTAGTTGGCATCGAAATAATGTTTTAGCAAAGCTGCATAGTGACACAAATGTTTTGCTGTCAGTATTTTGTGTTCTGACATTGCAGCGTATATAAAATCGTTATTTTCCCTTTGTTCCCAAAAGATCAGTTTTATCATTTTGTACTGTAACGACATTAATCTGTTTAGTTTGTAGGGTGCACAGAAAGCATACCTTTATTATAGCGTGTCATAATAATAATCATTGTTTTGGTCAAATAATACTTTATTATCTGTCAAATAAATTATATACATATAGATTCAATTTTATTATGTATACAATTTATATAATACCTATAATACACATTTATATAATACATACAATTTAATATAATTACATACAATTTATATGCTGAATTACAAAGCTGGAAATTATGAACAACTTTGAAGAATATTATCTTTGGCTCCCATGGTATCGGTTACTGAATGGGAAAAATGTCAGCAATGGATGGGAATCTTTGAAAAAGTGGTTGAATAAGGCGGTATCTCAATGTATCTCTAGTGTTCGAAGAGTAAATAGGTTGGGTGTGAAATAGGTGTGCAGCGTTATTAAGCAAGAAATCCACAAGAAGATGATGATGGTGAAAGAGTATCGTGAGAATAAGAGTGAGAGGAGTTATGAAATACATAAAACTCAGGCAAGAAAAGTAACGAGTATTGTGAGAAAAGCTAAAACGGAGTAAGAAAAGAAATTGGCCATGCAAGCTAAAGGCAATCCAAAAGAATTTTATCGTTATGCCGCAAGCAAAAGAAAAAATGAATATGGAAGAATAACTTTATTGAATGCAGATGGTACATGAGTGTCGGAAGCTAAGGAGATTGTTCAGTTAATGAGTGCTCACTTTGCTAAGATATATCAACCAGGTGTATGTAGCATGGTGCTACTGTTACGTTGGATGAAGAGTTAGAGGTTCATGAAAATGAGGTTGAAGAGCTCTTGCATAACCTGGATAAGAATTTGTCAATAGGGACAGATGGAATGTCTGCCCGTTTGTTAAAGGAATTTTCAGCTGAATTGGCTAGGCCTTTCACACATTTGTATAACTTGAGTGTCAGCTCTGGAATGATGCCACAGGAATGTATGATAGTTCCATTGCACAAGGGGTGGTGCAAAAACTGATGTGTCTAATTACCGACCTATTAGTATTTCTGGTGTGGTAGTGAAGATTTTAGAGAAGTTAGTAAGAACTCGCGTACAGAAATGGGTAGACAATCATTCTATACTCTGCAGGGAACAGCATGGGTTTACTAAAGGCAGGTCATGTTTTAGCAATTTGCTCATATTTTATAACAATGTCACGGCCAAGTTGGATAAAGGGAATGGATACACTATGATAATGTTGGATTTTTCTAAGGCACACGATAGGCTGTTGTGTAAACTGGAGAATATGGGATTGGAACATAATCTATTGACTTGGATCAGGGGATGGTTAAAAGACAGATATCAAAAAGTGGTATACAGTGGGTGTGAATCTGTCAGATTTAATGTAACCAGTAGTGTACCTCAGGGTTCAGTCCTTGGGTCATTATTGTTCAATCTATACATTAATGATTTCAAGCAGGGTCTATCATCAGATTTGCAATTGTTTGCTGATGATGCGAAGATAGGCAGAGTAATCAGGGATGCTACTGATATTCAGCAATTACAAAATGATTTGAACAGACTGGAAATCTGGGCAAATGAAAATGGCTATCAGTTTAATGTTAGTAAGTGTAAAGTTATGCACTTTGGCGTGATTACAGTTATAGCGGTATATTATATTAGCGGGATTATCTTTTTATTTTTATTATATTAGCGGGATTATTTCATTATATGGAAGGCGGGGAAGAGGCAAGGGATCTTGGTGTATTGGTGGAGAAGAATTTAAAGTTCAAAGGTCACATAGCAAAAGTTGCAAATACAACTCAGAGGATAATTTCTATGCTGAAGCGAACCTTGACATGTAAGGATTTTGCCTCTTTATAAGGCTTTGATAAGACCACACCTGGATTACTGTGCGCAGATTTGGTCTCCCGGATTTCAAGGGGATAAAGAAGCTGTGGAAAGGGTGCAATGAAGGGTTACAAAGATTATATCCGGATTATGGAATTTAGATTATGAGGACAGATTACGAGTATGTGGATGGCAGACTCTGGTTAACAGGAGAAAGAGGGGTGATATGATAGAGGTCTGTAAACTTTTGAATGGGTGTTATAGCATTTCAAATGATGAAATTTTTCGTTATATGGAAGGCGGGGAAAGAACACGGGCGCATTCATGGAAGTTAAGGTTGTTCTCAGTCAAGAAAGGGTTAAGAACTAGGATATTCTCCCAGAGAGCAGTGAGTGAGTGGAGTAATTTGCCCTTAGGGGTAGTGAGTGCATCTAGTGTAAATGAATTTAAGGGAGGGTATGATAGCTGGGTTGGGTATTTTACAGACTCCCTCGATGAGTCCTTGACTCCCTGGAGGTCTCAGAAAATAATAATAATAATAATAATAATGCAATTTTTCACTTGTGGTTCAATTCAGATTCCAATTTGTTGCATACTTTGTACAGTGCGCACGTCACATAGTTTCAACAAGTCGTGTGTTATTAGTAATAGTTTATAATCAGTTATAGTTGAGTTACACAGGATAGATCACACAATTATCTATCTATCTATATATTTTTTTTTCAGTACAGAATGCTAGGAAAATATCTTATTTAAAAAGTATTTGATTATGAGGATTACGTGTAGGTGAATGAGGCGATTTAATTCCCACTTACTTCGAAGCTTGGGTTAGCTTTTATGAAGAGAGTGGGATTTAGCCTTCACAATTTGTGTTGTTGCTACTGTTTATGTATGGAATGTAGGCATTGGATGCTAGTGATTTGTGATGTGTATATTAGTGTTAATGGTTTCTTAACTTTGTTGGTATATTTTCCAGAGTTCGTTTTTTAATGTTCTGTAGTCGTCTACGTGTTTTAACTTTCTTGGTAGGTTGTTGAGTTGCGTGGGTATATGACGTGATCTCACAAAAGAACCATATGAATTGTTGAAGGGTGTAGGGATGTAAAGAGTTGTTGTAGGTCGTGTTATACGATATGTGTCTCTGTTGTTTCGATAGGTGATGTTCAAGTGATTCCTTGTTAATGTTATGTAATGTTTCAGGATTTTTATGTTCAGGATTCTCTGTGTCGCCATGCTGGTCGGATATTGGTTGTTGCGTGTAAGGTGTCCAAATCACTGTTGACACGATTTTCCTGTGTAATGTTTCAAATTTTGTTAGTTGGCTGTTTGATGTGTTTGCATAGACTGTTATACCGTATCTGAGTAGGGATTCGCAGATACCGTGATATAGAAGTTTTTTTTTTATGTTAGATGGAATAATGTCTTCTACTTGGAAGAGTTTTGCTGCGATGATCCGGAGTTTGGTATGTAGGTATTCTATATGTTTTGTCCATTTAAGGTGGGAATCTGTGTAAAGACCAAGGTATTTTGCGTGTGTTACAGGTTTGATTTCGGGACATTGGCTGGTATTTTTGTTGTTACTACAGCGGTATGTGTGACAGTGTATCGATAGTGGTGCGGGTCGCAAAATTCGTCGGTTGTGTATTATCAACATCTGTGTTTTGGTGCCGTTTATTGCATTTTGGTAGAAATACATGCATGTTGTTATTTCATTTAGGTCTTGCTGTGCTTTGCAGAGAGCCGTGTTGATGTCTGTGTAGAGTGCTAGTAGTGTAGTGTCATCTGCGTACTGAAATATTTGAATTTTTATGGCCATGTTATGAACATCGTTAATGTATATGTTGAATAGAGTGGGTGATAATATGGCACCTTGAGGTACACCGTGTTTTATTTGTATACTCCGACTGTGACATGTACCTATTTTTGTTACTTGTGTTCTGTTTGAGAGGTAGTTCTTGAACCATGTATGCAGTGTTCCTCTTATACCTGTTGAGTATAGTTTGGTGAGTAGTATGTCATGTTCAAGTGTATCAAATGCTTTGGTTAAGTCAAGCAGTATAAGAACGGTGTACTTGTTTTGTCGAGAGCTTTGTTTATTGTGTCGGCGATGTCTTCTAATAAAGTGATAGTGCTTTTTGTTTTCTGAAAGTCGTATTGGTTTTGTGAGATGATGCTGTACTTCTGTAGTCTGGTGTGTGTTATTTTTTCTAGAATTTTTGAGATGACTGGTAGGATAGCTATCGGTCTTTAGTTTTGAGTATCGTTTCTTTTCCGTGTTTGTATACTGGCGAAATTACTGCATTTTTTAGTTGTTGTGGAATAATGCCTGTGTCGAATATTATGTTCACGAGTTTCAAAAGTATTGGATTTATTTGTTCAAAGTGTGTTATAAGGTATGAGTCTTATTTTGTCTATTCCTGGAGTGGTCTTTGGTTTTAGTTGTAGGAATGCTTCTTTCAGTTCCTGTTTTTTACGGGTGGAAAACACATCGTTTGTTGTTGACTTTGTGTGGGTAGTTTTTTTTTTGATCGTTGGTAGATTGTCTTTTCTGAGTTGTGTGATATTGTTTGTGAAGGCATGGTTGAATGAATTTGCTAGTTCCTCTTGGTTTGTGTCCTGACCGAAACTTTTTGCAATAAAATCTTGTACTGAAGTTTTCTTTTTTCTAGTTACTAATTCGTTTAGTGCAGCCGATGTTTGCTTAATGTTATCGTTATATTCCATGAATTTTTGGAAGTAGTAGTGTCTTTTTGCCCTACAATTTTTGTTTTTAGTTGATTTCTCGTGTTTTTGTATAAGGTTTGTAAATGTGTGTTACTGGGTGAATTTTTGAGTTTTTTCCATGGATTTTCTTTTACAGTAATACTATTTAGTATGAAGTAATTTATTCATGGATTGTTGTCTGTTTGTCGCCTCGTTTGTGTAGGTTTTGTTGCTTTTTTGTATATTTCTGTTAACTTTAGTTGAAAATTCTCGTATAATATCGTTTATTTTAAGTAGGGAATTCCAGTCTGTATTTTTTACTTGGTATCGACAATGCTCTTTAGTATGATCGAGTTTTGTCGACTTTTGTGGTGGTGGGAGCGGGGGGGGGGGGGGTAGGAAACGTAAGAAAACGAAGTTGGGACAAAGTAGTGATCGGCAATTTTGACGTTAATTACTGATGATGTATATGTATGGATGGGAACCCGTATGTTGATATGATCAATGCATGATTGTGTTAGTGAGTTAGTGAGTATTTCGTCTCTAATAATTATTTTAATAATAATAATAATTTATTATATATGATACATACATTACATAGTTTTGATTACGTATGATACAACATTACATACATTTGTTTACATATGAAACAACATTACTTATATTTGTTTACGTATGATACAATATTACATACATTTATTTAGATTTGATACATTCATGTATTCTGATAATAATAATAATTTTTTTTCGTAATAATAATTATAATAATTTATAACATATGATACATACATTACATACTTATCATTACATATGATACACTATTAAACACATTTGTTTACATGTGATACGTAGTATATTACATGCATTTGATTACATATGTATATATATATATATATATATATATATATATATATATATATATATATATATATATATATATATATATATTTTTTTTTTATTATCTTGGATGAGATGTATTTTCTCAGCTTTCATCCTCAAAGCTTATTTGTGAGCTTATCTGAGGATGACACCAGTTATTATTTATTGGTTTATTTGGTATGCTGGGAAGCTATGAAATGAAATCTATGTTTAATTGGCTTGATTTCCACTGCAGCCGTTGATTGAGAAATTCGCACGCGCACGCAGACACACGACAACCTGGAATGTCTTGATGCGTCGTTGAACTGCGAGCCTGAACGAATATATTGTGTTTCATTGCGTTTGTATGGCATTTTGGGTGCGTGTTTCTTGTTCATAGTATGTCCTTAGAGCTCTTTTCAGGTTATTGTAGTTTATAAGATTTCTGTATTCAAAATATTTTTTTTATAATTTATAATTTTTATTGATTGCTAAAATATTTATACATACAATAAACATCTTGTGCCACATTGCACCTTATAATAATAATAATAAAATAAAATTTTTGTGCTATTATTCCAAGTGTTGCTGATATGATATATTAAAGCAAAGTTGTGTTAGGCATGCTCAGTTTTTTTTTTATTTTTTAAAATTGTGATAGCGATTAATTCAAATGTGAATCAATTGCAAGAATGAATCGCACGCCATATTCTTGAAGAAATCTGTAGGATGATGAAATATTGCATTCTCTCACATCGCAATGACAAATGATGAGAAATCGTCCTACATACAACCTTGGGTGTGATAGTCCTAATTTCTGTCACGTTTCTCTGATCCCGTTATTCTTGATCAGTAATTTTCCTCTTGGATCAATCAGTGCACCAAACATGGATCTGATTGACTGCAACAAGCACTTGACATTTTAATCGAACTATAGCTTCGACATCGCTAAAGTGAAGATGCAGTTTTTAATAAGTGTAATTAAATATAACTAATTAATTATATTTAATTATGGAATTATTATAAACAGTTAATTATTATTTATCAATTTAGTAGCTGCAATATTTTAGTCATAATTACTTATGCATGACTACTAGCTGAAACCTTGAATACATAACAGTCCTACAATATATATAAGTTTTCATGAAAAATTAAAAAGAAACAATATTTTACTCATTTCAGTTTCTTTTGATGCAGTTTCAAAAAGTGCTGCCATCTATTGATACTAGATCATCTTTTAATACCAAATAAACAAGTATTGTGATGCGAAGCGCTAATGAAACAGAATTCCTTTAAAAACAAATTGCAAACTAACATTAAGTGCTGTGTGTTGTAAAATACCTTCTTTTAATTATTACTTTCTTTTTGTATGGATTTTAATTGTTGTCTTGAAATATTTTTTTCCAATAGAAGTATTTCAGATTCAACGTTAATCTACACTAATAAAATATCAACCTTATTATTTTTTTTTATGACCAAGTAAAGTGAAAGTCTTTAAAACTTTATGTCATTTCACTCTTGAATGTTTCTTCATAGCAAATTTTTTTCTTGATTTATTCATACTATTTTATTTAATCTAATTCACTGAATTTATATGCAGTATATATATATAACAGAGCAAATCAATAACTCTATGGTGCTGCCATCTACTGATATTTTTCAGATTTACTATGATCAAGAACTTTTTTTTAAATTACAATATTCAAGATTTTTTAACGTATGCATCTCTGAATCTTATAATAATACTAACTATCATGCTAAAAGCAAATGATATAAATAAATGAAATAAAGTATGGAAATAATTTATTATTTTTAATAGACTGATGTTTTTATATTAATAGATAATATGGTACTAATACTCAATAAATATTATTAACTGAAAATTCAAAATTTAAACCAACTAGTGTTTTAATTATTGAAATATTTGATATGTAGCCAATTCAAATTTGATTTAACAAATGTATCTGTGCCTTAGTACAGTGGTTCCCAAACGTTTTCGATTCTCGGCGCCCTTGCTGAATCCAGGTTTTCCCAAGGCGCCCTGTGTCAAATTCTAACAAGTACACTTTGCGAAATAGCGAATAATTCATCTTTTATTGTAATACAAAATTCAGTTAATTCCATGCTGCTAAATTTTGTTTTCAACGTATTGTCGCAGGACAACTCAATAAGATTCTCTTCTTATGCAGCAGTAAATTCAGGTGGAGCACTGGAATTAAATGGATCTTGAATCCATGCAATTTATTGATATTATCATTTTAAAAATATTTCTCAAACCAGGTGATAAGCTGTGATAAGTGTTCTTCAAAAATGGATTTCATACCTCGAGAAAAATCAACTCCATTGGAGGTCAAAAACTGTTGCAACAAGGGGGAAACATTCTTTGCCTCCGTCTTCATTCATTTTTCTTTTCCATAGTTTTAGTTTTTTTTATAAAAGCTGAAATTTTCTCAATCGACTTTAAAAGGTGCATGTTGCATCCCTGCAGGGAGAGATTCAGAGCATTCATCTTTTCAGAAATATCACATAAGTATGCTAATTTTACCAAAAAAAAATCTTCATTCACAAAATTGTCGGTATACTTGTGGCCTTCTTCTTTAAGAAAAATATAAATTTCCTGTCGCAGTTCAAACATACGAGACAAAACATTACCACGAGAGAGCAATTGCGAAGTACAACAAAGACGTGTGCTCGGATTCCATATCCTCACATAGTTTTTTTGAAAAACTTTGTCTTCAATGGCCGAGGTTTTACAAAGTTTACTACATTCAATACATATTCTAAGACCTGGTTCAATGTGGGACTCAGATATTTTGACGCTAGTGCTTCCCTGTGAATAACGCAATGGATCCGCAGTGCATTAGGGGCTTTGCTTCGAATAAGTGCCTGCAATCTTCCATAACAGCCGGACATAGAACGAGCAACCATCAGTACAGACACCAACGCACTTACTCCACTTCAAATTATTTCGAATATATTTGAGATCCCCGATAAAAGTATCGAGGATCTCAAACAAGTCTTGAGCCTTAGCACCAGCTGTGATACTTTAAAAAAGGTCTTCTACAATGTCATTACCATCCATAAACCGTACATAGCAAATCAAGTGAGCATCATTATTATTATCTGTGGCCTCATCCAGGTGCAACTCAAATTCCTTCCCTTTTATTTTTTCAATTAATTGATCATTGAGGTCCTCCGCTATGTGCTGTATTCTGCGACTGATGGTGTTATTGGACAAAGGCACTTTTGAAAGCGGCTTCCCATCAGACTCACCGATCATAATGTTCATCATATCTACAGCAGCCGGTAGAATGAGTTCTTCTGCAATGGTATGGGGCTTCTTATATTTTGCGATTCTATGTGCCACCTTGTAAGTTGCCAGAAAAGCATTGCTTAGTATTGACGCATGCTTATAAAAAAAAAATAAATTAAAAAAAATTTTGTTGATTTAACTCTTTTAACTTTCTGGTAAAGTAGTCACGAGATGTACTAACCATGCTGGGATGATTGGTTTCTAAATGACGTTTCAACTTGCTTGGTAGCATGCACTCTGGTGCCAAAACTGTCATACACAGCACACACTGCGGCCTCCCTTCACCATTGACTTCTGTCGACGTAAAATCAAAGTCCAAATAATTGTCATCATATTTTCGATATTTACGCTTCTTCGCACTTTTGCAACTATTTGACGATCTGCCCTCTTTATTTTCTCTCTCTCACAACGCTTATTACTGTTTAGTAAAAACCAGTCCATTTTTAAAAATACATACGAGAAGAAATACTTCAAAAACTTCACTTGACTAAATCGCAACAATACTGAGTTGATACTACAAAAACAATCGAGAAACTTAATTACTGCAGAGCGCCATCTAGTAACCATATACAGAAGCTTCTGCAAACAGTTATTACCAAGTGAGTTACTGGTTTCCACCAGGTCCGCTAGATGTCGCGTCCTATCACATTGAATTGAAAATGGAAATAAAATAATGAAACTTTTGTAATCGCGGCGCCCCTGTGAGGAAACTCCGGCTCCTTAGAGGGACGCGGCCCACTTTTACATTACTGACTAAGGCAGTGGTTCCCACACTTTGGGAACCACTGCCTTAGTCAGTAATGTATTCTTATCTACCTTTTCCTTAAGTAAGCATTATTATTATTCACACATCAAACCTTGTTAGAAAAGCTCAGGCATGTTGGAATAGATTGGCCTCTGCACAGGTGGTTTACAAACTACCTTCAAAATTGAAAGCATATCACACGTATCGGGTCAAACCTCAGTAGAGAGCTACTAGTAATCTGTGGAGTGCCACAGGGAGATGTTCTCCCTCCAACTTTATTCAACATTTACATGCACGATATTAACCAGCTACTTCTCAAAGGCAAGATATTCCAATACGCAGACGATACAGCAATAATATCCATCCATAATAACGCAAGCATAGCCCAAACAAATATGCAACATGACATAAATCTGCTCATAGACTGGCTCACCAAAAACTCCATACACCTAAACTCAGAAAAGACAAAATTAATGATATTCAGAAATCCACTGACTTGACCAGTTGATAACAAATATATAACCATCCAACATCCACTTTCTAACATGAAAAACACACAGAACAGTAAAACCACTACGATACCTTGGAATTTACTTCGACGTAGATATGAATTGGAATAGCCATAAACCATCTATACAACAAACTCTGAACAATAAGTGGCAAACTCTACAGGTTGAAAGACATAGTTCCCATACGCCTAAAAACAGTAATATACAAAGCACTATGCCAAAATATACTAAGATACGCTATAACAACCATGTTTTCCGTGCACCCTACAAACTAAACAGATTAATGTTGTTACAGAACAAAATGATAAAACTGATCTTTTGGGAACAAAGAGACAATATCGACTTTATGTACATTGCAATGTTAGAACACAAAATACTGATAGCAAAACACTTATTTCACTATGTAGCTTTGCTAAAACATTATTTCGATGCCAACTACAGGACAGTCAGAAATACATACCTTATAACAAGTCCTCAGACAACTAACTATATATCATATATAAATACAATAATCACTTCGGAAAGGCCACGCGAAACTTCTACATCCCAGACATGATAAACAAATTACCTTTTGAATACAGAGCCTGAAAAGAACTCTAAGGACATACTATGAACAAGAAATATGTACCCAAAATACCATACAAACTTAATGAAACACAATATATTCGTTCAAGCTTCCAGTTCATATTAAACACCTACAGTATGTTTAATATGTTTGATTTCGTAACTTCCCAACACAGCAAACAAACCAATAAATAATAACTAACTGGTGTCATCCTCAGATAAGCTTACAAATAAGCTTCGAGGATGAAAGCTGAAAAATCATCTCACTCAAGATTTAAAAAAAAAAAAAATCCACATCCATATATCACATTTCAGTACTGTAGTTACAGCGCTCAAATATACTAAAAAAATCAAAATTGTAAATATATATATAACTCATTGTTAAATGAATAAATGTTGTCTTATTATTATACAAATTACCTTTTGAATACAGAAACCTTACAAACTACAATAGCCTGAAAAGAGCTCTAAGGACATACTATGATAAAGAAACACGCACCCAAAATACCATACAAGCTTAATGAAACACAATATATTCGTTCAGCGACGAATCAATACATTCCAAGTTAATGTGTGCGTGCGTGCGTGCGTATTTCTCAATCATAGATTTCGTAGCTTCCCAACACAGCAAAAAAAACAATAAATAATAATCAACTGGTGTCATCCTCAGATAAGCTTACATATAAGCTTCGAGGATGAAAGCAGAGAAATTAGTTCTCATCCAAGATGTATCATATGTAACCAAATGCATGTAATGTACGTATCACATGTAAACCAATGTATGTAATGTATGTATTACATGTAAACAAATGTAAGTAATGTATCATATGTAATCAAATGTATGTGATGTATGTAATAACTGTAACAAACGTATGCAATATAGAGTGATAATCACTTTATATCCATTGATATTGTATATATAGAGTGTAAAATTGCAAAGAAACATCTGTAATAATCATCATTATGAATATTATAATAATATACGTTGTAAACAGTTATTGTTATTATTATTATTTAAAAAAAAACTTTATGTACGAGGAAGTATTTGTTATGCATAATTGTGTTCATATAATGTACGTAATTTATCTGAGAAAAAAATAATAATAATATACCATGATAAACATAGATGCGCTAATACTGACCGAAGTTGCAATAAACGACACAGAAATTTACGCATACAACATAAATAATTATCAAACCTACAACTTATGTAGACCAAACAAAAGAGGAGGTGGCATTTATCAAAGAAAAATACCATGTGACTGAAAAACAAACTCACTTGGAACATGCGGAAACACTAATTTTGGAAATCATAAATAACCACAATAGTATCAAATACACAGTAAACACAATATACAGACCCCCAGATAATAATCCACTCAGTTTTCTTCACGAGTTAGAAACATAGTTAAGCGGCATCCAACCCTGTACAACACACAGGCTCATCCTAATAGGAGACATTAACATGAATACGCTTGACCACGCTTCTTCAACCACTAACACATATCTAGATATACTAAGTCAGTACAACATAAACCCTAGTATTAACTCCCCAACAAGAGAAGAAATACTCAGTAACTCACTAACAAAATCATGCATTGATCATATCGACATACGGGCTCCCATCCATACATATACATCATCAGTAATTAACGTAAAAATTGCCGATCACTACTTTGTCTCAACTTCGTTTTATTACGTTTCCTATCCCCCCTCCCACCACCACAAAAGTCGACAAAACTCGATCATATTAGAGAGCATTGTCGATAACCAAGTAAAAAATACAGACTGGAATTCCCTACTTAAAATAAATGATCCTCTAACATTATACGAGAATTTTCAACTAAAGTTCACAGAAATATACAAAAAAGCAACAAAAACTACACAAACGAGGAGATAAACAGAGAACAATCCATGGATAAATGACGACATACTAAGTACTATTACTGCAAAAGAAAATCTATGGAAAAAAACTTAAAAAGTCACCCATTAACACACATTTACAAACCTCATACAAAAACAACACAAGAAATCAACTAACAACAAAAATTCGTAGGGCAAAAAGACGATACTACAGTAGTTCCAAAAATTCATGGAATATAACGACAACATTAAGCAAACATGGACTACACTCAACGAATTAGTAAATCGAAAAAAGAAAACTTCAGCACAAGATTTTATTGCAAAAAGCTTCGGTCAGGACACAAACCAAGAGGAACTAGCAGACTCATTCAACCATGATTTCACAAACAACATCACACAACTCAAAAAAGACAAACTACCAACGATCAACAAAAAACTACCGACAGCAAGTCAACAAGAAACGATGTGTTTTCCACCGGTAACAAAACAAGAACTGAAAGAAGCAATCCTACAACTAAAACCAGACCACTCCAAGAATAGACAGAATAAGACTCACAGACCTTATAACACACTTTGAACAAATAAATCCAATACTTTTGAAACTCGTGAACATAATATTCGACACAGGCATTATTCCACAACTAAAAACTGCAGTAAATACGCCAATATACAAACAATATGCAAAATAAACGAAACTCAGAACTATAGACCAATAGCTCCCTACCAGTCATCTCAAAAATTCTAGAAAAAATAACACACACCAGACTACAGAACTATTTATAGAAGTACAATATTATCTCACAAAACCAATACGGATTTCAGAAAACAAAAAGCACCATTACTTTAATAGAAGACATCGCCGACACAATAAACAAAGCTCTCCACAAAAACAAGTACGCCGTCCTTATACTGCTGGACTTAACCAAAGCATTTGATACACTTGAACATGACATACTACTCACCAAACTATACTCAACAGGTATAAGAGGAACACTGCATACATGGTTCAAAAACTACCTCTCAAACTGAACACAAGTAACAAAAATAGGTACATGTCACAGCCGGGGTATACAAATAAAACACGGTGTTCCTCAAGGTGCCATATTATTTCAAATATTTCAGTACGCAGATGACACTGCACTACTAGTAATCCACACAGACATTAACACAGCTCTCTGCAAAGTACAACAAGACCTAAATGAAATCACGACATACTTCCACCAAAACGCAATTCTAATCAACGGCACCAAAACACGGATGTTGCTAATACACAACCCAAGAATCATACGCTCCGCATCACTAGCGATATATTGTCACACATACCACTGCTTTAACAACAAAAATACCTGCTAATGTTCCGAAATCAAAGCTGTAATACACGCAAAATACCTCGGTCTCTATACAGATTCCTACCTTAAATGGACAAAACATTTAGAATACCTACACACCAAACTCCAGATCATCGCAGCAAAACTCTTCCAAGTTAAAGACATTATTCCACCCAACATAAAAAAACTCCTATATTTCGTTATCTGCGAATCCCTACTCAGATACGAAATAATAGTCTATGCAGACACATCAAATAGCCACCTAATAAAATTAGAAACATTACACAGGAAAATCGTGTCAACAGTGATCTGGACACCTTACACGGAACAACCAATATCCGACAACAATTGGCGATACACAGAATTCTGAGCATTAAAAATCTGAAAAACTACATGATATTAACAAGTAATTACTTGAACATCACTTGTCGAAACAACAGAGACACATATCGTATAACACGACCTACAACAACTCTCTACATCCCCACACCCTTCAACAACTCATACGGTTCTTTTGTGAGATCACATCAGATACCCACGCAACTCAACAACCTACCAAGAAATTTAAAACACGTAGATAACTACAGAACATTAAAAAACGAACTCTGGAAAATATACCAACAAAGTTAAGAAACCATTAACACTAATATACACATCACAAATCACTAGCATCCAATGCCTACATCCCATACATAAACAGTAGCAACAACACAAATAGTGAAGGCTAAATCCCACTCTCTTCATAAAAGCTAACCCAAGCTTCGAAGTACGCGGGATGAACTTGCCTCACTCATCAACAAGTAATCCTTATAAACAAATGCAGAAATTTGTTTGTATAATCACTCTTTCTCAAACTTTGAATGAAAAAAAAAGTATACAAAAAATTCTGTATAATCTTCATTGTTAATATTAGAATAACATGTTGTAAATACTATATAATATAAAGGCAAAATAGTATTATTAAAAATTTTAATTGAAATCCAATGTAGAAAATGCATTTTCTACATTGGATTTCCCCCCCCCCCCCCCACAGCAGTCACAGAGGATAATATGGTTGACATGAGTGAAGAGCCCATAACTCTGACCCAATCAGATTTAGCGCACTCCCCAAGTATGAAAGATGCTACATCACAAGACAGCAGTTATCATACCTTGGAAACAGATACAGAGTTCCAATTAGAAAAGAAGAGGAAATTCTCCACCAATATGGAAGAACCCAAAACAACAGGGAATAGTCATAAAGAAAAGATATCACCAGTAATATTACGGGATAAGGAAAAATGGATCCCTGTCTCATCAGCCCTAAGAGAACAAAACATCTCATTCTCATGGGCTAAAAACTCAGATGAGGGAGTTAAAATACAACCCACTACTGTCTCGAATTACAGACAGATGACCAGATTTATGGACCATGCTAACGTCCCATATCACACCTTCACTTTACCCAGCGAAAATAACCTGAAGGTTGTCCTGCGTGGGATAGCTGAAGGTATCACTCCTGAAGATGTGTACACTGATCTCTCCAGACAGGGCCTGTCCCCAGTTAAAGTGAGCAGAATGCTCAGATCAGATAAAAGACCAATGCCTTTGGTGCTGGTGGAAATAAACAACACACAAAAGCAGATCTATGAACTGACTGTAATATGCGGTCTCAAAATTTCAACTGAGCCTCTCAGGAAAAGAGCATCTGCAGGTCAGTGTCATAGATGCCAAAGATTTGGACATGCCCAAAAATTATGTAAGGCAGCCTTCAGGTGCTTGAAGTGCGGCGAGGGACACCAGACCATTTCTTACACCAAACCTCGCACAACTCCAGCATGCTGTGCAAACTGCAGAGGACCTCACTCCGCCAACTACAGGGGATGCCTTTCCAATCCAAAAAATCGAGAACCAACAAAAGTCAATCTTGCTCCGCCACGTAACAACGTTTTAAGCAACCAAACAAATCGTCTTCCAGTCCGAAACACCTTGCCTTCTACCTCACAAGAAGGAAAAACCATGACCAAAACATATGCTGACGCTGCAAGAACTAAGCCTCCTACATCTCTCGAGCTAGAAAGCTCCAACATAACATCAGTTTTAACAGCCTCACTTGCCACTATGCTGCAAGAATTCAGCAAGACATGCCCCCTCAACATCTTCCAGAAAGAGATTCCTGCAAAGCACTCAAAACATTATAACAGCCATCTGTCATGAATAATAAATTCAAAACAAAAGCTCTTAAGATAATAGTATGGAATGCAAATGGATTGATGAACAAGATTTTGGAACTTCAAGAATTTTCAACTCGTCTCAGTGCTGATATCATCTTGATTGGTGATACACACCTAAGACCAACTAATAACACCAAAATTCGTGGATACACTATGTACAGAAACGACAGAATTGGCACAAGAGGTGGAGGCACAGCCATATATATAAAGAGTTATTTGAATCATAATACAATAGACAAGCCCAAAACAGTAAACCTGGAGGTGACCGGTGTGGAGGTACATACCTTCAATGCTAGGAGTCTCAAGATCTATGCTGCTTATAACTCTCCAAGCATTCCTCTGCTGATAACAGATCTGGACTCCATACTTGGTCCAAATGACTCCATAATAATAGCAGGAGATTTCAACTCAAACACACACATCTTGGTACAGCTCATCAACTAACACCAAAGGCCACACACTTTTCAGCTATGCAATGCTCAACTCTGTTGTAGTAGCCGTCACTACCGAGCCCACCCATTTCAGCCCTTCGGGTGGCTCGGATGTGCTGGACATTGTCATCTTTAAAAATTTAAGATACCAATTCAAATTGGAATCAGTGAACGAATTATCTTCTGACCACAGTCCCATAGTGCTTAATCTAGGTTCATCAGATCAATTTCCCGGTCATATTAAAAAGGAAGAGATTGATACAGCAATAAAAAACTTAACCATACAAATTCAGAAAGCAATTGAATCAGTCAGACAATCCACTGTCTTCAACCCAACCAACCGTATCCCTGAAGAAATCATGGATCTAATCAGAGCAAAAAATAGAGCCAGGAAGAGATACCACAATACAAGAGCCCCACAAGATAAAAAGTATTGAACAATCTAAAACAGGCAGGTCCGAGAAGCTCTTCAAAAGCACAGAAATCATCAATGGGGAACCAAATTGGCTAACATCAATACTGAAGATCATTCTGTATGGAAATTCTTAAGAGCAATCCGCACCAAAAAGCAACTCATACCCCCTATACAAACCAAGAAAGGGACAGTTCACAAAGATGAAGAGAAAGCCGAAGCACTAGTAGATAACCTAGAATCTCAGTGCAACCCATCGTATACAAATTTAAATATCAACCTTATGTACAAGATTCATCGTCATGTTAGGACAACCTTAAGACAGAACACAGTTAACTCCGAACATATCACTCCTACAAATCCAACAGAAATGACAAATATCATCTCCCATCTAAACAATAAAAAAGCTCCAGGACCGGATGGCATAACTAACAGAATAGTAAAACTACTTCCAAGAAAGGCCATAGTCCATCTCGTCAACATTACAAATGCCATCTTTAGATGCCAACATTTCCCTACTACATGGAAAACAGCCACAATCATACCACTGAAGAAGCCAGGAAAAAATTCTCACCTTCCCGAAAGCTACAGACCCATAAGCCTATTATCCAGCCTCGGAAAGGTGACAGAGAAAGTGATCCTCTCAAGATTCCAAGCAGAAACAGATAAGTTAGGAATTTTGCCTAATGAACAGTTCGGATTCCCTAGGGCCCATAGTACAGCTCAACAAGTGCAGCGGCTGGTAGAAATCATTACTAAAGGTTTCAACTGGAAACTCAATACAGCTGCCATCTTCATCGACGCAGAGAAGGTGTTTTATAAAGTATGGCATCAAGGTCTTCTCTACAAACTGATAAAATTTAATTTTCCAGTCAGGTTAATAAAGGTAATACATTCTTACCTGAAAGACAGATATATGCAGGTCAGGGTAGGCGAAACGGTTTCGACCAGACGCAGGATCTCGGCAGGCTCGAGGATCTCTTCTGGCACCTCTCCTGTTTTCAATCTATGTAGCAGACATCTCTCTGAACCCAAGAACAACATTCATTGCATTATATACATATGATACTGCACTGATGGCAAGATCACTGAGCCCACAACTGGCAACTAAAAGACTACAAACTAGCATACACACTTTAGAAAAGTGGATGGCAGACTGGAGGATCCAGGTTAACCCCCAGAAAAGCTCAGCTATATTGTTTACTAGAAAGAAAATCCATACCATGGAGGATATTTATTTATTGGGAGTAAAGATTCCATGGAAGACTGACGTTAAATATCTTGGAGTGATTCTTGATATTAAACTCCTATTCAGCCAACATATTAGTTACATTACCTCAAAGACATCCAACGTCTTAGCAGAGCTCTACCCTATGATCAACAGACAAAGTAAACTGGACACGCAAAAAAATTAACAATTTACAAGATGGTAATTCGACCGGTTATCACTTAGGCATCCCCAGCTTGGAGCCACACCGCAAATTCAAACATTCTAAAACTTCAGAGATTACAGAATAAGTGCCTGAGGATGATTCTGGATACCCCTTGGTTCATAAGAAACACCCAGATCCATAGAGAAGTTAATATCCCTTATATCTCTTCCTTTCTCATAAATCTAGCTGAGAAAGTTCTTTACCAAGACAAGTAACCATCCAAATCCGTTAATCAAGGAAGCCTCGAAATATAATGAAGAAGAAATCAACAAATATAAAAGACCAAAATCTATTTTAAGTTCAGCTGAACGCAACTAACTTCACTGCCTTCAATGGGCGAGCATATAGCTCACAAACACTCCATTCAAAGTTCTTCCATTACAAGACAAAGGGGAATATGAAAAGCAATTTTGCTTCACCCATCTAGCCAGAAATGTTAATGTTAATGTCTAATCGGCAGTGAGATGCGGTGATTAATACCCTTGGAGGGTAATGGATGGCAATGCTGTAGCCAATGAAGTTCTAACTGAGGCTCGGCAATTGTTGTTACCCTCCTGCCATGATCAGAGCTTAAATAGCTCAAAGATACCTTATCCCCACACTGTCCTCTACAGATAACGGGGAAGATGAAAAGCATTCTTGCTTCGCCCCTTTAAGCCAGTACTTATAAGGATATATATATATAAAGACGTAAAGTTCGTTTTTTTTTCGGACCGTGAGATGCGATGATTAATAAATACCCTTGGAGGGTAATGGATGGCAATGCTGTAGCCAATGAAGTTCCAACTGAGGTTTGGCCATTGCTGTTACCCTCCTGCCATGATCAGAGCTTTAATTGCTCAATAACACCTTATCCCTACACTGTCCTCTACAGATAACGGGGAAGATGAAAAGCATTCTTGCTTCTCCCCTTTAAGCCAGTCCTTATAAGGACGTAAAAATAGTGGTATATGAATGTGAAATTCCTTTTCAGGACTTTCCGGTTAACAAATAGCAAGGCTGTAGCCAATGAAGTTTTAACTGAGGCTCGGCTATTGTCGTTACCCAGCCATGACTAGAGCTTTTAGCTCAATAGCACTCCATCCACACAGATTTTCTTCATTCAGATGACGGGATAAAGAGTCAAGGACTCAATCCATCTCCCAGTTCTTGTAAGAACATAAAAATTAATACTCTTGGAGGGTAATGGATGGTAATGCTAGAGCCAATGAAGTTCTAACTGAGGCTCGGCTATTGCTGCCATGATCAGAGCTTTAATAGCTTAATAATACCTTATCCCTACACTGTCCTCTACAGATAACGGGGAAGATGAAAAGCATTCTTGCTTCACCCCTTTATGCCAGTCCTTATAAGGACATAAAAATATTTCAACTTTTTGTTTACACTTAATTAACCGCAACACACTACGCAGGGCAAACCTAATGTGCTGGATATAGTCATCTTCAGGAACACCTCATACCAATTAAAGTTACAGGTTGCTAATGATCTCAGCTTCGACCATAACCCAGTTCTACTAAGTCTAGGTGGGGAACTAGAAATTATTCCCAACCAGTCCTGCACAAATTTCAAAAAACTCAATGCAACATCACAGGCCCTGTCCCAATCATCTCCTCACCCAAAGAAGTAGACACAGCGATCAATAAACTGGAAAGCACAATCCAAATTGGCCTTGCAACAGCCTCCACCGTTACCGCTCCAGCTAACCTGCTGCCAGAAGAGTTTCTAAAGCTTATCCGCAACAAAACAGTATCAGACGTCGCTGCCATGCAACCCTATCGCCCACGATAAACAAGAGTTAAACAGGGTGAGAAATCTAATCTGATATGCGATCAAAGACCATAAGAATATGAAGAGGCTATGGGAGAGGAAACTAAGATCCATAAACACCAAAGACAACTCATTATGGAAAATGACTAAAGCCCTTCGCAGCGACCGCCCCAACATACACTCATACCGAGACGATAAGAAAGCAGCTTTCTCATCGTCTCGGTAGACCATTTAGCTTTTGCAGACGCCCTGGAGCTTCAATTTCAACCAAACCACACTCATGCGGACTTGCGCTTCATCGAAAAAATCCACAGGCAACTACGCTGTGCACTTCATCATCCCATCAGCCGTGACAACGCAAGCTATACTACGTCAAAGAAAATATTCCGAATCATCAAGAACCTCAACAACAGAAAAGCACCAGATCCTGATCAGATTTCAAACAAAATTATAAAGCACTCCCTCACAAAACAATAATGCATCTAATGGCTATCATCAATGCGATGCTAAGACTCAACTACTTCCCCACTCGTTGGAAGCAGGCAGATATAATCCTCATCCATAAACCGGGGAAAACACCTCAGTTCCTCCAGATTTACAGACCTATCAGCCTCTTGTCAGGCCTGGGGAAAATAGTAGAAAAAGTAATACTAAAACGTCTACAAAACGAAACGGACAATGTAGACCTAATCCCAAAAGAACAATTTGGTTTTCGCACAGGTCATTGCACAACTCAACAGATCCACAGACTTATAGAATACATAACTACCGGATTCAATTGGAAACAACATATATAGGGGCGATCTTCCTGGACGTGGTTAAAGCCTTCGATACAATGTGGAACAAAGGCCTCATCCACAAACTAATAACTGCAAAATACTCACTAAACCTCGCCCAAATCATAGACTCTTATCTCTGAAAGACCGAAAATTTCAAGTGAAACTGCGTGGCCTCAGATCCTCTGCAAGAAGTATCATAGCAGGTGTCCTGCAAGGCTCCCTTCTATCGCCACTACTCTTCAATATTTACATCTCAGACGTCCCAAACACTCCATCAACCATCGTGGCTTTTTATGCAGATGACATGGCGATACTAGCCAGACCACACAACGACTACAAAATGCAGCAACAAATCTTGCAAGATGGTTTCAAAAATGGAGAATTACGGTTCACCAGCGTGGAGCCACACCTCCCCTAGCAACATCAAAAGATTACAAATAATCCAAAATAAATGCTCCTAATGATCTTTGATGCCCCATGGTTTGTAAGGAACACTATCCTCCACCAAGTCCGAAACCTGCTAGACATACCTACGTTTCTCCTCCAGATAGCAACCAAGTACTTTGCTCAGGCTTCACTCCATCCCAACCAACTCATTCGTGAATCATCAGATTACGATGAAAAAGACAGATAGAAACACAAACGCTCAAAGGCAGCTCTGATCACAGATTGAAATAATTCTACACAGCCCTAATTAGGGCGAGGGAGGTGCTCAAAAATTTCTTTCATTAAATAATTAAAACATATCGTTTACGGGATAAAAATCCAAAGGGATTGATGTCCATCTTGCCATAGAAGTTAACAGTTAACGTAAAAATATCAATGCTGTAGCCAATGAAGTTTTAACTGAGTCTCAGCTATTGCTATTCCCCAGCCATGACTAGAGCTTTTAGCTCAATAACACTCCATCCACACAGATTTTCTTCATTCAGATGACGGGATAAAGAGTCAAGGACTCAGTCCATCGCCCAGTTCTTTTAAGAACGTAAAAATGAAATCATTAAAATACGATTGTTGTTAGTGCAAAGAAACTTTTAAATAAATTTTTGAAATGAAAACCTATCTACTAATTAACTTAGCTTACGGAAATGTCTAAGCACACAAATTATTCCGGCGTGTCAGTACGTAAATGAAATTCTCTGACGATTCGCATGTTAGTCATTAACACAGCACTTGCCGAATTAAGGAACTCAAAAGCAAAATACATACTCTTTGCTATGACTTCCGATTTTGTTTTACACGTATCTTCTTTTATTAGAGGAAATTCCGGTCATAAGGAATATCGTGGTTTCTCGCCACCTATTGGACTACAGTGGAACTATTAACTCTGTTATCGTCTTCCATGCCTCAAGGAATTAGACTTCTTGCAGCTTCCGTTTTCAGTAGTTTTTTTTCGTTTTTTATATTTTGAAAATTATTACAGGTAAGTTTTCAACTTTTGATATCTAGGACTGTATTCCATATATACTTAATCTCTCTTGGCTATCTATAGAACAAGGACTACAGTTCATTTTAGCATACTTTTAATTTCATTTAGCTCCCAGTTTGTAGGCAAACCACGCATAATTCCACAATGGGGGATGTTGGGTATTATTGAATACTTAGTATTTCAGCAAGTAATCTTTAGTTATTTTTTTCTTGGATTATGTTTTAATTGGTTTTAAAACCCATATAGCCCATTGTTTTGAATGAACAAAAAATTCCATATTAATTTGCATGTTAATGATTAACATGCAAAGTTACGATCCAACCCTGTTGGATCGTAACTTCTTCTCATTCACGTTTTATCGTCTTACAGTTCTCCCTCTTTAGTATTTAACTAGTTGTAGGCTGATATATCAATCAGATATGAAGAAAATTTATATTATACTGCTCCACTCCATATTCTTAATTGCAAGAGCAATTTAAATAAATCAACCTTCAACTGTATTAGGTTATCATAAGCTGATTTTAGGCCGAGGTTTCTATTCTTACTACATAGGGTTCCCGCTAAGATTCGTATTATTTTAATGAGCGGTGCAATGAAACAATCAGGCGAATACAAGATTCAATTCAAACAAAATTATTTAAAGCAGTGTCACATAAATTACACCAAAACACAATATTCCAACAGGGACATTACAATTAAACAAATATAAATCTTTCATTACGATTCTAGTACACTACTCAGCTGAGCTTGAACTTTATAATTAAAGATTATATTTAACAGATCTTATTCTTCTTATTACAGAGAACTTCTATCATAACCTTACTCTGGTCAAGGTTACATCTGAAAACATTTAAATATCAAATCAGTTCAAGATATTCAGAAAGAATATAAACTCGTGAACCATCAGACGTTTATTTGTAATTCTCTAAGCTCAGTTAAACAAAATTAGTTCTTGTAAGTTCGAGATTCCTAAATTACAACAAATATGCTTCTCAATATTCTCTTTAAGTCAATGAACACTTAATTCAATAAAATAGCACTTGTCACTTGTCTTAGTACATCACACATTAAACCTAGGAACAATTTACTTTCGGCGAAATTAATTTTCGTTACTTCTCACTAAGTATAGTATAGTATAGGTAATCTTACTGGGATATAGCTTCATCACATCATAAGGAGATCGAACAATAATTTTATTTTAAAGTCCTTGCTGACTTTTACTTTGTAGTAACACAATCTTAAAAGAATCTTCCATTTCCGCGACTGATTTATACACTCGGGAGAATATAACCTTTATGCACTTGGTTTAAATTATCCACCTATTTCTTCTTTTTCTTATACCTATTAACCTATTTCTAGCACTATTTCACTCTTAAGCGTTAGGAAGTTTTGGTAAAAATCCAACTCAAAAGAAGGTAAGTTAAATTGCCAAGCGATTCCCGGTCTTTTAAATTCCGTTTTTGGCACATCAAAATTCCCCTCCAGTCTCCAGCTATCGTTTTCTATACTTCTCAATTCCATTCTCTCCTTTACTTTCGTTTTCGTATCCACTCCTTCCTTTTTCCCGCCAATAACTGGTTCTCACCGGTTAGGCTCACATCAAACTTGCCTTTCGCTTCGTATATAGTAGTTCACGCGCTAGGAGAAATTTGCATGTTTTCTCACAACAACCAATCAAATGATATCACAAAGAATCTTCTGGATATATTAAAATTACATACATCACCGTTTCTTATATTATTATTAAAGGAATAAAGCAAATAAAATAAATGACACTTTAATACAGAGCCTTTTCATGTCTATGATACACCCTAAAATTACATAAATAAAATTAACTAACAAAACTCAAAAGGAATTACGTCAATAACATTTTATAAGCAAGAGACCAACAAAATAAATTTAAATAAGTCCTGCTTATGATATGGTAGATCATGTTAATTATGAATGAAGTATTATTAATTATAAATATCTTCATTCACAATTTAACACCCCCCTTTTTTTTTTTTTGGAAATCTTCATTCTATCTTGCAAAAGCGAAATGATATTCCGTATGTGTTATACTGAATATCATTCCGTATAATAAGTGCTGCCATCTGGTGGAACTCTATAAATAATTTCAAAACCTAAAATATTTGTAGGATACGTTAACGGAAACATCTGTTAACTTGTTTGGTGAGAAATTAATATTTTATTATCCTTTTTAAAAAAAAAATTAAAAAATTATCGAACTGAGATTTGTGATTGGATACTTGAATATTAATAAATTAAAGAATTGGTACTAATAGTTGATACATTCATGTTTTTATTATAAAGGTATGATACCATGTAAAACACATCAATCGCAAAAACAAGAGGAAAAGTCTATAAAATTTTTAATCCTAAAAGATTAGGGAAAGTTAATAAATGGCGATTTATAGATGAAACTTTGTTTATTCTAATATGAAATTATCCATGTGATTTCTCGGTGGTTAAAAGTCATTTGTTTCGCTGGATTGTAAAATATTAATAGTTGTATATGGGTATTTTTATATGCATTTAATTTCCTTTCTGATTTGTCTGCAGAAGTAAAAAAAAAAAAAAAAAAAAATGTACTAGAATTTTTACTTCTGATTCGATTTGATGAATTAGTGAGGAGCGATAATAAGTGCTGCCATCTGGTGGAACTCTGTAAATAATTTCAAAACCTGAAATATTTGTAGGACATATTTAGAAATGGAAATTCTTATTTATCAAAATAAGAATTATTTATGTTTACAATATCCTGGAAAAACGAAAAAAATTGAAGTATCCTTTCTTGTGGTTGCTGATTTAACATGGACTCGAAGTGTGTGTGTGTGTGTGTGTGTGTGTGTGTGTGTGTGCAACACATCATATATATAGAAGAAAAGTGAATTTTGTGATTTTTTAAATACAAATATGATGTGTAAGGGAGCGCTTACATTATTTTATTTCCACCATCTGGAGGACCACTTAAGCTTAAATTATAAAATTATATCATAGCCATCATGACCAATAGATATGATTCAGTTTGGTGGAATTTCATTGAATAAGTCTGAAAAAATTCTTAACTGACAGTATAAAATGATTTAATAAATACAAAGATTTAAAAAAATCGCATGTGAAACTATACACGTAGGAGGAGGTGGTGAAGACGGCATTAGCAATGAGATCTTTTCTCATACAAACACGAGATGGCGCTACGTGAATCGCACTTCCTGCCATTGATTGCAAGATGAAGTTCGGAGTCAGTACAGTGCACAGAGTATTTCTGCATGTCTTAGCATACAGGAAGAAGAAATTCATCCAGTAGTGTACTAAACTCCAGGATGAATGGCTTGGTGTCACCGTGGGGACAGATGCAATAAGCATCTTTGGCAACGATATGAAAAAGAAAAAAAAATGAAACCAGTCAATTTATGCGTCATATATCTTTGTTAGAATCAAGTCCTTTATATAGGATTGTGGGTGTCTGTGTGTACGCGCGCACATCATCATCTTATTTCTTTTTTGAATATCTCCGTATTAAAATAATAATAAAATGACAGTACTGAAGAGGAGAGTTTAATACGTGATGAGACTATTTGCATCGGTCTGTTTCTTCATATGACCACGAGATGGCATCACGAATCGTACGGTGGTTTTTTCCCACCTTAACCAAGACATTTTCTCAAAACGCGTATTATGTTATTTTCCCCACTTCCTTGTCATCGTAGCATGGTGATAAATCATACTAGATGAAAACATTTTGTTGTTGAGACATCATATATTACTTTTTTTCATCATGATAAATACTTGTGTTACTAGTAAAACTATTATTTGTATCATTGTATGAACGGAAGTAATTACAGAATCTCCTGAGACAGATAAGAAATCTCTTGTTAATATTAATATTGTATCTGCTGCCTCGACAAAGCCCTTTCACGAGATTGTTTTGTAACATTTGTTTCTTTATAACTATTAGATATTATGATTTTGATTACGAATATAAAATTTTATATTTTATATTCATGTGCTACCTGAAAGAAAATGGTAATTTTTTGATTATTAGAATTTTTTAAAATTTATTGCTTGTTTTTATTTTTAATTATTACTTTCCTTTTGTTTTTTTTGTTTTTTATTTTGTTATTTATTTTTTGTTTAATTATTTTATTTTATTTGACTTTTTTTTCGGAATTTGTTCTAAATCACCTAGTAGAATAGCAAGTGGGGAAATGAAAAAAAAAGAATAAAATAAAAGGAAAATAATATTGTATTCAAAAATCAGTTTACTTATATGCTTAAATAGGCATTACTAACAAACTTTATAAACAGAAGTTTTAACTGTACTTGACAATAAATATTGAATAAATGCTATTCGTAAGTAACCTTTTTTTTATTTTATTTTATTTTTTTTTATTAGATCTTACACGAGCACTCTCACGTTCGCTTTTCTACTGTCCCTCTAATTTCAGCTTTGGAATATTGACCTTATCGTTACAGGGGAAAAAAGGTTCAGGTGAAGTTTTAAAAAAAGTAAATAAAAACAGGCTAAGATTGGTTTGAAGGATATCGCCCACTCTCAAATGAATATTCTAAACAAGAGCCGATGTGAGCACACAATGAATACGAAATAACATCACCTCCTGATGGTAGTAATTACGTTGACTTTCCACAGATTTTACGGTTCACTTTTCAAAATTGTAATTAATTTTTTTAAAAACGTTTAAAAATCGACAACCAAATTGAATATATTTAATTTACTACTGCTTAAAGCTTTTTCTTTTGCTGAATCTTGCCATTAGTTTTTTCACACACCTAACAATTTATTATATCGCATTTAGTAATTAATGGCGTAAAACTACTTGTATAAAGTGATGGAACTTACATTTCATATCATATCGTATTTTGTTTGAAAGGGAACTACTTCCTTGGTTGAACTGACTCAGGAACTAATTGTCGTCTGAAACTTGATCAAAACCTGAAAGCAAGCATGATGAAATCATATATATCATACTACAGACATATTGCCTATATTTTTTGCGCACATTTATGTATATGTATTATCGTCATGTCATATCAAGTATCAGTTTATAAATGACGCTGTCGTATTTTTATATATTGAGAATTTCTTCTATCATGCGTTTCGTTCGTAACTGGTCGCATACTTGTTACGTTTGCAAGAAAATTATCACTTTAGTTTTTTTTTTTTTAATTAATATTTGTAATTAATAAATATCATTTTAGATATTATTGCATTTTCATTTGGTTTCATAATAGAAATTGAAATAATTTTTTATCCGCATTCCACCCACGAAAGTGTGTGTGTTTATTATAGATTAGTATCGTGGGTGTGATAAGAGTGGAGATAATCCAAAAATTTTGCTTCTGAGAGCAAACATGAATTCTTTCAAGCCATTAGCCTTCCAGTAATCAGGATGGTGGGTTTACACAAGGGAATGAAACACGTCTAGCACCTAAAATGTTTATAAAACGTCCACTCAGTAAAACCAGGCCGGCCTCAGGTATCAACGAATACACGACTGGCCTGGTTGGTGAGTGGATTGCATACCAGCTCTCCAACCAGCAGAGTGTAGATTCATTCTCCTACTGTAACTTGAATTTTTTATGAAAACTCTCCGATTGTAGGTATGGGATTTTCGCACCAGATGTGACATCACCATTTCGTTTATTCGATACCTGAAGTGGCATGCAAAATGTTTACTTTGGTATTATCCGGAGCAAAAAAAAAAAAATCAGATTATCTAACATCGCCCAGAAAACATAAATTCGACCTACTGCAGGCTTACAACCTGCAGTAGGTCGAATTCACATAAAAAAAATAATAATATTAAAAAAATATTTCAAATAGCTATGAAAAGGATTTGATTTTTTTTTATATATAATATATTATGGTATATAAAAGAATTAGGCGTTAATAACTTTAAATTCGCACTCGTGTATTAATAACTTTAATATTATGCTGGTCATCAATTAAAGCTAATTGATGACTAGCATAATATTAAAAACAACAAAATAGAAATGATACTAAAAAATAATAAAAAAATAAAATAATTTTATATGAATTCCACCCACAAGCGATTCTATACCTATTATATATTAGTACAGTAGGTAGGCAAAAGTTAATCTGGAAACAGGTAGCGAGCCCAAACATGAATATTCTATGGTTGTGAAGATTTAGGATTTCAATAGATATAGGGACTAAAAAGATGAACAGTAACGTTATGAGGTGGGGGGGGGGCTTTTTTAAAGAGGCTTTGGAATATTGATCTCATATGTTGATTCGTATATGATCATGAATGACAAGGGAAAAGTGTCCTGGGATATCTTTTTATTTATTTACTGGGGGGCGTCCCCTGGCGCCCCTCCCCCCGAGTTCCGGGCTGGTAAGCCGGTTCTCCTTCAGTTCTGATCACTCGAGACAACAATGTGACAGCAATGTGTTTATCTCATGACGGCAAACACATTGTTGGACGTTTCAAAACAATGAAGAGACAAAACACGTGACATAAAAAGTTTTAAATTTCGGCTTATCTTTTTATATATATAGAATAAATTTATTTTTAACTTTAAATGATGAATAAAAACAGCTTGTGATACCCTGATTCATTAGCGCTTTTTTCTTGAATTCTCCGAATTTATTTTCTTTGGTTATTCTTTTATTCCATTCTGCTATTATTTTATTTTTTACTTTGGCTTCTGTTGCGCTCGTATTTTTAATGTTTAGTTTGATGTTTACTTTTCTTTGTAACAATAACAAACAACAGAATAATAATAAGCGAAATCACAATAAAAGGGGAAGCTCGGTTTTTATATCTTTGTTAATCATTTCCCATCTCGTGCAACTGGATCTGAGATGGAAAAATATTCTTTCACAATTTTTCATGCAAGAAAATAATTACTATTGTCCCTAATACTCATAATTTTGGGTGCTGATAACGTTTAATGGTTTTAAAACCTGTCTGTGGTACAATGAAATCTGGAAAGTTAGTTTTTCTCAATAAAATACATAAAAATAAAATAGATAAAAATGAATGCCTCATATTAAGTAAATTTCGCTTAATTATAGCTTCTAAAAGTGGTCAAACGAATACAGAAATAAGTCACGCGTGAAATGTGCTTCGTACAATGTGGTAACAGTTCTGTACTGGAATTTTAGAGGATGTTAGGAGATAAACTGTTGTATACAAAATATAAATTAGGATCCGTACAGCACTTGGAGCAGTAAAATATATCCCATAATTTCAGTTTCGTATACCTATTAATTCAATCATAACGAAAGAGAGTAAAGTCCCTCTAAAAACTGAAAAACAAGGAGTAGGATGACTATATGGCATATTTCTTGCTAGAAAGAGTTGATTTATGTGTTTTAAACAGAGCTCAAAGATGCATAAATAACCAATAATAAGCTACTGGCTCTTGTTCAAAAATCTAACCGCTGCTCATAAATTTATAGCATTCTTCTTGCAGAAAAATAGGTTTCGTTATCAGAGATCTATTGAGGACTGATTAAATGGATATTTTATTTCATTTGTAGCCTGATAGTGACTAGTTTAAACTCGGTAAGATTGTAAACATGATTGTATCACTTTCGATTTCGATACACAAGATGAAATCAAAAGATATTCCCAGTGTATATATTAATTAGCATAACCATAATCCATAAGGATTTCTCATTGTAGTCTTCAGGATTTCGAATTCGCTTGTATTGCCAGTCCAATCAAATTTTTTTGTTGTCTTTTAAAATTGCTGTAACTGTTAACACGACTGAGTTATAAATACTGTCATTTAAAGCTAACAAATTACCGTTTTCAACACCCAGTGATGCCCACTCTCACAGTCACTAATCATTATATTTACAAATGCCATTCTGTTTTTTATTACTCTTGAAATACGCGCTTACTGTTAACGTGTGGAATATGTTTAACAGTCGGAGAAGATTCAATATGGTATAAAAAGAAGGAATTACTGAACTAAACATTTTCTGCACGCATCGTGCAGTTTCGATGAACGTCTAACAACGTAAAAATCGTAAGAGCGAGGTACTGAGTAAATTAAATTGGGAGTCGTAATTTATTAGACCAATTTTCGTAAATACCAATTGTTCGTGTCTAGGAAGTTCTAGTAGAGGATCTCCTGTGCAGGGCCTCTCCATAACATGTCGTTTCGCCTGTGATTCCTAACCACCCTTAATGTATATTTGTCTCTTACAGCAATTAAGGCTTAGAGCATGCACAATTTGAGTTCTCAATACCTTCTTAGAGTAGTTGCACATTAAAATTATTACACATTCGACTTTCTTAATTGTTTCCTGAAGATGGAAATAGAACTTTTAATTCAGAATCCAATGCATATTAATTTTTAGTGATACACTGCTTATAACAGCAGGTACCATAGTGTTATCTACAAACAGCCATGGCACACCCTTCATAAGACCATCTTTTGTTGCGATGACTGCAGCAATCCTACGGAGGCATACAAAAGTACGACGGCGATCAATGGGAATTTTGGACCATTCTTCCTGTACTCATGTAAGGAGGTTCGCCCCACAACAATCTAGGACCTTCTTACATGCGTAAGAAGATCCTAGACTAGCTCATCCGACGCTCCAGTTCATCCCACAGATGTTCAGCAGGGTTGAGATCAGGGGTCTGTGGAGACCAGTCAAGTGTGGTGACGTTTATGTCCACAAACCACGCAGTTACAGTAGCAGCATCCTTATAACACGTACGTTGTCTTGCTGAAAAAGACAATGGTCAGTTCCGTAGAAACGCCACATTGCAATATCCAAGGCCAGGTCCGAGGCCAAACTAGAAAAAAACAGGTGGGTATGAACCCACCTCCGAATTTTATAGTCGGGGTTACGCACTCTGGTAAGAGACGTTCATCAGGCATCCGCCACATCCACACCCGTCCATCAGCTCTTTAGAGGATGCAGCGTGATTCGTCGCTCCATAACAAAACTTTCCACGCTTCCACGTCCCACTGTATATGCGCAAGCTGCGTGTGGGTTTGGATAATATGGGGCTTGCATATTGCGGTCTTATCATGGAAACCCATGTTGTGAGTCACTGTTCTGGATGTTTTTGTACAGATTCGTGTTCTAGTCGATGCCCGGAACTCCACATTCAACGTATCGTTCGACGAATGCGGGTTAAGATTATCCTTCGTAGCACCTTACGGTCACATTCTGTGGTGGGTCATACACTGCGGGTAGCACTTGCAGTTGACTCACTTCCCTTCCATCTCAGTATGGTATCACTGATTGTAGACCTGGGATGACCCAATTTGTCGACAATTTGCCGAACAGACAGGCCTGAACATGGCATCCTATCACAACACCTCTTTGATATTTCGTCTGTTCCCTTTTTGCAGCCGTGTCACCCAAACACAGTTGCACTAGGGAGATCACATTCCTCCAATTTATACCGGCTACAAACATGGCTCGTTACATGGTACGATGCACCTTGTCCATGGGGAGGTCCGTTAACTTCTTTCCAAGCAGTGTATATTTCATGCCCGTTGGTTTGATGTGATAATTTGCAATTCTAATATATAAATTATTATTTTTTAATATTAAACAAATTTGAAATTAACAATTATTCTTTTATAATCTAATCAATTTTGTAAACAGTTCAGTCTATATAAAATATTCTTTTATAATGCTTATTTCAGTGTTTTATTGAAATAAATTTTAGCTTAGTCTTCTATCTCTTTGGTACAGAACAACTGCCATATGTTTATTGTAAAATTTATTGGAACCCCTTTTTTTTATAACGTAAATTAGAATACAATTAACATAAATTGCAATTAAGTTTTATAAAAATAAAGAATTTTAAGCTTAAAATTGTGGTTTGTCTTTTCACTTTTGACATATTATAAATTAACATCTCAATCGATTAAAATCTCATATTTATTTCTTTTCTTTCGCACTTTGTGTTTTAGTATTTTTCTATTAACGACGACTCTTTGCCGTAACAATTTCACTATCTAAAATCAGCTCATTTGCACACTAAAAAAATGAATAAAAATTTATGACTACAAAAATAAGCATTCTAAAAATCCTTTGCAAGATTCCCAGCAGATATAAATTTATTTCAACATCATAACAGAGCAAACACCACTGAATACAATTTCGGAGATAAGTAATTCCAGAAATATGATTTTAATTAGGATAATATTTCATTTGAGGACAAACCTTATGTACTGATACCTGAGATAAAAACTGTTTTTGAGATCTTTTTATAATATTTTTACTAAATGACCTTCTGAGAAATATGGCAAAATAACAAATAAAATATTTACCACTCCCATTAAGCACATGCAGTCCTAAATCGCTTGTGTTGTCTTCACAGTAAATATGAATAAACGAGTGATTTTATAGTAATTAATAATAATAAAACCTATTTGGTAGTCCTGGCATTTTAAGCATCCTACAGTAACCCAAAGACGTGACTGTCACGACCCACATGTCCTTTAAAATAAAATCATGGAGATATGGGAAAAAGGCTGGTGTTAGAAGGACAGAGGTTCCAATCTACGTGATTGGAATGTCAAGAAACTAAATTCACTTTGGGTAAAAGAAAAAAAAAGCAGTTCTCCTTGATGGTTCATAAACCAAAATCATGGCATAACCTTCATTAAAGATGGTGTTTTAGAAACCAATGTTACTGCTTTCTACCCAAGACTCACGTAAGATTTGCAAATAGCAGAGGGAACTGAAGGATGAAGTGATTTAAGGAAGTATCTGATTTGTGTCACTTTTTCACGTCGAATTTGGATTTACAAATTAGCTGTACTAAATATATCAAAATTTAAATTGGGTAATTTCGTTTTTAAATTTTACCACAGATTCCCAAAAGGGAATAAGTTTTGCTATTCAGAAATTCATCAGGGGTGGCTGGATCATCATAAATCATCTCCATCTTCATTTCCTTTTGTTTTCATATCTATCTAACTGTTTGTTTTATCTGTTTCCCATATACTCGTGCAGTCAACTAATTTTGAGTAATTAATTATGACCTTTATGTTAATTTTATAAAATGTTTTTTTTTTTAAATATTTTATTATTTTTAGTTAAGCATTTTTTTAAAAAAATACTTTTGATCTTGTACGCCAGATAATATTATATATCATGAAATATTAAAAATAAATTGTACTTTCAGCTTCTTGGAGGCTCATGAGTTCAATTCAATACCTTTGGAGGGTAATGGATGGCAATGCTGCAACCAATGAAGTTCTAACTGAGGCTCGGTATTGCTGTTACCCTCCTGCCATTATCACAGCTTTAATTGCTCAGTAACACCTTATCCCTACATTGTCCTCTACAGATAACGAGGAAGATGAAAAGCATTCTTGCTTCGCCCCTTTAAGCCAGTCCTTATAAGGACTAAGCTTCTTGGAAAAAGGATGAGGGAGAAGATTAATCGACCGTGAGATGCGGTGATTAATAATACCCTTGGAGGGTAATGGATGGCATTGCTATAGCCAATGAAGTTCTACCTGAGGCTCGGCTATTGCTGTTAGCCTCTGCCCCACAAAAACCAACCATATGGCTTCGCTACGTTGATGATGTGTTCGCTATTTGGCCACATGGCTCTGATACACTCCTCTCCTTCTTAACACACTTAAACAACCAACACCCCAGAATCAAGTTCACCCTGGAAAAAGAGGAAAACAACAGCCTCCCTTTCCTAGACACACTAGTCACCCGCTAGCCTGATAGAACCTTGGTTTTCTCAGTTTATGGAAAACCCACCCATACAGGCAGATACATTCACCAACAATCCCCCTCCCCCCCCTCAAAACAACATGGAGTGGTGAAAACACTATACAACAGGGCTAAACTTATTTGTTCTAACGACATGGCCCTAAACACTGAACTAAATCACATCCTCAACACTTTCTCAGCCAATGGCTACCCCCCAAAAATATTAAAACCTACAGACCACAGCCCACCTCCACAACAAGGATTACTCTAAATCCATCACCATTCCCTACATCCGAGGCACCACGGAAAAAATTTCCAAAATCTTAAAAAACATGACCTGACCTCCTGTTATAGGCGTCACAGAAAATTGGCATCCCTTATCCGCTCCACCAAAGACTAATCACTTCCCCTAGACCAACTTGATGTATATCAAGTCCCTTGCAGTTGTAAACTGTCTTACTTTGGCTAAACAGGCAGGACATCGAATATCAGAATTTCTGAACACAAGGACTACATCCGTTTTCACAAGAACAGCCATTCTGGTTTTGCAGACCATGCCCTGGATACATGCCACAGAATACGGTGGAAGAAAGCTACAGTAATACACCGTAGCAAATACAAATTCGAAAGACTATTTATGGAATCAGCCTCAGCCCTAAGAAATTCTCCAAACCTCAACAAATTTGGTTGTATGCGACTGCCTCAAATTTGGGAGGCTTACATCAGCAGACCTTCAGCCCAACAGCCAAGGACACCTACTTAGCCCGCTAGAGGGCACCATCAGGACTTTTAGAAGAACAATAGCCTCATCTCTTCATTCTCAGTTAATGTGTTGTATTGCCTACGTGCACGTGCCTTTTTTTGTAAGTTCCTTTTGAAAATGGCAACGTGACGTTGCCGAAATATCGGAAATATTTATTAAAGTGTAATTTAATTTATATTCGTATCAACGTTGTTCAATTCCTTAAGTGATTTAGTAAGGAAAAGATGTTGTCACAGTCCATAATTCATAACTTTTGATCATGCCATGATCAGAGCCTTACAGCGCTATATTACCCCTTCCATACATTTCCTTCTACAGATAACGGGGAATATGAAAAGCATTCTTGCTTCACCCATCTAGCCAGTTTTTTTTTTTTTTTAGATTTTACTCTTTTGCTCTAATTGCCCAACTCGCGGTACGCATAATGGATTTTAATAGATTCATAATTAAGTAAACTTTTTTCATTAGTCGAAGAACATTTGTATTCCTTATGCACAGTAATATGTTCACATGAGGTATTTGTTATTCTTTATCGAAAACTGTACACGGTTTGAGAATTGTAATGACGTCAAAACCGTTAACCGTGAGATAACATCATTATATAAATTATACCTTTCATTATAATTTGCACACGACATCTTCAGAATGAATAACAATTATGTGACTAATTCATGTTATAACAGTATTCAATTTAAATATAAGGGTTATTAAGAAAAGATGTTGTCGCACTCCATAATTTATAACAAGAATATGAAATAATTTTCATAAATAAAATTTTTGTATTAAAAATTAATTTTAATTATTTTAATCATTTTCTTTCATTGCTTAACTAACAGTTTAGTAAAATTACATTATAATAAGACACCTTTTTTTAAAATACAAATGTGGTTGCCGGGATAAGAATAGCACCAATGTAGCTAATGCATGTCGTACGAGGCGACTAAAATTGGTACCCTTGGAGGGTAATGGATGGTAATGCTGTAGCCAATGAAGTTCTAACTGAGGCTCTGCTACTGCTGTTACCCTCTTGCCATGATCAGAGCTTTATTTATTCATAGCTCAATAACACCTTCTCCTTACACTGTCCTCTACAGACAACGGGGAATATGAAAAGCAATATTGCTTCGCCCCTTTAAGCCAGTCCTTATAAGGATATTACGATTAAAGTAAGAAGGCTTGTAAACAATCGACCGTGAGATGTGGTGATTGATTTTATATGAGATGCCCATATAGGGTAACGGATGGCAATGCTGAACCAATGAAGTTTAACTGAGGTTCGGCTGTTGCTGTTATCCTGGGTTAATGAGTTCGCTCTCTTAGGTTTTGCCCTAAGGGAGCACTTTGAGTCTCCGGGGAAAGTGTTCTCCGGCACGGCCCGCTGAGGGGTACTTGCCGGTGAATTATTTTCCTCGGAATGTGAGCGGTTCTGCTCGGTAATCGAGTTTCACTGAGTAGAACCAACGCTGAGATTTGGACGGTCTTTCGCCCACTATGGAGTGGCCTAGAGATCGTCCGATATTTTTGAGATATCACCTTTACTTACACATACGGTGATTGATTTTATATGAGATGCCCATATAGGGTAACGGATGGCAATGCTGAACCAATGAAGTTTAACTGAGGTTCGGCTGTTGCTGTTATCCTGGGTTAATGAGTTCGCTCTCTTAGGTTTTGCCCTAAGGGAGCACTTTGAGTCTCCGGGGAAAGTGTTCTCCGGCACGGCCCGCTGAGGGGTACTTGCCGGTGAATTATTTTCCTCGGAATATGAGCGGTTCTGCTCGGTACTCGAGTTTCACTGAGTAGAACCAACGCTGAGATTTGGACGGTCTTTCGCCCACGAATGAGTGGCCTATGGCCTAGAGATCGTCCGATATTTTTGAGATATCACCTTTACTTACACATATGGTGATTGATTCATACAATCCAATACCCTTGGAGGGTAATGGATGGCAATGCTGTAGCCAATGAAGTTCTAACTGAGGCTCGGCTATTGCTGTTACCCTCCTGCCATGATCAGAGCTTTGATAGCTCAATAACACCTTATCACCTACACTATCCTCTACAGATAACGGGGAAGATGAAAAGCATTCTTGCTTTGCCCCTTTAAGCCAGTCCTTATAAGGATTACGATTAATTATATTAACAGTGTGTGAATTGACTTCTCCCTTCCCAAATGAAGCATGTTTTAGTGTGATACGACACACATCTTTAGAAAGTGAATTCTTTTCTAATAAGTGAAACTAAAAGTTATTACGTTATTTACAAAGATTGACGTGATAAATGTTTTTGCCAGTTCACCCTTCTATTCGTTATCTGCTAAACTGTCCTGGAATGTTCTACAAATATTCGTCCAACCGCAGCCTTCAATAGTTATCTAAACATATCATGACTAGGAATGATCACTTTTTACCATCAAGAAATGAAACATTTTTGTTTACTTTTAGAATTAATGAGGCACTAACAGATTATCTTTTCGCATTGGGAGGACGTGAGAGTTTATTGCCCTTGTTAAAAGTCTTTGAGAACTGATAGATCCTTGGCTTAAGAAAGTTATCGTTCTTGCTACGAATTGCATGTTATATTTTGTCTTCTATCCTTTTGAACAACCGTGACCTACATATGTCAGGTTAACGTAAGAAGTCTGACAAAGTATCAGTCGTTCTTGCATGTTTTTTTGCTATTAGTATGCACTGAAATCTATTTTAGTTACTTTTTCTATAAACATTGTGATAAAGTAGTCGACCTCAGGATAGACTTAAGATATTCTGCAATCTTGCGAATTTACGGGTGTGGGTCGCAGAATTTGACAAGGCATTGCACTTGCTCCGTTTTTCCAATTTTTTTTTTTTTAAAGTACACAAACTTTTATTTTTTTTACGTAATATTTTACCTCGGGGAAGGATTGACAGTGTTATTACCTGGTATAAATGTTAGCAAAGCATTGATGACAATGGTCAGAAATTATGTCTCTAATACTGCATAACAGTGATGACATTTTACAAGATTTTCATCGTTATTCAGTTAATTATTTAGTTGATTATATAGTTAAAGTTTGATGCTTAATTTAGTGGCAGATCAAAACCGTACTGTTAGTTTTTCATATTATAGAACAGTGCTGGCTTACTGGAACATGCCCATTGTTTGTTTATGTTTAGATACAATAGGATACTGTATCAATATGAAGCCAGTTTTGCCATTAGAGCCTCCTTAGCCCAGTCGATATCGATGCCGCCTTCTGATGCAAAGACCCCTCGGTTATAATGCCATCTAGGAAGCAAAGAATTTTTATCAAGACTTTTTCTAGCGAATCCGCGATAGACACGTCTCATACGGAGATAGCAGAGCTTTTCTTTCCAGAAATTCGATTTTTTTTTTTATTTTTTAATCAGACAAAGCGGCAAGAAGAACAACATACAATTTACAGACATAGCAGACAACGCAGATAGGAATAAATGACCTATCATAAGCTGTATCAGATTTCTAAGAAGCCAAGTTACTTGGCAGTGACAGTCATTGAGTTCAGCATGAAAGGGAAAATGGGACTTTACCCTAGCGGCAACAATAAAACTTTTTTTTTTTTTTTTTTTTTACTTGAATAAATATTTTGGGAAACGGAAAAAACTCTCGTTAGGTCACAGAACTCACCATAGACATTCTTAATCTGAAATGCAATACTTCTACACATTCCACGGATGTGATCAACTTTTTACGATACTGGCGGTTTGAACCATTCTAGTTTTACTGTTCTACTCAAGAAATGTGTTTCTATGCGCAGATTTCTTCTTGTATACGAATGATGAAGAAATTTTGATTATAATGAGAGACTTGGGATGTTCAGAAATTATATATACAAAATAATTGTAATAATAATTTATATATTATTTTAAGTTGATTTTTATTATATTTTATTTTTTTATTTTATTATCAAATAATAAATAAACACACCTACTTTCTTTTTTTGTACATTATATTCAAATGATCTATCTTTAAAAAAATTTATGCAACTGGTTTGAATGGATTCATTCAATCCAATACCCTTGGAGGGTAATGGATGGCAATGCTGTAGCAAATGAAGTTCTAACTGAGGCTCGGCTATTGCTGTTACCCTCCTGCTATGATCAGAGCTTTAATTGCTCAATAACACCTTATCCCTACACTGTCCTCTACAGATAACGGGGAAGATGAAAAGCATTCTTGCTTCGCCCCTTTAAGCCAGTCCTTATAAGGATAAGGAATTTATGCAACTGATAAATTTATTTATAATAAATATTTATTATACTTATTATAATATTTATAATAAAGAACTAAAAATATAATATTTATTATAATTTATAATAAAGAACTAAAAATTTATTATAATATTTATATTTATAATAAAGAACTAAAAATTTATGAAAAAGATAATGAACTAATGAACATGGCTGGATCATATTAACATTCTGGGCACCTAAACAACAATTTCATGATTCTGTCACGACATTTATTTAAAAACCATCCTTAGCTCTCGGGCAGTATAGTAATAGGACGGGGCCGTATCTGATCAGTAGGCCGTAGTTTACCAACCCCCTAACAAACTGATCTATTGATGTATGGATCAATGTATAGTTTAATAAAGTACTTATGGCTAGGTATACAGATAATAAAAATATATAATTCTCTTTAACTATCGAGGGTTAGTTTGCAATTATGATCGAATTAGTTAGGGAAAAAAAAGTATAATTGCTACTGTGAGACAGTCCTATCAGAGATTTTTTCCTCTCTATGGAAAAAATAAATAACGGATTATAACTCACTAATATTTTTCTCAAGCAGATAAATATAGTATCACAAAACACACAAGACATATTTTAAGACAAGAATCATGATATGGAGATACTGAGACAAGGAGTGATGAGAGTTTGGTCCACCTTTATTACGCGTTGCCTCAGTCCTGAAGATACTTCAGGCGCAAACGTTGTTTGCTTACACATGGATAAAGGATTAAACCAAATTTATTATAGCCTAACCAAGTGAAAAATAAACTTCCAACATCTTTCCCTAAATCCAGAGTAATTTAATAATATGGTGGTACACCTTTTAGCAACTCGTATAGGTAAATATGCCCTCTCCATGGCTTCTACCTTGGTATCACCTTGATGTAACCCGTGTGGTTGCCGGGATAAGAATAGCACCAATGTAGCTAATGCATGTCGTACGAGGCGACTAAAATTAGTACCCAGGGAGGGTAATGGATGGCAATGCTGTAGCCAATGAAGTTCTAACTGAGGCTCTGATATTGCTGTTGCCCTCTTGCCATGATCAGAGCTTTATAGCTCAATACCTTATCCTTACACTGTCCTCTACAGACAACGGGGAATATGAAAAGCAATCTTGCTTCGCCCCTTTAAGCCAGTCCTTATAAGGACCTTGGTATCACCGGAGGGATTTGGGCAGACCGTGAGATGCGGTGATTAATACCCTTGGACGGTAATGGATGGCAATGCTGCAGCCAATGAAGTTCTAACTGAGGCTCGGCAATTGCTGTTACCCTCCTGCCATGATCAGAGCTTTAATAGCTCAATAACACCTTATCCCTAGATAACGGGGAAGATGAAAAGCATTCTGCTTCGCCCCTTTAAGCCAGTCCTTATAAGGACTTGGTATCACCACTTCTGGGTCTGGCTCCCACTGACGAGACCTTAATAAAAGTCGACGCCAGTGTGGGTAGTGGCACTTCCCTTAATGCACAGCATTATACATGTCCGCAAGGAGATGTGCTTTCCATTATGGGAGATACTGAGACAAGGAGTAATGAGAGCTTGGTCCACCTTTACCACGAGTTGCCTCAGTCCTAAAGATACTTCAGCCCTAAACTTTGTTTGCTTACACTTGGATAAAGGAATAAAGTAAATTTATTATATTCATAATATAGAAAATCAGAAAACCCAAATCAACATTAAAATTCAATCCACCACAAGGAAAGACTCGAATTTTCAAATAATATACTAAATTCTCCCATTATTAATAGAGTGAAGAATTTGGAACATTGTATTACGGTAAAATATTTCTTCTTTAGTGATAAATATCATCATACAGTATCCTATCTGTTGCTGTTTGGAGATGCTTGCAATCTCCACAGATATTCAATAAATCAAAATTAGGTGCTAATGAAAGGTCGCTTAATTGTTTAATTTTCGGTGGATACTATAGATATAGGTTTTTTTCAGTACCGACATTTAAGGGATCGTTGAAGTGCATAAAACTGAGCAAATGTAGCCAGCAAATTGATTAGTAGTAACAGTGTAGTAAAAGAATCACATGCTGAGGAAAGATATGCTCAAATATCTGGAAGACTTTCCCAAATCCAGAAATGGTACTTTTTTTTTTTTTTGATGAGCAGGTTTTTCTTTAAAAATTTATAGAACTTCAGAGAACGAATGTAATAAAAAAATTTAAGAGCAGAAAGGAATGGGAGAAAAAAAAACATCACATTACAAATGAAGTCATCACATAAAGAAAACAGGAAATGTAACAGCAAAAACTAAGAAAGGAATGACATTTTAGAAAAAAAAGTGACAGGACTTGTATTCGATTCGAGTCTAGAGCAGCTTAGAGATGACCTCAGTTGGTTCGACCGTGACATACTACCAGTGAAAGAGAAACTCAATGGAGGGTAACCAACAATAGCAAATGTCTCTTCTAGTAAGACAATGAGATGACAGATCATTTTTTATAGTGCAAAACGGGACAAGAAATATAACACCGTGTCTCTTGAAATCTCAAAATCCTCTTAAATAACCTACTGAAATCCTAAGGAATAGAATTGATTATATATAGAATAGAATAAGAAATGAATTCGGGAGTAGGAGAAGTTTTTCAGATTTATTTCCTTTGGTTGTACTGGTGCTTTACTGTTAAACTTTCTGCAGTGAGAAAATAGTAATAATCTAGAACAATTACGACTTCAAAGATTAATTTCCATGGAGATACTTAGCATGCTAAGTATCTCCACCTGAAGAATGAACAAAGAGGGCAAGTTTTCATCTCCATCTTATAGAGTTTAACCTGATTGCAATTCATAGCCGAAAAGACCAAGGCTATTTGGATGTAAAATCAGTGTTTGAACATGCCTGTCCTCCATATGAGATTGCATAACTCACCTTCACTTGAAAAGTCCTCATAATTGTTCCTTAGACAAATCCAATATTTCCAGTTGAAGAGTAAATGCTGGGTCTTCCTCTACTGAAGCGATTAAAAACAAATAAATTAAAAATCCATTTATATAGGGACATTAATCAATATAACATTGTTGTTTCCTATAATCCAAGAAATATCAAATATACAGGGGGATGAATCTTCCCCTTTGTATCCTATATTTTAAAAAGAAAGGCAATTATAGGAGGATATATGGGACATCCAAAAAATAAAAATATTAAAAATAAATAAAGTATGATGCAAACTTGTTGCTAAATGGGTAGAAACAATACTAACCAGATATTCTCTGGAAAGTAATGCTAAGTTGCCCTGGGTTTGTAAGCATCCACGTAACCTATTGCTTAAAACTTTCTTCAGATTCCAAAGAATCTCGGTCACACGTTACGCTAGGTAATGCTAATTGTAAGCAGTCTGAAGGAACGTCGGATTAATTTCTGCTCCTTTATCTCTTTAGGTGTTACATTGTACCGTTCTTATTCTTTCTTTCTTTTCTAGAATGTAAAGACAACTTATATAATGCACTATGTACTTATAGATACGTATACTTGAAAATGGACAAAGTTGTGCAAGTGCCATTGCAGGCTGCATAATAAGCTACGATTCGGCCAACAATGTAAACAAAACAGCCTGAACTTTCATGATTCAAGCTTTGTTCATTTATTTTGGAGTCACTAACAGTAAAAAAAAAAAAAACAGTCAGCTGGCAACACCAGTTGTTGATCAAGCGATAATCAACTCATTGTGGTCAAAACAGTGAAGTGCAGCCACGTGTCTAACTGGTTGCTAATCAACGGGATTTTCGCGAAATTCTCTTCCAAACTTCCTGTTTATCGATACATGTTTTTCTGTTTTGTTATTAATACTTGTTTATTGGTTTCAGTTTATCTTATAATCAGTTTATAAACTTTACTGTTGATTATGAACCTTTTGTGAAGTTTATCTTCAGCTAATAAATGAATATTCTAGTTATTATTTATTAGTCGCTTAATAGTTATACAGTATATATATATATATATATATATATATATATATATATATATATATATATATATATATATATATATATATATATATATATATATATATATAGCTATATTTTCTCCATTTTATTATTGCCTATCTGAGAGTGAACTCTCCCAAAAACTACACGCACACACATTAGAGAGGATGTACACTAGAATGGCAATTAAAACAGCATTGTATGAAAGAGGTCAACTTCATTTTCATTACACCACGTGCCACACACACCTTTTCACGATGACAAAAATGTGACATCATTAACCTAATACAAATATCCTTTTCCGATTTTTTAATCCGTCTGTTTCGCTTCCGAAGCTATGCTAAAAGAAAAAATAAATAAACAAATAAAATAAAGTAGAACAAAGAGACGGGAAAGGTGTGCCAAGGCTACACTCCACTACCTATCACTAATTGACACCATGACCTAGGTTGTTCACCCCGGGTGACGTTTTAAAGGCGGGCTTTGCCGTGAAACAAATTCACGCCCAGTTTGAAGGTTAAGTTAAAATTTGGAAGTGGAGTTACATATGGTATACGTATTAAGCCTTCAAGTTTTACCAAAAGTCGTGAAATCACGGCATGAAGACTAAACTACACGACTGGCTTCAAGGTTCCGATCTAAATCTGCATCTTCTCAAGCCCTTTCCATACTTTAATTCTCCTTAATTACTCAGAGATAGCTTGAAACTGTGACTTCTGTGATTCGACGGTTTGCATTTTACCAGATATCAAAGGGGTGAACACACGATTAAAAGCTGTTGCTCGATTCTGCTTAACCGGTTTTCGCATGTGCGACACAGCTTCGTGGATGCAGCAAGTATTCCATTTTCGAAGTAATCTGCAGCACTAATATTTAGTCTTTTTTTTTTTTTTTTTAAGATAAGGTTAGTCTGAGTCATCCTGTTTCATTGGTACTGTTTTGTTTAGTGGAACTTTGTCAGATGACTTGGCAGTTCAACAGAACACATTATCAACCATTCCTTATAAAGCAAAAACGTTCATTACGTTATCCTCTCAAATTACAGATTCCCTAGATTTCAAATTCCTTTTATACGATATATTTAGGTAAATGTTTCCCAAGAAAACAACCAGAACAATGTTACTTCTTGCCTGTTTTCGCTGAACCATAATATCGGAGTCATTTCTCTGTCTAGGTTTTTCTCCTAATCCTTCACTTGCTGTCCACAAGACAGAGCTGATAACGAAATTCATTTGAAAAGGTAACTTTTCCAGATAGCTTATACCTAATCCTTGACGTAGTCATGGATTAGGTATAAGCTTTAGTCTTGATCGGAGTGTTGTGGATACCCATCATTTGTTCTTTAGCATCCATCTATTCTTGGGGCATCTAACTGCAATAATCCGTGAACAGCCTAAAATATTAGCAGTTTTCCGAATACTACCATCCTACTAGCGGATGTCTTACAATCATACCCTTTTCGAAGTCATTTAGCCCTTTTCCTTGTCCATGTCGATCAGCAGCTTCGAATGAACGCTATGTCACACATCTTCAGTGTCATGTGCACTGCCCTTCACTGTGATACAAGTGCCATGACGGAGTGGAATGACCGATTGGGAAATAAAGGAGTGATCGTGATATTTTGACTGGACTGTGTATACATAAAAAGTTATATTCATTAATAACAGATTAAAACTCTTATTCTCATGTAAACAGCACTGAAAATATGTGCATAATCTCGATAGCAATGATCTAATTAAATCGGGTTTTTTATTGACCATCATAGATGGTCAATAATCCACTTAACTGCATGTGAACAGTCCATATTTCGTATATTTAAATACTTCATATTTAGATATCGCGCGTATTCTTTTACTTAACAATAATTAAGCGGGTTATTGCTATGAACCAGTTTATCTGAATGGTTCCGTTTTGGTTTGTTTTAACGGGAATTATGGACGAAGAAATTAAGCTACAGCCAGTGTAAGTACGTGTGTATATTGCGTGTTTTTCCACCTATGATTCGTCTATTTTATGGAAAGTTAGATCAAAGTTTCGTTGAGGATAACCCTTCCACGTCCCTTATGAGACAGGCTTGTCCACAAGTAGTTGAAACCCCCCCCCAAGTCTTTGTGACATTCCTCACGACTACGTTGAGGAGGTAATAGTGGTTCGAGATTCCCACTCAACTTGAAATTGAAACCCAGTGTTGTTGTTGTCCAGAGTTCCTCCTCCCCTAGTTGTTTCTGATAACTGAATACAATAAATATTTTGCTGCCGGAATCAAAGTCACTACCTCTTGCTACGGTCGTGATGCTTATCTTATAACAAGTGAATTTCAACCTTGTTGCTCGTGTAAAACATACTTTGATATAATCCTTTTGGGGCTGATAGATTTGTAAGTTCTTCTAGCCTGACGACAGTTGCTCGTGCTCATTGTCTTGCGTGCTACTTGGTCGGAAAGAACTGTACAACATACACACACACACATGCACACACGCACGCACGTCTGTTACTATGAGATGAGTACGCCTACTTGGTTTCAAAACGACCTTGGCATTTCCTAAAAGGGCTTAACTGTGTAATGTTCTAAGCGGGTTACAAGTTAAGAAAAGTTTAAATGGCGTCAATACTCATACGTAATGATGTTAAAATTTAATAGTTTAATGCTAACTAACGTTGAAAAATGACTTTTCTCAATGGCAACACGAAACTTGAGGAGTTCTTCGTATAACATGCATGAAGTCGCTTTGTGTTATCCTATCTTTCCACGAAATGATTGCACACACAATGTAAACACAGAATTCGTCGATAGAACAGTCATTATTATCGTATCTTGGAAACAAGAAATCTTCCTTACTTTTTAACTTGATTCATTCACCGCTGTCAGAGGTTAATAACCCTATGATCCCGTTCACCTGATAACAAAGAGTAAACGGAACTGATATTTGCCATCCCCCTTCCACTTAAAGCAAATCGTTATTAGTCTGATTGAATATTGACTTCGATTTTTCGTTATATAAACTAAGCGATTTCCACGAAATACTTTTATGTTTGTGCTTAGTTGGATAATAGGAATATATTTAAATTTAACAATATTTTAAAACAATACAAAAATAAACTAATAATAAACAACAACGGATAGCTCTTAATTATTTATAATCTTTATTTTAATATTTTTGTATTTATTATTACTCAGAGATTAAAACTCGAGGAGGCAAATGAATGTTCTAAGAATGTCAAGTGTATATTGATTTCTAAGAATCGCTTAAAGGCCAAGCTAGATAACTGGGAGGAAATATTCATATAAACTAGTTCTTGGAAAGAATTGAAAATTCAGAATTCCATGGTGGAAGTAATAAGTTAAAGAAATCCTATCGAAACTTCCTAGCAATAAGTCAGCAAATATCCTTACAGAATACAGAGAAAAATCAAGAGATCTACGCTATGTGTAAAAGTAGCTGAACAAAAAGTGATGGTAATACTTTGGTAAGAATATAGAAAATAAATATCAGAAAGATGCCAGAATGTTCCGGCTATTGAAAAAACTGAAAAGAAGGAAAGAGTACTATAAAAGGAATCAACATAAAAGCTTTAAAAAAAAGATATTCTGGACATTTGGAGCAATTACTTTGAAGGACTCAAACGAAACAAACAGTGAGAGAGTAGTGGTAGAAAATATGAGATGAATGCAGGCTGAAATACAAATCAATACCTGACGTAGAACAGGGCATTAGAAAACTAAAATCGGAAAGGCAACTGGAGTACACGATATTGGAAGAAAAATACACAAAATTCGAGGTATAAAAGTTTTGTGGCGGCCACACAGCATAGTTCAACAAAGCCCGGTAAGAAGGTTGAATTCCGGATAAACTAAGTGTTCCAGGTAAGATTTACCCAAGCGTATTTGCATACTTGAGAGGAGGCTAAGAAAAATTGTGGGAGAGAAACTTAGAGAAGAACAACTTGGGTTCAGTACAAATAAATAGTTGGGAAATAACAAGGGTCTGAGTTTTGTAGATCTGGAAAAGGACCAAGACCAAGAAAATAGCTGTTCAAACGCTACAATAATATTGGTAAGTTGTAAGAGGTAGAATTTAAAGAAAGTGGGATTAAACTTTATCAGAATTGAAGATGTGAAGCTTAGACGTCAAAGTCATTAGTTTATGTAGATAATGGTGCACTTCTGCAGAAATTCATTGTATCTACATGATTATTTAAGTAAAAGGAATAACATTGACTTGACAGGTAGCAATAGAAAGACCAAAATTATGAAAATAGGCAGGATCGTGAAAAATGTCATTTGTGTTCCTAGTGGAGAACCTATAGAACAAGTAAAATATTTCATATATTTAGGCACAGTTTTTAGTGAAGATGGCAAATTAAATATAGAAACAGACAATACAGTAAGCAAAGATGGCATTCTGGGGAGTTATGAAAGTGTTGAGAAAAATTAGCGAAGTCAGCAGAATCGTATTAAAAATGAAAATATTAAAAACGATATGATGATGATGATGATTAATATCACTATAATACGACATTTAATAACATTCTTTACTATTTCTTGTATTATTATTATCCAAACTGTAACATTTTGCTGACTTTATGCAGCGGACTTATCGCGTTAATAAACGTCGTTTACCCTTTCTCCCTTGAGTAGGGTCTATTAAAAGTAATCAGCATTGATTTTCAAATTAAGCTACGGGCGTTGCTTTAATTATTAAGTGACCCAGCACAAGAGAGATGAGTTGTGCATATTTTAAATGCGAAGGTGTAAGGCATACAAAATCACTGAATAAAAACAAAGCATGGTTCTTAATGAATCCGTTTATAATTAAATCCTTGTTTCTAATGTCAAGCTGTAGTAAAAGAAAAACATTACCAAGAAGAGTTACTAAGGTCTTGTATAAAAATTTGATGATGCAACCTTATGTTTTCATTTTTCTATGGAAAGGCTCTACTTGCTAGCATGTTATGTGTATAACATGATACCAAGTGTGAATTTGCTAAATTAATATTTAGCAAATGTGTAGAAAAGCTCTGGCACAAATCAATAGAAACGAAATACACAACATACACGATGTAGATTAATGAAAGTCAGAATATGCTATTATTTTCCGTAGCAATAACAAACCCATGAGAATCCATCATCATCAATTTCTTGATGTGTATCTTCAAGGAATGTACAAAATACGACTTAATTAAGTTTCCATTAATACTAATGTCCTGCCAACAATTTTCCTTCAAATTCGTCGATCACTTGTCCGCACTCCAGTATTGACAGATTTTTATATTTCCGTTTTCAATGGCACTTTTCATTGATTCAGTCCACCTAGGTCTTGATCTTCCTCTCGATCTTTCTCCTCTCATATTGACATAAAAACCTATTTTTCTAACCTTTCCTCTCCCGTGACAACCGTAGATTAGACCCACACTCACATTCTTGAATACTAACCATGTTAAGTTCTTAATACTTCCTTGTATAATGAAACTACCTTCTTCAATTCTAAGAGCTGACTTACAACTCGATTATAAACCATATATTGATCGATATAATATATAACTGTAGTTGTAGTGTTTTGAAAATACTTTCCCTTGGCAATACATATCCTTCATATATTTCCATTATTTCTCAGCTATTTATCTTAAAGTGATTTATCCTGAAAACCTCTATTTGGCCCAAACCCATCTTCTTCTCCAAGCTTCTCCATCTTCTCCATCTTCTTCTCTTCCAACATTTTTCTTAGCTTTTTCTCAAGTATGCGTGCATAAATCTTACCTGGAACACTCAGTATGTAAATTCCTTTGTAATTCTCTTATTCCGTTTTATCCTGTACTTTTTATTTTATAGATAGGTGCTATGGGAGCTCTACTCCAGTCATCTAGAATCCGATCATGTGACAAGACCTTCTAATTTTGTCTTATTCCATTATAATGTTTCATTTGAGCATTTCTATTTTGATGTCATCCACTTCAGATGCCTTTCCACATTTCAGGTTTCGGATGGCTTTTTTTCCTACTTCAAATATTGTTTTATTCTCGTGATTGCATTCCACTTGAATATTTTTTACAATTCTCTCACTGCTTATTTTATTTGATTCTTTCAGAGTAATTGCTGTATAATTCATATAAATATCTATTTCGTGATATCTTCTGTATTCGTAGGAGTTCTTCCATGACTTTTGTTTAGCTACTTTCATATATAGGCTTAGCTTTCTCACATTTTATTTGTATTCTCTCAAGTCATCTGCTGACTTACTCGGAGGGAAATTTTGATATACGTTTTTTTTTTCAGGACTTTTTTAGATAACTTTTGGAGTCCACCGTGAAGTTCGGATTTTTCTAATCTTCCAAACCTCACCACATATTATTAATTTTATATGTTTATAATTTTATAAATAATTTCAGATTTGCCTGGGAAGGTAATGGATGGCCATGCTGTAGCTAATGAAGTTCTAACTGAGGCTCGGCTATTGCAGTTACCTTCCTGCCATGATCAGAGCTTATAGCGCTATATTACCCATTCATACATCTTCTTCTACAGATAACGGGAAATATGAAAGTATTTTTGCTTTACCCTTAAAACAAGTAATTAAAATTATTTGAAATGCTGTGATCGTAAGATAGAAACGTAAAGACAAAATGCATTTATTTATTTTCTAATCTCTTTTGAGTTTATGAGCAAGGAACCTTTGAAAGGAATTTTCAAGACAGAGAGATTCACTTACTAGGGTAGAAGATTTGATTTTTTTTTTTTAATGTTCTTTAAAATATATTTTTTATAAAAGTTTTAAATATGATTTTGGAAAATGGATTATTTATTTGGTTGTGCATTAAAAAAATTATGGTTACACAAATCTGAAGTGTAACAGGTGCTACTTTCTTTTTTCTCGAATCGACAATAGGTCAAGGAGAAAAAAATGGCCGTAGAAATATTCATAATGGACACATCACCTGCTTATTTCTCCTCCAATGTTATCTAAATAATTTATCAAAATCTTTCTTTCTATCATCAACCCAGCGCATTTAGTGAATTTTCTATCTCCATTTCTCTTCCCGTCCGTAAAATGGCACTTCGACTTGCAAGCAAATAATCGAACAGTGTTGTTGTTAAACAGCGATCAATACCTGTGTTGCTATGGCAACAAACACTTCCGCCCTAAATGCCTTTCTGGGAAGTTTCCGTTGTGTATTCTACGAACTGAGTTTTGCTTATCTTACATCGCACGTAGCATTTTCAATGAAAAAGAGACAAAGGATGTTATTTTTAACACATCATAAATTGAAATGCAGTATTATTCTTTAAAAAATTACAAAATCTCGTATTGAATTTACGAAACTTTTCTTCCGTTAAACCTTTTTGACTCAAAATGTCGTGAGAAATACGAATTCATAACGTATTCAACAAATCAATTACGATTATGAAAAAGAGGGGTTGGGCTCATTTTTTCCTTTAAGATAAATAACTGGATATTATTTGAAAGGTAAGTCTTCACAATACATAAGAGTCGTTATTGAAGAGTTTTATTTATTTATTTATTTTTATTTTTAATCTCGATCTACAGTCAATAAAGGAAACTAGGATCTGAATCTACAATCCATATCCTAGTTACTTTTAGTTTATTTGTTCTTTAAGCGTTTAAATAGAAATTATTATTTAGTAAACTGTTTATCTAAGAGGCTTTAAAAGTAATCTCATAATAATAAAAGAAATCTATTAAGTTTATTTGACATCATTACATCGCAATTTTGGTTGCTTTAGAACTAATGCTTTTCTTCTTTCAACTATGAGGTACGCGAGCACGTGATATTTGTCAATCAAATACGAGTGTTCTCATGCAGGTGTTTGCTAATTTTTTAAAGGGAAAAAAAAACTGTTCTCTCTCTAGACATATCAACTCATCGTAGGGTGAAATGACTTTATTGTTCGCATCATTTATGCAATTCATGCATCTTAGGTACGTATACTTTTTTTTAACCTTGCAACATAGAGAATGTTTTGGGGGAGGAGGAAGGGGGGGGGGGCATGAGAACACTTTTGGAATGAAATTGTTAATGTTGATGCGGAAGATGTCTGAGAACATTGAAACGAAATATTCAACTTACTCTTTTCTCAAATATTTGAATAAAAATAGTTTAATTAAAAATAATTAACATATGAAATTAGTGAAGAAAAGCAGCTATTTCGGTCTGAACAAAACTGGCATGCAGTTCCTGTGATCAAGTTGAATCCGTTATACGTTGATCGTCCCTCAACAAAGTTCTACGTTTTCTAAAGGTATTTTGTAGGATTTATATCAGGACTATGTGCTTGCCAGCCTTTTAACTCGGCATTCATGTGTTTAGTACTCTGTCCTTTCCTGTTTTCCTTCTTTTTTTTTTTTTAAATCCCTTTGTTCAGTTTATAAGGTCTGTCCTATTGATTCTTAGGCTCCCTTTCAACCATGTTTCAAACAACATAATGGTTGAAAAGAAGCTATATAATTCTGGTCAGTTAGTCTATTCCCTTGCTTTTATACCTTTCTCTATCGTTTGGTTTGTCACTGATACTCAGTATTGATGAAAATGGAGTACGATTTTTGAACATGAATATATTGAAGTTCATCGAGTTGTAATTTGCGATTTATTCGCTAATCCACAGTTTTGAGAATATGCATATAAGAGAAAAACCAGAGTAGGTTTCACATTTATAACAGTCCAGTAATTTTTTTATCTATTCTTCATATCATTATGTCATCATCATCATCATACGTATCAAGGATTTAGGCCTAGCATGGCCTGTTCCGGCCTTACAAGTCAGCGTTGAATCTTTTAAGAGGACGTCCTGGTTTTCTTTTTCCTAATGGTTTGTATTTTAAGGCTTGTTTTGGTAATCTTTCTGTTTTCATTCTTTGAACGTGTTCCATCCATTTATGTTTATATTTTTCAATTTTTTCTATTACATATCATATGTGAGTATTAAAAATGAATGAGATGTAACAAACGATAAAAAAAATAAGAATCATTAAATGAGTTTATTTTTATTTTTTAACTTAGAAAGAAAATCCAGTACATCTATGTTTAAAAATAAAAGTCACACACTTCAGCGATTTCGAGGTTTGTCGTAAGTATATTGGCGTACCTACATATTTTATATTTTTAGCTAACATGCATCTCTGTTTTGTGAATCTCCAAGTTATATAGATATATATGGATTGAACACCTGCCGAAAAACATGTGACAGTGTAATGAAAGCTATAAAAAATGAATATTATTGTATTGATAAATAAAATATCAAACTTTTTAAATTAAATGTAATTTAAAAAATAAGAGTTATTAAATTGGAAAAATACACCATTAAGAGTTACTTATAAATTATTATAAATATTTAGGACTTTAGGACTGCATTACTCAAACAGAGTTATTAATTTTTAGGATTATAACTTATTGATTAACAAAATTAACACTTGACAAGACTATTATTAAAACTGAAAACGGATGTGTTATCTGAAATATATTAGATAATATTTAATTTAAAAAAATATAAAAATAATTTGCTATCAGTTTGAATATTCCTCATATTTTACCAATAACAAAGACATCTTTTTACAAAATAAAAATAGAGCAATCACCTTTCATCAATTATTTATTCTGTTCATCTTGTGGGCCGGTCAAAATTGATTTAACTCACCTACTTCCCACTTTATTCAATTCTTTCTTCCGCATTGAACCCGGAAGTTTTCAAAAGACAAGTTAACGGTTCTCTTTTAAATACAGGATCAGGAGGCCAAGTAAAGGGAACTAAATAAAGGGAAGCAACTGTGGTCAAGGTCTTTGCTGATGTCATGTCGTATTTGCCTCTCATACAAGTCTAAGATCGATTACCGTCTCGGGGAACTGCAAGAAACGTTTCTTAAATAGGGAGCTAGGGCATTGAACCAGTTTTATCATAATGATCTCGGAATAAGGGCTCGTACGTGGTATTGTGAGAGGGTGGAAAAAATGTTAAGTTAAAGAAGGAGGCGTGGGAGGAAATAATGGTAAAAGGTTTGTTTATTATTCTTTTTTTTTATTTTAATTCCCAAACCATCATAGCAATAATGCTAAGTTTAATTAGAGGTTTGAATTAACTTCCGTCATTGAATAAATATAATTGAGATATTTGTTTTTGGAAAGTACACATAAATGACAATACAAATCTTAAAAAAATCTTCTTTACCATTTTCACCCCTGTTTGAGCCAAAAGCAACCCAAAGATGATTTTGGTTGCTTTGGCTGAATTTGTCTATAATTTTAATGGACAAATTACTATTCGTACATGTCAACATTTATTTGTGGATTATTATATACTTTTAATGGGGTGCGCAGCAGGTTCTCGTTCCTGCACCCTGTTAGTACCTATTAGGGGAAGCTAAAGCTGCTATCAACCAAACGCAAGTGATCGAACTAAAATGCTCCCAAATTTCTGCCCTAATGGAGCCTACCTGGGGCCAAGCCTAAAAATAATATCATTTAATATTGAAGATTTCTCCAGTGTCAAGCAAGATCTCATTGCAAATATTTGCAGAGATAATGACTGCGATGTGCTCTGCTTGCAAGAAACTCACAGAGGAGAAGGTGCTGCAAGACCTTACATCCATGGCATGAAACTCATCAAAGAAATACCCCACGATAAATATGGCAGTGCAATATTTACAAAAGAGAACTTGATCCCATCGTCCATTGACTCAACAGAAACATTGAGATTATTACAATCACATTTAAAAATATCCCAATCACCTCAGTTTATAAACCACCAGAAAAAGCTTTCTCCTTCCCTGACATCCTCCTCAATAATAATGTATACATGACTAATGTTGTGTTAGGTGACTTTAACAGCCATAGTGTTAACTGGAGTTACATAAAGTCCAACGAAGATGGAGAACTTTTTGAAAAATGGGCTGAAAACCTTTTTCTAAACCTGAGTCCCTACATCTTTCAACAGTGTCAGATGGAAGCGAGGCTATAACCCTGACCTCATATTTGTTAGCTCAAAAATATCCAACATCTGTGTTAAAAAAGTTTTAAATCTGATTCCACATACTCAACATAGACCTATAATGCTTCAATTCAACCCAGCAATTATGCCTACCTTTACAGACGACGATTTAATTTTCAAAAAGCTAATTGGAAGGGTTTCATGGAAGATCTTGACCGCTCCATAGAAGAAGTCCCTCAAGAGTATCCAGAATTCATAAAAATACTGAGGAAAATCTCCACCAAACACATCCCCCGAGGATGCCGCACAAACATTCCAGGCCTTTCCAGTGATATATAAGTCCAGTATGCTGATTACTTACAACTTTACAACACCAACCCCTTCTCAGAAGAGACTATCCAAGCAGGATAAAAATTATGCTCCAAGATGGCAGAGGAAAGGCGTTCCTCATGGAAAAAAGAAATAGAAGCCCTTGATATGACCCATAGTAGTAGAAAGGCATGGAACTTTATCAACAGAATTAGGAAGGATTTCACTAAGCCATATGAGCATCCGCAGGTAACAGCTAATCAAATTGCTCACCAGCTGCTGCTGAATGGAAAATTCACTAAAAAAAAAAAAAAAAGGATACTTAGAACCCCAAGCGAGGAACAAAATATGATTAACTCAGATTTCACCATCACTGAACTCAACGCTGCCATAAACCTATTAAAACCTAGAAAATCTGCAGCCCTTGATGATGTCAGTAATGAACAGATTAAGCATTTTGGAACCAGGACTAAAGAGTGGTTATTAAACCTCTACAACACTTTCCTCAGAACCCCAAGGATACCAACTATCTGGAGGCATGCCAAAGTGGTGGCCTTTCTGAAACCAGGGAAAACCCCAACCGAAGCAAAAAATTACAGACCTATATCACTACTCAGCAACCTCTTTAAACTCTATGAACGATTAATTTTGAATAGGCTACAACCTCTAATCGAACCCCATCTTATTGCTGAGCAGGCTGGCTTTAGACCAGGCAAATCCTGCACATCACAAATTCTCAACCTCACTCAATATACAGAAAATGGCTATGAGCAAAACGTAGCCACAGGAGTAGTCTTTGTAGACCTAACTGCAGCATGATACCATAAACCATCTCACACTCAGAAATAAAATATACAGAATAACTAGAGACTATCGCCTAGTCCTCCTGATCCAGTCACTCTTGGAAAACAGACGCTTTTACGTGGACCTTGGGGTAGGAAGAGCCGCTGGCACCACCAAAAAAATGGCCTCCTCCAGGGAAGTGTGTTATCACCATTACTTTTCATTATCTACGTCAATGATCTCCCCATCTTTCCAGAAACTAGAAATTTTATCTATGCTGATGACCTTGCCATAGCTACTCAGTCAAAAAATTTCAAGTCCATTGAAACTACTCTATCACTTGCCTTAAATAGTCTAACCACATACTATACCAGCAATCAACTAAAACCAAACCCTTGAAAACCCAGACTGGCCTTTTCCACCTTAACAATAAGGAAGACAACAGGAAGCTATAGATTTCTTGGGAAGGCTCTAATATAGAACATTCCTGGAAACCAATCTACTTCGGTGTGACTCTCGATCGCACCCTCTCGTATAAACCCCACATAGAAAAAACAAAGGCAAAAGTGAATGCAAAAAACAACATACTAAGAAAGCTTACCTCCTCCAAATGGGGTGCAGACCCTAGCATACTGAGATCTTCTGCCTTGGCCCTTGCTATTCTTTTGCTGAATATGCTTGCCTAGTATGGTCCAGATCCCCATGCTGAAAAACTTGATCTAGCATTGAATGAAAGCTGCCGCTTAATTACAGGATGCCTGAAACCAACACCACTAAGAGACCTGTATACTTTGGCTGGTATTGCACCCCCCTTCAATTCGACGATCTGCATTCTCAGCTGATGAAAGAAGCAGACAAATGAATGATGAACGCCACCCATTGTTCGGCCAGACCGCAGTGCCCCAAAGACTAAGATCCCGACATAGCTTCCTGACAACTGTTGAACCACCTAAAAACCTCCCAGAGACAAGACTTCAACAATGGCTTGCACAATAACCTGAAAATAATACCGGTGTTCCAACAGCCGAACATCTTCCACGTGGTGCCCCCCTGGAATACTTGGAAAAGCCTAAACAGACTCCGGACGACAGGACGCTGCAAACAAAACCTCATCAAATGGAGCTACCTCACTGGCCCAGACAATTGTGAGTGTTGGACAACCCAATCCATAGAACACCTTCTTGTCCCTTTCTTACATCGCCTTGTGCAAAAGAGGACCTTCTATCCTGCACAGAAAGAGCAGTTGATTGTGCAAGATACTGGAGGAACATCTGACCATGTTTATTGTATATAAGTTACGTATAGTTTCCTTTTTTTTTTCATATTTAATTATTATTCCCTGTATAATTCACCTACCAAATCTAAGCTGATCTCATTGTAATGTGTCCTCATTTGTTGTAAATCATGTGGTACTACTTGTGTTTGGATACGAAATAAAAAAAAATATACTTTTAATTGTAAATTAACGATGTTATAATTATTATATGCCTTTCCATATGCCTTTTAAATCGTGTAATAAGAGATATTTATTTGGCGCAGATCAAGGCAAGAAAGAAAAAAAAAACGTGGGTTGCTTTTCAATAATTTCGTTTGGTACTGTACATCAGGGCCTATACGGAAGTGGTGGTACCAGGACTGTTGAATATAACATAATGAGCAGCCAGCAAAAATAGATTGGAAATGAAGCGGAAACATTTGTCTTGGTAGGAAACATGGGAAATACGAATGTTACAATGATGACGAAATTCTTTCTACTTACTGTCAGTTTACTTGCTTAAAATTATAAAGATAATTGACAGGTTTATTTTATTCTTTGTTCCCTATTTAAATTCCTAATTTATTTAGTAGAATTTTCTTTCACGGTGGGTAAATTTGAACCTCATTAAAAATAAAACGATAACGAATTTTTAACAATGAGAAATTTGGTAACACACGAAAAAAAGTAATTATTACATAATTTAATAATGAGCACTGTTATACAACAACTCATTATTATTGTTTTTATTTATTTATTTTTTGTGCGTGTACATTTTATCAAATAATTTGCTTTGTAGGCAGGGAAGTAAGAAGTAATTTATTGCAAGGACTATATATAAATTACAATATAAATTACAATACAGGGTCATGGGTAGTTCTTAAGTTTTAAAAGAACTGGGCGATGGACTGAGTCCTTGACTCTTTATCCCGTCATCTGAATGAAGAAAATCTGTATCGATGGTGTTATTGAGCTAAAAGCTCTAGTCATGGCTGGGTAACGGCAATAGCCGAGCCTCAGTTAAAACTTCATTGGCTACAGCATTGCCATCCATTACCCTCCAAGGGTATTGGATATTGGATTGAATGAATCAATCACCGCATCTCACGGTCGATTGACCACACTTCCTTCCTCACATCTCAATTGATCCCATCCGTTTAACGCTACACTTATTGCCATTTGTTACCCTGGAAGTCCTAAAAAGAACTTAGGGTCATTGGTACATCTCAGTTATTTAAATTTCAGTAAATGATATATGATAATAAGAAAGGTGTCTACCACTAAAGGCTTCATATAAAATATTATCAGTTTTCTAATCAAGAATTGGTTATTTAATCAAAAACTGTTTTAAGTGAAATTATGGAAACGAAAATATTGGATTTATAGAAAATCTTTTTCAAGTAGTTTTGCATCATTTCAGTGTCTTTCAAATGAGATTTTTGGTATTGCCAAGAACGTTTTTCAAGTAAAGATCGCCAGTTGGCGCTGTTTAACCGACATCTCAAAAGTTGTACGTGTGCAAAAGTATTGTCATGTTCATATGTTCATTCTTCTAAAATCCATTTAAAAAAATATGTATTTAAAAAATATTCAGAAGATAACATAACGTTATCTTCTGAATGTTGAGCAATCTGTGATTTCACATTAAAGCATGACTTCAGCCACTGATTCTTCATATCCAAAAGTTGAAGGACATCCAGGATTCAACTTTTTGCGTAGATGCATAGCAGGTGTTTCCATCTTTAAAACGGCAGAACTCTTGCACGGTTAATTGCGCAACCCACTCCGAGATAGTGGGTTGCGTAATTGACTAATATTCCCCCCCCCCTTCTCCTCTGAGTGTGCATATTCGGAGTTCTGTTAGTAGATTGACCTTTATATAAGAGAAGCGTTTTTTAAGTGTTTACGACTAAAAAAAAAATTTTTGGTATTTAAGATTATTTCCTTGTAGCGTTGAGCAATAGTCAACTTTAGTCGTTCAACTGAAATGACAATACTTGATTAGCATACTAAATAACTTCGAAGTATGTGTGGCAGACAAACATCTCAGCTGTTGTCAAGGTGATAGCACTAGAATCATTCCATTTGTTGTTTTAGCGTTGGACAAAGCCTGCTCCTCCAAGTAATTTCGACTCTTATGTATTGCTAAATATTTAGAAAGAGCAATCCCGACAATGATTGTTGTTAAATTTGGGAAATGTAAATACCACGAAGACGTCATTGTATGCATAACAATATAATCTGTGAAATGCGCCAAACATTTTAAATTGAACTTCCATTGATGAAGTAGTAACACTTTTCGTATGAGTCGCCGTATAAGAAAACATCAACCCACGATATTTTCTGACTTGAACACTTACCGAATTTAAATTCAACCAGGACTGACACAAACGAACTTGATAAAAAGCGATCTGAATGAAGAAGGAACTGATAAGAGCTTTGATTAAAACAAGGAACCATGATTTGTCATACTATCATTTGGACATTCTCGTTCATTCAATGCAGAGAAGATACACACGTTAATAGAAAATGACATACTGAACTTGGCTTGCATACACTGTTTATTCTTGAACGTGAAATGCATATTACTTATTTATAAACTAGCGATTTTATCAGCGTTTGCACTATATCTTTCGCCAAACTATGTTTTCTTTTCTTTTTTCTTTTCTTTTTTTTTTTTTGCGTGTCAATAAACCATTTTTCCGAAGTTAGTTTCTTCTGCAGGAAACTAATTAGAAATCTAAATACACTTGGAACTGTGCATCTCTAAAAATGCAAAAATTTTCGATAGTTAAATGCATTATTCTTCTTCTAGGAGAATTAATTCTCAATAGAAAATTTCTATCATATTGTGTTTTTATAACTCCGTAAAACCATATTTTTATTTATATATTTTTTGCTAGATGGGCGAAGCAAGAATGCTTTTCATATTCCTCGTTATCTGTAGAGGACAGTGTAAGGATAGGGTGTTATTGAGCTATGAGCTCTGATCATGGCAGGAGAGTAACAGCAATAGCTGAGTCTCAGTATTTTAGTCGCCTCGTACGACATGCAGGGGTTGCAGTGGAGCTATCCCGGCCACCACACGGGGATCATTCTGATTTCTTCAGCAAAACCTTATCCTTATAAGGACTGGCTTAAAGGGGCGAAGCAAAAATGCTTTCATCTTCTTCGTTATCTGTAGAGGACAGTGTAGGAATAAGGTATTATTGAGCAATTAAAGCTCTGATCATGATAGGAGGGTAACAGCAATAACCTAGCCTCAGTTATAACTTCATTGGCTACTGCATTGCCATCCATTACTCTTCAAAGGTATTAATCACCGCTTCTCACGGTCGATTCTCAGTAAAACTTATAGTCCTTATATAAGGACTGGCTTAAAGGGCCGAAGCAATATTGCTTTCATATTCCCCGTTGTCTGTAGAGGACAGTGTAAGGATAAGGTGTTATTGAGCTATAAAGCTCTGATCATGGCAGGAGGGTAACAGCAATAGCCGAGCCTCAGTTAGAACTTCATTGGCTACAGCATTGCCATCCATTACCCTCCAAGGGTACCAATTTTAGTCGCCTCGTACGACATGCATTAGCTACATTGGTGCTATTCTTATCCCGGCAACAGTAAAACTGACAATTGACATTTATGTCTTTAGGGGTGAAGCAAGATGCTTTTCATATTCCCCGCTATCTGTTGTGGTTGCAGTGAGGGTAAAATTTATGAGCAGAATGCTCGCCCTGATTGGGCATGGAGATTATGCATACTAAAGGAGGCCAATATAGCTTTTGGTCTTCTATATTTGAATATGTCCGTTGGATCGTATGCTGTAGCTTGTTGAACCAAATCGTTGGGATGTGTGGACGTCTTTAGGAAAAACTTGGTGGCTAAGGATCGTAGAAAAGAGAAAATATAGGGAATATTTGTGTCTCTGTGGAGTTGAGTGTTTCTAACATACCACGGGGCGTTCAAAATCATTCTCAGGCACTTGTTCTGCACTCGCTGTATTTTGATGATGTTAGCATTAGAGGTGTGGCTCCAGGCCGGAGAGGCATAGGTGATTATAGGACGACTCGTCAACTGGTATAGCTGCAATTTGATTCTGTTGCTGAGCTTGCTATTTCTATTAATTAGCGGATAGATCTGTGCTATGGCTTTAGATGCCTTTGTGCATGCAGACTTGGTGTGTTGATTGAAAGATAGCTTTTTGTCGAGAATTACACCCAGGTAATTTGTTTCTGACTTCCAGGGAATTTTAGTATTGAATAGTAACAAATCTCCTACAGGAAACATTGGCCTTTTTGAGAAAAGAACGGCTGAGCTTTTCTGGGGGTTGACTTCCAATCTCCACTTAGAGAAACAACCCTCGAGCTTTAGAATGTTTTCTTGAAGCTTTCTGGTAATGAAAAGGGGTCTGAGAGATCTGATAGTATTGCCGTATCGTCCGCATATAGGGCCAAAATGGAAGTCATCGGATTGTGTGGGATGTCTGACATGTATACAGAGAACAGCAATGGAGCCAGTAGAGATCCCTGCGGCACTCCAGCAAAGATGTGGCGCTGGGAGGATGTAGAACCGTTGATTTTTACTTGCATTGATCTATTTTGAAGATATGAGTGGATTAAATGAACCATTTTAGGTGAGATGCCGGCTGAGATAAGCTTGTGAACAGTAAAACTAGAGGTTTAACGCTATACTTATTGATTTCAGATACAAATAAATAAATGGTTTTGTTAAAAATAAAATTAATTAATTTTTATTTTTTAAAGAATTTTGCAAAATTAAATAAATTTATGTTAAGAAATAAATATACAAATGAATAATATAGATTCAAATCAAAAATATAAAGTATCATATTGTACCACAGCATACCGAAATTTGCCCTTGCGTCGCCTCATTTTAGTCAATAATTTAGAATTAGATTTAGACAAAGTTGTCATTCATGGTAATTTTTAAAAGCAGATCGCAAATTTAGAGCAAAATTCTGTAATAAAAAAATGGAATCATCCATGATATTTCATAAAGCTCGGCCTTCGTTTTCACACTACAGTGGTTATAAATGGTCAGGTAAAACGATGAGCACTGCGTGAAGCTTGTCCTCTATTACTGCAGATAAGTGGCTGGCACGTTTCAGGAATCAGAGAGAGAGAGAGAGAGAAATAAGGTTACAGGTTTTAATAAAAGATTAATCTGGTCATTTAAGCGCTGTTTTCGAGACTACTTTTTTTCCCCCATTCATAATTTTCATATGCATAGGATAGTACTGAATAGTATATATGGTGGGTGTATCCAGAGTTTTGGAACGGTGATTTTTAAGGGCAAGCAGCATATAAAGGATGATACGGTCTTCAAGGTAGATTTTTATTATGCGTTCGAAAGATGAAAGGATATACGAAATGGATAAAGAAAATAATACAAGAGAAACGGAAAGAATAATCCAAGACAGAAAATGAAACAAATAGGCAAAGATTGGTGCATATTTTCGTTTTTTTTTTTTTTTCACATGAAATTAAAAGAATTACGACTTTAATCATATAGTGCATCACCAAAAGAAGTTTTTCTTTTGACAGAAAAAAAAAAAAAATCTCATTTAGCGTCCGTAGACGCCATATGGTCACTCCCGTACCTCACCGAGTTTTGGGAGTGAAGTCTTCTGCTAAAAATAAGTGGTAAGGTCACAGATTCCCTTTCTGCACCAAACACAATCACAAACATCCGTACACATCGGGTGATTCGAATCCACTCCTCTCTTCGTTAGAGAGCGGTTACGCTAACCACTCAAAAAAAAATATTTTATTTTCTCAAAAGCATCTATGTACATTCGGAGAACTATTTACATATATACAATAAGTACATAGCATGCTTATTTCAGTTAACAATTTTCATTTACAGCATGATAATGAATACAATAAAATAATACAATATACAATAACATATATGCAATAAGTACATGGCATGCTTATTTCAGTTAACAATTTTCATTTACAGCATGATAATGAATACAATAAAATAATACAATATACAATAACATATATGCAATAAGTACATGGCATGCTTATTTCAGTTAACATTTTTGATTTATGTATTTATTTATTTATTATTATTTACATTTTTTTTTTTTTTTACAACATGATAACATGCCCAATATCTATTTTCACCTAGAGTCCTGTGCAATCTTTTGGGCAGTTATTTTGTCATTTAACATCCATTGAAATATTAACATATTTTTACCAACTGAAAATTATAAGACATATACTTCCTCTTATGCAAATAGATCTGTTCATTACTATACAATATTTCTACACTTATATATACATATTTACATTATACTCGGCCAACCACGCCTGCTTCGTTTTGACACCTTAAAGATAATATATGGGCTTTCGCAGTACGAACACACGCAATTTACAGACAAAAAATAGTGTGGTTGGTGGTGATTGGCGGTAGATTGCGTTGATGGTAATAGTGTATTTGGAGAATTAAGTAGTAGGGACGACGATGAGATGTAACTGGGTAGAGTGCTCTCCAGCGATGAGTCCGTAGACGTCTTGGAGGTGTCGCATAAAAAAATTAAAAAATGCAAGTTGTATCCAAATTGAGGAGAGGCAGAAGTAAACTGAAATATATTTTGTGAGAATAACTTTCCAAAATAAAACTTACTATAATTAATATAGTAAATCTATATTAGATTAACAAGGTAATATGGATAATATTACACTTAATATAGATAAACACAAATATTATCTCCAAAAAAAGGTTTTGATATATTTTTCGAAGTTAGACTGAAAGAAGAAAAATGCGAAATTTTTAATTCGGTTATTTAATTGGGTTATTTTAAAAGGGAATAAATTTTCTTGGACATTATTGGAGAAGAAATAAAATGGAACAGATGTAAAAATGTAATTGCATCTTATAAAGTAATTTAAATTAAACATAATGCACTTATTTGCGAAGAATATATATAAATATCTATCTTTAAGCACAAGAATAAATCCGTATGTTTCCTGAGGAGAAAAAAAAACAAACAAACAAAAAAAAAATATTGATCTCCCTTTCAGGTAAATGCCTTTTCGATTAGATAAATATCTTTATGGTTACAACATTAAACCATCGCACAGCTACATAAAATCGTTTCTCAGATATGATATAGCTGATAATCTTGAAGTCGCCTTTAGCCCAGTCAAAGTGGAAAACCTGGGTTTGAATCTAGGACGCGAAGCACCTTGATGACAGATTTTCATCTAAAAGTAAGTTAGCTAATCGCATAAGAAGGTGATAGGACTATTTCTGCATGAAGCTCGAGGTTTTTTCCCTCCTGAAAAATACAGAAATCATCTAGAAAAACGCACGCAATTAAAGCATTAACCTCATAGGCTAATGTTTCTCTGGCCATAATTACAATCCAACAAACCGTGGGTAAAATAATGAGATCGCTATGAATGACGCAGTCGAATAAGTTTTGGTAATTTGATCGTTTCTCTCAGTCAGAGTTGGAAATTTTTTTTTCACTGCAATTTTCAGTCGTTATTGTGCACATTAGCTGAGCCCTGAAGCACTCTTTTCAAGTACGTTGCTTATTCTTCTTTGGGTTAGAATCTGTAAACAAGTTTATCGAAATTGTATCTGAAATAAAATCTATATTTTTTGCTCTCTTTCCCCCCCGCCTTTCACACTTCAATCTCTCTCTCTCTCTCTCTCTCTCTTTTTCACACACACACACACACACACACACACACACACACACACACACACACACACACACACACACACACACACACACACACACACACACACACACACACACACACACACACACACACACACACACACACTTATTCTTTCTGTTCATCTATTGATGAACAGAAAGAATAAGGTTTATGACATAGAGAAACATATGTTTCTCTATGTCCTAAACAAAACTTAATTATCATCTATCTTTCCGGGGAAAAATAATTTGAAAGGGGAAACCAATATTGTTTTTTCTTATTTCTTTTATTTTAAACTGTCCTTGACTATTCTCATTTAACATGCTTCTATTTAGTTCCTGGTTTAAAGTCGTGAATCTGAAGCCATCGCCATCGTGACATGAAGCTTCTTAATATACAGCAATGAGCAACGTACTAATAGCTTTCGCTGAAAGAGAGAAAGAAAGAAAGAGAGAGAGAGAGAGAGAGAGAGAGGCGGTTTGTATTTCATAGATCAATTCTGCCGCATAGCAACCATTACAGTGCCCTAGATACCAATTGTTCCGACCGTTATGGTTGGCTAGTTTCATCAGTGATAATGATTGTGGAACGTGTTGAAAGCCGTTACGACTAAAACGAAATGATGAAATTTGATTTAGAGATCCGTAGACCCACTAAACTCGGTCGTTAGCACCCTCTGTCCTTTTGATTTGCATAGACAATAGTTGTACACTTGACAAAATTCTATTGTGTGTATTCTGCGACACACACTTTAAATTCTTTTGTTAGAAAACTATTAAACGAAAAGAACCATAACTTGTTTCCCCTCCCTCCCCCACTTCCTGGGGGATCAAATAAAGTTGGCAGACTGGAAATATGTGAACCGGAAACTGTCTTGTCGCCATGAATAGACAAATGATATGTGGCAAATTTTCCAATGAATATAGCTATGACAGGAACTATTTTTCGATAATGTATACATTAATAAGGTTATTTCGAAATGTACTTTGTGCAGATTTATGTTGGTGCTTTATTAGATACACAGTGGGGTTGTTTTAGGAGAATAAAAATAGATCAGTGCAGCCTCTACAAGTCCTTCGTTTATATGTATGGGAAACAACCACACGTTTTTGAAATCAATTCACAAATATTGTATATTGTATTACTACGCATCTACTTGAAGTAGATGTATACTGGAAGCTAATAAATATTCTTCATGAAAAAGGGAATGATTATGTCTATCAGAATACCGGTTATTATCTTCTTGTAGAACAATAGAGTATTTCAAAGCATTTCAGTTCACATGCTTGAATAGGCAGCAAAAAAGAAAAACAAATACTTCAAGTGAGGAGCAAAGCAAGTACTTGCTGCTTACTAATGTGGACTTTTCAGTCACGTTGATAATATTAATAAAATGTGAACTGAAATGAAATTAAAATCTTGAGTTTTGATATTTATGATAAATGAAACTTTTTTTAATAACTGTTAATTCTCAAATTTGAATAATTTGTTTGCTAATTTTTTCTCATTCGATGTAACAACTTTTGCAAAAGTTGTTACTTCGAAAAGTCCAAGTATGAATCAACAGTGTTGTTGATTTTAAATATTTAAAACGCTGGTGTTTTCAATTGGATTTACTATTATAAATATATATATAACATAACAAAAATGATAATAAAACCTAAAATAATACATATGAATTGTTTTATGTTTTGTTATCATAAGTTATAATATAGTACTTGAACGTTTGAGCAACCATACAGAACGAAACAATAAACAACTGCCCTTTTGAGGACTGGCTTAAACGGGCGAAGCAAGAATGCTTTTCATCTTCCCCGTTATCTGTAGAGGACAGTGTAGGGATAATGTGGTATTGAGCTTTATTAAAGCTCTGATCATGGCAGGAGGGTAACAGCAATAGCCGAGCCTCAGTTAGAACTTCATTGGCTACAGCATTGCCATTCATTACCCTCCAAGGGTATTAATCACCGCAAATCATACATCCTTATAGTCCTTATAAGGACTGACTTAAAGGGGCGAAGCAAGAATGCTTTCATATTCCCCATTATCTGTAGAGGGCAGTGTAGGGATAAGGTGCTATTGAGCTATTAAAGCACTGATCATGGCAGGAGGGTAACAGCAATAGCCAAGCCTCAGTTAGAACTTCATTGGCTACAGCACTGCCATATGTAAAGGTAAAGCCGTCTCTAAAAATTCGGACGATCCCGAGGCCACTCAATCGTGGGCGAAAGACCGTCCATCTCAGCGTTGGCTCCACTCAGTGATGGCCTTGCACCTACCACCACCGAGCAGAACCGCTCAAATTCCGAAGAAAAGCATTCGCCGACAAAGCCCCTCTCCGGGCCGTGCCGGAGAACATTTTCCCCGGAGACTTAAATTGCTCCCTTAAGGCAAAAACCTTAAGAGAGCGAACTCAAAAACTCTCGAATCTCAGCGCCCAAGGGGGTAACAGCAACAGCCGAACCTCAGTTAAACTTCATTGGTACAGCATTGCCATCCATTACCCTCCAAGGGTATTAATCCAGGGTGACCATTCAGGAAAAAATTTAGGGCATTTTACGGTATTAGTACCTTATTATCATAGATGAACGCAATGTAAAACCGCTAAATTAACACATGTACGACAGATATGAAAAACAAAAGTCAAACTCACCTCCTGTAGTCATCTGTGAATCCAAGAACTGCATTTGTCAATCATCATAACAGAAGTCCCAATTGTAACTCTCGTTCTTAACGTGTGTATTAATTTTCCATATAATTTTTGTCTCATTTTAGTGTTTAAAATAATGTAACATTAAATTTTTAGTTATTTAATATGCTATTTACACATATACGGGAGTTCTCACACACAAGAAAAACACTGGAAGTATTTATGCGTTATTTTAACAGATTTTGCTAAATTAATTAACTCTTCAGAAATAGTGAAGTCTGTAGGTGATGAATGTTTTAATTTTTCTTTTGACAAAAGGAGTTCATTCATCAAGGGGGTTTGTTGTTGATTTCTTATTTTATTCTTATTTATTTTCCCTGCTGAAAATGTTCTTTCAGTTGCTGCTGATGAATGTGGGAAGAACAATATTTTAACTAAATATTGTTAAATTAGGAAATATTTGTTCTCCTACAGCATTTTCATTTCAAAAACTTTATTTCAAAACACCATGAATACTTGAACTTTATTCAATGTTTTACAGTCTTCAAAGTTGCCGTTCCTTATATACATCTTCTATGTCTAAAAACTGACCATTGTCGGCTGGATTTATTCTTTCCAATGGGGTACAAATTACGCTGTGAATCAATAAAAAGTGGTTATTCATATTAAAATATTTAATTTTTCCACTCGTTTTCATTGTTCTAATGATCTTATAAACGCTGAGAAATATTTGAATAGCGAAGAATATATTTTCATTGGCTAATATCAGTCGGATTGCGTGAGTATGGGATCAGGGAGGAAGAGAAAGTTAGCGAACAGTAAGAAGGGGATAAAAAAAAAAAAGAAAAGGAATAAAAGAGAAATCATGCTTCTGTCACTGAATGTGATATATGGGGAGGTGGGAGAAGAGAAAAATATTAAACGCATATGTCTAACTCTCATATTGTTATTTTAATTATTATTATTATTCGGAAGGAAGAAAGTACTAGATCTTTTGGTGAACACTCAAAATTTATAAAAAGTACTAGATGTGGTCACCCTGTATTAATCACCGCCACAAATCCTTATAAGGACTGGCTTAAAGGGGCGAAGCAAGAATGCTTTTCATCTTCCCCGTTATCTGTAGAGGACAGTGTAGGGATAAGGTGTTATTGAACAATTAAAGCTCTGATCATGGCAGGAGGGTAACAGCAATAGCCGAGCCTCAGTTAGAACTTCATTGGCTACAGCATTGCCATCCATTGCCCTCCAAGGGTATTGGATTGAATGAATCACCGCATCTCACGGTCGATTGATCCACCATGTCCAATCACCGCCACAAATTATGTTACTAACGCTTGTTATGTGGATTTTATGATTATTTTAATTGGTGTATCAATATAAATACAAAATATAATAAAAATATACATTAAATTTCAAATAAAATTAAATTTTTATTTGATACATTATATTTACATTTATTTTATATTATATATATTTTAAAATTAATTTTTTAAAAAAAAATAATGTTAATAACATAATATATATATATATATACTGTATATATAATATTGATTTCCTCAGTGGCTCACTTTAGTGAGTATGGGTGTGGCAAACCCGAGATACCTGATGCTGGACCATGCCTTACTTCATGTAATATACATCTGTTATATTATCTGTAGACTGGTCCCTCCTCTTCCTCCCTTGATTCTTTCTTTCTTCTCTTCTTGCTCCTTCCCTCGAATGCTATTAGAGTATTCGAGTGGAATCTTTCCTATTTTTCTATGTCATTTCGTCTTGTGCTAACAGGACATTATCAAACACTGTAACATGATCAGGCCATTAAAAAATGTTCATACCGCATCGTCCGTCGCGCGGGTTACCAAGGGACGCGTTCAGGTTTTAGGCAGAGGGACCGGTTCGAAAAATATGTTACAGTCTCCCTTAGACACCACTCCTCAGCACTCTGCTAGAGGAAGCTTTATCAATGGGCCCGCTACCCGTTTGCGGAGGTGTTTAGGGGCAGCGCAAAGAAATGGTTCTGCAAAAGGACGGAAATGGCAACGACAACGACATCAGACTATGGCTTTAGGCAACTGGAACATCTTTTCTCTGAAAGGGAAGGAGTTGGAACTGGTTGAGGAAGCCAAGCGCTACCGGCTAGATTTAGTCGGGCTTTCTTCAACCAAGAGGAGAAGCTCTGGAACTGTCGACCTGGATAAGGGGCGGAAGCTCTACTACTCTGGTGTGAGCCCGACAATGTCTGCTCAGGCGGGTGTGGGGATACTCACAAGCCCCCAGCTGTCAGACTGTGTTGCTGAGTGGATCCCATTGGGGGGACGGGTATGTGTGTTAAGGCTTCAGATGAAAAACTATGATTTGGCTGTGGTGCAAGCCTATGCACCTAATCTGGAGTCAGAATACTCTGCCTTCCTAGAGGAAGTAGATGCTGCTTTTGACAGGGTGGCAGACATGGAATCAGTCCTGCTAATGGGCGACTTCAATGCACATGTTGGAACAGATGACCAGACATGGATGGGTGTGGTTGGGAGGAACGGTTCCCCTGACGTTAACGCGAATGGGTTGAAATTATTGGACTTCTGCTGTACTAACAGCTTGTCCATAATGAATACCTTCTTCCAGCACCGAGAAGTCCATAAGTATACCTGGTACAGGGATACACTAGAACAAAGGTCTCTGATTGACTTCTTTATAGTCTCAGCAGACCTATTTTCCTCAGTGTTGTACGTTCGTGTGAGAAGAGGGGAAGAGCTGTCAACCGACCACCACCTTGTTGTGTGCACTCTACGGCTTCAGAAACCAGATGCTACCATCAACGCTGGTAGGCCTAAGCAGCTATACCGCGTGAAATGGGAGGCATTGGAAAATGAGGCTGTGAGGAAGAATTTTGCAGATGACATTTCCTCCAGGTTCAAAGAGATTCCCAAGCATACTGCAGATGTTGAGGAAAAATGGAAGCTGTTCAGAGAAGCTGTCACTGCCTCTGCACTCTCATGGTGTGGCAGAAAGCAGCTCGGCGAGGCAACGGGCAGTGAGAAAAGGACACCTTGGTGGAACCAAGAAGTCCAAAAAACTGTCGGGGCAAAAAAGGAGTCCTACCTAACATGGCTTAGAGTCAGGTCACCTGAGATGCGTTTGCGGTATGCTGAGGCACGAAAAGCTGCTGCTAAGGCAGTAAAGACAGCAAAGCAGAAGGCTTGGGAATCCTTTGGAGAAAGATTAGATTCATCCTATGCAAATGCAAACAGAGTATTCTGGCAGACCATCCGCCGCCTTCGAGGGAGGAAATCGTGCACAGCAAGGGTAATTAAAGCCTCCGATGGTGCACTTTTAACAACCGAGAAGGATATCCTCCACAGATGGAGGGAATACTTTGAGAGCCTTCTTAACCCGGGTAGCCCAGCAGTTGTGGACATCCAAGAGGTGCAGATCGGGCAATGACTAGTCTCACAGCAGAAGAGGTCCATTTAGCAATAAAATCGCTAAAATCGGGCAAGGCTGCTGGCGATGATGAAATTCGGCCTGAAATGCTAAAAGCCTTAAATCGAGACGGTGTTCTCTGGCTGACTCGAGTGTGTCAGGCTGCTTGGATATCTGGGCGAACACCAAAGCAATGGCAGACAGGCATAATAATACCAGTCTTTAAGAAGGGAGACCAGAAGGATTGCAGTAACTATCGTGGCATCTCTCTGCTCAGCCTGCCTGGGAAAGTGTATGCTAAGTGCTTGGAAAGATGGTGCAGGAGCATAGTTGAGTCAAAGTTCCAGGAAGAATAATGTGGCTTTCGTCCTGGTAGAAGCACAGCTGACCAAATCTTCACTTTAAGGCAAGTCTTTGAGAAATCTTGGGAATATGCCAAAAATGTCTACACATGTTTTGTGGACTTGGAGAAGGAATATGACCGGGTTCCTCGGGATAAGCTTTGGCAGGTAGTACAGGAGTATGGAGTGGATGGTCAACTATTAGCTGCCATCAAGTCCCTGTATGAATGCCCAGAGTTTTGTGTCAGGGTAAACAGCACAAAGTCTGAACCTTTCACAGTCTCCGTTGGCCTCCGCCAAGGGTGTGTTTTGTCACCCCTCCTTTTCATAATATTTATGGACTGGATTGATATGCACAGCCGAGGCAGTGAGTGTGTCAGAATTGGAAAATGTAGCATTGGAACACTGCTTTTTGCAGATGACCTAGTTCTGCTTAGCTCTTCCACAGATGACCTCCAGCAGACCCTGGATAGGTTTGTAGCTGTTTGTGCAGACGCTGGAATGAAGATCAGTGTGGCCAAAACTGAAACATTTGTGATCTCAAGACAACCATCCCAGTGCACTCTAAATGTAAGTGGAGTCCCAATGAGACAGGTAGAGCAGTTTAAATACCTTGGGTCCATATTCACGAATGATGGAAAATGCGACGTAGAGCTAGATACTCGAATTGGCTTAGCAAGCTCAATATTGCGGGAGTTTGGCCGTTTGGTAGTATTGAAGCGGGAGTTAAGCCAGAAAGCAAAGCTGGCTGTCTTCAATACAGTCTATGTCCCCATATTCACCTATGGTCATGAGAGTTGGGTAATGACCGAAAGAATGCGGACACGAATCCAAGCGGCTGAAATGAGGTTCCTTCGAGGGGTTGCGGGGCTGACAAAACTCGACAGAGTCAGAAGCTCTGCAATTCGGGAAACCCTCAATACTCAACCGCTGCTTCTCCGTGTTGAGAGATCACAGTTACAGTGGTACCGGCACCTGGTCAGAATGCCATAAGAGAGGCTTCCTCAGCAGGCCCTCTTTGCCAAGCCAGAGGGTGGGAGGCCACGTGGAAGGCCAAGGACTCGCTGGATAGATTATATCCAAAACCTTGGGTGGACACGTTTGGGAATCCCACCAGAACACCTGAGCTTGGGTGACCATTGGAAGTTCCTCTTGCAGCTTTTGCCCCCACAACCCAATTAAGAAGAGTGGGCCTTGAAGATGTATGTATGTATGTATATAATATTGATTATTATAAATAAATGACTTTTCCTCAGGCTTAGGACTCATCGGGAGGAGTGACTATATTACTTCCCTGGTGTAGAGTGAGGTTATATGTATATATTGATATTATTATTATAATATAAAGTAATATAATATACTCTTATATACTTATATGTATTATGAAATTTGATATGTTATTATAAATTTATGTTATATTATAAATAAAAATAAATAAACTTTAGACACGAATAAATTTTAAATAAATAAATAATCTTTATTTTTATTTTTAAATATCTATCTTATCTCGAGAAGTATCAGTAATTAAGGAAATACGCGGAAGTCAAAAATATTTGAACAAAGATTATATGGTAATTCCTTGTTTTTCGATTTTTTTTTTCAGTTAGTTTCTTGGTCGAAATGAGAAAAATACAGGATTCAACAAAATTTGTATAATTTGTATTATACGAACGTGAGCACAAAAAAAAAAAAAAAATGTTTATTCTTTCACAGCTTCTTGGACATACGTTGGGCTTTTGAACATGCCTGAAGGGAAAAGTAAAGCATTGCCTGATGAATCTTTAATTATATCGTTTTCTGAAGATTAAAATTCCGTTCATATTATTGTAAAATGGCAGAAATTAACTTCAGAGTATTTAACATACTAATTCAGTCGTAAATTTATTTAACTTTGTTTGGTTGGGTGGTTGCAGCTGAACGGTATTAAACGATCAAAAGGTACATGACCAAATCATAGATCCGGAAAGTTCTGTATTGTTGATTCTGAATCATTATATATATATAAGTGCCCATTAAATAAACAGTCAAATAAGCAATCACTTATCATTCATCATTTTAATAACGATTGTCATTAATGATTCATAATAAAAGTTATAAGAATGGCTGAGAGAAGATGAAACAGCTAGTGGGATTGAATGTGAGGGGTATGGTGTGTTCGGGAGTGACAGGAAGAATAAAATGGGGGGGGGGGAGTGTTATTGATGATAGCTGATGAGCTACAGCCAAGGAGAATAGAAGTGGAACTACAGGATAGAGAAAAGAGCACATTTGAGGCTATTTGGTGTGAGATTGAAACTAGCAGAACTAAATATACAGTTGGGTGCTGCTATAGACCAGGTGATGGAATAGATGGTGGGGATAGTATGCATGAGCAAATAGAACAAATGAGTGGAGGAGGGTAATTATTATGGGAGATTTCAACTATGGTAACACTGTTTGGAGAGGACACATGGGAGAAGGAATTGGATTTTATGCGGTTATTAAGGGATAACTATCTGCGACAGCATGTAATGGAAAATACTAGGGGTCGGAGAGTGCTTGACCTGGTAATTGCATCTGACAATTTGGCTATAACGAATATGACCACGTTGCCACCAATTGCTGAGAGTGATCATAGGGTCTTGACTTGGGCGGTGGCTAGTGTGGAATTTACAATTAAGACAGGGTACATGTGGAATTATCAGGCTGGTAAGTATGACAACCTTAGGAGATTGATTGGTTCAGTGCCATCGCATGTACAACTGCAAGGGCTAGAAGTTGATAGTGCATAGGAGGCAGTAAAGAAGTGTTTGCATGAAGCAATGGCTGACTGTATACCTAGAGTCCGAATAATAAATCAAGTAGGGGTTAAATGGATGAATAACACCATTAAGCTTGAGCTGCAAAAAAAGAAACAACTATGGAGGGAATTTGAGGAGAAAGGTGACCGGCAGGCACATGAACGGTATAAAGCGCAGGCCAGAAGGGTAACGAGTGTGGTAAGAAAAGCAAAAAAGGATTATGAAAGAACATTGGCCATGCAGGCTAAAGAGAATCCTAAACAGTTTTTTTCGATATGTTGCTAGTAAAAGAAAAAATGTATATGGAAGAATGATTTTAAAGAATGCCGATGGTAGGGAGGTAACCGAATCAGCTGATATAGTTGAATTACTGAGCGAGCACTTTGCAAGAATATATCTTCCAGGTGGTGATATTGCAGAAATGAATGAACCAATAGATTATACGGGAATTGTGGTGAATGAAGTGGAGGAGAGTAGTCTATTGAAAAACCTCAATGGCAATACATCTGTGGGATTAGATGGTATACTAGCTCGTGTCGTACGTGAAGCGGCTAAAGAATTGTCCGTACCCTTCACCATTTTGTTTAATTTGAGTCTCGGGTCTAGGTTAGTCCCGAGGGGGTGGAGAGAGGAGAAAATAGTTCCACTGAAAGGAGGTTCCAAGACTGCTGTTGTAAATTACCGACCGATTAGCATATCAGGAATCGTTGTCAAGGTCTTGGAGAAATTAGTCAAGAGAAGAAGACAGGATTGGATATATGAAAACGGGATACTGTATGGGGGACAACATGGTTTTGTGAAGGGTAGATCATGCCTCAGTAACCTGCTTACGTTTTATAATAGAGTGACGGCTGAACTTGATAAGGGTAATGGGTTTACAGTGATTCTACTGGACCTTGCCAAGGCCTTTGACAGGATACCACATGGACCTCTAATCAGTAAACTGGAGCAGTGGGGATGGATGTAGAGTTGGTGAGATGGATAGGAAGATGGTTGATGGAGAGATACCAGAGAGTGGTGTCCAAAAGACGGCTTGTAACTAGTGGTGTGCCGCAGGTTCTGTTCTTGGACCACTACTTTTCAATTTGTTCATTAACGATATAGGAAAGGATCTGAGAGGAAGTGTTCTTGTTTGCTGATGATGAAAAGTTAGGTAGAGCAATTGTGAGTGCACAGGATGTCAAAATGTTGCAGGATGATATAGATAGTTTGGAGGACTGGGCTAGGGAAAATTGATGTCAATTTAACGTGGCAGAGTGTAAGGTTATGCATTTTGGAGTGAAAAGATTAGCAGCAGTATATAACATTGGTGGAATCGTACTCCAGGAGATGGATGAGGCCATAGATTTGGGAGTGTTGGTGGATAGGGAGTTGAAGTTTAGGGGGGGCACATTGCAAAAGTGACTAAATCAGCTCATCAAATCATTTGGTTGCTGAAAAATACTTTAACAAGCAGAGACAAACAAGTTATTGTTCCTCTGTATTGAGCCTTGATAAGACCCTATGTAGACTACTGTGCCCAGATATGTGCGCCAGGATTTCTTCTTGATGGGAAGGAGGTGGAGAGTATCCAGAGACGAGTGACCAAGATGATAGCAGGTCTGTGGAATGAACCTCATGAGAACAGGTTGAAGATTTGTGGGTTGCAAAAATTGGTTGATAGGCGGAAAAGGGGTGTATGATTGAGACATTCAAATTACTGAAGGGTTTCTATAGGATTAATCCAGACGATATTTTTGAGAATAGGATTGGTGGTGGGAGGACTAGGGGCCATACATGGAAGCTGGGCAAGAATATGGTTAGCAGGGGTGTTAGAGCTAGGTTTTTTACTTGGAGAGTGGTGAATGAGTGGAATAAGCTGCCAAAGTCTGTTGTGGGTGCTATGACCGTGAATGAGTTTAATGCGAGGTATGATAGATACTGTGTGCATGTCGAATAGTTGTTCTTGACATGATGACATCTGAAATTCAAAATTGAAGATAGATACCATCAACGTGGGAAGAAAATTGGAGAAATGATGGTATTACCGTGACTAAGAAAACCAAAGTAGGTGAAATCATTTTGCATAATAATATATAAGCGATGTTTGGGGAACTGGAGAAAAGGATAAAGCTAATAATAATGAAACATACCTGTTGGATTTCTGCTAAAGACTGGCTATCCATTACCACTACCATATTCGAACATTGAAGCGTATGTAAATTAATGTGGAGAAGACACATTTTCACCTTTATGATCTTTGATTCCATTTGCGGATTGAAAGGTGAAATCAAACTGAAATAAGAAATATTCTGAAGAATATTTCTTATTTACACTTAGACAAGATCATTGGAGCGAGCGCATGTTGGGTTCGCTGTAGATCTCCAGAATGCAGAGTATTGTTGCTAGAGGTCAAAGGAATTGAGAAATTTAGATCCATCTCTGGATTGTCTACATGGGATCTCAGTTAGGGATTATGGATCTGAAACGGGATCTATCTGGGGAGAAGAAAAATCAGAAACCTGGATCAAGGTTTATAATTAAAAACCCGAGATAGGTAGATGACTAGATCAATTAGGGGCTGATCCGAATGCCAATTTTGGATCTATATTCATCCCTGCAGTAACCAACTATTCAGTAATCTAATTATTCACTGCTAACAAATTTTATCTTAAATCTAATCAGCGTTTTGTTGGTTATGTGTGTGAATTTAAAGTACACGTTTCATGTCTAGTCCTTAAAATGTTTTGTCCAAAGAGTGAACCTGAAAAGTGACTTTATTTATAAGAATTCTAATGTGCATTGAAAAAAAATAAAAAAATAAAAAACTGCAATAGTTTGTAGTCATGCTCGGCTTGTCTTAATTTTTTTTTTTAAATTAAGGCGGAGTGATAGTTTCAGCGCTATTCTATTAGAAGAACGTCTTGCAAGTTTTTTTTCTGTCTAAAAAAAAACTCATCATAATTAGTATTTAGTTCAGCTGCATTCAGGTTCAGCTTTTTTTTTTAATTGTTATCAGTGGAACGTAAAGAAAGAGAAAAAAATGACAAACATCGAAATCGTGAGAAAATAACATAAAAAAAGAAGGATATGGCGAGAAGAGAAAATGAATTTATGCATGGGGGGAAAAAAGAAGGAATCCAGACGAAATTCAAAGACAGAAGAGAGAAAGATGGAGGAGGTGGCGAAGAAGAAAAAGAAACAGAACATAAAAGACAATAAAGAGAGAGAGAGAGAGAAGACAGAAAACGTTCGTACGTGTTTGTACGAAAGGGGGAAAGAGAAATAATGAAGAAAAGTACGAAGAAATAAAGAGATAGAAAAAAGAGATAATGATCAAGTCGGAATGAAAGAAAGAGAAAAAAGATAGAGTGATAGACATGTATATAAAAAAGAAGATGCTAAGAGAGAGAGAGAGAGAGAGAGAGAGAGAGAAAGAGAGATCTTAGAAAGAAATATCATCATCATCACGCTTTTCAAGCATTTAGGCCTAGAGTGGCCTGTTCCGGCCATATCTTAAGAGGACGTCCTGGTTTTCTTTTTTCCTAATGGCTTGTACTTTAATTTATACATGGTAATGTTTTGGTGATCTTTCTGTTTTCATTCTTTGAACGCGTTCCATCCATTTATGTTTATATTTTTTATTTTCTATTACTGGTTAATTTTTTCATAATTTCTCCATTTCTTTTGTAGTTGAATAGAGTATACTTTGCAGTTTTTCTCATAAACTTCATTTCTGCTGTTATTAATCTTTTTTTGTCTTTTTGTTTTGTCCAGATTTCGCTTCCATACATTAAGACCAGTAAGGCTAATGTATTGTATACTTTTAGTCTGGTTTGTTGTTGAACTAGGTTTGGTTTAAATATAGAGTTAATTACACCTGTTATTTTTATAAATATTTTGCAATTTTTAAGTTTATATCTTTTTCATTTTCGTATGTAATCATACAACTCAGGTAATTAAATGAATTCACCTGTTCTAAAATCTTATTTATTACTATTTTAATTCTTAATGGATCTTGTCCTTTAAAGGCCATAGTTTTTGATTTTTCTGTTGATATTATCATACCATAATCTTTGGATATCTCATTTCGATTTAAAATAGCTTTCTGTAAGTTATCTTCAGAATTTGTAATTATTATTTGGTCGTCGGCAAAAAAGGAGCGTGTTTAAGTTCACTGTAGGAGAAAGTTTAATTTCTTGATGGAAATTGTTATTCCATTTTATTATTATTTCATTTAAGTAGATATTAAAAAGAGTTGCCGAGAGGAGACATCCCTGTCGGACCCCTTGGTTTATCTCTCTCGTATATGATAGCTCGTGATTTAATCTTATTTGTATTTGATTATTTTCATATATACTTGTGACAGCTTTTAGGATATTATTTGGTATTTGTCTTTCTTTTAATATGTTAAATAATATGTTTCTTTTAACTTTGTCAAATGCTTTTTCGAAGTCAATAAATGCAATATGTATTTCTAAATTGTATTCTCTTCTTTTCTCTATTATTAATATTAGGCAAAAGGCTGGGTCTATACATGATGGTCCTTTGCTAAATATGTTCTGTTAGAAATCCATTTTATTTAACTAGTTTAAGCTCTAAGTTGAAAGTAATTCATTTTAAAATGGATTACACAAATACTTTTGTATACGAAACTGTGTCAGTACATTGAAATCCATTCTAATTGAGTTAATCACGTTGTATTAAAAATTAAACTTTTTCTTTTTGTTTTGCTACATCAGTGTTTGTAAGAAGAAGAAGTCAAGAGTGAAAGCAGATGGTAGCAGAGGATTTTCAACAATCAGTGGAATTCACACTTTTGCTGACAGCTGGGTCATCTAAATTAACGTAATCAGTTCACGGTTGCGCATGTTTCGATTTGAAAAACTCACTTCACGCACCCGAGGTTCTGTAATAACAGCAATTATCAGATTCGCTGCAAGCGAAAAATAAGGAAAAAAATCACAGAATAATAATGCGTTACCCCCTTCCTTTCGTTTTGCAGCTGGTAATTAGGAGAAAATAGCAGGTGGGGTGACATTTCATCTTTCTCTCTAATGACCTCATTTCCCTTAACTTCCATCTCGTTCAAGTCCAATTTAACAATAGGAAATTCTTTTGCTGGAAAACAAAAGAAACGACAGAGGAACAGACAAGTAGTATTGACCTCCTTTAATGAGAAATTTTGGCAACCCCCCCCCCCAATCATCAAAATATCCGATGCGATCAATGAATAAAATCAATCTCACGAAGGGTCAGTTATTGTTGTCGTAATACCGTTTCTGTGTGACCTTTTTGGACTCTAGTTCCGCTTTTAAAGGTCACTAAACCATTATTTATAAATCCTCTTACTTTTACTTGAACAGAAGGAAATGTCTCACCGAGTTGTGTCATCAACCTTTCTCTTTTATTTCCTTAATCCATTCAGTCATGAATTTTTCCTCTCTCCTATTTTCAGGACGAAGCTCAGCGATGAGAAATAGAAATCAGTTGCAGCACTTCGTAAACTGCGATCATCTACTTCAAGGTCTGTTGTTTAAGGCCACTGACTCACTCGTTTCGCTCTTAAGTTTCATACGATCACGTATAGTCTATAAACTTCTGGACTATACACGATCACATAGAAGTGGATGTGATTTAATGTTAATTTTGTCAACCACTCATTCCTTTTGTTACGTAGCGATTTTTCTTTCCGTACCAAATTATGGATTATATTACTTACCTCATAAAAAGAACATCTCGTGTTGTTAAAAAAAAAGAAAAAAAAAGAAAAGAAAAGAAAAGAAACAAGTTTTTAGGAAGCAGAAGGTTTGACTGAAAGTAAGAAGAGGCCACTCAATTGACTGAGTCTTAAGCATTCTTGACTGTAAGACGTGTGTGTTTACGGGGCCGGTTTTGCCTGTTCTGGGAGACCAAAGACCCGAGTTTCAAAAAAACGTCTACCTTCGTCTGAGACCGACTAACTCACCTTTAAAGGTTCTTCCAGATAACACCAGATAAAGATTCTTCACGTCACGGACGCGGATCAAACCCAGGTCTTTCTGACCAAAGGGCTTCGTCTATACTGACTGAGCTACAGACAGTGGTGTAGCTAGAGCTTTGGTCGCCCAGGGTGGTCCCTCAGTTTGCCGCCCCTCTCAATACACACCAAAAATACTACAAAAAGTCAAAACGACGTATAGGGAAATAAATGAAAACGCTATGTTTATTTTTTAAGTAAAACTTTAATTTCAACTTCCTAAAATGTTATTTTTCTTGCTTTTCTGTTAGCAAAATCATCGATGACATTGGCGAAGTCTATTTCATAGTAATGTAGGTAATTCTTAATCAATTTTATTTAGAAAAACTCCACTCACAACTAGCAACACTTACAGCAATGAGGAGGAAATTTCGCATTAGTATTACAATATTTGGAAATGAGTTATCGAGACTGTATTTTAGAATTAACTGCAAAGGTTCAAAAATTTCAAAGTGCCGCCCGGGGCTGACCCCCCTCCCCCTCTGGCTACGGAGGCTCTTGTTATACTAGTACTATTCTGATTCTCTCTCTCTCTCTCTATATATATATATATACAGGGTGTTCGGGATAAATTTGACAGTTTCGTAAGGAAAAAGAAAATCTTCTTTGTATCTATTAAATTTAATGAATTGACAAAAAAACATTACAGGCAGAGTTAATTACAATACTATCAACAAGATTTACTCAAAATAACCACCATTAGCATCGATCACAGCTTCAATTCTGCTTCGGAACCTCGAACAAGCTGATGCTACAGTCTCCCTGGGAAGGGCCGCAAAAACTGTTTTAATTTTATCCATTAACTGGGCTTTTGTATTACTGGAAGTGCGATTGGTGTCTTTTTCAACTGCGCCGCATACAAAATAATCCATGGGGTTAAGGTCTGGGGAGTTTGGAGGCCAAACATTTGGACTGGTGAAGTCGTAGAAATTTTCAGACAACCATTTTTGACTTTTCCCAGAGGTGTGGCAAGGGGCCGAATCCTGCTGCCATACATACGGCCTACCATTGGCTACCCTTGTTATCCAGGGCTTGACTACAGTTAGCAACTCCACGAACAAAGCCCGAATTCCAATGCCAGGGTTCTTCAACACCTGTTCCTGCAGATTTGCGAGGAATTCTGCTGTACGAACGCAATCAGATCGTCTGCTAGGGATCTTTCTTCTTGCTACATCCTCGTAGTCACCATTGCAAGTCTCTAGTTCATGCCTGATTGTTTTTACTGTATTCAGGGAGCATTGGGCAGCAGTCGTAATATCCTTATTTTGATGGCGGGCACGAATCATCATGATACAAGTTATTCTCTTCCATGATTCAGGTGGGTTCCAGCTATCCATCCTTTCTGACATCTTGTATATGAATGAAGAAGGGTCCAAACTTTTAAATGAAGAGAAGTGTGTGTTAATACATGTAACTTACGGAAAAATATAATTAATTATAAATATGTCAAATTTATCCCGAACACCCTGTATATATATATATTTTTTTTTTTTTTTTGAATGACTTTTTTAAAATGTTTTCTATTTTTTCCCCTTATTCATAGTTTTTATTTAGTCACATTTTAGTAACCAAATTTGATTTCGCATCTTCTATTTATTTGTTTTATTTTAGTGTTTTTTCTGTTTGACATATTAATGTTTTACTATCTGATTTTAACATCGTTAGATTTTTATTTTGCCATATTGCTCAACTTGAACATCTTGCTATTTTATAAGCTTTTAGAAATTATTCCTTCACTTTTGTTTGTGTTATATTTTTGCTGTGAGCTGTTAATACTTTTGAAATTCAATTACTTGTTCTATTTTTTTCTTTTAATTCCAATTTACTGTTTCTTTTGCAACTATCATTGCTTTTGTCTTCGCTATTAATATTTCCACCTTAACAAATCACTGAATATTTATTGTACTTCAAATAATTGTCGCTAGAGGTCGTTTTCATTTCCATCAAGTTTGCTTACTCTAGAATAAAATACGAATTTCTCAGTTTAAAGTTTGTTTTGATATAATATACAATCATTCATGAGGATTTTTTTTAAAATATTTTCGAAATGTTCTGCATGTGTCTTGTTTTATTGCTTTTAACAATGGGATAAGTGAAAAGCAGGCTCTATGCCAAGGATATGGTCTTTGTCAAGGACTTTTCCTCTCTTCTACTGTACTTGACAAATTTTAGCCTTAAGTGGGATGTTAAGTGTTTATGCATTATGATTTCCTAATAGGTTCGTGAAGGACCTAGAAACAAGAATGAAAAAGCATTAAAAGATATATGCATAATGTAAAAATATTTCTTGGAAACACCACATAACACTTTAGGTATCATTAAATTTCTACGTCACCCACTTACAGCGCCACCACCGGCCACAAAAGTATGTAGAATCGCATTAACCACAAGTAAACGTCTGTTCATCTAAGTGTGTGAACTTCAGAATGGTTCTATTTTTTTTTTCCTTCATAATTTCTAGAACTTTATAGCAGTGTGTAGTTAATGCTACTATCTTATATATTTCTTTTTTTTCCTTTCTCTCTGACAGATTAGTTTACATGAAAAATGTAATCTTATACTAGTGACCATGCGATGCAGTTTTCTCTTTCTTTTAAAAGAAAACAATCGAATTTTTTTATTATTTTTTTTTTATTCTTGAAGACAGGATTTCATCCCATACTTTAATTTCCTGTAATGATACCTCCACCTGATCTCAATGTTCCGGATAAACATTGTTTTCCACAAAGGTTGTCTTCAAATCGAAACTTGAGATACGGCAAAAAATCAGTTACTTGATATGTTTGAAGAAAAAACGATTTCCTGTTTATATTGTATTGTCCGAAATACGCGATTAAAATCTTTTATGCTTCTTTCTTTACGGAACCGCCAAATGAATTGTTTTAAATGGTTCTTAAACTATCAGTCCCATCCTCCCCACTTTTGACATATCAGTCGAATAAGAATGAACTAAAAAAATAACAAGAGAATATTTTTCTGTAGAAAATAACAGTTAATCGCTTATTTGCTATTATTAGTGGTAGTTATAATAACTGATATCGGTGCTACAGCTTAAGGCCGACAAATCAGCAACATGTAAGTTTATTCAATTTTTAATTACAATTCAGTTGAATATTATTTTGCTCTTGTACATATTCATTTATTAATAATTATCATCATAATTTGGATAATATTATTTATAACATGACAACGCTTCAAAGGAACGACTTATTGTTGACAAAGAAAAAATAAAAGAATAAATAAGGAAGAAATAATTTGGATTAGCGAAGACCCGTAAAGAATATAGAAAATATCTTTTTTCTTCTCTTCACGTATTAGGCCTAGTGGCCTGTTATGGAGCTATCCTTAGCTCTTCTAAGTCGTCCCCGTCCGAGGATATGGTGGTTAGCCTTATGTCTCCCATGTCTGTAGATGCGTGTGTTCGCGGAGTCGGTTTGCCTGCTTGCGGGAGGAAAAAAACCCAGATAAAGTGGAGAGAAAAACCCAGGTATATGGTTGCCCTTTCTTTCCCAGGTATATGGTTGCGAAGCGACTGTAGAAAATATAAGCATAATAAAACATTAAAATGAGAGTAAAAAGCGATAAAATGGAATATGAAAAAAAAACAAGTTTTATAGGCTCTGCCATTATATTAATAATAATAGAGTAACGCTTTTTATATAGCGATTATCTAGATATCAATTATATCGTTTCATTAAGGGATTTATATTTGTTCTGTATATGTCTTGCGATCTTTATTGCATAATACACTTTTCGTATTTGCTAGAGCATTTTATGTCAAGCTACCAGTGCGGTCTTGGAAAGAGGCAGGAGGGGAAGTAGCAGTCCATGAGTTAGTTGAGTTGCGGTCTGGAAATTTTATTGCGATTTCCTGGCCATTGTGATTTTGCCATTCACTCAAGAATTACAAATGGACTTCTATTGTGGAAGAAGACAGTATTCTAATTTTTACCTATTGTTGTTCTTCCCAATCATTGTTAGTCGACAACATCAGATAAATAATGCAAGATTTCAACAATGCGAGCACATTTAAGCACAATAATAATTGTTCTAACAATAAAAAGGCTGTAGATAAAAAAAAAAAAATACAACAAAGAACTTTAGTCAGTAACAATGATGTCGTTTTGTTTCCAAAATCGATATAATTTTAAGAATTAAGTAAAAAAAATAGTAATTTTTAAATGCATATTTTTCGTAGTTGAGGCTACCATACTGCATAAACAACATGCTGGGAAGAATTCTGTTGTATGAGTACTCAAAAGCTGATATGTCGTTTAGTTATAATTCTCAGAGAAAGTGAAAATACGCAAAAAAAATCAAATTTCTTTAAGAACTATTAACTGTCAGTGAACGCCAAGAATTTTTAACTTGTAGGAATTTCGAACACTTGTGTAACGAAGCAAGTCTCAAGATTCCCAAGTATTCCTTCCAAAATATTCACTTGATAAGTATTTCAATTATTCCTTCTTGTTTATATATTTCTCACATTATTTACTAAAGGCGATTTATAATATTCTACGTGAAAACATCTACTCCTAAACGTTTTTGGTTTGTTTAGTGTGTAATTTTCTCAAGATATTCTTCAAGCGTCTCTGAAATGAGACGATTTGTTTAGCTCCAACGAGTTTTTAATGCTTATACAAATATTTCTGTGTTCACTCAATCATGATTGTTTCCTGGTTGCTATTTTCAGATTAGGTTTTTCAATGATGACAGCTTTATCCCTGATCTGGTTTAACAAGAGGTCCCAATTTCCTCTGTCACCATCCACCATTTATCTTCAATGAACACTGCACTAGTTTTAGAAGTTTATTCGTTTTATTGATAGGATCATCAACATTGTCATTCCCATGCATTCATGTTATCATCAATGTAGTCCGTCCCTTGTCATGTTATCTTAACCTTCAAAACAGACTTAGAAAAACTAGCTTACAGCACATTTAACAAACGGTGCTGTGATTGTAATCGTAAAATTAATACATAGACGCAAATAAGGGGAAAAAAAAAACAGTTTTCATTGTTGTTAATATTACGCGAATTTTTTTTCATTGTTGATTCTTTACAATCATTTCAGATCAATGCGTTTTGTAGTTTGCAACAGATATCAGACTAATGACTGTAAAAATAAATGAATAAATAATGACTTTTGGTTTGCAACCATTGTTAATTTGCATAAGTGATTGTTTACTCCAAATTCTGTCTATTAATCATTGATAAACAATAGTAATTATGTCGAAGTCGCTATGTCCTTGAAAAGATGTCCTTTAAGATAGTATAAACATCGTTAACCGGTTTGGAATTGCATTATTTTATTTTTTGTTGTTGTTATTGAATGTTTTCATTTTACTCCTGATTCTTATTAGCCTAAAAAAAAATCCCTTATCTACTTTTGTAGATATCGGGAAAGTAGTTATTAGCTGCATTTAGCTTATTCTGATAAACCTAATCAAAATTTTGGAATCTAACCTGGTCTCTGAAGAGAAAAAAAGTTTGAAATGACCGTCAGTGAACTCTTAATCAAAACGTCTTAAGAAACGACGGGCACTTAAAGTAATGCAATATAACAATACCAAGGCAACTCGTTTTTAATGCTAAAACGAAACATTTTGGCATTTTTTTTTTAAATGAATCATTGCAAAATATTCATGTGAATATTGAAACTAAGGATGAAGCACTACTAAAATGAGAGGTTATTATTAATAAATGTAAACTATATCACTTAAAAACGCTTCTGTGAAAATTGAGTGATAAAACAGTATTAGGCAACTAATACGACGAGGTATTAGCGTATTAAATTTGTTAACGGAATGTTTTCATTGGGTTGTTCGCTTCCGATTAATAAAACTGAGGTGAAAAACCTGTGGGTCCCATCTGGAATCGGCAAACATTGTTAGCACAACAGCCATCTCACTGGAATATTACCAGCCACACAATCGTATTATCATTAATGGTCCGAGTTTTAACAATTAAGTATTAATTGTTGAAATTACAATTGTTAAGGTACTTTAAATTGAAAAACTTATTTGTTAAAAATAAAAACAAACATATATAGATAATATAGAAACTGAATATTGGATTTTTTTTTCCCCTCTCCAAAAATATGCACGTCATACTATTTTCTCCCCAGAAAGAACAATGCTGAACAACAGAAACGTGACAGACAGACTGACAATATTATATTTAGATTCCAAATTATGACATCTCTTTTCATGTCCTCTGACGTCTTCCCATTCAATCTGAAACGATGTTAAAGCGACAGCCATGTGAAATTAGGTGCGAATGTAGCGACATCACGACCTATTTCACCTGTAATACGAAATCATATCGCCACAATTTCAATTGTTATTATCTGCACAGGGAAAAAAAATTAAATGATCCAATCTGAAGATTTTGAGTAGGGAAATATTTAATTATCCAGGGAATACCACTCTATTGTATTCACTTCCCGGGGTCAATATATTTCCCCTAGGTGAAATCATATCGTAGTAATTGTTTCAAGAAATTTCTCTATTGAGTTACAACACATCCGGTTATGGTTGCATATCCGGTCAGGAAAAAAAAAAAAAATCTTCAAACTGCGTATACTAAAACAAATGAATATAAAATACAAAAAAAAAAAAGTAAACCTTCTCTTATACAGGCGCAATAAAAATTCTAATACGTATTAGAATGGAGAGAAGGGGGGGGGAATAATAATGCGACATTTTCCCTGTAGTTCTGTCGCTTATTTCTCAGTCGTTAAGCAGGCCAATGAAGTGAACGTATTGTCGCTATTTCCCAGTTACGAACTACCAGTTACTAACCAACGCCATCGAGTAACTAAGGGTAACCGGTAGGAACCTAGTATTTGGTTCGTGACCTCACTCGTTTGCACGCGCCGTAAGGTGTAACGTCCACACTACTCGATTCGGCTGTGTAACGTTGAACAGCTTTGTTGTAGTTGTATACGGAGGAGATGTTTTGTCTCTAGGCTAGTAGCTGAAAGCAAGAGGACTCGTCTAGCGACCGGTGATATGCAGGAAGAACAGAAGAGGGGCTGTCGCTGAAGGTGGACGGAAATCTTGCATATAAACAGGTAATCATCGATCTGCTAAACGATTTAAGTTAAGACAGGCATATTTATTAATTGCTTTATGGTTTTTGTTATTATCCTCGTGTCTAGATCCACTTAAATTATAATAGAATTAAGAAATCAGTCGTAAATGTTGACCCGTTCTTTGAGACATACTCTTAGCAATTGTATCTTTAGAATACTATTAAGTTTATCAAATTCACTCCTACCCATCGGACTTGTATATTTACAAACAATGTAGAATGCAACTAGATTTTACTCTTAACTAACCAAATTTTACACGCTTTAGTGTTAAGCACTGAAAGAATCATATCATACATTCCAAAACATTGTTCGTGCACATATCTAATTGTTGTAACTGTGACGTCATTATATGTTTTGTTATATTTATTGCTTAGTTAATATCCAATTGTTATCAGTCATAAGTTACAATTGATTTTAATTTAAAAATTTGTTTCGTTAATGATATTCTGTTTAATTGAGGTATAGTTACAAAATAAAACGAATTTAACTTTAAAAACTATCACTAGACACGTTACACCCATGACTGAATAGTTGTGAGTGTTTTCAATTCTTCCAACAATAGATAACATCCATCGCTCTATGACTCCCTCACAAATGTATAATTAGAGGGAGGTGATATAGTGTAGCATGGTTAGTTTTGAACTACAAACATGCAAGATCGTTTCCCTCTCGTTATTTCTTAGTAGTGAATGAGGGTAGGAGGAAACTAGTGATTATCGTACCGCCCGGAACTTGAAAGATGTGAATGAAATATCTGCAGGGAAGTAGGCTGTTCTATCGATAGTCATGTAGATGGCATTTGAGGTTATGGAACCAAGCTGACATAAATAATATCGAGTTACTTTTAATTCATTTCCTCATATTTGGAGCTTGTGGGCATATCGAGACTGCTTCTAGACACATTTCGAACGCTACTTCCTGAACAAAATATTTCTGCTAACGTTCTACATTTAAAAAAATGCATGAGGCTTTCTTTATTTCCTTTTTTTTTTTTTCTTTTTTTTTTAAACGAGAACATAGTTGTATTTATGAACTCTATTCGTTTTATACACTGTACGGGTGTGCCGTATTTTATTCTTAAATGTTACCAGAGCGTTCTTTGGCATGCGGTCAAGAAGGTAATGGCGTGACATTTTAATGTAGCGTGATACGAACTGTGCTCATCCCGCGAATAATTTACGGCTAGGGACATCAAAAAAGCTGTGATTCAGATCAGCAGTAGCGAGCAACCATTAAGTGAGAAAAAGGAATCTATAACTGGAATAACCTTCGCGTAGGATTCTATTTTAGATACGATCAAGGTTAGAAGTGGTAGCTAATTAACAATTCGGAGAAACCTAGAATTAAATTAACCTTTACATTCGAGAGAAAAAATCCGATTTTAGCTCCAAATGCATTGCATTGAGGTGTGTGTGTGTAGTTAAAACAAGGTTCTGAATTTAAACCCATAGTCTTGAATTACGTGGGCAAGTAAAAGACATTGCCTTTTATAGATTGTAAAACATAGCGTGTGTGTGTGTGCTACTCCTTTGGGAGTTGCTCAGCATGATTTCGGAAACCCTACTGAGGATCCATATGACAGGGAGTGAATGAACATCTGTTTTCTTGCTGACACTCGCTTTTTAATGCAAAATGAGCAATAGTGTACATTCACTTTCTTGGGAAGCAACGAAACTTTCAACCACTCAAAATGTCAAGTATTGTTTGATAACAATTGATATAGATTCAAAAACAAATCTATTATTGTATAAAATAATTTTTCTGTACCATGAACAGTGTTTCGTTTGCTACCTCAGTTGAGTGTGACGTAACACTTCCATGGGAACAATAGATTTCGTGTTTAATAGCTCAATGGTTAGATGCGTGCTGCTATTGCCGAATAATGTTCTGCATTTGAGTTTAACTTGCATCACAACTATTCTTTTGAAATGGGGGAAAATAAGTATTTTAGCAGGCTGCGAGTACTGGTTAACAAGTATAAATTTATTAGCATTATCAACCTATAATTATAGAAATGAACTGATCCTTAAACATTTTTCCTGAAGAATTCTTTATCGACTTGTAATTTTTTCCCGTTGACTTTCATCATGTAATTGCAAATAATTAAATAAAATCGCTTTAGGAAATAAAGATATTTCCTAAAGCAGTAGTTATTATAATAGAGCCTCCCTATCTTGGTATAGACGAAGCTCTTTGATCGGAAAGACCTAGGTTCCATTCCGGTCCAAGACGTGAGCAACCTTTATCTGGTCTCTTTCGACTAAAGGTGAGTTAGTCAGTCTCCTTTTGAGATAGAGGGATTTTTCTCCCTCAGAACAGGCAGTGTGGTTCCGTGAACACACGCTACAAAAAGGCAAAAATACATTCCCCCCACTCCCGAGGCAGGCCGGTCTGGGGATTGTACTAACAAAGTCGCATCAAGTGTAACACCAGAAAAATTTTGATATCCAGCAAAATAGTCGTTTTCAACATCTATAACTACTTTTTTAATATTGCTCGTGCAAGATAAGCGTTTGTTCAACTACGAAGACATCATAATGTCGATTGCACTAGATAGTATTGAGTTAATCGGTCTTCGCTGATTGTGGATGTTGAGTTGAATATAACCTCTGAGTACTCAGGTTTACCTCCGACATGCTACCTAACCAAACGTAGCAGTTGCTTACATAGTCCAGGCGTAAATTTATTTGTATGGATAATCCGTAGAGTTCATGATATTTCCATTCTAGATGGATTTAAGTCTCCTGGTAGAATACCGGTAGTTTTTAATCTGCAGCAGAAGACTCCCATTTAGAGTAACAACAGCATGAACCCCACGAATTACCCAATGATTTGTTCACTGCTAGGTTCTTACGACTTAGCAGTGATCAAACCAATCCCTAAAAGCACCATCCTGGATCGACTAACTTAGTGGTGAAAAAAGAATCGAAGAATAGTTGACGCATGTTGAGAAAACACCAATATTGCCAAGCCAATATACGTAACATGGATTCTCTACTCCACATATCGGTTGGATTGTGTATATTCAGACTCGTAGCTTAGCGTTTTTCTGTCTCTCATATTCAATTCCCATCTTTCATGGAGTGCAGCTCGTAGGGGATGATGCTCTTCCATTGGAAAGACCTGGATTGGATGGTTCTCGTAATCCAAGGCTGGAAATTGTTGCTACACAGCATAATCACCGGTCAGAGACCACGAGAACTTTATGCAGACAATTTAGCATTCTCATAGACTTGTTTCTTGGGCATAATATAAAACAACTAACAATCTATGCTTAAACTTCTTCCCGATGCTCAATGATCTGTCACGGCCAAGTAATTTGACTTCTTACGAACCTAATTACTGATCTCAGAGGGTGGGTAATCCTATATCGTGTGCTGTTTCTGCCGACTGAGTTTATTCTCTGACCGGTTTGTCTGCTTTACTGGAGAAAAATTCTGCCATCACCTTGAGACCAGCTAACCTACCTAAAGCCCTGATAAATTTAGACTATTTGTGTATCCTAGATGGGATTGAAATCCAGGTAGCCAAAGGGCATCGTCAGTACTGACTAAGTTACGGATGCTTATTTATATATTTATTTATATAAAAATAAACATACTATTTATATAGTAGTAAATGGTAGTAAAAATTACACACAAAAAATTTACAACGAAATCAATCGTTATTGCTCTCATCGAGACTGAGTATAGGATAATCCAGGTAGCCAAAGGGCATCGTCAGTACTGACTAAGTTACGGATGCTTATTTATATATTTATTTATATAAAAATATAAAAATAAACATACTATTTATATAGTAGTAAATGGTAGTAAAAATTACACACAAAAAATTTACAACGAAATCAGTCGTTATTGCTCTCATCGAGACTGAGTATAGGATTAATATTCAATCAATCGTTATTGTTGTTATGATTCCTCATTTTATATACATCATATAAAATAATGTTGTGGTGTGAAATGTTAATCTGTAAACATTCTATGAATTCTTAGTTCTGAAATTATACTTTTTATTTTTATCAAACTTTTTATTTTTTCTTACTATTATATTTAATGAATTCAATACTTCTAATTTGCTGAATAATCGGAACCTTAATCAGGAAATTTGAAGTCGTGAGGTGTGCACTGTTTGTGTCCATTGCACATAGCAATCTTAGCAAAAATTATCGGAATCCATTGATGCTTCATCAATAAATTCAGATAATTTTTTAAGAAATTCTAAATATTTTTTTTGTAAAATTTCTTTAATAATTTATTTTTTAATTTTAATTTTTAAGAAATTCAACCCATATATGCTATGGAAATTTCAAGCTATGGAAATTTCAAGCTTGCCTTTAGCATGAGTTTAGATCTAAAATGAGGCTTACCTTCAAGTGTTGATGCCGTCAAAAAAGGAAACGGAAACTGATATTTCTGTAGAAGAATACTTCTTTTTGAAACTTGGGTTAAATTTTGTAAAATAGATAAGGAAACCTTGTGAATGCGCTAAGTGTAAGCAGAAGTGAGTTGATTGCGTAGATTTACTCTAAAATAACTGTGGTTATAAGACCAGCTAACCCACTGAAAGGCCTTATATAGACGGGATTCGAACCCAGAATTTTTTTCAACCAAAGAGCATCATCATTACCAATTCGAGCTATGAAAGTCTTTGCGGAAATACTCTAACTTAGTTTCATTTTTGCATTTATTGCTTGCTTTGTTTTTCTTTTACTTTTATCTATTTTAGTGAAGGACGTCGACCAGGAAGGTAACTGTTTACCAAACGTCGTGTGAAGTATATTAAAGTTGACAAAGACACTCACCCCTTCCCTCCCTGAACTGAAGGAGTGTGGGAGAGTTCAGAACTAGCTTAGAAATGGAGAAGTATGGTCCACAATTCTGATCTATTTATTTGTTTTTATATTTTAAATTATTCTGTCAGTAAATCCAACGACAAATGCTTTTTTATTTTTCTATGGGCCCATACATCCTCTTGTGAGAGGCAAATAAAAGAGACATCGGGAACAACAAGCTACGCAAATAAAACTCTTAATACATGCAAAAGTAAATAAATTTGAAATTTCCTTATGAATGGTTCCCTACTTACCTTTCCTGTATGTTGCGTACATAACTTTCTCATTCTTTCCAGTCGCTTTTTAAAATGCTATATAGGTCAAGGTGTCCAGGAAATGTCGAAGGACACAATTCTTTGCACATGAGAATAGTGTGTGTGTCTTTATGATGCCAGAGAAGTTTTTTTTTTGTTTTTTTGTTTGTTCGTGTTCTAATGTAAAACTAGAATTTTTGAATACTATGCAAAAATAAAAACTTCAGGGAAAAAATCTGCATGCTTACATACTTTCCTAAGCGATTCATTCTTTAAATGAATCTGTGAAATGTAGGTTAATTCGAGTAATGCATTTAAATGTCTTTTAGTTTTGACTACACGGAAATACTTTATCATAACATAGGCTATCTATGAGGATGAAGTAACAAGCAAAAAATAGTAATGGTAACAAGGAAATAAATTTATAACATCTAGAATACTCATGTTTATCTGAATCGATTTTATCCTGGGAGATTATAAATAAAATTCTGTCTGGGAAACACCAAATAACTAGTAAATCAATGCTAGATAGGAATTTTAAATTTTTTAAATATTGACTTAGTGACAACTGTGCTAATAACTTCAAAGTTCATGCTGTTAATGTCAGTTTAATCAGCGAAGAAATTAAAACTAGTTAATAGACGAAATTTGATACACCTTTGTATGTCAGTTATTTGTTATCTACTCTATATAAAATTAAAAGGTGTTGGAAGATTTATTTAGTTTATTTATGATTATGCAGGATTATAAATATCTACTCTACATATTCATGAAAATATTTTTTCTTACTTTATTTATTTTTCTTCCATTAAAGTTCCTTTTAATTAGAGGTTTCCAGGAATTTGAAACGTTTTTATGTCACGGATGTGACAAAAAATTCGAAATGGATGTGACGTCAGCTTGGTAGGTCATGACTTTTGGAAGGCGACGAAACGCTTGATGCTTACTCCACCTTTGCTGCGAGTCGCCTTTGTGTTGTACTACCATTGAGTAGGTAGCTCTCTCTTAAAGGTAGTGCAACACAAGGGCAACCGCATATAATCAGTCATGACCTACCAGCCCGGAAATCGGGGGGGTTGGCCGCCGTAGGCGCCAAGTGGGCGTTTCCCCCTAGTGTGTGTGTGTGTGTGTGTATATATATATTGTGAGTTCAATATATCTCATCATCGGCCTATGGAGTAAGACAGGTGCTGAGATTCAGCAGATAGTAGGAGAGGAAAATAAGATGGAGAGATATAGTGGTAGAGTAGAAAAAAGAGGCCTCAGACCTGTTTTAGCTGTTGACCCCCCGCCCCAGGGGTGCTTCTAAAACGGTCGTTTATTTTTTTCATTTTGAAAAAGGAAAATCCTGTAAAGGAAACTGTAGAGAGATTGTGGAGGGAAAAAAATGATTATGGGAATGTTACCGAAAAGAAGAAAATCATGTGAAGGAACCAAGAGATGGGGGAAGAGCCTGGCCCGAGTGATGCAGCTCACAAGGAGCTGCACCGCCTCGATGTAAGCCTTCGCTGCTCGGGTTCGATCGAGCCAACCCCCCCCCCCCCCCTCCTGTGTGAACTGTAAAGAGGGAAAAAAAAAACGGACTTGTTTACTATCGGGCCGACTCCTCCTGTGTGAACTACAAAGGAGGGAAAACCTTTTGTTTGCCCCAAGATTGTTCTTCGCGATTGACCCGCAACATCAGAGATTATGTTGCCTCTTCATGCCTTCTGCTAACGGGATAACAGTGCCACACAGCACACTTTTTTCTTCTCCATTTAGTTCTGAAAGAACCTCTAGATGCTCTGGAGTGATCATCTTTATTTCGTTGACGCGGATAACCCCCCCCCCCACACACACACACTTCAGCCTTATGTCCTCATCGTTGATGACAAACAGGGGTTCCCCTAGCTGGTTTATTGCTCTTTTGAGTTTCTCTGAGAGCTCAGGATCTTTTTCGAATTCATCTATTATTATATCTCCTACTCCAGCGGCGAGGCAAACTTCGTCCTCTTCTGAATCGGTGATATTAGCCGATTTGGATTTTTTATTTTCCTCGCTTACCTCTGGTTTTCCTGGGCGTTTTGGCCTGGCATTGGTAATTTGCATTTCTTCTTCCTCTGTGTCATCATTCATAATTTCTGCGGTTTGCATTTTGGGAGTTTTTCTTATGTTAGCTTCTTCTTCTTGTTTTTTTTTCCTTCTAAATTTTGTGTGGTGGCATCTTGAGTTTCTGTTGTCGTTGTTATTGAAGGTGAGGGTTGAAGGACTGGGAAGTCTTCTTGCTCCTTGGTTTCTGGCTTCTCTACTGGGGTGACTGTGGCTGGTATAATAGCACCTCCCATCCTTTCTGCATGTGTTCTGGATGGGCAGGTGTCTACTGTGTGGTCGTTGTTTCCACATTTCAAGCAAGCTGCTTGACATTGGTTTATTGTATTGCCTGTAGTCAGGCAATTTTTACATTTGATTTTCGGGCAGTCGACTCCAAGGTGGGTGAAGGCGCCACACTTGAAACACTGCTTCCTTACACCAGGGTAATTTACCATTACCCTGGCCGATCCTATAAGGACGAAGTTCGGGGCAGCAGTTTTCATCTCTAAAGAGATAACTTGGCTCGATTTTCATTCGGGGTTGTCGATGTCGCTCAATATTTTTACGTCGGGTACGATGCCCGATTTTGCGAAAACATTACGAACGACTTCATCGTTGTGTTCTACATACTCAAGTGGGAATCGTTCGATTTTGAGTGTTCTAAGGATGCTCCCTACCATAGTGGGAAATAATTTTTTTATCCCCACATTCAAAGCCTTCAAGCAACTTGTTTCGGCTTTCCATGTTTTTTTACCACCACTTGAAATCTACCTTCTAATCAGTTAAGAGCTACCATAAGGGATAGCTCTTAGCTGATTAGAACAGATACTGCACTTTGATCTTAGCCAAAAGGCCGAGAAGTATATATATAAAAAGAAAAAAGCTAAGACGAAAGAAATGGGAGTTCATGTCTCTCATCATCTGCCTTTGGAGTATAAAGAGTGCTGAGGGTCAGTAGGTAGTAAGAGGGGAAGAGAACGAAAGGTAGAGTATGATAGTAAGAGATAATAAAGAGGTCTCAGTCAACCTGTTTAGCTGTGTAACCAAGAGGTTGTGGCTAAACGGTCCGTACATGTCATCTCTTCTCGCCTGTTCTGAAAAAAAAAATTTAAAGTACTTTTCCCCTTAGCTTAAACTAGATTTAACCAAGTGTCTGAAGATGTCATCTCTTAACACCTATTGCTCTATATAAAAAAAAAAAAAAAAAACGTGACTTAAATTAAATTAAACCAGGTGTCTGTAGACGTGTCCTGTTCCTACAAGAAAGAAAAACTGAAAACATTTTAAACTTAAATTATATAGGATTGCATTTTGGAACTTAACTGATTAGCTTAGTGCCGAGTTAAAGGGATCCATTGTTTTGAAGGGCGACTGAGGGGAGAAAAAAGAACGGAGATTTGGGGAAAGAACCTGGCCCGAGTGATGCGCCTCACGAGGAGCCGCACCGCCTCCACGTAAGCCTTCGCTGCTCGGGTTCTCAGGCCGACCCCCTCCTGTTTGTTGAACTGTAAGACCTGTGGATTACCTTATAGGAAGAGACAGGGTTTTATTTGTCTCTGTATAAGGAAACATATTATGGGTGGTTTGCACCATTTGTTTACAAATTTGTAATCTCCTGGGAGATGCCTTTCTTGGGCTAGAAACCTTTGGCAGATAGAAATAGAGCCCGCTTACGACTCTTGAATAGATTACGCTTTCGTTCCGTATCTGGGACTTTTTCCGCACTTTCCAGATGTGATACTTGATCACGTTGATCAGAAAACGTTTTTTGGATTTTTCTGACTGGAGGGGGAATTGCAGATGTACGACCTCCTCAGTGTCAGCATCGGGATTCCCAACACTGTGCTTAGTCTTTGCCAGACACGTTGGCCGGGGGAACAAAAGTAAAAGAAGTGTCCCCACCATTTCAACGCTCTGGCAGACGTCACAGAAGGGGTCGCACAGACTTGGTCTATAGAGGAACTTTACCAGTTTCACAGGGAGTTGTCCGTAGGCTATTCGCCATGCTAAATCCCTGTGAAACGGCTGTCCCCAGCTATTCCTGATGTTTTGGAATAGGATTTCCATATTTGTATCTAAAATTGGCGTATCACATCCGGAAAAATTCCCAGTATACTGCTTGTGATTTTAATTTTAATATATCTATTTCCTCTGTTTTAAATTGAATTTTGTTTACTAAGTGAATAATACCAGTCGGGCACAACCTCCGCGCAGGGACCAGTATGACCTGTGATCCCGAAGTAGGGAAGGAAATGTCCTAGGAAGTGTATATTTAATACTACACTTTGATCTTAGCCAAAAGACCGAGAAGTATTCAAATATTTTTAAACCCTTTAAAAATTACATAAAAACTTAACAAGCAATCAAATTTATTTATTTTTGTTAGAAAAATAATATAAATTTAGCTACCAATTTATGCAAAATTTCTGATGTAATCTCTTTTTTTAGAAGTAGCAAGATATTTCGATTGATTTGGGCTCCAATTATATTTCTGTATGGTTTACTTAATATTTTGATAACCAGTAGAAAAATAAATAAATAAAAATGCAGGTTTTTTTTAAATAACCTCATTTGTACATATATATATATATATATATATATATATATATATATATATATTTAAAATTCTGATGTGAACAATACACATAGATAATAAATTAAAGAGAGAGAACAATTTACTAATTTAATTCCATCGGGTTTTTTTTAAGAAAATATTTTCTATTGAGGTCAAAAGAAAGACAGTTTTCGAAATTAGCTGGCATTAGTCCAAAAGATAGAATACCCTGATAATAAATATGGCAATTCTGCCAGTTTTCGTGTTTCTTTGAAATAAAGGTAATTCTTAATAGGAATCTTCGCAATATATATATATATTTTTTTTTTTTTTTTTTGGAAGTAACAATACATAAAGTACATTATAAATAATATAAAAAGAAAATGCCTCTTATACGCTTGATATGATATATTTCAGGATTAATTTCTTGGAATTAATTTTTTTTAAATAGAATGATTTTTAATACTCAATTTATTATTGTAACTTCAGTGTTCCAATCTCTTTTGACTTTAAATGAAACGTTTGGAAATGAATATGCTTATTTAACATAATTTTCACTTTGTTCACTATTTAAAGTTATCATATAAACAGAATCTGCTAAAATCAGTGCTTGAAACCGAGCTTCATCGCATCTCTAGTGAGATGAGGACAAATTTGTAATTAATAGTTTGATAACCAGTAGAAAAAATAAATAAAAATGCAGTTTTTTTTTTTAAATAAAAGCAAATTTATTTGTTTTTATTTAAACAAATGTTTGTTCGAGATAAATTTTTATCACATATTTTATGTAATAAACACATAAAATGCCGATTCACCTCCTGTCCAGATCACCACGTAGATGAGATCTCTGTTCTTGGGCTAACTTATACCGATACAAACACATTACATTTATCGCCTCCTCGCTACAGTAAACTCTATCCAATTCAATTACTTTATATTCGGGTACTTTGCACAAATTCTCCCAGACCTAGAATACTGTTCTCACGTTTTCTAGTTGAGGGCAGTTCACCTCATTCTTTATTTTTTCCCCTCGCAAGTTTGACTATCGCTTCTCTGATCCTATCGACATCTTCACAGTTATTCCATTACTGCTGCTCTACTGAACTGCCATCCATCATTCCTCCACTTCCTACAAGCTTGTAATTATAACTAGCAGTAACTATCCAACATCCTTTCACAGTTCAACTGTAGATTTGCGAATCTGCTTGCCCTCCTCTTTTATTTCATCCAACTCTGTTCTCTGGAGCAGTCTTTTTCACAGTACTTTGAGAAAAAACTTCACTTAAAAAAAAAAAGTCTTATACCACTGATTATCGCAGTGCTGTAAGCTTTATTATCTGTGAATGTGACAGATGCAGCAGTATGGCATTTTGCAGTCTCTCGATTGTGAAATCGATATGAAATGATGTTAGCACTCATTTTGAAAGGATTCAAAATCGGATAAAAAGTGTACTTTAAAAAAAAAAAAAAAAAAAAAACTTGAAACAGATTGCTTCATGAGCATTTATTTTTATTACTTATTTGGACATATGGCAAATGAAATGATTCGGAAAAATATATAAATTTGTCTACAAATAGACTAAAAGGCTATACACAAATCCTGAACAATTTTATAAAAAATTGTTCAGGATACTCATATTACCCTTGGTTTACAATCTATCAAGCTGTAATAAGTACTAAACCATATTGTCCGGTAGCCATTGTGTGTGGGGGAGGGGGGAAAGAATTCATCTCTTATCATTTATATCTAACAATTAGAATTTTTTTTCATATATTTTTTTTCTCAATTCCCAACAACTAATTGTATTATGGAACAGATAATTCCCAAGTTATGTATTAAGTTTAAAGAAAAACACGGCATCTGTGGTCTGAACAAGATGCGTCAGCAAGGTTGAAGATGGATGAGAAAGTACTTCAACTCGCTGACAATGCGCCCTTGTTCAACAAGTAAATGAGGTAACGGTTTGGTGCCTCGGGTTCAATGATCGGAGAGAACCTGCCGATCTATGGGTTCGCATTTGAAAATAATGGTTAGTTGCTAGACTACATAATTAAACTAACTTAATGATAGTTTTAATGAAATACACGTGGATGTACTAAGTGCAAGGATAATTATTGTAAGAGTTATGGATCGTATCATTCGCGAAATATTTTTTTTTAACGATGATTATAAAGTCGGTCGTAATTAAATATTCTACAAACTATTACTCTTACCGTAAACGTGGTTTATTACAAATATCTGAATATTGTTGCTCATAAATATTCTGTGTGTGTGTGTGTGTGTAAATAGGAAGGTTCATAGGATATTTGGCGATGTCTCTGCAAGGTAGTTCTTTATATGTAATCCCTACAGAGCAGTCTCAGTAAATTTTATTTATTGGGGACATACACTCTAGTGAAAATTAATTGCAGTATTCTTTTGACATGAAGAATTTCATTTTTTTTTTTTTATGTTAATAGTGATGCACTTGTTGATATAGTGAAATTTGGAATCCAAACAATTTTTTTTTTTTTTTTTTTTTTTTTTTTTTTTTTTTTGAAATAGAAGCAAGGGAAGTGTGAAACCAGATGTAGGTCAATATTTTTCCTTGAAGAAAAGGGGGAAATGAATAGGCCAAGGACGTCTATTACGATTCTCATTTTCCATTGCACAACTATTCTCTCCCCATATTTAAATTTATTGCCTCGTTATATTCTACTTCTCTTTCAATTTAATTGTGGAAATGTTCTCAGTTGTACTTGGTATCTGTTATGTCACTGCACGCATGCGCCGTATAGAATTTGTGGTATATCTCGCCACTACAGTCTTCGGGCATGGGGAGAAAAATAAGCTTTATAGATCCGAAACAAATAACAATATTGAATAGCAGATACCAAGGCTTACGTTAAATGAGGATCACAAACAAATTGTTGAAATTTTCGGCAGGGGTAATTACTGTTCATATAGAAAGATGGTTGAATTGGTTAAAAATGTATCTGTTTTTACTTCTAAATTTTGAACTACCTAAATAGTTCAAAAGATGGTTCCAGAGTGACTACATCATGATGGCGGTACTGTAAGTAATAGTTTATTATATTCATTTCAAAATTTCTTTCTATCACTTTAATATGAACAGTATTATATAAAATAACATTACCAATAAAAAAATTAGTTTGAAATTTTAATTTATTTTTTTCTAAATGGAATTAATAAATTATTATTTTAATTTGAATAATAGACACCATAAATAAAAATTTGTGTAGCTAATATTTAAATTAAAAATTGCTTAATTAATATTATATTATAATCCTTAGCTTCCAAATTTTTTCTAAAGACGTCCACACATCCCAACGATTTGGTTCAACAAGCTGCAGCATACGAGCCAACGGACATATTTAAATATAGAAGACCAAAAACTATATTAGCCTCCTATAGCGATACATAATCTCCATGCCCATTCAGGGCGAGCAAACTGCTCGTAAATTTTACCCTCACTGTAACCAGGACAGATAGCGGGGAATATGAAAAGCATCTTGCTTCACCCCTAAAGACATAAATGTCAATTGTCAATTAATATTATATGATTCGGAAATTGGATTGATTCATTCAATCCAATACCCTTGGAGGGTAATGGATGGCAATGCTGTAGCCAATGAAGTTCTAACTGAGGCTCGGCTATTGCTGTTACCCTCCTGCCATGATCAGAGCTCTAACTTACTAGCTCAATAACACCTTATCCCTATACACTGCCCTCTACAGATAACGGGGAAGATGAAAAGCATTCTTGCTTCGCCCCTTTAAGCCAGTCCTTATAAGGACTACTTACTTATTAATATTATATGGAATAAGAAAAAAGGCCTTTTTAGGACTTCAAGGGTAGCAAATGGCAATAAGTAATCTATCCACACAGATTTACTTCATTCAGATGACGGGATAGAGGCAAGGACTCAGTCCATCGCCCAGTTCTTATAAGATTAATATTATATTATATTATATTATATTATATTATGCAACAAGATAAATACTGTATAATAAATATTATTATAATAAATAATACAATAAAACAAGATAAATATAATAGATAATATTATAATAAATAAAACAAGATAAATATAATAGATAATATTATAATAAATAAAACAAGGTAAATATAATAGATAATATTATAATAAATCAAGATAAATATATAATAAATAATATTATAATAAATAAAACAAGGTAAATATAATAAATAATACAATAAAACAAGATAAATGTCTCGTCAGTTTGATTGCTATAGTAATAAGTTCAGTTTTAACTTTTTTTTTAAATTGGAAATGAAATATTACATGACAAAATTAGTTTATACTAATTCATGAGTATAAAATGTGAGAGAAATAGTTGTTAGTAAACAATTCCCATTCCTCTTAGAGCATGTAGTAACATCACTAGTTGTCACATTTAATTTTTATCCACGTACTTAATTTGTTTATTAAAAGACTTCACCTCACATTTTTGTATTATTCAATAGGTCCGTGTCTGTGAAGTCTCCTAAATAATTACATAAAAATGAATTGAACATTCATAGGGGGGCAGGTTAACAACTGTCCCTATTTCCGCACTCATTTACCAATAAGATCCATGCTGTGTCCTAGATGACGTCATTATAGGTATTAACTTATGCAAGAACATCGCTTAATATGTTGGATGAAAACATCCTCGCTTGTTGCTGTATTATTCGCGAATTACAAAATATAAATCTAGGTGGCTGGTGATTTACTGCTGATAGATTAGGCAATAGAGAAATGGGTCGTTGTGCTTTACCTGTTAACGTGGAAAAAACTTTAATTCACGTAGGTATTCAAAATATTTTAAATATCTAGGGAGCCAAAACTTACTCCAATAAAAGACAGCTTTAATTTAAAGACGAATTAGATATATATATATATGCGCTCTCAAACTGTGATCATAAGCGCGCATGTCCAAAATAATGAAGCAGATTTTACTTGGAGATTTTTCCCAATTCGACCTATATACTTGATATGTGGGACATGTTATGTTCAATTCCTATAATTTTCTTAATTAGAAAATATTTCTAGTGAAGAAATCGAAATTTAGTAAGAAATATTTTTAGGAAAAATTGAGAAACTATTCCCTGAAAACCTAAAAACCTTTTTTTTATTTATTTAGACCACCTGGGGAGACTAATACATTCACATTCTTTACGAGTCAGGATATTTTGTTTAGGAGTGTGGACGTATAAAAAGATTTACGAGAGGGGGGGGGGGTCTGGAAAGTTCTGATAAACACCTAGAACAAAAATGATATTAAAGAAACTAATATAACCACAAGAAAGAACATACTAGTAGCAGAATTATGAAGGTAACTCATTCCTAGTGTCAATCAACACTTTCCAGACACCCCCCCCCCCCAAAAAAAAAAAAAAAAACACAAACACACACTGAGTTTCTTGGTGTAGTTAGTAATTACGTATCTGAATATTATAAATACATTAAAATTATTATATCGCAGAACGAATATTTTAAAATACGCAGAAAATTAAATAAAAAAAAAGTCATGGAATGGATAATATTCTTTAGTAAATTTAGAATTTGTTTTTGAAAATTTTTAATTATTTAGAAATTGTTTGCACAGGAAATAACATAGTTACAACAGTAACTATGTTATTTCTCAGATGGCCATCTGGTACTTAGATGAGTCTTTTTTATTGAATGAAACTTGTTTAATTTTATGCGAATCACGAAGTGTAAAACAGTTGATGCTACAAGTGATAGACAGTATGCACCTGAAGGAAACCATCACTTAGGCTGTGAAACACACACACACACACGTGTGTGTGTGTGTGTGTGTGTGGACGTCTCCTAGGATATATCAGATATTAAACAAATAATCTTCTAGACAGGATCGTTGCCTCACTTCAGTAGCATGTTGCTATCGAACGCCAGTTGGGTACAAGTCGGTGAATGGCAATTAAATGAACATACAGACAACCAAGAACCTTTGCATGCAAAGGTTCTTGGTTGTGTGTATGTTCAACTTATCGATCAGTCCAAGTTTCTATAGCAAGGCGTCGAACACAGTTTCAGCTCATCTGTAGACGAGTTTCAAGTCTGCTTTTAAACATTAGTGTTCGGATAAATGTGTACTCTGTGAATACCTCAAATTGAGAAGTTCTGTTCATTATTATCACTGTTTACTACTGCTCAGGAGATGGTGAAAAAAATATTTTTTTAAGGATTAACTACAGATTCATTGGGAAAAAAAAGTTCTTATTTCTAAGCAAATACAGTTTTTTAGCTCATTTTTAGTTAAACGAAGATTTCTTTCATAAATCTTTGTTTAAAAATGGAATTACCTATTTTATGATTTGTTTTACATCGTGTAGGATATTCTCAGAATAACTCGCGTTTGTCCTATGTTAAGGAGAATTCGTTCTACAATTGTTCTAGTTGAGTTAAATCCGAAAATATCCGGGGAATTAAAAAGCAATAAACTTTTTTTTTTCATTTTGGATACTAATATTGATCCAATAATACCTTTTTGAGACATATAATCATGTAGATTTCGAAGTGCAAATTAAAGTCGTACATGTATAGTATATATAGACTAGGTTGCAAAAATGTGCGCTAACCAAATGCAGCAGTTGCGACTCTGTATGATTCTATAACTGAAAGAACAATATTTTACTGCACCATATTTCTAGGATCTTGGATCTTTTAGTTTAACGGTTCTCAGCAAGGACGGCAACCTCCCCTAAGAGCAGCTGAAGAAATTTATGGTGATATTTCTTTTGTTACACAGTTTAAGGAGAGCATTCATATCTTCTCTCACTACTCGTTATTCCTGCTTCCTATGCAGGGTCCGCCTGTTACTTAGATGCGACTTCTTAGTATCACTCCCACCCGACCTGCCGCCGGGGGAATATATTTTTTTGACTGAAACAGCGTATGTTCACGGGATGAAAAACGCTAGAAAAACTGGCGGAAAAAACCCTACTGCCCGCGCCCAAGACCGGCTAACTTGGCTATAGCTGAGGAAGATCCTCACGTCTTCGACGGGAATCGAACCTGGGACACTCCTTCCTTAGTCATATGGTTGCGAAGCGCAAAGCCACTAGGCTAACCGCGCGGACAATTTAGAATCTAAGATACAATTTCTTGTAACAGCATTGCAGCAATTTTATGCAGTTTTTTTTTTATTAATATTTCTTTTTTACTTTTGTATTTCTGGTATACTAATAGTTAAAGCTGTAATAGTCCTAAATTAATTTTGAAAATATTGAACTGATCCACTTAAATTTTGAGTTACTGTTAATTCAGATGTCTTCAAATTAGTCTGGAACGAAAATTCCACATGCTGGAATTTTCATTTAAGTGAAATGTAAGGACAAATAAGACATTACTCATTCATTATACAGCATAAATGATGATAATTTATTTAATTTTAATAATATTTCGCCATGTTAGAACAAAGAAAAGTGAAATGCAAAATGCAAGGTTGAACGTGCAATCTGACTCAGCTCTATGCTGTGCAAAAGTGAATTCTTATCCCAACATTCACATAAAAATAATTTTAAAAAAATTGCATTATGGATTCTTGACGCTTTTTCTGGTTGCAATCCCTCCCCCTTTTTTCAATTAATTTCATTAAAACTGAAGAGGATGACATAAAACGCTGATACAGTTCAAGTACCTTAACTGTACTTTAGATTTGAATAACTTGTCAACGAAAAATCAAAAGTTACGTTCACGATCGAGTTTGTTATATTAAGATTATTTAAGATAAGTTTTCTCAAGATTATAGTTTTATTGCTTAAATTTCAATATACTGATTTTTAAAAAAAATATATAATTTTTAAAATGATAAAGTTATCCGTGCCCTTAAACTAATATGAGCTATCTCAAAGTTTTTCTTGTATTAATATAAGAGCTTTCTAATGATTTCAAACTATGTCACTTAAAAGATGAAATTATCGTAATGAAAATATCATTAATCACATTTTGGTAGAAGAGTCGGAACTACAAATTCCAGTACTCCTGGATTTTCAACGTCCTTATAAGGACTGGCTTAAAGGGGCGAAGCAAGGATGCTTTTCATCTTCCCCGTTATCTCTAGAGGACAGTGTATGGATAAGGTGTTATTGAGCTATTAAAGCTCTGATCATGGCAAGAGAGTAACAGCAATAGCCGAGCCTTAGTTAGAACTTCATTGGCTACAGCATTGCCATTCATTACCCTCCAAAGGTATTAATCACCGCATCTCACGGTCGATTCAACTACCGATTTTCAACGTTCTAAAAAAAGAACTGGGCGATGGGCTGAGTCCTTGACTCTTTATCCCATCATCTGAATGAAGAAAATCTGTGTGGGTAAGGTGTTATTGACATAAAAGCTCTAGTGATGGCTGAGTAACGGCAATAGCCGAGCCTCAGTTAAAGCTTCGTTGGCTACAGCATTGCCGTCCATTACCCTTCAAGGATATTAATCACCGCATCTCACGGTCGATTAATCAACATCTCCCCGTTCAAACCCCGTTCTGATTGTCCTTATAAGGACTGGCTTAAAGGGACGAAGCAAGAATGCTTTTCATCTTCCCCGTTATCTGTAGAGGACAGTGTAGGTATAAGGTGTTATTGAGCTATTAAAGCTCTGATCATGGCCGGAGGGTAACAGCAATAGCCAGGCCTCAGTTAGAACTTCACTGGCTACAGCATTGCCGTCCATTACTCTCCAAGCATATTGGATTGAATGAAAATAAATCACCGCATCTCACGGTCGATTGATACACCTCGCCAAAATCGCCGTTCTGATTGTTTTTTGTTTTTTTTAATAGTCCTTATAAGGACTGGGTTAAAGGGGCGAAGCAAGAATGCTTTTCATCTTCCCCGTTATCTGTAGAGGACAGTGTAGGGATTAGGTGTTATTGAGCTATCAAAGCTCTGATCGTGGCAGGAGGGTAGCAGCAATAGCCGAGCCTCAGTTAGAACTTCATTGGCTACAGCATTGCTATATATACATTACCCTCCAAGAGTAGGTGACTTTGTATCCCCCCCCCGTTCTGATTGTCCTTATAAGGACTGGCTTAAAGGGGCGAAGCAAGAATGCTTTTCATCTTCCCCGTTATCCGTAGAGGACAGTGTATGGATAAGGTGTTATTGAACAATTAATTGAGCAATTAAAGCTCTGATCGTGGCAGGAGGGTAACAGCAATAGCCGAGACTCAGTTAGAACTTCATTGGCTACAGCATTGCCATCCATTACCCTCCAAGGGTATTGAATTGAATGAATCAATCATATGTTCGTTCTGATTGTCCTTATAAGGACTGGCTTAAAGGGGCGAAGCAAGAATGCTTTTCATCTTCCCCGTTATCTGTAGAGGACAGTGTAGGTATAAGGTGTTATTGAGCTATTAAAGCTCTGATCATGGCCGGAGGGTAACAGCAATAGCCGAGCCTCAGTTAGAACTTCATTAGCTAAGCATTGCCATCCATTACCCTCCAAGGGTATTGGATTGAATGAATCAATCACCGCATCTCACGGTCGATTGATCCACTCTCACTCAATCCAAACCGTTCTGATTGTCCTTATAGTCTTTATAAGGACTGGCTTAAAGGGGCGAAGCAAGAATGCTTTTCATCTTCCCCGTTATCTGTAGAGGACAGTGTAGGGATAAGGTGTTATTGAGCTATTAAAGCTCTGATCATGGTAGGAGGGTAACAGCAATAGCCGAGCCTCAGTTAGAACTTCATTGGCTACAGCATTGCCATCCATTACCCTCCAAGGGTATTGGATTGAAACATCCCGTTCTGATTGTACGTTTGAACAACCAAATTAAACTTAAAATATGAAGATTGCAAAATGGTGTATTTAAAATATACAATACTGAGTTGAGTTAGTTGGTTTCCTTATTTTATCTCTCATAATATCTTTTAGCCATAAAAAAAACAAAACACACGCTACTTCTGTAAAGAAAATAATATAATAATCATTACTTTAATGCGTCATTTTCCCTATTGCTACTTCATTTAATGGTATTTATGTTGTTCTGGAAATAGTTCATAAATTTCTTTTTGATTTCTATTTAAATAACATTTTACGCCTAGATATTTTATAAGAAAAAAAAAAAATGTTTTTATAAAAAGAGATGAAGACCATAATTTATCTAAAAATGTTTTCTATCTGCCTTTCTTTTTTAATGATAAACATATTCGAATAAAGGCTTCTTCTTTTCTTTTTTTTGTTTTTTAACATTGCAGTTGTCAAAAATGTTGATTTGCTAATGTTTTTTTTTTTTTTTTTTTTTTTTTTTTTGAGAATTAAGCATTCCCGCAAGAATGTTGCTACGTACGTTTGCTCTATAGTACTTAAAGCCAAGCTAACAGTCAACTATACACATTCACTGAATTATTAATTTACGTTTTTCTCCTGTTCTGTGCTGTGATCAAATAATTGAACTGGATTGAAGGAAAGATGTAGAAACAACTCAATAATTAACATAAAAATACTTTTCCTGCCAATAAAACAGGAGAATAATTATAAATTATCATTTATATATTATAAAATTGTGGTTATTATATCTCATGATATTCTATGCATTAAGTTTCTTAAATAAGATGAGTTATATTATTATTATTTCAGAGAGAGAGAGAGAGAGAAAATGTTATTTGAGAGGAAAAAAATAATTGTTTTAATTTTTTTTTAAATAAAAATTCTTTTTTATTCTTATATAATATTTTATAATATAATATATAATAATTATTCTTATATTTCTTATATAATAAAAAAATTCTTTTTTATTATAAAAATTCTTTTAAATAAAATTTTTTAAATAAAAATCAAATATTTTTTTTTATTTGAGAGGATAAAACCATATTATTAAACTGTATAAATGTGATCAGAAGAAATCTGTAAAGGGTGGGGGGGGATCGTCTATCAACCATATTGTTCTCTTCAGGTTAGCATAAAGTATTGCTAGGGAGATTTTTACTTGCAATATTCCAAATACAAGACCTTCTAGGGGACGGTTGTGCAGATTTGAGATTCATGTGGTTTTCGTTGTACAGGCGAGAAGTATTGTCATGAACGGATGCAGGATTCATGTTTATTGGAGACTGGGAAAGTTTGTACCATGAAATGCTAAAGATTCAGCCCCCAAAAAGAAAAAGATAGTGCTGAGCGGAAATCGAAATATTATCAAAAGTAAAGAGATTACGAGAAATAAGACGGGGCATTATTTTGGTGGCGTTGAAGATTATTCTCACTAGACTATTCTTATTCCACCAGGTATTATAAGATAGAAGAAGAAGCCGCCTGAATGATTTCACCATTACAAGGTTTGTCCAATGAAGGAGGGGTGTAGATTGGATTTATGAGTGAAATGTGGTGCAATAGAAGAACCCTCCCTGAAGATTTCTTGGAACAGGAAGAAACTAATCGAGGTATCGAAGTTAATGGGAACCAAAAGAGCACTCATGGAAGACCTTATAAAGAGAATGCGCAAGATGGTAGGACACATATTAAGAGGATCAGCAGGGAAGACATCTGTGGAAATACTTGGAGGGAAATTAGAGGGAAGAAGATCTCCTGGTAAACCAAGAACTTCTTGGGATGATGTTAAGAAATGAATGGGTAACAAAGAGCAAAATAATGGCAGAGGATCGGACACTCTGGCGTACCATATTGCTAACCTCCAAATTGAAGGACTGTACAGGAGAATGAATGAGAAGTGAAAACACAGAGCACTTGGATATTCCAGTATTGACAAAGAAATCTCAAGAGGGGGAACCATCTACTGGGACATTATTGAACGTCCCGAGAGGAAACTGGCAACCCATTCGCAGAGGACTAAAGACAGCCCATGAGATGATAGCTTCATAAGTATATTTTTATGTCACATCCAATCGATTGTCCTGAAAATGTCAAGAATAACAACGTAATTTTCTTTAATTCTTTCCACTGCTTATGTTCAAGGTAGATAAGATACACTACTCAAAACAATTAGGAAATATTTTGGTTTTCTTAAATTATAAAGAAATAAAAATAATTTACAAATGTAACACATTTATTTTAAAATATTCTTAATATACAACGGTATAGAACACGCAACTGCGCACAAAATCATGCTAAAACTTGTCAAAACGTGTCTTAGCCATATTAGCATGTGGGGGGGGGGGGTATAAAAGCGTGGTTTGTTGCGCTCACTTCCACAGTGCATAATTATCACTTCAATTGTAAACTTGTGTCACCTACCACCCATTATTTTGTTAAAAATGGCAGAGCAACATGATATCCTGGAATCTATGGCTTGGAGAGCCATTGGTCGATTAGAAGCTGGATAAACGCAGTGTCGTGTATCTCAAAGAGTAATTTTACAACTTTGGAATCGTTTTCTGGAGACGGGAAATGTTTGCTGAAGACAAGGTCAAGGTCGTCCATTATCAACAACTTTAAGAGACGATCAGTATTTGCCATTACTTGCCAAAAGAAATCGAACATTTAACGTAACACAACTTTGAAGCGAACTTGCTGCAGCAACAGGGAGGCTGATATCGACACAGACAGTACGAAATCGTCTTCATATCATAAGTTTATATGCTCGATGATCAATGGTTTGCATTCCACTTACTGCAAATCAAACAAGAGTCCGAAGAATTTGAGCACAGGAACACCGCAATTGGACAAATGAGGATTCGGCTCGTGTACTTTTTAGTGACGAATCCAGGTTCAGTCTGCAACGATATGGAGTGAAAGCGGAACAAGAAATAATCCACAGTTTGTTCGTGAAAGACCACAACATCAAGGTGGGAGTTTGAGCTCTATTTTATCAGAAATTAAAATATCCTCCTATTGTTTTGAGCAGTGTAAATTAGAAAATTTGCAATGGAATAAGAATGGCGGAATCCATATTGACCATCACTAATTATTGTTGTGCTACCAATTGGTGAAAAAGCTAGTTGTTAACGGATTTCTTCATTCTTTTTGACAGGACTGAGGTAAGGGTATAAAATTTTGGTAGTTGACTTTTATTTCTCTCTCTCTCTCTTATTTATTTATTACTTTTTTCAAGGATCGCTTGCTTCCACTCTTGATAGATATCAGATAGGCATGACAGCTTAAATAGATTCTATGGGATGGGTGTTAAGTGTCAGTTTTGCGCACATTTGAGGAGGATACCATCCTCCTCAAATTTCTAGTTAGAAAGTGAAAATCTGTTCTAGATAACGAGGCTGAACATTTTACTAATTCTTCCTTTCCCCCCACCCAATCCAAACCCAAATGCTAGCGATTAGTCACGAAAATTTTAACTTTTAAAAGCTTACATTAGAGTTTCCGTAGCTCAGTCGGTATAGACGAAGCCCTTTGGTCGAAAAGACCTGGGTTCGATTCCCATTCGTGACGTGAGGAACCCTTATCTGGTCTCTTTCCACAAAAGGTGAATTAGCCAGTGTCATACGGAGGTGGTGTGTGTGTGTGGGGGGGGGGGGTTTACCGGGAAACTCGGGTTTTTCTTCAACGTAACACGGGCAAACTGACCTACAGACAGGACACTCCGGAAATAAGGATTGACCGACCTATTCCGTGGGATTTCCGGTTTCGAATCGTAACAGGCCACTAGGCCTAATACGTAAGAAGAAAAGTTTACGTTCTTGAGATTTCTGAAGAAATGCAACTGAATCTAGATCAATGTTTCTTAAACTGCCTTCCGAGGAACCCCGAGATTTCCCAAAAGCTTTTAGGAGTTACCCGTAGCATAGATATTTATAACTTGAATTTAATGTAAATTCTGAAAAAGTACAAAAAATCTACAGTGAATGGGGAAAAATACACTTTTTTTTTTTTATTAAGTTGACTTATTTGTAGAATAGTTATGTTAATTATTGGTAATATTAAGTATCATATTGTTCGTTATTATTGTCCGCGCAGTTAGCCTAGTGGCTGTGCGCTTCGCAACTATATGCTTCGGGAAGGAGTGTCCCAGGTTCGGTTCCCGTCGAAGACGTGAGGAGCTTCCTCAGGCATAGCCCTACTGCCCCCTCCCCTCTTGGGAGGGGGCAGTAGGGTTTTTTCCGCCAGGTTATCTGGCGGTTTTCATCCCGCAAGTAGGCAAACCGACCCCGTGGACATACGTCTCTACATCCAAAAATATAACCCCCCCCGAGCGGCAGACTAGGCGACAGGTACTAACAAGTAGTCACATCTAAGTAACACGCGGATCCTGCATAGGAAGCGGGAATAACGCGTAGTTAAAGAAAGAAGATATGTTTGTTATTATTTTTTTTATTAATATTACATATATGATATTTGTTATTAAAATATTTTACAGGTGAGAGTTCGTTGTCCTAATTATTTTGTGATATTTTCTGAAAAAAAACTTAATAGGAGATTTCCAAAAAAAAAAAAAAAAGTTCAAAAGTCTCAGAAAGCTTAAACACTGCTCTAGATTATACCGTGTTTGAACGATGTAAGTGCTTGAAGTGCCTAGAGCGGTTACTTTTTCCCCTCCTATCTTCCCCTCCCCACCACTATATGCTATGTGATAACCACTGTATGTTAATGGCCCTCGCTTAAAAAAAAAACTACCGGTTCTTTCTGTGCACAACTTTTATAGCCTCTTCATCCACGTCCCTCTGCTCATCCACACATTGTCTTCAGTATAATATAATGTATCTTAATGATGGTCAAGTTTATTGTCATATACAAAAAGATATTTAAAAATAAAGTAATTTTTATGATGAACTCTCCTCCTTATGATTTTTTATGAAGATATCCGACTTTCTGTTGAATTTCATTATTTAATTTTTTTTGGTTCTTCAGTTTTAATCGTTTCATGTAGTGATCCCAAACTCCAAATTAATTTTAAAAACATTCATTTCAATTGTTTTAATTCAAAATGAATTGGCATCAATGATTTCTTGTTGGATGAAACGATTACCCAATATGCAACAACAGAAACTACGAAGCGAGTTGCGGAATATCAAAATTAAGTATTTTACTTTCTACCTTTTTCTTATGTATCTTTTTTGTTTAAAAGTATTCTACTTTAGCTTCCCCAAAATAGTTTAATGAACAGTGATTATAAAGTAAAAATTCAATAAATGAACCATTAGTATCAATGTAGGTGGTAGTGGCACACCATTAAATCGCGCATAGAAAATAAGTCTATCTTGTGAGAATAAATAGCAGAGTATTTATATTTATAGAGAGGATTGATTAATTCAATCCAATACCCTTGGAGGGTAATGGATGGCAATGCTGTAGCCAATTAAGTTCTAACTGAGGCTCGGCTATTGCTGTTACCCTCCTGCCATGAACCGAACTTTAATAGCTCAATAACACCTTATCCCTACACTGTCCTCTACAGATAACGGGGAAGATGAAAAGCATTCTTGCTTCGCCCCTGTAAGCCAGTCCTTATAAGGATATAAGGACATTTCCCAACCGGAGGACTTCCAGGGTAATAAATGGCAATGCTGTAGCCAATGAAGTTTTAACTGAGGCTCGGCTATTGCCGTTACCCAGCCATGACTAGAGCTATTTAGCTCAATAACACTCCATCCACACAGATTTTCTTCATTCAGATGACGGGATAAAGAGTCAAGGACTCAGTCCATCGCCCATTGCAATGCTGTACCAATGAAGTTTAACTGAGGTTCGGCTGTTGCTGTTACCCCCCCCCCCCTCCCATTGGGCGCTGAGATTCGAGAGTTTTGAGTTCGCTCTCTTAAGGTTTTTGTCTTAAGGGAGCAATTTGAGTCTCCGAGGGAAGTCTTCTCCGGCACGGCCCGCTGAGGGGCTTTGTCTGTGAATGCTTTTCTTCGGAATTTGAGCGGTTCTGCTCGGTGGTGGGGGAGCCCGTCGCTGAGTGGAACCAACGCTGAGATATGGAAGATCTTTCGCCCACTATGGAGTGGCCTAGAGGTCGTCTGAATTTTTTTGAGTTCACCTTTACTTAAACAGTCAGTGATTAATACCCTTGGAGGTTAATGGATGGCAATGCTGTAGCCAATGAAGTTCTAACTGAGGCTCGGCTATTGCAGTTACCCTCCTGCCATGATCAGAGCTTTAATAGCTCAATAACACCTTATCCCTACACTGTCTTCTACAGATAACGGGGAAGATGAAAAGCATTCTTGCTTCGCCCCTTTAAGCCGTCCTTATAAGGATTTCCCAATCGTAACAAATAGGAAATACGATTTCTAAAAATTCATTTCTACCCTATTGATTCCAATTGGAATCACTAACTTTCTTGGCTTTCATAGCCCATATTACGTGGCGAATGATTCCAGTTCTGAAATGATTCATTGAAAATGAATCATTTCAGAATTGGAATATCCTGAAATGTATTTTTCAGAAAAATACTTGATACTCTTGCTTTTTTAGACCTAAAGACAAAATAAATAGAAAAAACTTTTTTTTTTTCACTTGGAAAAAAAAAATCAGGTCAGAAAGGAAATAGGTTAGCCGTTCCCAGAAACTTTCATTCTCCAACCTGTCAGTTTTGTCCTTAGCAAGGTATAAAGTATTTATTTTAATCTGTGTAAAGAAAGGGAAAAAAAATTCTGAAACAGAATTTATTATGATTAAAATAAAGTACATTAATTTTTTTCCTAAATAATGTGATTAACTTTATTATTGAAAAATATTTAAGGTTGTTAAAAATCTCTGAATGCACCAGGACGCAAAGAAATGTAGTTCAAATTTAATGCTCCAATTTAATGAATGAATTTTAATAATTAAATATTATTTTTTAGTCGGCTAATTTCTTTACCAATCATAGATAAGATGTTTGTTCTCTAGCGAGCCAATACTAAATTCCTTGTTAAGCAAGACACGTCGCTAACAAAGGAAAGAGAGAATATTACATCCTTATACGATGGCAGCATATATTCATCCTATCACAATCTGTCAACTAAACGTGTGTTAATTCCTGTACCTCTTACACCCTTTTATCATCACTATTGAACTGTCTAAGAGTGCTTATTCAGTTTTCGGTGTGTTCCTGCTTGTTCGCTTCTAACTTCCATATCTGGAGGCCACTCGACCATTACCTGCGTTTGTTAGACCACCCAGTATTAGTCATTTTTGTTTCCTGGTGTCACAAATAGTTTTCTTTACAATTGACTACAAAATCAGTTTTGCTTCACTACGTAAGGACGTTTGCTGATTTGGTATTGAAGTGTTTAAAAAAGGACTCCCCCTGGTGGTGTTCCAGCGTTTTGAAGAACTTAAAAAAAATCATTTGAATGTGTAATAGAGCAAAACGGTGATTTGGAAATGACTAATACTTTAGGCTTTTAAAACAGTTGTTTTTGAGTACTTTACTTTGCTTAAAATCGTTCAATGAAAACAAAATGCACTCTTCTTGTCGTTTTTTATTATTTTTATTTTATTCCTTGTAAAGAGAAGTCTTGGAAAACTTTAAATATTCAGTTTTATTGATGTATACACTGATCTGCTTTAAAAGTTTTCCTAATTTAGAAATTACAATTTTATATAAATGTTTCTAACTAAACTTACTAAATAAAGTCATCTACGCATGCAGAAATTCCATTCTGTTGAGAAACACGTACTAAAGAAAAATTAACATCACTGTGAACAAACATGTTTTGAATTATTACAAAAGAATTCGCAAATGCTGTTCCTTTATAAAAATACGAGTTTTTGAATTATTTCTGTTGCATGACGTCAATGATTATTTTATGGCTATTTTTACTTTCAGCTTTTATATCTGCTTGAAAGAGAACACGAGAGAAGTATGCAATGCTAAAAGAGAAAAAACTAAATAAAGTTTGTATTTGCTCTAAGCCTAACAATGGATAAACGCAATCAATGACGTTTGCTAATTAAAAAAAAAAACTCATTTGGTCTCATAGGAGAATTACGCTTTGAAATGTGATATTATATGTGCTTCTCTTGATTTTCTTATTTTAAGCGCTAAGCAAAACATGCGTTTAACTATCCTAGACCATTTAAATATCAATATAAAAATAAAAAGGTGTATTGTCTTATTTTAGAATTTACAAAAATATTTGAAGTATTTTAATTTTGAAATAAATATTAACTTAACATATAATATATCATTAATTATTTTTAATAAAACACATTAAATTACATGGATAAATCAGTAAAGTATATAATAAGAATCATGCATGCTATTTCTACGGTGAATGAACTGTTTCAGGAATTTCAAGTGACACGTGATTCTTTCCAGTAATCAGATGGGTCAGTAACGTGCATGAATCTTTACTTTTAGGTGGGATGTAATTCGTAAGAGAAGGTTATTTACGAATTTAAAGTATTTTAATTTCATTTTCAGTTACGGTTTTCACATATTGCATAAGGTTTATAGCGCCCACCTAGTGGCTTAATTTTTTATCTGATTATATTAAAAAAAGAATAATGAAGCTATTATGATGTATAGGAAGTGAATCTGAAATCATTACGTCTAAAGCGACATCATGCAGTGGAAACTAGTAACAGAAATCATGACGAAATAAACTAGTTTTCACTTCGTTCTACTTCTATATTTCCTTGAAATAATTTCAAATATTTAAGTCATTAGGAAACTAGTTGAATCTCGTTAAGAACCAAATAAAGATTATTACTCTATACCTGAGGTGTCTCTATCTTTTGCATTAAAATATAAATACGAAGAAACAGATTTAATTTCACTTTCTTCAATAGACATTGCAGCTGTAGCGAATGCCAGAGGGAGGGAAATATCCCGACTTTTCCTTAAGAGAATATGATTCATAAGTACTTCAAGGTTTTCGGTGCACGTAACTGCACAATACAGGAAAAGTGCTAAGTGGAGAAGAAGCGATTAAGTTTATGTCTTCTCCTAAAGTTTTGTATACTGTAGTCGGCAATGACACATCGCTTATAATATTTGAAAGTTAGTAAATAACCCAAGGGATACTATGAGGTCATCAAGGGGAATAAGAACTGGAACATGATACTTGTTAACCTTGTAGTCTAGAAATTCATGTTTTTTAGTGGTACTCAACTACAAAAAATCTGTTTTGATTGCTTTTAACTTGTTTTTCTTACCTTCTGCTAAGATATCACTTCAAAGTGGTGTCTGAATAGAAAAAAAAAACATCTTCCTCCCCCCTTCAACTTGTTTATTATAGCATTTTGACTATTTTGTGACTGCCTAACTAGCCTTCAGGGTTTGTTTGAGTCATATGACTAAACGAAGGATACATGCAACCTTTTTCAAAGTCAGGACATATTAGGATAGCTTGATTATCAATATGACTTATCTAAAATATAATGTAGTAAAATTTTGTTTAGACGAATATTTCATCTTAAGAAATAACTGATGTTGTTGAGTATGTACTATTTTCAAATATATTTAAAGGCTTGCTATAAGGTAAAACATCATTTTAGGATCATGCTTAAAGGATCATCTTATAAGTCGATCCCTGAAAGTGCAGACTGCATAAGTACGTTTCCATTATTATCCTCATAACTCCAGGCTCATAAAATCCTAAACACACATTCTGTCATGCTCTACTGAGAATGCGAGACCTATAATGCGATATACGTGTATTTATATTACGTAAGAATACTAATGAGAATAAGTCATTATCTTTTATTATTTATTACCTTTTAAGGTCGGTATAACATACCTGGAATGATGTACAAAAATACAGTAACCAAACAGTCAAGATTGCTGTTAATATTTACGTCGCTAAAGTCATGTTTCGTCAAAACGTGCACACGCATATAATGACGTCAGAATATTACTCAGGATTTGTTTATATTATGGTGGCATTTAATGTGACATCATTAGATTATTTTCAGCATCTTGGTAATTGCTTTGCTTGACTAAAATATGATGACGTCATAAGGCTTTTTTGTGAAGTAAAGTAATATTCAAGACGCTTATATGATGAATAGAATTTATTAAAGTGATACTGCATTACTTGTGTGTTCAAAACTACCATTTTCACTTCATGACTTGAGAGAACAGAATGTCATACTTTTTTTTTTTTTTTTTGTTTCAGTCACGAATTTGGATGTTCCGAAGGCATAATAATAATAATGTATCTTTCTGGGCGGAGTTTATAACAACAGGTGTTCCCTAACTCAGAAAACGCTGGTGTAACCTTGAATCTACATTAGAACCAACATAGCACGTCTATTTCGAAGTCCTTGACATTTGGCCTGTCTACTCGTATTGTAGGAGTTTGGTGAAGAGAACCACTTTTGCTTCTTATTGCAGTCATGCGCACATAGGAGAACCGTTCCAGATGTCAGTTTTGTAATTTTGAGTTAAAAAAAAAAAAAAAAGGAAGGGGGGGGGGTACTTTAACAAAAATGTGTAGGACTTTGGAAGATGCTTTCTTTCTTGTTTCTTTATTTTGTGGGTTTCGGTTTTAACTTTTGCTCTCTCTCATTTTTTTTCCCTTAACTAATTTTAATAAAATTCAGTTTGCAAATTAGGCATAATACTCTGGCTCAGAGAAGCTTCAGTAGCATCTAAGCTGTTCACCTTTTAACCCTGATAACCTCTTCTAGGCATATTCTCTACCAATTTGCAATAAAGATTTAGATATTTTATATTTCCTCCTCGCCATATTTACCTGTCAAGCTCCTGTTAAACGGCCACACCCAACTTTCTGATATCTTTTGTTGGGTTCAAATCTGGACGTTGGACAGGTCAATCAAGTTTTTGTACTTCTTTTTCATCACTTTCTACACTTCGAGGCGTGCTGTCATTCCGTTGTGATAATTATTCGGATATTTTATACCATTTTTCCTTCAGGATGACCATCAACCCATGTACCGTTGTTGAACACGCTAGTCTGTTCCACATCCGACGTTCCAGTTCATCACCAAAGTGTTTCATTGGTTAACGTCAGGACTTTGTGCACGTCATCCGTTATTTCCTCAAACCATATCATTATTAATAGCCTTTGCAGTATGACATGATGAGATATGGATATGTTGCATGTTTATTGGCATCGAATTCATACCCTGTTTCATTATTACATTACAGCCAACAGTAATAACGCGTCTCATAAATTTTTATTGAAGGCAACCATGGCAGTGAGCCACTGTGTCTTATGTTTGTTTTTCGAGATGAAAAACCAGCTTCGTGTGAGAACAGCTAACTCGCCTCCAAATTGAAGGGATTCGAGCCTAGATTCTTTCTACCGAAAGTCATCGTCGTCACCTATGAGTAACGAGAGCTACGGAGGCTCTTGTACCTCAGTATCCGACACATTCACACTCCCTTATCTAGTACGATGTGGCGCAATTCATGGACTTTCAGTGCGCCCTGTTCCGATGTTTGTTCCATCAGTGTCGTCTCCACTGCTAATTATCATGGTGTAGTTTAGGAAATGTGGAGTTTCTTATCTGGAAAGTGCTAGGTCCGAGGATCTTTTATAATAATTTGTAGTAAAGCTTATTTAACCGGTATTTTCATATTTTAATTCGGACTTTTCATACTTCTGTTTTCATAGCTTTTTGTTTAAATTTGTAATATGATATATTACAAAGAATAAATATACCTAATATTTTACTACAATCAATATTGAATATATATAAAGATAATGAAAAGTTGTCTGAAAAACAATTATAAACCAAAGAGTAAAACAGGGATGCCCTCTGTCTCCAACACTTTTCAATATTTACATTAATGAAATATTAATAAAGTGGAACACCTTAAACAATCCAGGTATAGAAATTTTCCGGAATAACAAAATAAATACGCTATTATTTGCAGATGATCAGATAATAATATCAGATAAGGAAGACAATTTACAAATAGCAATATATAATTTAAATATTATAGTAAAACAGTTTGGAATGAAAATTTCCATAGATAAAACTAAAACAATGGCATTTTGTGGACAAACTCCAGTTAGAAGCAAAATAATGATTGATAATAAAATAATAGAACAGATAAATACTTTCAGTTATCTTGGTGTGAAATATCATATGAAGGAGAAAAAGGCATAAAATTAAAAACTTCAAACTTTTTACAGATTATAGACCTGATAAATAGAACACTCAACCCAAATATAGTACAAAAAGAAACGCGCTTGAAAATATACAATACTTTAGCAGTGCTCACATTATTATATGGCAGTGAAATTTGGGCAATAAACAAACAAGATAAACAAAGAATAAAAACAAGTGAAATGAGATTTATGAGAAGAACTGCAAAACATACATTATTAGATCAAAAAAGGAACGAAGACATTTTAAAAGAACTAAGAACAAAATCAATGGAAGAAAAACTAAACAATTATAAGCAAAAGTGGATTGAACATGTAAACCGAATGGCCAACACCCGACATCCTAAACAAATACTAAAATATAAGCCAAGTGGAAAGAGAAGGCAGGGTAGACCTCAAAAAAGGATATTGGATGGATAATGAGACCGGAACAACAAGCCAATATGGTCTATATCGGTAATTAGTGTTATGATGATGACTTTTCATACTGCTAATCTGAATCCTACGTGGTAATTTTTGAACGTCTGGTTAATCACAATTGAAATTTCCAAACCTTTCTGAATATCTCATCAATTGGTTTTAGCTGAAATGATACCTTCATATTTCCATTAGTGATAATGTCGCCTAGAGATGATTTTGCATGAATTTTTTTTTTAACCATTGTCACGAATTCAAAGACCACATCCTAGGATAAAGTATCTTTGGAAGTATGGCATTCACATGTCTAAGTTTCCTTCTAAAATAAGCAGTTCTCTCCAATATTTTTTCAACACATCTTCAATGGCATACTTTCTACATGATACCAGTCGGTTTCGATGGAACCCTTTGATCAAGGCTTTTCAGTCAAAGGTAAGTTAACCGGTCTTATACGTGTTCACAGAGGTTTTTTTCCTTCCTGGAAACTTGAGTTTTTCTTCCTTGAAAATAGGGAAGAAAAAATTGCTATCCCACCAACCAGTAGGTTGAGGAGACACAAAAATATTACGCAACATCATTAAAATTCACTCACCGTTAATCTAAACTGTGAAGCAATAAATGATTCTCTCATGTTAATCACAGATAGCAATAAATAAGACAGTAAAACTATCTTTAATTTACCTGATACCTTCTAATAAGAACGACACAGAACACATATACGCCTGAAATGAAGCTGGCTTATTATGGACCCGCTAAAATAAACATGCATTAAGCGATTTAAGAACCCCCCCACCACCACCTAACCAAGTGTGTTCTGTTAGTGTCAGATTGGGTGGTAAGTTATTGTTTGTTGAGGTCAAAAACACTTTTGAACGATCCTCAAAAAAAAAAAAAAATTGTAAAATGTCCATTGTTTCTAATTGGATCACATTTTTTTAAATAGAATAGTATTTGCTAAAGGCACAGCATATTTTTTTTTCTTTCTAAAATTTAAAACAGACTGATAAAGGTTATCAATAATGCCTGTAATTTGGACTATGGGCAGGACTATAATTAGTGGGTGTCTCTGGAAATATCACCTCATTTATATGGCGAAGGAAATATTGTTTTAGCAAACAAAACAAAAAAAAAAGTCAAAGGAACCATGCAGGAGATAATAACAGAGATGTCACATAGTCAAATATGAGAAATATAGGAATGGGAAAGGTGACTGAAAGAGTCTAAGTTGATAAAATGACAACTTAAGTGTTATGTTGTGATAAGAACGCCAAAGATGATTAAGAACCATATGATCTAAAGGCAGATTTAGAATTCTGAAGTGTGCATTGTAGATAAAGTACGCTCCTTTGGAAACGTTATCACACTAAAACAACATAAACCTCATCGAGCAATGATAATCATATTTGTCCATTTTCCTTCGAGTAGTTCCTTTTCTGCTTTATTTATTTGTTCTGAAACTGAGAACATTAAATGCAAAATTAATGGAGTTATTATATAGTCCTTATAAGGACTGGCTTAAAGGGGCGAAGCAAGAGTGCTTTTTATCTTCCCCGTTATCTGTAGAAGACGTAGGGGTAAGGTGTTATTGAGCTATATATAAAGCTCTGATCATGGCAGGAGGGTAACAGCAATAGCCGAGCCTCAGTTAGAACTTCATTGGCTACAGCACTGCCATCCATTACCCTCCAAGGGTATTAATCACCGCATCTCACGGTTCTTAAAAGAACTGAGACTTTTTTCAGTCGTCCTGCCGCATCTCATGGTCCTTATAAGGACTGGCTTAAAGAGGCGAAGCAATAATGCTCATCTTCCCCGTTATCTGTAGAGGACAGTGTATGGATAAGATGTTATTGAGCTATTAAAGCTCTGATCATGGCAGGAGGGTAACAGCAATAGCCGAGTCTAGGTGACAACTTCATTGGCTACAGCATTGCCCTTCAAGGGTCGCATCTCACCGTTCTTAAAAGAACTGGGACTTTTTTCAGTCGTCCTGCCTCATCTCATGGTCCTTATAGTCCTTATAAGGACTGGTTTAAAGGGGCGAAGCAAGAATGCTTTCATCTTCTCCGTTATCTGTAGAGGACAGTGTAGGGATATGGTGTTATTGAGCTATTAAAACTCTGATCATAGCAGAAGGGTCACAGCAATAGCCGAGTCTAGGTGACAACTTCATTGGCTACAGCATTGCCATCCATTACCCTCCAAGGGTATTAATCACTGCATCTCCGCATCTCATGGTTCTTATTCTTATAAGAACTGGGCGATGGACTGAGTCCTTGACTCTTTATCCCGTCATCTGAATGAAGAAAATCTGTGTGGATGGGGTGTCATTGAGCTAAAAAGCTCCAGTCATGACTGGGTAACGGCAATAGCTGAGCCTCAGTTAAAGCTTCATTGACTACAGCATTGCCATTTGTTACCCTGGAAATCCTAAAAAGGACTTTTTCAGATCCCGCATCTCATGGTCCTTAGTCCTTATAAGGACTGGCTTAAAGGGGCGAAGCAAGAATGCTTTACATCTTCCCCGTTATCTGTAGAGGACAGTGTAGGGATAAGGTGTTATTGAGCAATTAAAGCTCTGATCATGGCAGGAGGGTAACAGCAATAGCCGAGCCTCAGTTAGAACTTCATTTACTACAGCATTGCCATCCATTACCCTCCAAGGGTATTGGATTCCCTCCATCGCCCGTTTCCGCATCTCATGGTCCTTATCCTTATAAGGACTGGCTTAAAGGGGCGAAGCAAGAATGCTTTTCATATTCCCCGTTATCTGTAGTGGACAGTGTAGGGATAAGGTTATTGAGCTATTATTAAAGCTCTGATCATGGCAGGAGGGTAACAGCAATATCCGAGCCTCAGTTAGAGCTTCATTAGCTACAGCATTGCTATCCATCACCCTCCAAGGGTATTGGATTGAATGAATGCATCTCATGGTATGAACAAGTTAGATTTTAAGTAATGTTAAAGTCCATTTCAAAATATGGTGTACTATGCTTTTCTAATGATACTTTTACTGACACTATATTTCATGCTTGATAATAGACACATCTGCTTTTATATTACATTTGCCAATGGAAAAATTTAATAAATATCTAGAAGTGAAAGCTACATTAACTGTTTCCATTTTTGACGGTTACTATGGCGACAAAGCATTTGGTAGATTTTAGTTAAGCAAAAGCGGAAATTAACCGAGAAGACAAGCCAGCATCTCTCGTCTCTTCCTCTCACGCAATTTTTGACTCGCTTCGGAGAAAGGCAGCTGACTTCGAGGTTTCGATCCATTAACAATCTGTAACTTCCTGCTTTTATGCCGTTCACGTATTTTATCACCGGGTAGACTTTTAACTATTATTTCTTTCGCTTTTGGAGATAATGGATTTTGCTTTCGTTTTTCTCTAGTTTTAGGTAATAAATATTTACAGAAAACCCTAAAATCTACTCTTTACTGTAGAAAATAAATCGCAGGTCTAGAAATTTGCTTCTAGTAATGTGGCAGCAAATAATTGCCAGTCGTTATGTTGTTAGCATTTCACATTTTTGTTATGATTACCTGCTGACCTGTATATGTTTCTTCTGCAATCTTTATATGTTACACAACAAGGCATCCACGTGTGAAAAGAATAATCGATGGTATCATACAGCAGAACTGTGTTCTAATGAAAACAGTAGTGCTCACGTACTCTAAAACAAACGATGTTTATGGATTAGACACTACTTTAATATCCAGTTCATTAACCTCGTATACAAAATAAAATAAGGGAAGTACGGATGCAAGCTATTTGAGTAAAATGCGTACTTCGTATAACTCCATTTATTTATTGAATTACAATATCATATCATAATTTATTACATTCAGAATTTGTTACAACACTAATATTATAGCAGCATTTATATTTTGCATTTAATTTTATACATTTATTTATTTTAAATATACATGTACATGCTGATTGTCCTTAAAAGGGCGAAGCAAGAATGCTTTTCATATTCCCCGTTATCTGTAGAGGACAGTGTAAGGAAAAGGTGTTATTGAGCTATTAAAGCTCTGATCATGGCAGGAGGGTAACAGCAATAGCCGAGCCTCAGAACTTCATTGGCAACAGCATTGTCATATATTACCCTCCCTGGGTACCAATTTTAGTCGCCTCGTACGACATGCATGGGCTACAGTAGCTATTCTTATCCCGGCCACCACACGGGATTACCCACCTCTTTACATTTATTATTATTTTAAATTAAGTTCTTGAAAGAACTGGGCGATGGACTGAGTCCTTAACTCTTTATCTAAAAAGCTCGAGTCATGGCTGGGTAACGGCAATAGCCGAGCCACAGTTAAACCTTCATTGGCTATAGCATTGCCATTTGTCACCCCGGAAGTACTAAAAAGGACTTTCTTCTTAGCAGCCTTATAGTCCTTATAAGGACTGGCTTAAAGGAGCAAGAATGCTTTTCATCTTCCCCGTTATCTGTAGAGGACAGTGTAGGGATAAGGTGTTTTTGAGCTATTAAAGTTCTGATCATGGCAGGAGGGTAACAGCAATAGCCTCAGAACTTCATTAATACCTTATTAATTTGACGTACAACAACTTTCCAAGGGTATTAATTACCGCACCTCACGGCCCACCATCGTGATTCACTTAATCATATTACTTAGTTGAAAATTATATGAAACCTTTAAAGGTGTATGCATAATATTTTAGATTTTTGAAAAATTTAATCATAATTTATTATATAATTATTTAGAAAAATGTTTAAAATTACAAATAGTATGTGGTTATTTTCTCTTTTCACACTTTTCTATGTTATTTATTTTATAAATATTGAAAGGTTAGTACAAATTTGATTTTCTACTGTGAAACTGAATACATCCAAGATCAATAACATTATCTCTGAGTAAAGTATCAGAAAAATACAGTTATTGTCATAATATTTTTGCTTACCGCTGGCAGGGCAGTAAATATTTTGTCAGTTTTTATAAATAACTTGGTTTTAGACATTTTATAGATTTTTCAGTCAGCAATTATTAAGACAGCTGCCTTATTTTGGAACGGAAACGTAAATGTCATATTTAAAAGTTCATTTGTTAGCGTAGACTATTTAAGTGTCGAGTCTGCGCATGCGCATTTGACAAACATCCGTTTTAGGCTTAACTTCTCATAAATGAAACAACTCAGTGACTCGTAAAACAAAATACACAGAAGAAACGTGTGTTTCGTGCTCATGGAGCTTACACTTTCGAGCAGTCTTCTATTTTCTTACTCTCCGATACCGGTTGACACACGGATGTTGTAAACGTTGTCCCTGACCACTTTAAGTAGTAGCGAAACCTGACTTAAAGTCCCTGAACTGAGGGATTTACTTGCATATTTCGGGTCGTTGAAGGGCCTTTGGCACAAGCAATCAAAGTACAGATTCCTCAGGGCGAACACAATTTCAGCAAACAAGCCACCCTGCCCCTGGGTTTCACTCGGGGGACAGCTACCGTTAACACTGTCCTTGAATCACGCTCGTCACATGACGTACAAGGTGAACAGTCTCGATGACCTGAGCTGCTCTTGTGCCATGCAGTTGGCAGATGTCCTTATGACTACCTAGATTAACTAGACTAGTCTGATACGTGTGGACGCCTCTTGTCTTTCGAGATCTAGATTTCGTGTTTGCTCAGGTACAGACCTCAAGACTCCTGTGGACGTAAGTGTATGTTTTAGCAATTAGGCATGTAAACGCTACTGATTTTCTAAAAATATTTTAACTTATTTAAAAAAAAAACAATTTTACGATTCAGTAGACTTCTGGCTTTGGTAGATTGATCAACAACCATTAACGATATTAGGTTTTATTTACGCGAGTATCTTGCGCTAGTTATATAATTTAACGACAATACTACGCATATGAATTATGTTTTAATTCATCTGTGTACTGAACAACGCCTTGACAAGTTAATTGTGTTATATTTAAAAAAGTATTTCGTACAATGCATTATATCAATAAGACAACTCCTTTTATTTTTTAGAAATGTCTGTTATTGTTTAATTGCCTTTGTACGATTCTGTACTAAAGATCCCTCTGACATTTAGGCGAAAATTTTACATTAAATAAATTTTTTTTATGTGAGTGTCCTCCGTTTTAATATTTATTTTGATTTATACTGACTTGCGATATTCCAGTACTGAAGCAAATTTGTAAAGGTCAGATAATCCGCATTTCTGGATTATCCCCTAACCCACCTCTCAACTAATATAAGATTTCCCCTGTCGTAGGTAGGATTATTAAAAAAAAAAAAAAATGAGCGTTTCAGATGGTATTATCAACCCCCCCCCTCCCCCATTCTTCGACATCTGATATCCATTATTTGTACAACTCGGAACATGTGATTGAGTTCATTTGAGCTCTTTTATCCTTCTTTTTCATTAAATAGCATAAGGAATATTGACTAATTAAAAATTTTAGAACAATTTATCTTTTACATCATCTGGGGAGGGAGGGTAATTCTTCCTCCCCCGGGGTTAGTAGATACATAAGTAAATTTGTCATCTCAGTTTTGATTTCCATCGTTTTTTTTTTATTAGCAACATGAGGTTATTATGTAAAAAAAAAAAAAAAGGCAATCTTAAATATCTTACAACATTAAGTCCAAAATGGATTTTAAGTTCAGTTGTCGTGAGGATGAATGACGTCATCACACAAGAATGTTATTGCGAAACGTTTTAACGACTGGTTATACAATCATTTCCATACTTGTTTATATGCGCAAACGTTTAAAAAAAAACTAGATCTAATATAACGTACGCTACCAATCATGACACGAAAGCTATAGTATAAATTGATGTCTATACAACTACCTCTTTTGCAATTCAGGATGAGCCTAACTAATTATACAATCTTGAAAGATCAACAGACTACTGAATAGAAGAGTAAGTGCTAAGCGCTATCTCCTATGACATTTTATCTCTGCAAATTAAGAGGGGCGAGAACTATTCAAAAATTTAATTTAAAAGTAACAAATGTGGAGGTAGTCTGTAGCGGTGTAAAACCATTTTTAAGTGGTTTTACACGAATGAAAACGGACTTTTTTTTTTAAATTAGCACATGAAAGCTATTGCAAGCACAGACAGAGCTTGACTATCTTCTCTAGGATCCAGTAAAATGTCAAACTTATTAACACCTGACGCTAGGATAGTGTGTGTACACACACACACTGGGGGGGGGGGCGCCTACGGCGCTCAATCCCCCTATTTCCGGGCTGGTAAGCCGGTTCTCCATTGTTTTGAAACGTCCAACAAATTGTTATATGAAGGTAAACACATTGTTGGACGTTTCAAAACAATGAAGAGACAAAAAACCTGACATAAAAACGTTTAAAATTTCAGCTTATCTTTTTATATAGAGACAGTAGATATATAAAGACATGTTTAACTGTTTACTAAAAGAATTTATAACAATTTGTAAATTATTGTACTCAATTTTTAAAAATTAATAAATTGTGATTTATAAAAATTTTAAAATTATGAGAATAAATCTCTTTAATGTAATTTTTCAATTTAAAATCCATTCTCAGTACATAGAAATCAACGGCAATTTGCATCTTTTTATTTCACTGGCAATACTTTTTTTTTTAATCTATATAAAACATCTTTTTTGTATGTTGTAGCCAAAATGTTTCTAATATTTACGGAAACACTTTGTAAACTATTAATTTAGCTTCCTGTTTCTTTGTCAATTTCCATATCTCTGATGACAAGGCTTGCACATCGCTATTAAAAAAGAAATTTTTGTTTTACTTTTATTATCATATTTATACGAATTCCATATATTATGCAATCTTCCGAAAACAGCATTTGCCGTCGTCAGTGTTGTATTCTTGTCAGTTCCACTTTCAATATTAAAATTAACTCCCACGTTTGTACAATTCTTAACTCCTGTTGTATATTCAATTTTTAATTTCTTTCTGGCATTTGTTGTTCAGTTTAGAGCCTCTGTTTTATTCATATTTGAAGTGCGATCCTCATTGTTGATTTTTGATGATATAAAGCTATTATCCGTACTCGTAATCTAGAATTATATACAAAAATTCAACTTTTTGCAACAAGTATATTCATATTTGGAGAGGTTATTATTAAGGATGATATATTATATTTATATGTATTTATTTGAAATGACAGTTATTTTGAATCAATCACTTTATCTGAAAAGGATAGACATGGGTCTACCGCTACTCACATGAAGAAAGAAAGCAAACAAAAAAAAAACACAAATGATAATAACGAAAGTTGAATCTTAGAATGATTATGATCATTTAGGGTGATTACCCTAAAGAATCATCTCAGATTGAAGACACATAACGAAATTTTGGACAATCCCATCAAACATTACCAAATAAATTGGTAATTTTCCTTGTGAACTACAACAGTTTTTTTTTTTTTCGTCATAAAGGTTAATTATTACTCTTAAGCTAATGCTATAATATTAGCAAATTTTTAGAATACTTTTTTTAGCTTAACTTATTGATCGGTGCATAGTGTATTATTATAATCATACAGTGAATGCAAAATACCGGAAATATCACATTAATCATAGCTTCCCAGTTCACAAAAGCTGCAAATTCATTCTGGTGACGTCATTCGACATCACTTTCCTCCTACACAATAATTAGCACCATTACTTTACCGTTTCGATTTTGTAAGGCGTGTGGATTTTAGAAGCTAGTCCATAAATCACATTAAAGCTATTTTTTGGATTTTTTTTTTTTTTGCCACAACTGTCATATTTTATTACACCTTCTTAAAAAGTATGTAGCAAATAAGCGGCCCACCCCATCCCCGAACCACAAATTTCACTTTAAAAAAAAAAGGTGAATAATTTGAATATCTTAATATATTTTATACTAAACAGCCATTCTTGTCAAGTTAACTATACTAATAATTATCAGTAAATTATTTCATATAAATTAAGCAACAATAAATTCAAATTCTTATAGCAATTAATGTCCGCGCGGTTAGCCTAGTGGCTTTGCGCTTCGCAACCATATGCCTGGGGAAGGAGTGTCCTAGGTTCAATTCCTGTCGGAGACGTGAGGAGCTCAAGGATCTACCATAGCCAAGTTAGCCGGTCTTGGGCAGTAGCGTCCCCCTCCCCCCCCGGTTTAGCTGGGGTTTTTTCATCCCGTGAACACACACGGACTACAGTTATGAATACCTCCAATAGGGATGCAGCAGAGGAGTGGCGTGCCGGCTGCATTATTTCGCCGTTACTCCTCATTCAGAGGAGACCCAAGCCGTCTGAATCAGATGGAAGGGAGAGATAGATAGAAATTAATAATTCTTTATTGAATATCTCTACTATACCTTCAGAATGATCTGTCCAGAGACGCACGCACACAATACACTGCTGGAAAGGTAACATTATGCTAATGATTTAAATTTTTTTTTTTTTTTTTTTTTAAAAAGTGTATGTGGAAAAGTTTAAAGAAGTAGTCTACACATGAAGGGAAACGTCCTCCATATTTCCTATGCAGTTTTTTTTTTTTTTTCAATTGCATGCAAATATTTTTTCGTTCATTCTTTGTTATTCATTTAGTATATAAAAATAAAATACTGCTCTTCTGTCAACTAATATTCCGATTTTTTTTTGGTATTCGAGTACATTGTTTTAAACTTTTTTAAATCTCGCGATCATTAAACAGTCGAATAAGAATCTGAAATCCTAAATGTTCATGAAAACAAATTCCCATCCATGAAATAATTTCTTTTTTTTTTTAAAAAAAGAAAGCTGAAGATCCATTCGTTAACATTTTAAGCTAGACTAGAACGATTATTGTTCCTTAGTAGATTCATGTTTTCATATGCATTAGAACAAACGTGAGAAACATTTTATGAAAAATTAGAGAAATTTTTCTGTTGTGCAATTTATTTTTAGCATCCCCTACTGTCATATATTATCAAAACAAACCTTTCCTGTTCCACAGGAGTGTAATGTAACTTATGGACAGTCTAATCTGCAAGACATAACAGATCTTGGTATTAGATATTAAACATACCACGAGGAATAAGATGATACTGTTACCATGTGGTACTCTCCCACGCATTCTTTCACTAGTTGTAGTCTTGATTAGTTGACACATTTCAAATTACTGTATGTTTCAAAAATATACATACATACAAAAAGCTCCGTCCCTTCATTTTATTTATAATTAATTTTATATAAAAATTATTGGTTTATTAATTTATATATAAAAATATTAGTTAAATTTGAATAAATAATTTAATTTTTTTAATATTAATAAAAATTATTATAGTTACATTACGAATTTTAAAAAAAATTAGATTAAATTAATAAATAGCAGATGCAAATTGCTAACATGTAATTAGTACATTACGTTTGGTTAGGTAATTTGTAAGAAAAAAATAGCTTCAGGATTGTACCCTTGCACTAACTGGCTCGGTGCTCAGCAGAGTATTGGAAGGATTTATTAAGGCCATCACTTCTGTATTGATTTAATTATACAGTAGCGCAACATACTCAGATCCACAGTCCTGCCCGATGTATCACATTCCACTATCATATTTTGACCATGCACTAATGAAACTTGTCACCCAGTTGCAGGTTAATATGTTGCATTGCATAAGGAGGTGAACAGAATTAATTACTTGGTCTGGTAACCCAAATCAATGTTTCATCAAAGGAGAAGAATCGAAAGAAAAATATTCGTTTTATTATTTTTTTTATAATAAACGAAATAATTGGACTTCAATACTGATAAGGAGTTTATTTAATCCAAATATAAAAGTAGTTTAAGCCAATGTAACAATGCTTCCGCGTTACCATGACAACGGTTGGTTCTACATATGTCTTCCAGATGGCAAAGGGTGACAGGAGGTGAATGAATATAGCAATGAAATGCTACATCCAAACATTTCAGCACTATTCATAAATAAAATTGATTTTGAGTCATTCTTTTCGTGCGTTGCTCCCCCCCCCCCTCAATCAGCAAACATGTAGTACGGTTGTGTAATCCGAAAATTCTGCGCTAGAGACTAAACATGGAAATTTTACAAGCCACTTGAAGCTTCTAACAAGCATGAGAGTGGTATCACTTCGGATACCACTCTCTATTAATTCATCGTTATAAAATAATTAATTAATATAATTTAATTGACAATATCCTTAAAATTATAAATGCTCATCTATTAGAATATATTTTTAAATATTTTTCCTCCATACAGACAAGATACCAAGATAACCAAATAATGTAAGAGAATTAAGCTTTTCTTTTCTTTTTTTTTTTTTTTTCGTTTATTGAAATAAAAATTCACTGTTCTAGATATATACATGCAACATCACGCGTTTAATACATTACATGATTCATGTGATCCATTTCTGAATATTTAATGGAACAATTTACAATGTTTTTTTCCGTTTTATGAATAATGCTGTCAATTCTATTGTCCGAGAATTTGCTTGTAGGTATTCTACTTCTAATATTTTATTTAGTATTAATTAAAAAAGACTTTCTCTTGATGCTTGGTTCATTTTTTGAGATTTTTTCTAAGCAACAATTTCAGTTGCCAATGCGCTATTCTATAAGAATTACTTCATTGATAATCACACAATATATCTCGTTTTGTGGAATTCTCTTCTCATGAATATCTATTATTAAAAAAGGAAATAAATTACTATCTAATTTTTTAAAAAAATTGTGATATTAATTTTCAAAAATATTTTTCATAAACTATTACTATTACTTAAGCAATTTTATGCACTATTTTAATAATGTCATTACACCTATTCAAAAGTAATATAATAATAGTAAATAAACACATTGTTAAACACGCATAGTTATATTTAACCAATACCCTTGGAGGGTAATGGATGGCAATGCTGTAGCCAATGAAGTTCTAACTGAGGCTCGGCTATTGCTGTTACCCTCTTGCCATGATCAGGGCTTTAATAATAGCTCAATAACCCATTATCCATACACTGTCCGCTACAGATAACGGGGAAGATGAAAAGCATTCTTGCTTCGCCCCTTTAAGCCAGTCCTTATAAGGAATAGCTCAGCATAGTTATATTTTTTTATACTGATAGTCCCTTAGGCTGTGAGGAGGCTGAAACCTTGGAGGGTAATGCTGTAGCCAATGAAGTTCTAACCGAGGTTCAGCTATTGCTAATAATATGAGTACGCTCTCTTAAGGTTTTTGCTTTAAGGGAGCAAGTTGAGTCTCCGGGGAAAGTGTTCTCCGGCTCGGCCCGTAAGGGGCTTTGTCGGTGAATGCTTTTTTTTTCGGAATTTGAGCGGTTCTGCTCGGTGGTGGTGGAAGGCCATCACTGAGTTGAGCCGCCGCTGAGATGGGCGGTCTTTCGCCCACGATTGAGTGGCCTAGGGATCGTCCGAATTTTTAGAGACGCCTTTACCTTTAAATAAGGCTTGAAACCTTGTTTAGCTTATTCAAACATCTCACACAGGAATGTGACCTAAACATGATGGAATGTAATGCGTTCGTCAAGATAGACAAAGCACATCTTGTTGGAAATGAACGCAATAAATATATATGCAAATTTAAATGCTTTCTATATATAAAATTCTATCGACTGTAAAAAAAAAAAAAAAAAAAAACAGATGTTGAAATAAAAATCTCTCTTAAGATTTTCTATGGATATCCTGATAAACTAAAACAATAATGTTCCTTCTATAGAAAGCATTTAAGTGTGTTGTAGTGGATGCCGATCATTCTGTATTTGGGCTGCTTATAATGGCTGTAAGTGCTTCATAAAACGGACTAAATGAACCGAGTGACCTTTCAGTTCACCAGAAACATTTTCTCGTTTCTTCGAACTGTAATAAAATAGTAAATGTTCTGTCGATTAAGTACGTCACGAACAGGAGGGTGCACGAAGTCTTTTCTACACAAAACTTTTCAATAAAATAGAATCAGGCTATTTCCGTCGATAGCAAGATACCATTTTCAATAACCAATCCCCGCCTTTAAAGCAGTACACAATTGTATACAGTATTTTTATTTCACTTATAAAATTCTTGTAATGACCCCGGTCTGTTTGATTTCTGATTTTATTTATTTTTTCAAAACATTTTACTTTCATTTGATCACTAGTTAAGTGAAAGTAAATCTTAAAGGCACAAATAAAACTCGCCCATCTGCTAGAGGCGCAAAAAAAAAAAAAAGTTTTCGATCATCCTCACAAGTGTTTGTCAGGCGGCACGTGTTCCTGTCGCATCTGTTAACCGTTATATCCTTTATTCGCTTGACATAAGTCCAGCATTCGAAAAAGCCAAGCAAACAGCTGCAAGAACAGCTGAAACACTGCGTACCGGTGGTTGCTAAAGAAGTTCTCCATTGTTGACACAGATACGCATTGTGACGTCATCGTTAACCAGCTGACGCTTCCGCCCGAGGGTCGTCAGGCTTTGGTGGTTAAATGATGGCAGATGCTAACTGTTAACTCTTGGCGAAGTTTTTATTCGAGTTCCGACAGCAAAGCAGTCAGAGAGAAATGCGCACACATGGAGATACACTAGGTACCTAAGTTTGCTACTCGGATCGACGAAGAAAATTTGATACTAAGGTAAGCAGTCATTTATGTATTTCTTGTTACTCTTGTCAGGTATAGTTCGATATACTTTGGACAAAACAATCATATACTTTAGTTTTGTTTTTTTGACCAATACTGGTTTTTCGTTTTTTTTTGAAACTTTTTCTAAAAACTGTTGCTAGCTACTTACAAACCTATTTTCGTAATGTATAGAACAATGACAATTCACGAAAGACAACACTGCCACTAATTCTTATATTTTATTCATAATAAAAGAATAAAGGTGTTATTAACATTATCAAATATTTTATTTTATTTTTATTATTTTATCAAATAATTATTTTTTTTATATTAAATTTTATACTTTCTTTACTATTGTAGATCAAAATTTACTTTATAAGAAGAAAAGGAGTTATTTACACGGCAAAAATGCATTCAGTTCAATTTTAATACCTGTTGTCGAATATTATTATTATTGTTTGCACTTAAAGTACGTATGTGTGTAAATAATTTACTCGTTAATAAACACTTTCTCTTAAATATTGATACCGTATACACTTGGGTGAACGGGATGTCCTAAAATATGGAGATATTAAGAAAAAAGTATTACACAAGTGATAAGTTTTACAAATTTGCTTATTATCACTACAGCTCTATTAATAAATTACTTTTTTTTTTATATTTATGTGAAGGAAAGAAAGAAATCTAAATCACAAAAAAGAAATAACTGGAAGTGTTATATTAGCTTCTCAGTTAAATACCCCCAAAACAATAATTAAAGATGGTGATTGCTACATGGTATGTGTACTGCATTTAGGGTTAGCATATTCAAAGTATTCGATTCTTAAGGAAGTGCTTTATTCTTATTCTTATTTTGGGAGGTATTTAACTTCGAGAGATGCTATTGAAGTGATTTGCTGGTTTTAGATAAAACACTGTGAACTACTCGTAACCGGTCTGAAAGTTTCTTAGTAGGATATTGGAGACGCCGGATGTAGCAACCGCAATATCCTTCAAGTTTTCTATCTCAGGTGGGAAGGGAGAATTGTCCTGCAAACACACTTGTGATAAGCAAAAGTGTCGGCCCACATCGAGAGAGAAGAATTACTCTACTGCTTTAGTGGGAGAGTGAGGTCATGAGAAAGGGTACAAAAAAACCCATTGTTACGTGGGAACACTATAAGTTGTACAGTTTCGCATGTTACAAAAGAATGGTTTTCTTAATTTCTTGACAACTGATTAAAAAATCAGAACGTAAAGCAAAAAGGGAAGAACAGAAAACGTTTTTAAGTCATTTATAAATAGACTTCCTTATCCTTATAAGGACTGGCTTAAAGGGGCGAAGCAAGAATGCTTTTCATCTTCCCCGTTATCTGTAGAGGACTGTGTAGGGATAAGGTGTTATTGAGCAATTAAAGCTCTGATCATGGCATGAGGGTAACAGCAATAGCCGAGCCTCAGAACTTCATTGGCTACAGCATTGCCATCCATTACCCTCCAAGGGTATTGGATTGAATGAATCAATCACCGCATCTCACGGTCGATTGATCCCATATAAGGGACTGGCTTAAAGGGGCGAAGCAAGAATGCTTTTCATCTTCCCCGTTATCTGTAGAGGACTGTGTAGGGATAAGGTGTTATTGAGCAATTAAAGCTCTGATCATGGCATGAGGGTAACAGCAATAGCCGAGCCTCAGTTAGAACTTCATCGGCTACAGCATTGCCATCCATTACCCTCCAAGGGTATTGGATTGAATGAATCAATCACTGCTGGAAAATCCTTCCTTATAGTCCTTATAAGGACTGGCTTAAAGGGGCGAAGCAAGAATGCTTTTCATATTCCCCGTTATCTCTGTAGAGGACAGTGTAGGGATAAGGTGTTATTGAGCAATTAAAGCTCTGATCATGGCAGGAGGGTAACAGCAATAACCGAGCCTCAGTTAGAACTTCATTGGCTACAGCATTGCCATCCATTACCCTCCAAGGGTATTGGATTGAATTAATCAATCACCGCATCTCACGGTCGATTGTTCCTTCCGATCCATCCTTCCTTATATAAGGAAACACATTTACTAATAGTAAACTGATGTTAGTAATATTTTACTGTTTGAAACAAATTCACGTTTATTTTCATATCAGAGAGTATAATATAATAAAAACAAATTTTTCTTTTTAAAATAAAGAATTAAATTATTTAATTAAAAATTCAAAATCGTAACTGATATCTTTGGTATATTTTTCTTGAACAGAAGGCAGTTTACATGACTCTCACCCATGATAGGATATAAACCGATATTACGTCATTACTGTAGCTGGCCAGAATTTTGTTTTTGTTTTTATATTTTGAATTTCAATTTATTTGTTACATGTCGGGAAACACTTGCACTAAAGAGCAAACTGGAACTTTTTTTAAATTCATTTCCGGCCTCCAGTAAGCAGTTTGTTCCACTATGAACGAGATTCATTCAGAATGGAATAAATTATTGTATTTAAATTATTGTATTAATTCGTTCATATAGTTGCTACCCTTTTGTTCCAGAAAACTTACCTGCCTAAAATATTCTTTATTGCAAATGTGTAAAGAATTTGTGAATAATTTCGTGTTCTTTTTTTATTGTTCTTAAGCTGTGGGATTTTAGACATCATAATATCTTGTTAACCTTGGCATTTAAACCCGAGAAACTAACATGTTCCGAATTAATACCAGAAGTAATCGACCTTGACCTTTGGGTTTAGTTAATTTGGTTTTTCTAGGTGGGATAAACAATTGAGAAAAACACGTTTCGCGTATTTACACGGAACTTTATGAAGGTGAAATGTTTCTTTTGGATACTTCGTATTGTACGGTGACAAATACACTTTACATTTTTTTTTTTTTTTTTTTTTTTTTTTTTTCGTGCAGTGAATATATATTCTACAATGAGTACTATGTAATATCCTTAGGTAGTAATTTATATTTCATTAATTTATTCTTCAGTGAAAAACAAAATTGCGACATAGACATTTAACTTCACTACTTATGGTTCTATTCTATTCAGTCCTATTTATGTCATTCAAATGCTAAAAGTCGCCTCGTTTTTTTCATCCTCTCACCTTAATCTCCGACTTCTCTTTACAGTAGCGACTTTGGACAATTCAAAGTATAACAGGCGAATAACACAAAATAAGAAATGCTTTCTTAATCTGGGTGGATTTCTTGTCGCTCCCGAACTTATGCAGGGTGTGTTAAGTAAACACACAGTAAAGTATCTTCATTTGTTTCTGCTTGAGGCGTTTAGGTAAATAGCTCAGTAGCTGCAAAGGCCAAATCGTACAATGAAAGTTAGACATTATTACATGCATTCGTCAACAGGGAAAGGTAGTGCCTCTGCGTGAATGAATTGGTAGCCGTATCATGGGTTATTTTAATAATAGTGATTGGACTTTAACCTCCATTACACCCAACTTAAAAACCTTAACGCTTTTTTGCAATTACTAAAATTAATCTGCAATTCTTATACCTTCCTTATTCCAACTGTGCGTAATCTTCAGAGATGAATGAGGTGCGTTTATTTTTGGTCATGATGTCCTCTTTTTTTTAGCAATTAAATATCATTTTCCTTTTGCACCTGCTCTGTCTAAACTTAAGATATTTATGATTCACCACAAACAGTTAAAGTTCAAATTGTTAACGATATTTTGTACAGACAAGGAAAATTAAAAAAAAAAAAAAATCATTATAACAACACGAACAGTTCTCGTGTTTGCGTTCTACTGGCCTCAAAATCCTTAGAGTGCGCTAGCATATCATATTTTATCTAAGGATGTTCTTAAGTCACATGAAATTTATTTAAAATGCGGTGACCCCACTCATTTATGCGATTACCTCATTCTGCTTTTTTGTCAAAAAAAAGGGGGGGGGAGGATGGTTAGAATTGGCAAAGTTCTCAACAGAAACACCTGACCTCGTCTTCAGTTCTTTCTAACATACTTCCTTACAAATGTGTCATGAAGTTGTAATTGAACCCGTTTTCTTCGGTACACAGAATCAGGAAGAATCCAATCAAAACGCATAAATATTCATTTTACAACGTTGGTTATTTGTTCTAAGCGAAAATATACTGGTATTATTCTTGGAGTTCCTTGTAAGGCACTATTTTTAGCTACTGAAAGGAAGGGAGGAAGTGTTAATTGGATAACATCAATATTGCAGAAAAATCACGAGAAAAATGAATTAGTTAATGTGACCTACGCATGGGTGCGCAATTAGTGAAATAAAATCGATTATGGAGAGTAGAGATAGTACTAAAGATTTATGATGTAAATCTGATATCGACTCGCAACTTAAAATTTACAAAGGACTCAATAATCCTACACGATATGCCAAATAACTTTGAAAATCGGTGTAATGCATTTACGAGTATGTACTATGTGTTCCTCATAATTGTAATAATTCCAAAGCAGGAAGTTCTTACCCCTTTTGACGAGCACGATGAGTCTCATGCAATGCGAGGCCCCGATTCAGCTTATTGGAGTCCTAAAGTAGTTTTTAGTACTTTCGCGATATTTTTACGATTTAATACTTCGTCAAATGTTTAAGTACATTTTCACCGGGTACAAATACCCGGTAAAATTATACATAAAATTATTGTTATGATATTGTTACAAAGACACTATTGATCGATAAAGATCAATTGGTAAAATAACCCGTACTTCGGTTCTTACATAAGCAATTGTTTCCTTGTTATTGATCTAGATGCACGATTCCTTGTTATTGATCTAGAAGGATAAACTGGAAATTATCTAGTGAACGACTACTTGGGATCATCTGGCACATAAATATAACGAATGGCAACATTAAAGCGGCACAGGAACATCTGAAATACACTTTTTTTTCTTTTTGGCTAGATGGGTGTAGCAAGAATTCTTTTCATATTCCCCGTTATCTGTAGAAGGAAATGTATGGATAAGGTGTTATTGAGCTATAAGCTCTGGTCATGGCAGGAAGGTGTACGTTTCATCATCATGAACCATGGGCTCACTGCCCGTTGATGTCTGATGTCTGTTTCACTATCTTCTTCCACCTTTCTTTGTCCAGTGCACAGTGTCGCAGTTTTTGTACACCCATTCCACACCAATCTTTTATATCGTCTATCCATTCTCTGTATGGTCTACCTCTTCTGTTTAACCCATCCAAAATACCAAACATAAATGTCTTTATCTTCCGGTCCTCACTCATTCTACAGATGTGTCCAAATAATTGCAGTTTCCGTTTTATAATCTTCTGCATTAGATTCTGTTTGTATTTGGTTCTATCTTCTGATAGAGCTCTTCATTGGTGATTTTCTGTACCCATCCTATTCTTAGAATCTTCCTGTAAACAAATTCTTTCAAATGCCAAAATTCTTTTTCTTGATTCCTTATTTATTACCCACGTTTCAGATCCGTACAGTACACCGCTGAAGATGCATGTTTCCAATACTCTTAGTTTAGTTTGCAGACTGATCACTTTACTTTTCCCGATGTTATCCATGGCGTTCAGATTTGTTCTTCCCTTTGCAATCCTGATCTTTATTTCTTTTTTACAGTCCAAGTCATATGTCACTTTACTTCCCAAATATGTGAATTGTTCTACATTTTCTATATCAGTTCCATCCACTTTTATCTTTTGTTTCATGTTCTTCTCACTAAATACCATTGTCTTTTGTTTTTTCCAAGTTCATAACAAGTCCAAATCTCTTCCCTTCATCATTTAACAGTTTCAGTGTTTTTTGTAGTTCTCTTTCGTCTTCTTCAATAATAACAATGTCATCTGCAAATCTCAGATTGTTAATTCTCATTCAGTGTACAGATATTCCTTTGGCATCTTCTTTCATTTTATCCATTGCTCTTTCTAAATGTGCGATGAAAATGCTTGGTGATATTGGGTCTTCCTGTTTAGTACCTCTGCTTGTTTTAAACCATTTCCCCAAATCATCACCTATTCTAACTGCTGCAGCTGCATTCTGATAAACATCTTTTAATAGCGTACGTTTGACAGTGTTAAAAACGTTTGTTTTTAACACTGTTAAACGTACGTTTAGCAGTCTACGTTTGGTACACTGTTAATAATAATAATTCACTTTATGGGTACTTATATTATTGTAATATTATGATATTAAATAGTTAAAGGTGTATACGGAATCATATTTTCTTAACTTAATTCAATTACTAATGAGTTTTAGTATTTTTATCTTTAAATTTAAAAATATAAAAAAATGCAATAATTTTATTTTTATTTTATAAATGAATATTTTTTTTCATTGAATATAAATAAAATAAATCGCATTGATGCGTGACGTCACATCCTCTCAAATTATCGAACTTTTTTTTTTTCCTTTTTACGAACTGGCAAAATAACGAATTGATTTTTATTTACCAATGCTTTCTCATCGAGCGGACGTGCTTGGTCTTAAGCAGAATATGTTTGTGACGGAAGGCAATGCTAATGCTAGATAAATCAACGAGAAACGTAGCCATCGTATACAGTATTTTCAATATGAATAAACCTGAATTATGAATGAATATTTATACATCCCAATTGGATTCTTCTTGCTCCCTTTCATATTTAGTACGCAGAAGTCACACTTCCTTGCAAATACGTCATTAGCCAAAACTTCATATAGGTGCAAGGAAGTGTGTTAGGAAGCATGAAAGGTCAGATTCTCTGAAGGGAAAAAGAAGTATTTTTGGACAGTTCCTATTCAACTTAATTGGACATTCTTTGAAAAACTTGTGGTAGGTAAAACAGTAGTTCAGTAGAAGTTAAATGATTTTTTTTTCTTTAATAATTTTTATGGATCAACTATCGGGTAGCAGTGACGCAGGTATTATAACAATATACAGTGTATGGAAATCTATTGTTAGCGTACTTTTCGGAATAGCTTCCCTTTTATCTATTAGCTAACTACAAATTGACTCAAACATCCTTTGTAGTGTATCGTTTGGTAGGGAGAAGCGTGATGATATTTGCAAGGTTTTCATTGTTAAATAATTCGCTCTTTATAATGATTAAATGAACGTAAACGACACAGACATTGGTGCAATGCTACGTTACAAAGTCATTATTAAGCAATAACTTATTACCATCACGAAAACAGTTACTTTGTCAATTGTGACGTCATTTATATATATATATATATATATATATATATATAGTTAATTGTTGACAGGAGTATTATTTGAAGCATGCTAAGTTCACTTGAATGGGAATATGTATATAGATTTTTTTTTTTTTGAAATGTATTGTTATACCTGATAATTTTTTAAAATTATTCTTGACAGAAACAAATTTTGAATCTTAAATAGCGTGTTCTGCTAGTATGAGAGAATATAAAATACGAAAGAAAAAAAAAAGACTTTTTTTTTTTTTTTTTTACCGAATTATGGACATTTTCCAAGATACTGTGACCGTTAGGGGAGTACAGCTTCGTTTAACTCCTTATAGTCAGGTAAAAATTACAATCTTTGTTAACGAGTTCCGGTTCTTACCGAGAACTTAATCTTAAGTTACGACGTTACCCAGAACTTGTATTCTCAGGTTACACGCGCTGGTGAAGTTGGCCGGACCGTGTGCCAAAGTAGTTCCGCGATAGCAAAGAAATGTAGGGTACAGTGGTTGCGGGGAAAAAAACACGAAAAAAGTTCATTTATTATAGGGACTGGGTTTTTGAACAAATAGATTTGATTTTTCTCGCATATACAGAGTTTCATATCTGCAACTTAGAACTACGTTTCAATCAATATTTTAAAAGTATTTATGGAAATACTTTTAAAATAAAAATTTAGGAAAATGAAAATTTCCATGTTTCCAAATTTTCAAAAAAAAAAAAAAAACTTGAATCTCTTCTTTTCCCATTGGCATAAAAATTAACTGAAAGAATAGTTTGTATTAGTTTATATATAGAGTGATAATCTGTTCTTTTACTTCGGTTTTATGCCAATGGAAAAAGGACAGATGAAAGCACCAGTTTTTGTTTTACATGCCACTATTTATCAGGAGTGAGAGTAGGCAGAAGGAAGTAAGTGTGCACGCGAAATCGGTATCTCACTCAAATGATAGCATTACGAGATGATGATAATAAAATATTTAATTTTACCACCAGGAAACAACAGCCCCGCTAATGATACCAACTCTTACCGTGGTGATGGCGAGGAAATTAAGATTGACAACATTTATTAAGAGAAAAACCAGACCATAGTTCGAGACCGAGACTCAGTGCTGAAGATAAAAATCGATCAACAGTAGATAACGAGAAATTCTTCTCCAAATCTCAGATGATCAAGTTATCATAAAGCAACTACATGTTCTAGATGATGTTCTGGATTAATATCTATTAATCACTTCTGCATAACCAATTTACGTGTACTGCTACACACTTCGTGATTATCAGGCTGCTTTACCACAGGAGTAATGAAAAAAAAAATAAATTAAAAAATAATTGAACTACACGGGAGCATATATCGAATACCCTTCACTGTGCCTCACGTATAGGTTGGCTTGTGTGTATTCACAATCCTTTATCTTCTTTTCCACTCCTGCCTTTTTTTTTTTTTTAATATTTCTTTTATATTAAGCGGTAAAAGAAGAATTGGAAGACCATGATAGCGATGGCATGAGACCGGAACAGGACACCTGGCCTAAAATCCAGGTTAGGAAGAAGATATTAAGTTTTTTCTAATGTGTATTCTTTCATAGACACAAAACACAATCCAATATTGTTGCTATGCGACGTGATAATTATTTTAATTCAATTTTTAACCGTTTTCTTTCAGCCATAACAGTCAAAGTTGTTTATGAAAGGTATATAAATTCGCCACTTCCATTTTTGGACCATTGCACAGAATTTCAACCCAAATAATTAAATATTAGCTACTTATATAGTTTAGATAATTCCCGTGCAACAGACTCCGTTACTTTTCTGTGTATTTCATATATAAATCATCATCTCTTACTAGATAAAATTCATCAAATTGCAGTTTATCCAACCGATTCTCATAACATTGTGACACATTCCCTTCCATTCGTTTTTTTTTTATTTTCTTTTAAATTTTGGTTGATTATTAATCCTTGTTCTTACATGTTGAGCTTTCTGAATGTTATTGTAATGCTTCAACGTTTTCTCCAGCTAGAGTGACACTGACATCCTAATATTACTGTTCTACTTGTCATGTTTTAAGCTTTCTCTAATACATTTTTCTAAAGCTAAGTTAATAGCAATAGGTTCAGATCTAATTCCATTAGCCTGTAGTACCATGTTTTGGCTGGTAGTAGTGCAAACTTTGATTAAACATATTATTTTATGAGGTATTCCTACCTCATTTAATACTTCCCAATGCCAGAATTTCTGGCATATGATAGAATGCTATCATATGCCAGACAAGGCTAATTATATTATCATTTTTGCTCTGATATTATCTTGTAAAAATAATCTCCATGTGAATCATTCCTTCGAAATACTGCTTGATATTCACTTATATTATCCTCATCGTATGGTAAGATTCTTTCTATTATCACATTACTTAAAATTTTTCACTACGCCTATTACAATGTATTACAATTAATTTGAATAAATTTACTTCGCCGAAGTGAAGCCTATTGCTCTTTATCTCAGTAATTTATTAGTGCACCTTTTGGCGACTCGCACAGAAAAGAAATAAGTTCTGTATTACTGCAACCTCAGTGTGTGTGTGTATATATATATATATATATATATATATATATATATATATATATATATATATATATATATATATATATATGGGTCACCTACTCACTGATGAGACTTCGAAAAAGATCGAAACCGGTTCGGGACTGGCCATGACAGGCTCTGCTTAGGTAGGTTTTTGCCTATCTCTGAGTGGGGCCAGCGACAGAGCCATAATGAGATTAAGGCTCTACTTGGTGGTGGGGTGAGCTTGCCACTGGATAGAGCCAATGCTGAGAAGTTCTCGGTGATGGGGTGAGTCTGTCACTGAGTAGAACAACGCTGAGTTAGGCGATCTTTCGGGATCGTCTTATTTTTAGAGCCCGTTTCACCTATACAAAGGTCGAAAGTGGTCTGGGTAGTGGCCTTCTCTCACTCATAATGTATAACAGCATACATCTCCTAGGAGTTTTGTTTTATATTATGGGAAAATACTAAGGAACAATGATTGGAACTTACTCCACCTTTACTACGAGTTGCCGCAGCATGTACCATGTGTTGACTTACGCTTGGACTCGTCGAACTTTTTGGGTTTTCTATATTCGGCATAAAACTGTTAGATGTTGACTTACACTTGGACTCGTCGAACTTTTATGGTTTTCTATATTCGGCATAAAACTCTTAGATTTTCTATCTTTGAATTTCTTATTCGGCTAAGAAATAATGTGGGATTCAATATCCACTTAATTTGAATAAATATTAATGTTACGTTTAATACCAACTATCATAGCCCCAGACTTCTTTTCTTAGGAAAATTTATTATAAAATAATATTGGGATACAGAAAACATTCTCCATTTTTTTTTTTTTTCAAAATTTTAATATTGAGTAAAATAATTTAAAAAAAAATTATACTTTTTATTGTTCCAAAATATTTGTAAAATAATTTTAATGTTATATTTTAAAAAAACATTACACATTCCTTCAAAATCGATTACCCTACTGTGTGAAATTTGTGAATAAAAACTAGGAGCAATTGTGAACAGCCGAAGTAATCTTTTAATGTTACTATGGACGGACTGTTATCAATATATATAATACTAAAAAAAAAAAAAAAAGAAGAAGAAGAAGAAGCTTTATTGTTTTTAAATTACTCATTTTTTAATACATTCCACAACAACCTACAAAAACCTTATTGCGCTTAATAATCGGAGCCACGGGACTTTTTAAGCCAATAGAAATCCGCTAGTTATCATGCTTTTCGTAAGAGTTCATCGTAAGAGGAATAAACAAAGCAATGAACCAGAGCGTGTCGAAACAACATAGTTTTGATACCACACACAAAAAAGCGAGTTTGTATTGTTTCTTTAACCAAACTTTTGATATCTTTCTTACTGGAAATGTCATAGTTCTCACAGACCAATTTATTTTTTCCTTCTGATACTTTCACAGATATAAGTGTAGGGCAAATTAAAGATTGAGTAATCTCTTTTTATTTAAAGAGAGAAAGAGAAGAGAAGCTGTAACCACACCATTACCCGAGAATGTGCTGACATCAGTTTCCTTAGCAACCGGCGTAGTTACATTATCAAGCCAACCGCGAACAATACACTGTCTCGAGGTGAACGCCTTCTTTTAGCCAAGAGATTGGAAAGAAGCAGTGCGTAGCAGATATTATTATTATTATATCTTTTCATCTTCACGCGACAACTTTCCTCTTATAATTGGTCACCTCAACAACTGCTATTCACCGATCTTCTAACTTGCCTGTAGATGCGTGTCGACCCTGAATTATTACCAATCGTCATTTCCGCTTGCATCCGGAAGTATTCAGCGGGTGTTGATAACACATGAGCTAGCACAAAGCAGGCAACCTATCGCGTTTGGGCTTCATTCTGATCTGTTAGTCGGATGGTGAAGGGAGTTGCGTACGAGGACTCGGTGGATTACTAGTATGTGAAAGGTAGGTTAATTTGGTTTGGAATTCTTTCACTGACGATTTTATTGCTCGCAATCTTAGGAAAGATTTGATAGTGAATACGTTTTGTGGGGGATCGATAAGTAAAAGCGATGGTGGTGTTCCGTTTGCTTGGTATTGCAAACTCCGCCAGACGTGTATTTGTAGGTTTTTGTTAGTTTTTGCTTCATTTCTTCAGGGCTTTTCTCAATAGGTTTATATGATTTAAAATTTAAGTGTTTATTATTATTATTACTTAAATTAGTGACGATTACGTCTCGCTTGGTATTACTTATCAAATTTGCTAGAAAATTTGATAAGTAATACCGACGAGAGTTTTAACGAAATTAAAACGAGATATTAAATCAGTTTCAAGTCTTAATTTTCCCAAAGCTAAATTTTTATTTTACTTTAAGGTTTACTTCAGTTTTAATTTAAGGAAGCAATCATGGATTTTCTAGTTTATCATGAGTATAATAGTCAGCTGACACCGATTATCTTTAACTGCATAGCGTTTTCTTCTGATCATACTACAGTTTGTCGCAACAGGTTTCAATACCCAGTATCACTCTGGAGAACTTGGCCTTGTAGTTTAAAGCACGTGGACCAATACTTTAGCTAGTAGCAGTGGGATTCCATCTGGTTTGATATCGATTGTTTAGATTACACTAAAGCAAACTAAAGTTATGAAATTACAGCAAGCACACCCGAGTGTATTTTGTCTACCTTGAGTGTTCTCTTGACCAATTTAGTCTGCTATCCACCGATAACATCTCGGATTTCTAGGAAGAAAACCCCACATTGTATGCGACTGAGTGACTCCAGTTAAAAAGCTTTTGTAAAAGATTTTTTTTAGTTTCTGTATTACTTAAATATTTATCTAATTGAGATTTAGTCCTTTCATTTTAACTTTTTATTTATAGCTGGTGTAAAGCCTTTCGAAACAGTTCACTAGAGCTTATCTAGTTTAGTATGAATTAACAGCGGCTATTCCATGAGACCTACTAGCTAATAGGTCGGTAGGAATTGGTTGTTTTCCTTGATCTAAAGATGCACATTTAGTTGTAGCGTAAGTTGATGAAAAAGAAAATCCTGTTTTCTCCTTTAAAGAAAAATAAACCAAGTCGAGTTCTAATAACACCAACCCTCCCACTTGTCGACTGACGTGGATGGGCGTTCATATCTTCCACTTTACGGTGTTAAATCCGCTTTAACGGGTATTACCGGTGAACAGGAATATCCCCGGTGTAACCCCATGAATGAGACATATTACAATAGGTACTATGATTAGCTCGTGAGTCATTCTTTAACTATAGCATTTCTACAAGGAAATGCTATCTGTTTACTGACAGACACTACTAAGAATCGGTAGCATATTGGAAGAAGAAAAAATTTTTTTTTTCCTTCCAAGTATTTTTTTTTTTTAATGTGATCATCACATGGCAATTAGAGTTCATAATGACGTTTACATTCCAGTCGATGCATCTTTCTGTTATTATTATTATTATTATATCTATTGTTAATTCGCTTTGCTGGCTTCCTGTTCTCATGGGCTTGTGTAATTCCTCTTCCATTGTTAACAAATACAGCTGCCAACGTCATTTCTTTGCCACTAGATGTAGTTAACAGCCCGTGAGGTTTGACCTGACTTTGAATTATCAGTCTGTAGAGTTCAAGGATGAAGACGCAAATGATTTCGCTAACAGACTAAAGAATTTTCTTACTTAAAAATACTGCACATCATTCAGACTGCAAGATCAATCAAATTATATCTCACTTTCCAGATAAACTGTAGGAGGTTTGGGACCAGTTGTTATGACGACGGAAGTAAACAATAGCAGTAATGACACGTTGAAGTTCCGTGTCACTGGATAATGTAGGCGTCAGTTCGTAGGGAAAGAACGTCGCCATCCGTTTCCTGTGACCAGGAAATACAAAAGAGTTGCGTGGTGGAAAATCCATAGTGTTATCAAGCAGTTCATTGCTGTGAATTTACCGTGGATGCTACACGAGAGGTTGATGTACGTTTATTCAAAGATATACATTCCGTTAATATAAATACGTGTTGCTATTATTTTTCTTTCATGTAAAATTATGCAAATATTTAAATTTTCTTGGGATGAGATAATTACTTTAAAAAAAAGGCTAAAATTTGAATAATATCGCTTGACAGATCTTTTACACATTCTGTTAAGTCTAAAACAGATATTTGATTATTGTATATAATAAGATGCGAAACATGTTTGGGTTACATCAAAGGTCAATATTGTTCACAAAATATAAATACTGTGGGAATTACTTTATATATATTTTTTAATTTAATATTAAAGTAAATAAAAAAAGTTTTAATCTATAAATTTTTTATAAACTAAACTACGTAATTTAATAAATAAAGTTAGAAATTTTCAGATACACCTTTTTATTTTAATAATAAGATAGTATTTATTAAAAATAATGGTTTCGTTAAGCGAATTGACTTGACTTCGACCGTGAGATGCGGTGATTGATTCATTTAATCCAATATCCTTGGAGGGTAATGGATGGCAATGCTGTAGCCAATGAAGTTCTAACTGAGGCTCGGCTATTGCTGTTACCCTCCTGCCATGATCAGAGCTTTAATAGCTCAATAACACCTTATCCCTACACTGTCCTCTACAGATAACGGGGAATATGAAAAGCATTATTGCTTCGCCCCTTTAAGCCAGTCCTTATAAGGTTAAGTGAATTTCGTGTAAATGTAAATATACGAATGTAATGCAGGGTTTTGTTTTTATCTTAGGTTTTATCTTTATGTGAATATTATATGAGAATTAATTTATTCAAGGCTTGATATATTTGAGTCTGCGAAGTTGTAAAAATTGAATGATTCATCATCTTATACAATTTGTAATAACAAAAGCATTCGAAAACGATTAATTCTGGTTGAATAAAATTTAATGTATCAATACATCCAAAGAAGCACATGCATGTGCTTTAGTCTTTATTTTGACATCTGCGTGATCGTCAGTGCTGACACTACCTAATTGTCAGTTAGGTAGTGTCATTTTAATTTTAAAATGTAAAATTTTAATGTTTGGTTTCTGAAGCGCATCCTAATTTTAGGTATATTTTTGTGATCAAAACTGATGACGAAATAGCCACAGATTCCAATCTCAGTATATAAACGAAGACGTTGAGTTAAACGCTTTTAACTCAATTAAGGAAAAGAAAACACTGATTAAACGATGTTTTGTAACTTATGGATACGGAAAAAAAAAAAACTATGACATAATGAAACGAAATTTCACTTATGAGAAAGATCCTGTTGTTTCATTTTCCTGTATGAAATTTCCTGATTTGTTTCTATACTGATAAGGGAAGCTTTGTTTCACTTTAATTTCGAGTGATGGCGTAAGCATCTTGTAAGGAGAACTTTTCACTCATTTGACATGGCTCTTTTCATTTAAATATTGTTGACAACGAGACCCCCCCCCCCCACTTTCCCTTGTGATTTTTAAGCTGACACTACCTAATACGTGTCTCAGAGGACAAGATAAGTGCGAGTCTTTTAGAATACTTTCATAATTCTTTATTAAAAGGAATGACAAATGTAATTTTTCATTTTTTTTTCATAAAAATCTACAGTTAAAATAAATCTATAAACTAAAACAAAATCATATTGTATTTTCGATTTATTATTTACCAAACATTGAACTTTTTTCAAGCTATTTAAGGCCGCCCAATGTCGGTAGTCTTACACTGGACGATGGCATCATCTTCCAATTAAAAACAATCATAAACCTGAAGCAGATATACTAACCACTCATCCAACCAGGCAGGGCATTTAGTTTTCAAGAGCTCATTATGTGTGGACCATGCATATAAATTAAACAGTTTAAACTTTTCGGATTTCAGGGTTTTAAAGCTGCAATGTATTCCGTTAGTGAAACTACAGGATTTCATTCTATAAGAAAAAAAATCAATAATTTCACTTTTGTCGCTTCGGTATTGCCACTATACGTGAAATATATTTATCCTGCTGAGAGTAGTATAGGGAAGCAAGCAGGGGAGTACATATAGTTTAATCTTAATTAAAGAATTGTCTATTGATCCTAGTTGAAATAACTCTAGTCTAACAACATGTGTGGATCTTGTAGCCATGATGTTTGCAGGGCATTCAATGGAAAAGAGGACGGCGTCTATACCTCTCACAACGTGTTCTAGAATTCCATAGGGTGTTCGAGCTAGTTTACATTAACTCGCTTTTAACTCAATACGCGTAGTGATACATTTGTGTGATGCAGTGAGAACCAAAAATCGTTGGACCTGTACACTTTTTTTCTTCTTCTGTAGTGCTTAACTGTCGTGCTGTTGATACAATGCAGCAGTTGCTTTTGATGTATTTGAGGAGAGTTGTCTTGTGAGTCTTTGAAACGACGTACGTACCAGAATGCTGTGCATCATCATCTGGGATGGTGCTCTTTCATCCTCTGTGTTGAATTGCTGTGTCAACTGTGACATTGTCACCTATCAACTTGTCAGTACTGACGTCATTCCATTTCTCTTTCACTAGTTCATATCCAAAATGCAGGCACCTGAAGATTGAGGCACCAAGTATTAAGCTCTGTTCGACAGCTGTGATACTGTTTTTCCTCTTTTTCATGAGTGTAACTTTAACATTTGGGTTGCATAAGAAATATCCAACTACTTATGACAATACACTACAGTGCGCATAGATAACTGCTATGTAGTGTTGCACCCCCCCCCCCCCCGCGATAGAGTAGGTGTGTTCCACTGTAGAATGGGATCATAATTTACTTACGTGTACATACTTGATTATACAGTTTACTCATGTTAAGTGCTTATTCATAAAAAGTTTTCCCTTTAAATTTATTATTATGTACTTAATGAATATGATTATTCATATAATAAAGGCCTTGACATTATTTATCATACAGAAGCATTACTATTGTTCTATGTTATAACTTTTCTATTTAGAATACATCTTATTGTGATACAACAGAAAAGGTGATTTCTAGGAATACGCTATCAAAATTCTCACAGTGACATCTTTGGTTATACAACAACCAGTTTTTTCTCCTTTTTTTATAATAGAACACGTTTATAACATACGATGTCGTAATGTCAAAAGATTTTCCGCAAGTTATTGTTCACTGACTGATTTCTTGTTTTCTTTAACCTTACAGGATTTTTCCTAGTTGGAAAAGAAATGTCACAGCGATGATCAGGTGAAGTCCCGTGACTAGATCCACCTTGATTTCTTTACATTTGGTAATGCAGTAAAAAAAAAAAAAAGAAAAGAAATGGGCAATCCTGTAGAGGCTCAGCAGTCTTCGTCAACGTCCATAGTGGGAGGATCATCTACAGATCCGCCTCCAAGTCAGTCGAGTGGTAATCATGAACCTCCTGTGACATTTTTAGAAACAGTGTCTCGGACTGTGTCCAGAGTTGCTTCGCTCTCTGGTTCCAGACACACAAACATGACCAATACCACCTCCAGGACGAACTGGAATAATAATCGTGAAAGATCAACAAATGATGTTCAGAACAACAGAGAAGGTGCATCTTCTGGTGTGACAGTAGACAATACCCGGGAGAGGACTTTGGCCGAACACAGACGATCACATAGAAGCATATGGCCCACGAAGAGTTCCTCTTTCTTTGCGTGCCTCAGTTGTATCCTGGGGATGTATAATATCAGTAGGTTTTCCATGTTGGTGTATGTGTATAAAGGTAAGTTCTTGATCTTATTATCTAGGTTTATTATTATTTTTTTAAGCGTTAAAATTTAGTTGCTATTGTTACATGACGCACTACACAATATGTGCATGTATTACATTACATTACACATGCGCATATAAAAATACAAATTATTAATTTTTCTTCTGCATTTAATGAAATACAAACATATATTATTTAAATAGGTGTACTAACAGTTTATTCATATTTACTTTTTTATTTTATTTAATTTGTCTTAATTGTTATTAAGTTGTTAAATCATTATTATTATAATTGTATTATTAAACTATATTTAATTTCCATTTTGGTCAATTAATGTAGAATTCATTAATCAAGTATCATTTTATTTTTATAGAAGCAAAATTAGTTCGTCGAGATTTTCCATTTACTCATTCAAAATATTTGTGCACTGATTAAGTTGAAATCTGAAGTAGTTACAACAGCTCTTAATCATCTCTGTAAATAGAGTAACCGCAAATGACATTCAAGACATTCCACACACACACACACACACACACACACACACACACACACACACACACACACACACACACACACACACACACACACACACACACAATCTATGACAAATAACACTAGGATATCGAAGCCAACCCGTTTAGCACGCGCGATTCATGGTCTAATGACTTTATTGTATTCGGAAGTCGACACTGCTGAGACATTTGTCAGCGTCATGGTAGGGACAGGTCATGAGATTCGCTCGCCCTTTTATAGTTAAAAAGCGAACGACATGAACTTATGATTCAGCCGCATCTGAATGTCTTGTTAAGACTTATTTGATTATGATAAGTAAGACAAAGTATCATTGTGAAAGGTAATATTGAGCACGATTTTATTCTACACTTCACAGATCCGGGTTAGAATAAAAAATAATTACTCATTCCTTTTCCGCTTTAACAAGAAGAGAAAATAATTCATCAGGTGCTGAAAGCCCATTTCTTATATACGCATAGATCTTATCTTTAATGTTATTAATTTTATTTATTTAAACTGATAATACTTTCATTTTTAGTCTACATGTATATTTATATATACATACATTTAAGTTAATACATTTTATTAATACACATTCTTATTTTATATATATATTTGTTTACATTTAAATTAATACATTTCTATTTGAAAAGATTAGTTCATATATATAGATAATTTTTTATTTATTATCTATTTAGTATCCTTATAGTCCTTATAAGGACTGGCTTAAAGGGGCGAAGCAGAATGCTTTTCATTTTCCCCGTTATCTGTAGAGGACAGTGTAGGGATAAGGTGTTATTAAGCAATTAAAGCTCTGATCATGGCGGAAGGGTAACAGCAATAGCCGAGCCTCAGTTAGAACTTCATTGGCTATCTATTTAGTATTGACTTTAATTAGGCTTATATTCAAACATATGTAATTATGTATATACTGTATAATTACTTTTAAATTTTAACTTACAATTTTTCGTGGAATATAAAAGATTTTTTAATAATTTCATTATATTAAAAAAGTTACTTTTTTATTTTAGAGCAATAAAATAATAAAACTATAAATATTGGAATAAATAATTGTTTCTCTTACAATTATAGAATTAAAAAATTTCTTTAATCTTTAAAAAAAAGTTTGGTTGAAAAATGCGTTCATTACTACTGAGGTACTGTCAAATGTTTTCTAAACTGGAAAAAATTTACCGTGATTGATTTTCCTTACGTTACTTGGTATTGGTATGAGATATGCAAATTTATATTTACCGATATTGTTTAGAACAAGTCGAGGGTAAATAAAAGTAAAATGAAATAATTTATCCATTATGTTCTACAATGATTTCAGTTAAATTTGTGTAACTTTTGTTAGTGGATAAATGAATTCTGAAATCCAACTTCACCAACAGTAGAACAACAATATACTGAAGGCTGAGTGGGAGACGATTTTCATTTTACGGTGTGAGACTCGTAGTATACTTAGGAGGAGGCTTGAGGTTGCGTATTGGATTATCTGAAGATGGCCCGTTTATGACCTATTTATTTAGGATTATAACCTTTCGAGTATAGAATATGCATTAAACGTTTTATTTTTTCCACCAAACATCGTTTGATCGAGGCCAAAATTGAAAACAATTCAAATCATTTAAATATGGTCCGAAAAACCAAATTTTTATTATTGCACTTAGCCGGAGAGGAGTCGTTATGTTTTTTGTGCGTCTGAAAATGATCTAATTGATGAAAAATATTAAATAAATAAAGAGATAGATACGACGAATCCAATTGGTATTTACGAAGTGTTAACTGTGCAGGAGATAACCTTTATTTTGCCGCCCAAGATTCTTTTACAGTTACAAATTCTTTCAAAAGTGGTGATTGTAAGAAAACATTTTAAATTTAACTAAAATCAACAAAACATACCAAATCAACCTTTAGTATGTTTTAAATCTAATTCGCAGTTTGTGTCAGCAAAGAAACAAAATTGTGTGTGTGTGTGTATGCGTTAACGATACGAAGCTATTTTAAACCTAGTTTTACTCCATTTCCCAAGTAAGCAAACAGACAAAAAAGTCAAATTCGAGCCTGCAAGTCTGGGTGACCCGCAAAGTAGTGCAACTCGTGGTAAAGGTGGAATAAGTTCTGATCACTATTCTTAGTATTCAACCTTAATGCAAAACACATCTCCTTGAGGAGATGTATGATGCTATGCATTGAAGGCAAGGGGCCACTACCCAGACCGGTTTCGACCTTTATTGAGGTCTCATCAGTGGGAGCCAGGCTTAGAAATACCAAGATTTAAGTAATACAGAGCTTATAAGTATTTTACCAAAACAAGTTACCATAAGGTGTTTTGACCTTATTAAACAAGGTAAAAAACTTTCTACATATAAGGGTGGCTACACCGCCTGGCGTCCTGTTCTGGGTAGGCCGGTTTTTTCTCCTTGAATTCTGATGACTGGACACTCCCAAGTAAGCAAACAGACAAGTAAGTCAAGTTTGCGTCTCACATAGTGCAAGTCTGAGGCAACTCGTGGTAAAGGAGTTAGCTCCGATCACTTTCCTTAGTATTTTTCCCTAATGTGCATCCCCTTGCGGAGATGTATGATGCTATGCATTAAAGACAAGGGCTACTTTACACAGACCGGTTTCGACCTTTATATAGGTGAAGCGGGCTCTAAAAATTAGGCGATCCCGAAAGATTGCCCATCTCAGCGTTTTTCCACTCAGTGACAGGCTCACCCCGTCACCGAGAAGAAATTCTCAGCATAGGCTCTACCCAGTGGCAGACTCACCGCTACCACCAAGTAGAACCATAATCTCAGCGGTGGCCCCGAGCAGAGCCTCTCAGAACCCAAGCCTAACCTGCACCGGTTTCGACCTTTATTGAAGTCTCGTCAGTGGGAGCCAGGCCTAAAAATGCCAAGCTTTAAGTAATGCAGAGCTTATAAATTTTCCTAAACAAGCTGCCACAAAGTACTTTGACCTTATTAAATAAAAATCTCAGGATGAGAGTAAGACGTAGAAAGTTTTTACCTTGGGTATATAGTATATTAAAGATACCAAGCAATTTTATAAGCTAGGCATTAGGGGAAAATACTTAGGAAAGTGATCGGAGCTTACACACCTTTACCACGGGTTGCCTCATACTTGTACTACGTGCAGGCGCAAACTTGACTTGTCTGTTTGCTTACTTGGGAAAAAAAGGATTAAAACTCAGCTTATAAAATTGCTTGGTATCTTTAATATACTATATACCCAAGGTAAAAAAAAACTTTCTACATATATAATAATAAGCTAAGGAACACTATACCTTGAATTTCTCTATAAATATTATTCTCTGTTGAAAACGATTAAAAAACATCAGAAATTCACAAAGTAATTGCTCTTTAAATGATTCAAACAATAATAATGCTCCCTGCTAATTTTGTTAAGTATTATTAATTTATTGAGAGAAAAACCGTAACTTCAATATTACTTCTTTTCAGTGCTTGTTTTTTTTTTTTTTTTGAAAAATTATATATATATATATATATATATATGATAACTTTAATGATAAAGCTAAATACAATGACATAACTGTAATAGATTTGCTACGATTAAAAGATGTGGGTCATATTGTATTGGATTTATTTATTTCAGTGTGGATGCCTCTCACGAAAGGTTGTAAACCAATTATATATTATAGTGTTGCGAGTGGACTAAGATTGGATAATCTTGGTAGCCCAGTTCTAGAAACTAAGCATGATATCCTTTGAGCCTTCTGTAAGTAGGATGACAGTATCACACCTGGGAATGAAAATCAACTTCAATAAAACAATTTTTATCAACAATTTTATTGAAATTGATTTATCTGTTCGGATTTATTAAGTTAAGCGAGGTCACGCGTAATGTTTAATGACACACCCCTGCGTATATGCTCTTCGTTGGTATACCCCCCTCCCCCGAAAAAAAAAAAAAAAAAAAAGGCAAAGCAACATTTCTGCATGCGAATTAATTTCTGAACGGGTGTAGTGCCCTAAAACATTGCAGTTTGTACTAAATGATGGAAACTATCACAAGTCTCATGTAGGATCAAACAGACTTACTGTTGCCATGGAAACTCCGGAGTATTACTTCACGTTTAGTTTTAGATAAACTGGACTATTACTGTTTATTTTATAAAGATACATCCCGTATGCCTCTTCTATGGTCGGTAGTTATTTCTCTATAGATTTTAGTAATTATTTTCAGAAATATTTGTTAATATTAAAACGATGGTTTTTTTATGAAATTTATTTTATTTTTTTATATCTTTACAGCTTCGTTTATACTCGAATTTCTCATTCTTTCCCTGATTTTTGGGATACCATTTTTGTTCCTTCAGATGACGTTAGGTCGATATCTAGGAGCAGGAATACTGGACATGTGGTTTTTATCTCCTGCTTTTAAAGGTAAGGCATTCTTGTGTGCTTGTAATTAAATTTTGTCTCATCCATAGCTCAGTTATGGATGAGACATTACGTCATAAACTCAAGCTTATGACGTAATGTGACCATTTTCAACATTCAAATAGAAGCAATTGGGAAGTTACAAAGGAAATGCAATATGCGTAATATCAACAACTATTTATCAGAAAACTGTATACGTGCTAGGTATAATAGATTTTTAAATATAATTTTAAAAATAACTTCGTTTTTATATTTATATCCCTAAAAATGTACTATTCTTATGAAGTTGCGTCAATTCCTCCACCTTCCCCCGATATCAACAACCGGATATACAAATAGAGGAAAAGTTCTGAGTAATTCGTGTTACCAACTAGGTATGCGAATTCCAGGATGCAAACATAGTTAATCAAAAACAAACTTACTTTATCCATACAACGTATATCAAATCAAGAATTTCAACTTCAGATCTTTTCGCACTCCTAGAGAAAATTTACATCTCTTCAAGGATCATTTGGTGTGTTATAGGAGGAGGAGGAGGGGGGGGGGGGAGGAGGACAACAACTAAAAAAACAATCCCAGTTGTTTAGCAAGGTCATTTAATTTTATTCCACAGAGAGTAACAGCAAGAATATTGTGTAATCGAAAGGTGACCTTTCTGTCATAATCACTAGCTGTCGTCACAGTTAGCACGTTCTAAAATGCACATGTACACATTTATAGAAAAGAGTTGCCGCAGAGTTTTTACCTTCTTGCGTCATAATTATAGATAGTCCTGGTTTTAACGGACAAACCTCTTATATTCAATATTACAGGTAATTGCTTTTTTAAAGTGTTCATGATAACAAATATAAATTATTTTTTCTTTAATTATTGGATTGTTTTGGGGTATATTTAGAAAGGGTAGTCATATTCGGTCTTCTCTTGACATACGAAGCTAATTGTTTAATATTTCAAGATTTTTTTTTTAAATTCCATTTTTTTTTTCTTTCGATATTTAAACATTGCCTTCCCTTGATACATTCGATAGTTTGTTGCCTTAATCCTGTTGCTTGGATAGACCCTCCCAGTTTTTTTCCTTTATATTTCTTGTCGTTCTTGGCCTGTTTACTTGGTGGTTCACTAGGTCATCTCTTCATTTCCTCTCTTCCCCCCCCCCCCCCGCCTCACTTTCCACTTTTTAACCCTCACCAGCAATTCACTACTACTTTGGTTTTTGAGCTTCAGTCATCTCCTTCACATCTGGCCTGTAATTTTCTCTTCACGTTTCCATTTAAAGGTAGAATCTCTATAGTACAGTAGAAAGAATGGCATATACCCTTTGGAAAGATAGGGGTTTTGACCCCTATCTATGACGTCAAGAACACTTAATGAGTGTTTCTTGTTCTTCCATAACTATAGTTTCTATTCCATCTTTGCATGTTTTATTCTCCGTGTAATATTTTGAACATATTCTTATTCTCTTTACATAATTTTATTTCAAGAATCAAAGTTTGTGCAACAGTATTATATATATTTTCACTACATTTATTAGGGAAAATATAATTTGTCACATCAAAGGACTGATACAATATGAAGAAGCCAAAACCCTTCAAAAAAATCCCAAATGATGACTCAATTGAAAAAAATCGTATTCTAAAATAATCATCAGTTAATATTTGAATAAGAATTCTTCGAACATTGAGAATCTCCTTTTTATGTAAAATAACGTAAAAGGAACGTTTATACATTTTATTAACTCTTAAATATTGCAAATATCTGATTTACACATTCAGATGAACAATTAAAACCTTTTTGGAAACCGGTGGACAGCTAGTGCCACCTGTTACAGTTGAGCACTTTTCTTCGGTGAACTGAAGGTGGCGCTGGCATCTACCGATTTCCAAAAAAAAAAAAAAAAAAAAAAAAAAAAGCACTTATTAAGAGAAAAATATTAATGGAAAAATTTTAGCATTTTATTTTCCTAGGGATTTTTACCTACACTTTTTCTTACTTAAAAAGTTTATTGCTATTTGTAAAGGCTGAACAATGATTATACACTACGCATGCATTTGAAATTCAAATGTTGCACTGAGGCATATTTAACTGACAGAATTTTGGTGTCCTGAGAAACTTGATTTGGTTGAGCCCTTTAAAAGTGGTTGCAATACTTTAACTGTTCAGCCACCTAATATGATTCTTAAAGTCCTTAAAAGGACTGGCTAGATGGGCGAAGCAAGATCTTTTCATATTTCCGGTTATCTGTAGAGGACAGTGAAGGATAGGGTGTAATGAGCTCAATAAAGCTCTGATAACCGCAGGAGGGTACAAGCAATAGCCGAGCCTCAGAACTTCATCAGCTCCGGTCACCTAATATGATATGATGAGCTAAAAAATTAAGTTGAAAGTTTATTCAAATTTTAATCAATCAATTTGCAGTGCAGTAATTATTCCTGAAATGGCACATATTGGTTTTTTAAGCTAATAATAAGTACTCGCAAAAAACAATTTAAATAATTAGATGAACAATTAGTGGCTAGTTAATTAGGCAGACTCCCACCATCAATGGATTTCAATTCTTCGTCAAAGCCAATGTCCGTTTCAGTTAATAAATGAGGGAAAAATATATCAATAACAACATTATTTGTTAAGCATGATGCGCTATTTGAATCGGTGGAGAAACTCGAGATATGAATACAAACCGCGAAGGTTTGTAAACCTGTTGTGTCTACAGTTGAGAGAACCGTAACTGGCAGAGTGCCAAAAAGAGTCAATTCATGTTGAAGGGGGGGGGGGGGAGAATAAGGGATGTACAAATTCATCACTAAATTAACTAAGACTAAATTAACATACATTAGTTTATTATGTTATATTCTAATATAAAGCCAGATTTTTACAATAATTTGTATTACTTTGCAGGCCTAGGTGTCGCTTTGTTATATGCCTACATTATCATCAGTGTGTATTCGGCTGTGCCGATCTCGTGGCTTTTTATCTTTTTTAAGGATTCTTTTATTACTGCCAGAGAGAGTTACAAGTGGGGTATTTGTTATCCCAAATTTTCTCACGAAAGTAAGTATCTACCATATTTTTTATCAGTATTTTTAAAACACTGATAACACTGAGAATTATTTATAGTCTGAAACTTTTTTTTTTTTTTTTTTTTTTTTACTCCGAAGTTTCGTGGGAAAGTGGAGGAGATTATTGATAATTTATCATTTCATAGTCAAAAAGATGGAATGCAAGTTGTTCATGCATATAATTCAGAAACGAGGAGGCAAATATCCTTGATTCTTCGAGATATCTTTAGCTTAGACAAGTCGAATGTTTTTGATCTTGACTTTGGATAATCAATCTTATTTTCTAAGAAAGTTGAAAGAATTGAATGAGTGAATAATAATAAATGCATCCCAGATTTCATAATTATAATTGATATAAATATTGCATTTTCATATGAATTCTGAGAACTAAATTCCTGTAACATGTTAGCATTTGTACCCAGTGATGGGTTAAGGATTAGGCAATGAGACAATTGTTCTCGAGACCAAGTAATGTCAAGCGTCCAAGGCGCTGGCATCCTCTTTCATTGTCAAAAACCAGATTCAAATCCTCTGCTTGATGGTTGAAGATCGGCTAGCCATCCGATTAACCAGTCTTGTTTCCTACTCTTTGCCATAACAGAAACCTTCTACAAATCAGATCAGACCGGGGTGTAAAACCAGGCACTGTTTTTATTTTATTTTAAGGGATTTTTATTTATTATTTTTTCTTAATAGTATGTTATAATGCTCAGATATTATATTATAAATGACACAAACAATGGCCTATTATTAGATTATATTTAATATTTGAATGTTAATATGCATGGTTCCAACATCCACAAAAAATCATAATCGTTTGTTTTTAAAAAAAAATATTAAAATTAAAACAGCTTTTATTAATTTTCTGCCCCCCCCACCTCACAAGTCGCCCAAAACCAGTTTGTGTGGAGGGATGCGTTTGACAATTCAAGTCTAGTTGTTACAAATCACCAACCACTTAAGTCCTTAAAAGGTCTGGGAGATGGACTAAGTCCTTGACTCTTTATCCCGTCATCTGAATGAAGAAAATATGTGTGGATCGAGTGGTATTGAGCCAAATGCTCTGGTCATGGCTGGGTAACGGCAATAGCTGAGCCTCAGTTAAAGCTTCATTGGCTACACCGAAAGTTAATTCAAATTTTAAAATGGTGTACTATGTACTTTACATTTTACTCAATAAATTTTATTATTATTCTTATGATTTTCCATTTTTTCCAAATAAATAAATAAACTTAAGTATTTTATATATTTTTGTCGATTTTTTTATTCATGAAAAAGTTTAAGACAAACTAGAAAAGTTATAATATAGCCATGTGGTTTTGTGATATATACTTAGGCACAGAAATATACGAACTATGTTGTTTAAATGCCTTCGTTAACACAAGATGAGTAATAGAAAATACGGATGTTAAGAAATGCTTCTGTGATTCTGCATTCTGTTTTAAGAAATCAAATGATCTTATCTTTTAGTGTTATTTATCGATACACTTTTTCGTTTCAGATTGTGTTCTCGCACAAAATACCTCCTCCACTGATTACGTAGGGTGGACAGTTCCTTCCTATTTTCAGTAAGTAGATGAATGACAATTTTTATTGAGTTAGTTTTTTATTGCTGTCGTATTATTTTCAGTGATTCTCATTCAAGTATAATTTCATTGTAACACTCCATGATATGGGACCAAATCTGAAATTAGGGTTCCCTCTAAGACATTTAAAAAAAAAAGAAAAGAGTATTATAACTCTCATCACAATGTGGGAGTAACTCATGACGCTTCTGAGCTGCTCTTTAATCCTCTTAGCGCCAACAAAAGATTTCCGTTACGATTATAATCTCCTGTGGTATTTCCGGTAATAGGAAATCCTTAAACTTTTAGCTAGACGCTAAGATAAAAAGATTTCACTGATGTTCTTAGAATTTCTTATTAGCACTCTTGGTTTTCCTAGAACAAACACCCAAATTTCTGAATTAAAGGCAACTGTCAAAGGTATTTTAATTAATCCGTTTTCTAATTTGTATAGAACAGAGATGGACCCCCCCCTCCGTTTAGTTCTTCCTTTAATAGTAAACTTTATTCCTATTATATTATAGAACTCTGAAAGAACACTGCAATGTAGAAATTTTCATATATAGGGAAAAAAAATAGCTTATTGACATCAGAATTTAGTTCCCTATGAGGAGTGCTGCACTGAAGTTTTTGTATGCAGAAACATTAATTTCTGTTTTGTAATTTTCAGCGGTCGTGTGTTGGATAGGCGAGCTGACAGTTTTGAAATTGGAGATTTGAAATTCGAAGTTGCTTTTAATCTTGCCATTGTGTGGCTTCTAGTCTTTCTGTGTCTCAGTAGAGGTCTCCGTTCTTACGGAAAGGTAATAACCAGCAGTGCCATTTGTATTCACTTACTCTTAAATTGATTTGACAAAACTTGCTTCAGTTTATTGTACACGTATTATTGTTTAGGAGAGCAGAACTGTCGAAACATTTTAATTCATTAAGTCACTTTAATTAGAAATTATGTAATTAATTCTATTCTTACCAACAATCCGTTTTGTACTCCGAGGGTGGTCTGAAAAGTTCTCGGCCTAACATTGAAAAAACGAATTTATAATTTCAAAATTATTTTTATTTTTCAACAGAATCACCCTTAAGAGTAATACATTCATTCCAGCGCCATTATCCCGTCCCTGTAGTGGTTCTCAGTAAGATCTGCAAAATACCCTTCTACAGTTACAATCACCTCTTGATTCGAAGAAAAACGCTGACCAGCGAGGAAGAGTTTTAGTTTTGGGAAGAGATAGAAGTCAGAGGGAGCCAAATTGGAGAATAGGGTGGATGGTCCAACAATTCATAGTGCAGATTCCTTAATTTTCCCATTGCCAAAACACCTTTGTGGGCAAGTACATTGTCCTGATGAAAGATGTTTTTTTCCTTCTGCAAACTGGGTCTTTTTTCATGAAGTTTTTCGTCTAGTTTGGTTAAAAAATAGGAATAATATTTCCGGTTATTATTTTCCCGTTTCAATATAATTAATAAACAAAATGCCTTTAGCATCCCAAAACACCGATGTCATGACCTTTCCTGCTGATGGAACCGACTTTATCTTCTTTGGCGCTGAACAACCGGCTTCTGCCCACTGTTTTGACTGCGGTTTGGATTCTAGCGTGCAATGGTGAATTCAATTCTCATCCATCGTAATAAATCGACGCACAAAATCAGTTTTATTCTAGTTAAAATGCTCCAAACAGTGTTCAGAGATTTTCATATGAGTGCGTTTTTGATCTGCTGTGAGCAAGCGGGCACCCATCTTGCGCAAAGCTTTTTCATTTGCAATTCTTCATCCAAAATATATCCTACACGTTCTTTTGAAATGCTTATATAGTTTCAGCAATTTCACGCATTTGGACTCGCCAGTCATCCAGTACGATATCGTGCACATGATCACAGATTTTTGTTGTTGTTACACTTTTTGGACGTCCTTCACGTGAATCATCTTCAAGGCTGGTACGGACACGTTTAAACTCGGCAGCTCATTTCAGAAAAGAGTGCCCATAAACTTTTATGGGCACTCTTTTCTAATGGTGAAACCTTTTATGAACTTCGAATGAATTTATTTTGGCGTTAAACGTTCTTTGTAAAAGAAGGTTTAACGCCATTTTGTATCTGTATCCCTTGAAATTTTATCCGTTTCATGGGATACAGACAACACTTCTACTTCAGACCGCTGTATAAAACAAACTACTTAATAGAATGAACTGCAATTTCACATGGAATGAATGCTTATGACAGATGTACCAACTTTGAAAAAAAATCGTGCCGATAGTGTTGCCATCTATGGTCGAGGCCGAGAACGTTTCAGACCACCCTCGTAATTCATCCTAAAATTAAACTTCCGTTTCTCATTTTATTACGAAAATAATTCTAATAAAAACAAATGGATTTATCACCAATACAATTAACACGCAATGCTGTGTGGCAAACATTAAGAAAAAAAAATTTTGGTGCCCGTCCTTGTATAAGGACTGGCTTAAAGGGGCGAAGCAAGAATGCTTTTCATCTTCCCCGTTATCTGTAGAGGACAGTGTAGTGATAAGGTGTTATTGAGCTATTAAAGCTCTGATCATGACAGAAGGGTAACAGCAATAGCCAAGCCTCAGTTAGAACTTTATTGGCTACAGCATTGCCATCCATTACCCTCCAAGGGTATTAACCACCGCATCTCACGGTCGATCTTCCTCCCTTCTTTGGTGCCCGTCCTTATAAGGACTGGCTTAAAGGGGCGAAGCAAGAATGCTTTTTATCTTCCCCGTTACCTGTAGAGGACAGTGTAGGGATAAGGTGTTATTGAGATATTAAAGCTCTGATCATGGCAGGAGAGTAACAGCAATAGCCAAGCCTCAGTTAGAACTTTATTGGCTACAGCATTGCCATCCATTACCCCCCAAGGGTAATGTGATGACCGATTTCAGCCATCGTTATCCTTCCATTATATGGAAGGATAACGATGGTCGAAATCTTAATCTCTTTGGTGCCCTTATAGTCGTTATAAGGACTGGCTTAAAGGGGCGAAGCAAGAATGCTTTTCATATTCCCCGTTATCTGTAGCGGACAGTGTAGGGATAAGGTTATTGAGCTATTATTAAAGCTCTGATCATGGCAGGAGGGTATCATCAATAGCGGAGCCTCAGTTAGAGCTTCATTAGCTACAGCATTGCTATCCATTACCCTCCAAGGGTATTGGATTGAATGAATCAATCACCGCATCTCACGGTCGATTGATTCCTCTTTGGTGCCCTTATAGTCCTTATAAGGACTGGCTTAAAGGGGCGAAGCAAGAATGCTTTTCATATTCCCCGTTATCTGTAGAGGACAGTGTATGGATAAGGTGTTAATGAGCTATTAAATTATTAAAGCTCTGATCATGGCAGGAGGGTAACAGCAATAGCCGAGCCTCAGTTAGAACTTCATTAGCTACAGCATTGCCATCCATTACCCTCCAAGGGTATTGGATTGAATGAATCAATCACCGCATCTCACGGTCGATTGATTCCCCCCTTCCCTCTTTGGTGCCCGAAAAACAGATTTCTTTGAAGTAGTATAGTCATACGAAATCGAAAAAAGTGTTTGAAAATAATAATAAATTTATTTAACAATTTCATTAATTTTTAGGTTTTAATAAAAATATTAACAATTTTTTTTATTTTCCCTAAATATAATAAAAAAACATTAAAAATATCCTAAATTAAGAATGACGAATGAATTATGAGGGTTTTATTGATTTATAATGCATATTACAACTAAATTTTTGCTTGCACGCTACAAGAAACGACTAAGTATATTATAGATACAATATGTTGGAATAAAATATATTGTATTTGGAAACTTGTTTCGCGATTTCTACTTTGTGTGGAGACACTATTTTGCTTTTTAACAAATAGCACGATAATCATAACCTGTTTCATTAAGTATTGCACACTGTGGAATTTTTCTGTTATAGATACATATCGATAGTCCAAAATGCAATTTGGATTGAATTCGGCCTTTTTTAAAAGTAAATTTAATAATAAAATTATAAAGATCAAGTTTAATTGGTGAAAGAAAAGATTGGACTATCTTTAAATTAAGGAACACTTAATTTAAATTTTCCTTGATCAATATTATTATTATTTTATCAGTTTGACTTTAAGTTTAACCATTGATATGCTTGTAGATATGTGTAATGTATCTGGAAGAATTTCTGTTAATAACAAAATGATGTATTTAACGAAGTAAGGTAGAATCGCTAAGGCTTCGCTCATAGACGCAGAAACTAGTCTGCAGATGTTGGTTATATTTATTATTTTTAAACCATTAATAACATTTGCTTTCCCCTTTATTTTATTTTATTAAAAACACAACTGATTAATTAAAGTATTCTATATAGATAAGGATAAGTATATATATATCTATACACATTAGGAAAGTAATATATAGTTAAACTTTCCCACAGGTTGTGTATGTGGTAAGTATAATGCCACTGTGCTTGATGTTACTGGTTGCCATCCGTTATTTGGAAGACTGGGGCAACGGAGTCTTGGAAATTTTCTCTTCTCCTTGGAAACCCGTTCTAGCTGATTCATGGGTAAGAAACATTGTTTTACAAAAAACAGCGAATTAAAAAAATCTGCAGTTGTAAAAAAGTAAATTATTTACGAGTACAATATTATATTTAATAAACATACTTTATTATTACGTTTGCTAACTATTCATTGTTGCGTATTAATTTCTTTTGTATTGTTTACAGTCCTGGTTGCTTGCCTCTCGGGAAGTTTTTCTCACCTGGTCTTTATTCGGCGCTGTCGCCTTACAAATGTGCAGTCATAACAAGCCAAATTTTAACATAGTAAAGTAAGTGATCTTCTCTATTTGTGGAGGAGTGTTAAAATGACGTTTTTGCTTTAAACGCAAAGTTTTCAATTGGTATCACGCTCAACTACTGGCAATTTGGTCTTTTTTCAGGAACGTGTTTAGTCTCGCCGTCATATCAATCGTGACTTTGGTGATTGCATCGTTATTTTTTGTCAGCGCCACCAACGTCCTAACTCAGAAACGTCTAGCACTGATTCCAACATCCTATGGTAAGTCTGTCTTTGTGCATTTGGTTGATATTTAATTATCATTTTGGAAGACTGCATATGTATTAATTACAGAATTTTTATTGGAATATTAAAAAAATCCTTTCTCTAGATTTGCAATTAATGCTGCTCATTAAGTTAATTTTATTCCTTCTTGTTAAATGAACTTGCACAAGGAATTTTGGCTAACATTTTAAAAATGTATTTAAACTGCTATGTTTCTAATGCGCGAAATTCAAAAACTATTATTAGGAAAATAAACATATTGAACTTTCGCACGTCACTTGAGAGCCCCCCCCCCCCCTCTTAGGGCGGGAGGATTCTAAAACCACCACCTACTCAATGTGGCATCAAATAAAATTAGCCTCATCCAAAACGGAACTTTCATAGCATAGCTTATATAAATTACATTAACAAATTGAATGTTATTAACGCCAAAAACCATAATAACGTCATCAAAATATGGTTCACTTTATATTGTTTCAATAGTTATAGCGTTTATGTGATGTCATCTGGACGAAAGTTGCGTCAGTCACTCCAAATGTATCGTTATTAATACAATATTTTTACTTCCGGAAAAATTAGTTATAACACAACAGATTTTCGACGGATTCGATTGCTGTTATCTGATATTTCATACATCGTATTTGCTATACTCCATATGAACTGCTTTATTCTTATATTCCGTTAACCATAACACGATGCTTATAATATTTGCTATACTCCATATGAACTACTTTATTCACGATGTTTACAAGATGATTATAATAAATCACCAACTTAAGTTCTAAAAAGAACTGGGCGATGGACTGAGTCCTTGACTCTTTATCCCGTCATCTGAATGAAGAAAATCTGTGTCATGGCTTCTTTTAAACTTCATCGGCTACAACATTGCCATCAGCTACCCTGAAAGGCCCAAAAAATAAGATTGGCAGAAAGGGCCTAGGACGTTCACACCTATCACCAACGTAATCAATAAAATGTACTTATATATAATTAATATATTTAATTTATTTTATGGTGTATAAATTTAAATTTAATTAACTCTATAAATATTTAATATTTTTAACTAATAATCAAAATATTACAGATTCATTTTAAATTTAATTTCTATTTCTAAAGTATTACTTATCAGTCAATTTTAACATATTCTATTCCTATTAATTGTTATGCTCTAGTAGTTATATTATAAATGAATTTTTTTTTTTCATTTCAGAAAGAGAATCGACTTCTAAACTGGTACACTCGGTTCGTCACATTCCTACGTCATTGTTAAACATATCTCTTGTAAACCTGCTGGTAGGGGAGTCGATGATATCATCTAGCCTAGGTTATTCAGTCAGCGGATATGTACCGCTAAGGTTTGCAACGGAAATTTTCCCTGCGTCACTGGCCGCAGAAGGGGTCAGGAGCGTGTCATCTTTCTGGTCCATCTGTTTCTATGGGATGATGATTCTCTTTGGACTCGGTCAACTGGTAAGTAACTTCACGCAATTTTAGTATACCAAGATAGGTGCTAGTAACGAAATGGTCATAGTTAATAGATAGATTTTAATTAATTATTAATAAGCTTCTTATATAGGCTAATTTTCAAAATTTTATTTAAAATATATATTTTAAATAAAATTTTATTTAAATAGGAAGTATAAATTCTAGAAATCTAAGTCCTAGGATGTTCATACCTATTACCAACTTAACCAATAAAATGTAATTATATATATATATAGGCTAATTTTCAAAATTTTATTTAAAATATATATTTTAAATAAAATTTTATTTAAATAGGAAGTATAAATTCTAGAAATCTAAGTCCTAGGATGTTCATACCTATTACCAACTTAACCAATAAAATGTAATTATATATATAATTAATATATTTAATTTATTTTATGGTGTATGAATTTAAATTTAATTAACTCTATAAATATTTAATATTTTTAACTAATAATCAAAATAATTTAACTAATAACTGCTTGTCTAAAAGTATTAGACAAGCAATTATACTTAAGAATAGTACCTTTACAAAAGCTTTGTTATTAACAATATATTTTTTGCAATTTCTGAAATGTTTTCTTTTATTAGATGACAATATGGTGTTGTGTTTTGGAAGCCATCATTTCAGTTAATCCGCAAGTGTTAAGGCCCTGGCAGACGGTCCTAACATTTAGTATGTGTGCCTCAGCTCTTCTTTTGGGTCTGCCCATGACAACGAATGTAAGTGATTTTCATCTGAATTTCTGTATCAGAATTATTAAACCGAAACTTAGAATGTTTGCTACCTACATTAGTAGGTTAGAAGAATAAATATTTAATTTTATCCAAATTCCTTGAGGGATGAATACGTACCGAACAATAAAACAATTTTGATCTCTGAATTTTTCTACGATAAGTTTTTTACTCCTTCTAAGCTTAAAAAATGCCTTTTTAAAAGCAAGAGGCCATTAATGCGCTTACTGGAGAGAATATTAGACTGACATGTCGCAACTTCTTCGCTTAACCAATATAATAACAGCAAAGTAGATTCCATCTAATGTCATAAAATGAACTCAATATTGTATAGACTCTCTGTTAAATCAAGGTGAATTGCAGTCATTTAAATTTTGCAAAATTGACTACTATAGATGCTTAAAGTTGGTAGGTCAAATTTTAAATGAAAATTCGGGGTTGCATCAAAAAGATAATTCAAATGCGTCTCTGTAGGTAGGAAAGGCAGGCATGTTCTTAAAACTGAAAAAAAAAAAAATAATAAAACCCATTTTTCTCATCAAAATGAAGCTGCTTATTTGTTTTCATTATTTTCATTGCTAATGATTAGCCTGGTAATTGAACTTCTGCAGAATATAATCTAAATTAGATTACATTCTGCAAAGGCAACATTATTCAAATATATTCTCAGTAGTGCCATTCTTTCAGAGATATTCTTCGTAATATGTTGGAATGACTTCAGCTTAATAAAGATTAATTTTCTAGAGACTTGCTTGTATTAATCGATAAATATTTACGGTTGAAAGGCCTTGAAGTAGCACTGAATCACGTGTGTGAGTAAGTTTCTGTGCAATTTATAGAACAGGTACTTAGCGTCGTGTAATATGCGTTTTCTCTAATAGTAGATTTTTCCTGTCAAATTTGGAAAAATACTTATTCAGGAAGGTACGTATGTATGAATCTTTAAGAAACTTATGACAACTGCGTCGTTATCTCTCTGAAGGAGATATCTGAGTCTTACGTTACGTAAACAAACTAACGGACCTTAGAACCCACTAGTAGATGAATTTTCAATGCTGAAGTAATTCCACATTTATATATTAAGGCAAAAATATGAACGATGCACTTCGAATCAAAATAATGCAGATAGCTGTAGTATCGTAATAATAAACATTTCGATATTGTAGCAGAATTTCCAAATAATTTTATCGTACATCTTATCAGTTATGATCCCACATAAAGAGTCATCATGTAAATGTTTGTGATTGGTTCTTAAATCACTCTAAGCTGGCAGTTATTTAAGACGCGTATGAAGGAAAAGAAGCCATAAAAGATTTATTTTTTCCCTATACCCTATACAATCTGTCATTCCTTGAACTATTACTTCGGTCATAAGTGATTTAAGTCTTCCATAAACAACACTTCTTTTCATATGACACAAAAGTCTTTCGGTAATAAACTGACGCTTCTTTAAACATAAATTTCACACTAAGCAAGCAGTATGTTGGGGAAAAAAAATCGAAATTAATCCACAATGGAAAGAAACGTAACGGATTTACTATGTACTGCGAGTGTAGGCTCTGCTAATAACCAAAAGACTACTTTTTTGGGGTGGGGCGGGGAGCTTAAGAATCAAAATTAGATAACTGGGTGATCTTCATATCGCTTGTACGGAATGCCGAGAACTTACTAGAGCTCCAAGCAAACGGTCACGATCTCCGTTTCGCTTATATTAAGCAGGAATTAATATTGATTAGCTGTGTACTAATTATATGAACAATTACACGAATTTCATTGTCTAGTGCACGAATCATTTTGCTTACTAGAAGCCTGAAGTGGCTTTCGATAAGGGATTTCTAGACTATCTAAATCTTAGCTCACTCATGTTACTAAGCTATAATATATATATATTTAAATCAACAAGCAGACGTTTCTCTTTTTTTTTTTTCCCTATGCTATGCTTGCTTCATCTTCCTAACTTAAACATTCTTCTGCGTCTCTCATTAAAAATCAAAGTTGCTGCTTCCTCAATCATAAAATATATTTTTCAGTAATATTCCACTGTACTCCAACATTCACTTTTTCCTCGTACAAAATATATTTTAGAGAAATTCTATAGAAATATTGACGTAGAATTAAGCAAAAGTTACAGTCGAAACGAATTCCTTATATAACTTGACGCACTCTTTGTCTATATATTCTGACCATCGACAAATTGCCATCATATTGCATTACTTAAAAAAAATTTCTCTTAGAGTACTGAAGAATTTTGGCTTTTTTTTTTTTTTTTTTTTTTAAAAAAACCAATAAGCAGGTAATGCCTTTTTTTCCACTATAATGAAAGAGTGCTTTAACAGGTGTAACTCAGTCAGTAGCGATGCCTTTCATTTGGAAAGAACGAAGTTCTAATTCTGTCTATGATGCGAGCCATCTTTATAAAAGCATTTTCAATTGAAAATGAGTTAGCCACGATGCAGAGGATGGAAGAGGTTTACTTAAATTTATTTAATTTCATGGCAAAAGCTGAATACCAGAGTAAATAATACAATATTAGGCGTTAAGACGTTATTTATATAATGTCATCTCCTATGGCAATATGCAGAGTAGAAGGTAATCAAATAGAAGCACTAGTCTATCTCCCACTGATGGCTTTTTTTTTAAAAAAAAAACTTTTCACTTTGATTTCATGATGGCTAATATTGGTTAGATTGAGAATAATTAATATTGTATTTGAATATGAACTATTTTTATTAATATTTAATTAGTATTAAATGATAATGTATAATTAATATCAATATTTAAATTAATCTTCCATTTATTATTATAGTTTAACTAATTAAACTAATAAAATAGTGTAAAAGAATTGTCTATGCCTCTTGGTTGTTTAACTTACGTTTGAGCTCTGGTAAGGTCCCTAGGGAGTGGAAAGAAGGTAAAACAGTTCCTTTGCATAAAAGAGGCTCTAAGACTGCGGTAGAAAATTACAGACCAATCACCATCTCGGTGTGATGATAAAAGTATTGAAAAAGTTGATTAAAGACAGAATTCAGGAATGGATGATACTCTATGGGGGGGGTACATCATGGTTTTGTTAAAGGTCGATCTTGCCTTAGTAATTAACTTTTTGTAACAGAGTGACAGCTGATTGGATAATGGGAATGGCTACACAGTTATGCTGCTGAATTTTGTTAAGACAGGATATCCCTTGCAATACTCTTATGCAAATTAGAGCAAATGGTGGTGGATATTAAACCGATAATGTGAATACGAGAATGGCTCATAGACAGATACCAAAAAGTACTGTATGGAGTAGCAGAGTCCAGGATGAAGCAGGTGACCAGAGGTGTATCGCAGGGCTCTGTGCTTGGACCATTACTGTTCGATTTGTACATGACTTGTATAGGAAATGACTTGAAGGGAGATATTCAGTTGTATACTGATGATACAAAGTTGGATAGCGCAATAATTAATCAAGCTGATGTAGAGAGCTGCAGGATGATTTAAATAGCCTTGAAAGTATGGACAAAACATAATGGATTTAATTCATTGTGGAAAAGTATAAAGTTATGCATTTTGGGATTAAAAGGTTAAAAGCCGAGTACCACATTGATGGACCTGTACTCCAAAAGAATGATGAGGCTATGGACTTGGAGATGTTAACGGATAGAGAGTTGAAGTTCAGAAGGCACATTACTAAGGTGTCCAAGATAGCACATAGGATTACTTGGTTATTGAAGAATACACCAACATCCAGAGATAAAGAAGTTATTATTCCTCTTTATAAGGCGTTGATACGTCTACATCTTATTACTGTGCCTAAGTCTGGTCGCCTGAATTCCTCGGAGATGAGGAAGCGGTAGAAAAGATTCAGAGGTGAGTGATATAAGGAATGCTCCCTACATTGATAGAATTGAGAGTTTATGGGTGATAAGCAGAGACGATGAGATAAGATTAAAAGATTTAAGTTCCTAAAAGGTTTTTATAAGACTAATGCAGTGGAAATATTTCGGCAGCGGGATAGTGGTGGAAGAACAAGAGGTCATCCCTGGAAATTAAGTAAGAGTGTGGTTAATGAGAGTGTGAAGACTAGATTTTTCGCTTGGAGAATGTGAATGAATGGAATGCGTTATCTGATTCCGCTGTGAGTCTTCAAAAGAAGACGTATGATAAATATTGCCGATAGTTTGGGTCTCCCGCGATGATTTTCTGACTGCATGGAGATGCCCGTACAATATTAATAATTATTATCTATTTTTTATTTGATATAAATATTGTATGGCAGTATTAATAATGCGAACAAATAGTTAAAATGCATTGATGTATTTAAATATATTAAGTTTTTTAATGATATAATTTGACAACACAATATGAAAAGAATTACAATTTATTCCATTTATATCTTCCAGATCGGAATTTATATAGTTTATTTTTTCGATTTCTGTGTGGGCTCCCTCTGGTGGATTTCAGCTATATATCTTGTAATGTTAGTGGCCGTGTTACTAATAAGAGGTAAGCAGAATATTTTAAATAAACGTATATGCTATGCATTTGAATTAAAAGAAAAGCAAAATATTGAAAATGACACCACAACCAATCCCGAATCTGAATAAAATTCCCCCCCCCCCCCAAAAAAAAAACGCAATGTAGAATTTTTTTAAATATGTGGCTTAAAATTTGTCTTGATTTCGTTCATTCAAAATGTATTTTAATGAACGAAATTGTAGTGATTTAAATGTAGAAGGCACCACTAACCGACGTCTTAGGAGTAATATTCATTTTAAGTATGTTGGTTAGCTGATATTGGTTGTTTGGCTTTGATTTAATTTTACCTTGAATACCACTTAAATAAATTAATAGTCTATAAAAACTAGTAGCATTTTATATATTAATTTGAGTGTATTATTGATTTTTTCTCTCTGTTCTAGGACGTCCATATGGTACAAATCAACTAGTCAACACCATTACAAAGAATGGAAAATTGAAAATGTGGTTAATTCCTGCCCTCACATTCCAATGGAACGTTGTATTGCCACTGTCATGCTTGGTAAGGACACACTTCGTAGCTATTAACATAATCGTGTTTTTACTACATAAAGTTTTTTGTTATAAAAACCGACTCTTAAATAATCTATACTACATTACAATATATCCTTTTACATTTATAGGTTCTGTCTATAGCTTTTCTACGAACAGGTCAAATAGGATCAACGCTATCCTGGGCAGATCAGGCAGACCATTACAATTATTGGCCAGCGTGGGCCAAAAAGTTATCTTCAGGTGTACAGATTTGTCCTCTGTTACTCACTGTAGCCATTTGCGCTTACGAAGCCATCTTCTACCTCACACCTAAGACGGATCAACCATTGCACGAGGTAAGTGGAATTATATTTCATTGCTATTTCCCTTTACATGCTATGGCTTATCATTGACAAGTAAATTGGCTTTATAGGAACGTAATTAATGCAATGGTTTGGCAGTTAATGTAAAACTTCAGCTTTTAAAGGACACAAATTGCAGCAATGTCTTAATCTTTTCATATTCTTATTTAAAGTGTATAAGTTCACATATTTCGCATGGAGAGTGTTCTGTTCTACTTGATGCGTTAAATCCAAGGACCAAAAATTAAATAGCATTATAAGTTCTTATTCAGTGAGTATATTTCATTTTTCTTCTTTCTTTCAGAGGGTACAGTCGTGGTGTTGTCCTACATTCCTGATGCCACCATTAACTCCAACTCCATCCACACTACCGGTGCCTCCAACCACACGTCAAGGGGTGGTCAACAGTGCCTTCGAAGAAGATCCCCCACCGAAATACACCCCTCCGCCATCCTACTCGTCGGCAACAGCCAAAAAGATGTTACATCAAACGAGCTCCGGAATAGAACTAGGCGTAGTTGAGATCGACATGTCATTAGCAGGACCGCAACGTATTGGAGTGGATGCCGTTTCCTTCAGTCCTCACGCGGAAGTCAGTGAGGTGGTCATAAATCAGCCTTTGCAGCAGGCGCTTAATCGTTGTCAGTCCACCGAAGGAAGAAGAATGTAGGCCTAAAACAGCAGGAGAACACAGACCCGATTTTTTAGTCAGTTTCCATGGCAACGGTTACCAACAGCCGTTTGCCTTGTCTGTGATAATTAGTTCCCACCCACAGATTTCAACTACTATTCCTCCTCCGTGGGTTTGTGATCCATGCGAGATCGTTGTATCGGCGCATGCTCTGGAAGCATCGCATCAGCCTTCACCCACGAGAGGGAGCGGGACAAAGTGATTATCTCGTGAAACGTCCTCAGTTAAATTTGTGAATTTGGTGCTAATATGGCTGCCACATCCGATCACTACACTTGTCAAGATTTTTACCTCTTTGGAACTGATTTTACGTATTCCAGTGCTGTAGTGTATCATTAATTAGATATAGACAAGATAAGCTCTGGTGTCCCAGCTATTTATTATTATTTCGTTTGGAGGTAGAGTGCAGCTATACAGTACAAATGTTGTATGGTGGTCTTTGCCAACAAAGAAGTCAGTGTTTGTCTCCTAATGTACATTGCCTTTCACCATACATCTATTGTTGTTTCACATGAATCGTCTGCATGAAATATTTGTAGGGATTATTTAAATTGTTATAACAAGCATTTTGGAGTAAACAAATTTTATCCAATTTTTATTTTTGTCCTTTATATTCCGCACATTGACTTCTCTTGAACTTAAATGCAGAAAACTCGAGTTTTCGCTTTTGTAAATAAACATTGATATTTTAATTGTGTAATAAAATTGGTTTGATATTTTATTTATAATTGTCGATGATCTTGCATTGTTACAGAGAAAAACAAAAATAAAATCCTCTCGTTTACGATTAGAACGCTACCACACACACACACACACACACACACACACACACACACACACACACACACACACACACACATCCGGAAGTGGGTTACGTGGTCAAGAAATGTGAAATATCCACATGAAATTTTTTATAAATTTTAATAATTAATTTTAAATTATTATAAACTTTATCACTTTTTATGATTTCCTTATATATATATATATATATATATATATATATATATATATCTCACTTTAAATATTTCTAAACATACACCTTTTCTTTATGCCTAGATTTCACTAATCTATGTGTTTTTAATTTACGTTTTGATCGTCTAAAGACCGTTTATAAGACTCTGCCTCGATTCAAATAATCCACTCTGCATTCACTTAAACTTGAAAAGTGTGTAATAGAAAACTTGAATAATATTTTTGTTGTCGGATTAGTTAATAAATAAACGAAAATATCCTACGAAAGACAGTTCTATTTTTTTTTTTTTTAATTTTAAGAGTGAATTGACGGGATCATTGCTCAGATGTGCCACTCAAGAATCAAATTTCTTTTAAGTGTGTTTCCTAGGCAATAAAGTTGCTTGATCAAGTAGGTATCCGTGTACAAAGAAATGAAAAACCAACAAACTTTCTCTTATAACTAGTTTACTCATAATAGCATCAATCAACTTTGGTTGCATACTGTGTAGAAAACAAAACAAAAACAAACAAACAAACAAAAAACAACCAGGATGCCCGAGAAAGAAATGAATAGAAAATATCAGGGGTATAAAGTGAGTCTTGGACGTTTTGAGAAATTTAAATAACTTGGTTACAGATTGAACTCCAAAGCTGCTGTTCGTAGTAATCTCAAACCGCCTTAATAAATTTAGTTTAATCCTTTATCCAAGTGTAAGCAAACAAAGTTTGCGCCTGAAGTATCTTCAGGACTGAGGCAACTCGTGGTAAAGGTGGACCAAGCTCTCATCACTCCTTGTCTTAGTATCTCCCATAATGCAAAGCACCTCCTTGCAGACATGTATAATGCTATGCATTAAGGGAAGGACCACTATTTAGACCGGTTTCGACCTTTATTGAGGTCTCGTCAGTGGGAGCCAGACCCAGAGGTGGTGATACTAAGGTGGAAGCAATGGAGAAGTCATATTTACTTATATAGAGACATCGATAAAGGTCGAAAACCGGTCTAGGTAGTGGCCCTTTCCTTAATGCATAGCATTATGGGAGATACAAGGAGTGGTGAGAGTTTGGTCCACCTTTACCACGAGTTGCCTCAGTCCTGAAGATACTTCAGGTGCAAACTTTGTTTGCTTACACTTGGATAAAAGATTAAACTAAATTTATTATAGTCTAACCACGTGGGAAAAAAATGTCCAACTCAAACTGCCTTAGGCAGATAGGGAAGATGATGATGATGAACAATTTAAGTACCTACCCAGCAAAACAACAACAACAAAAAAAAAACTATGCATACCTATACATTGAAATCCATTGAGGATTATTGAGTAACTGCTAGATCAGGCCTCTTCTGAGGTTTTTAAAGAAATTTCCTCTTTTTATCTTCTGAGAAGCTCAGTTAGCAATAACGATGTCCTTTGGTCGGAAAGTCCTAAGTAAACTACTGTGTAAGACACAAAGAAAACTCGCACACAGTTTATTCAATACATAAAGCGTATTGGAATAAAACTTAGTAAAATTAGGATTTTTCCATTATAAGAATATTCGAATAACCATTTGAAGAACACTAGAATAGTCAGCCACATTTCAATGTGTAGCTAACAGCTAGAAAAGAATTTATCGTTTCATGGAGTAAGGCACTGCATCATTTAGATTAGCAGGAGACTATTAAGCAAAGATCGCATTCTTGAGTTAATTTTCAGTCAGGAAATGTTTAATGAATGCGAGTCCAATTCTCAACATTCAGGAAATTAATATTTCTCAACTTCATGATGGGCTCTACGTCATTAACTTGCTTTTCAACATTAACTAATCCAAATTCCTAGAATTAGTTAATTTCCTTTCATGCGTAATTTTTTTTTTTTTTTTTTTTTTTTTTTTTTTTCTCGCAGGAAATCATGAGAATCCGGTAAACGTGTCGACTAATTTTGTGACCCGTGGCCTAGCTATCCAGCAGGAAATTGCTCATTCAGAGACTGCATGACTTTCCTGTTGAGGGTGGTGTCCCGTCAATCATCTGTAATCGGATTCAGGGATAAATTTAAAAGGACTGGCAATTCATGCTACAGAAATCCGGCACACAAGTCAGAAATTGTCACCGACTGTATAATCCCACACTTTTACAGGGGGAAAAAAATGTAAACCGCTTTTACCGTTCTGCGTGGAATATCGTGTACAGAAATGAGTTTTTTACCTTTGAGGTTCAGACTCAAATTCGTATGGTATTCCTGACTGAAAGTAATCTCAGAATAAAATCGTCGTCAGTCGAATAAAGTTACAGATAGCTTCGGGAGATCTTCGTTGCTAGGCAACAGTTTCTTTGTTCTAGTTGAAATACAAGAGGCGTTCCGAAAGTAATGCATCTCCAGGTTCCTCACCCTAAAGAGATATGTCAGTGAACTAAAAAGAGGTGTTGAAGTATTTATTTTCGCCACTTTATAACAAGTTTTCCAAAACCGGAGTAGAAAAACACACTACAGGTTGTTTCAGAAGCATTCCCTACTCCTCATCTCTGTTTTGAAGGGTTTGTCATTTTCATTTGTCTTCAATTTAAGGAATAATCGATGGAGCCGAGCCTATACTGTAAAGGATGTTCCACAACTTCAAATATGAATTAGTGAATGCGATCTCGCGTTTATAGAGAAGCATAGCTATTCTTCTACCTGAACAGAATTAAACCGCTGTATCAAATGAATTTCAGTCCTCATTCACCGTCAGTGTACAAAAGACATTCAGCATGCACCGTCCGCCAGCGAGGTCGGAAAGTGCATGCTGTTTGGTGAGGTCAATGCCAAGGCAACAGCGCATTTTCCATTCGGATTATTTGAAAATATGCTCGTCAGGAACGTTAAACAGATGGAAAATTTTTCTTTGATTATTATTGTGTTGGGGAAAAAAAACCTACAATCCTCGGATAAAACCTGCATTGATTTTTTTTTTTTTTCCAATTTGGAAATGAATTCAACTTCAATGGTATAATTTACCATTGAAGTAATACAGAACTTGGAGATTTTTTTATTAGTTATGAAAAACCACTTAAATCCCTTCGTGACTTATGGGCTAGAAGCAATAGTTTTATTTGCTATCACGCAGGTAAAATCTTTTTTTCTTAGTCATTTATATTCAACTATTTCCTTATATATATATATATATATATATATATCTTCAAAGGGAGTGCAAGTTATGACATTATTAATCTCCAATCCACAATTTTCCTCCAAATCAATCTATTTCTTTTCTTCTCTCCTAGTCTTAAATGGACTGTTGGCTCACTTATGGCTGGTAGGTGATATTCTTTGTTAGCTTCCTGTCTCTTGTTCTTGATGTCAGTTGAGAAACGAAAGAATTTGTCCATCTTTTGATGTTATCAGTTTTCGGACATTTTCATTGGTTTCGTTCTTCTATAAGTTTCATTTCAAGGAGTCTCCTCTCATCTTCCCTCAATAAAGTCCAGGTTCACAACCATTCAAGAGGATAGAAATCACTAAGGTGTCAATTAGTTTTAGTCTGGTTGTGGCTATTCTGTTATTTCCCCCACAATGGTTTTAACTTTTGTAGGGCCACAGTTGCCTTAGCAATTCGGTATTTAATGTCGGTTTTTGAGCGGCCATCTGTGCTTCCTAGATAAGTGAACTTGTTTACATTCTCAATTTGTTTATTGCTCATTTGTATCTTTAAGAATTCTATATCTGAGTTTGAGGTTATCATTATTTTTGTAGGTTCATGTATAATCCATATTTTTTTAATGTTCTGAAAACGCGGCTGGTTATCTCTTGTAATTCTTCATTTTATCAGAAGATCGATATTTTCTGCAAAACGTAAGTTATTTATTCTTAGTTCACCAACTACTATTCCAGTGTCATATTCATGAAGAGCTTCATCTATGACATATTCCAGAAAACAATTAAAAAGAAGAGGGGACAAGTTGCATCCCTGTCTTACCCACCCCCCCGTTCTGTCCGGAACCGTTCACTGTTGTAATTTTTAATTTCAATTGTCATATTTAATTCTTAATGATTTTGTTGTCAATACCATAATGTTCTAAAATTTTCCATAATGCCTCGTGCCATATTGAGTCAAAAGCTTTTTGAAGGTCTAAAAAGTTGTGACAAATTATTTTGTTATGTTCTATGTATTTTTCGCCTAGTATGTGTATTGTAAAAATATGGTCGATTGTACTTCTGGACTTCCGAAAACCTGTTTGTTCATCTGATAGTCTGCTTTCTATTTTCTTTTCGATTCTTCACAATATTTTTAATAGGATTTTGCTTAGATGACTAATAAGGCATATTGTTCTATAGTTGCTACATTTATTGCTGTTTCCCTTTTTAGGAATAGGTACAAGGACAGAAGTCCGCTAATCTGAAGGCCAAGTCTCTGTGTTCCATACGTCCTGGAATAAATTTAGCAAGGTGCCCATGATGATGTCACCTCCTTCGCGTATCAGTTCCACTGTGACACCATCAATTCCCGGTGATTTTCCTATTTTTGAGGAGCTAACTGCTGCAATTACTTCTTTTAATATCGGGTAATCTCCTTCCTCCGAACCTCCTGGCAAACGTCTGTCCAAAATATCGTCAGTCAGTTGAGGGTCCTTTTGAAAAAGCTTGGTTGCGTAACATTTCCATCTATCAACTATTTTCTGGTTGTCCGTGATATGAGTTCCATCTTCATCTTCTATGCTCCAATTAATTGAAGTAAAAGGTTTGGTTAACTTATTGATAATTTGAAAAGCACTTTTAGGATTATTTTTATTTAAGTCCTCTTCTATATTTTTGCATTCATCTAGTATTCATAAGTTTCTACCATGTTTGATTTCTTTTTTTAATAATCATAGTAATAGTTTTATACTGTTCTCTATTATCACCACTATTAATATGAGATTTCAAATTTCTTCTTTCATCGCATAGGTCCAAAATATTTTTGGTTATCCATGTTTTATTGACTTTCCTTTTGTATCCAAGAATTTCTTCAGCTGTCTCAGATATCTTTGGTGAGAAGTATTTGATTTGTGGATCTTTTAATTTTTCTATATTATATCTTTTACGAGTTGATTTTGTAGGTAATAATATTTCTCTCATTTTCATATTCACAGTCGTGATGACCATATTGTGGTCACTGCCAATGTCGGCTCCAGGAAATGATCTGGTTTTTGTGAGGTTGATGAAGTTTTTAAATTTTGTCTTACAAGGATAAAGTCGATTTGATTGTGTGTTTTACCATCAGGGGAAGTCCATATCCATCTTCTGGCAGGTTTATGGGGAAATCGAGTTTTAGTAATGGTGAGTTCATTTTGTGAGGCAAAATTGATCAATTCAGAACCTCTTTCGTTTGTCTCCCCATAGCCATATGGTCCGACAAATGGGAGAAAATCCTTACCGATGTCTGTTTCAATTTTGCCATTCCAATCACCCTGAACAATCAAAAGGTCTTTTATTTTTGCTCCGGTGATTGTTGCATTAAGTTGACCATAAAACTCCTCTATTTCAGAGTCCTCGTGGCCTGTGGTTGGGGCATAGACCTGTATGATGATGATATTGAATGGTTTCCCTCTTAGGAGGACTAGAGCAATTCTGCTATTCATATTGAATTCCATGACAGAATTTCGTGATGATTTGTGTGTCAAAAATCCGACACCTTCTTTTCCGCTGCAGTCACATCCAGAGTAAAGAAGCAAATGTCCTTCATCTGTTGTTAGCTCTCCTGTTTTTGGCCATCGAATTTCACAAAGTTCCATAAGAGTCCATTCACATCTTTTTTAGTTCGTGCTGTAGTAATTTGAGTTGACCTGATTGTAGTAGAGTCCTAATGTTCCAAGTTCCGGTCATTAAATGGTCGCGGAGTCTGAATCTGGATCCAGTTTTTTCATTATTTTTGTCAGTGATAGTGGTGGTGGTGGTAGCGCCAGTTGCTAACGTCTCGTTGCCACCCCTGGAGCTGCTACCAAATGGCAACGCAGACCTTGTTGAACCGGGCGACGTCCGATCCGGCATGGTGTGCTGTATTAAATCCTTCTCCATGAATGTCTAATGGGCAGTAAATTAAGATATATAACGCCAATCTTCTCTTCGGTCTTCTCCTGTTAGCATTTAGCTGGGCATAGTGGGATGGCTTTCACGCTTTGGGAGGCCCTACCAGGAGTAATGATACTCCTGACATGCTTCGCCCATCCCACCCATGGCTGCCCCCCTCGCCAGGTATCAATCCATCGAGATTTTAGTCTTTCTTTGGGTCTTTTTCTTGCCATCTTAGCATCTTGTTGTTCTGCTCAAGTGACCCAACCACCCAAGATTAGCTCTGCTTACAAATTCTTGTATTCTTGAATAATCTAGCATAAAAATACATGTTCATTCTATTGTCTTTTGCATGTTCTTCAACTCCAACTCGTTTGTCGATCTACTGCACAGCACGTCCATTTTTTTTCTTCTCCCAATTAATTAATTCAGGCTGTAAATGAGCGTCTTTCTTTATGAATTTCCTTCGATTAGTGCTTGTAATTTTTTTTATTATTTGTACTAATAAACTATAAGGTTTTCTTCGCAGTTTCTCTGTTTTTACTTTATCTTTTGATTTCCTTTCAATTTGACACCAACGTTTTTTCTTTGCTAACTATGCTACTGTTACAATAACGCTCCTGATCATTAATACTTCTTTTTTTAAAAAAAATTAAAGCTATTTAGAACGTCATTAAGGCATTTTAAGTCTTTAAAACTATCTATTATGCTAAGTAAAATTCCAGTAGAGAAATTTAAAATTTTTCAGAAGGATTAACCATGGAAATATATTCACAATTCCACAAATGAATCGATGGAAGAACAATGACCTTATTCTTTGAATTAGAATGCACAAATGTTCGGATTTAACGTATAATATCTAGTTCTTTCCTATAATCCTGTTGCCATTGGAGTAACTAAGAAAGACATGGAGTTTTCTTCATGTCTTTCTTACCATCCTCGAATATAACTAGTATTACTGTTCCAAAACTAAGATGAGATGAAGTACCAACAAAATCAGTTTCTCTTTGCGTGTTCACAGTAGATTTTTACTCATACCGAATGGATCCGTGAATAAATCAATTAAGGGAATTGCACCCATTTCATCGTGGTGCTAGTTGCCTGAACTTTAATTATAAACAACGTAACCAAAACTCGACTACTATGATTCAGATTAAGGTCTGATCAATCAGATGTTTGGTATTCCTCTCTGAATTTGATACCAGAAAAATCTTTCAACAAAATACTTGGTCACGTGCGTCACCGCGTGTTCCAGGCAACTATTTAAAAATGCTGCTGGTCAATAATTGTCAATAATATTGATCACAATGGGAAAAACAAAAGATCTTTCGGTGTTCGATAAAGGGCTTATTGTGGTGGGAGCCACGATTTTCAAAACAGAAGAGCCGACTGGTATCTCAAAAGGTGAGATATCCCTGGTGTTGAATCAGTGGAAAAATAACCCACATTACTTTAAATTACCCATAGTCTGCCAGGAACGGGATCGCAGTCGTGTGAGAAGGCTTGCACGGTCAAACAGAATTTCCTGAATCCTGTCATTGACTGAAGTGTTCAACAGCTTGTCAGATTTGAAGTGTAAGCTGACATTGCGTTAAGTAAAGAGAACGCAAAAGTCCATCTAAAATTCCAACATAATACGACAGCAGTTTCGGAACCAAACAATTTCAAATCATATAATCTTTATCTATTTTTTATATTCTATTGTAGCAGCGTAAACTCGTTATCTGAAAAAAAAAAAGCATAATATATATTTGACCATTGTTGATTCTTTCCTCTATCCCATTGTTGCAATTCATTCAATGTTCTCCTAGTGGAAGAATCTGGTACTAGAACACCAAATGTAACTTAATTTGTGGACGTATCCCATTGTTGCAATTCATTCAATGTTCTCCTAGTGGAAGAATCTGGTACTAGAACACCAAATGTAACTTCATTTGTGGACGTGTCTGTTCAGTGCAGTTACTTAGTTTATTTTAACGTTCTTGTCTTATCTATTGAAGCCCAACAATATCACGTTTTTACCAAAACCAAGTAAGTTTACTATTTAGGCTACTTTTATTATCCATACGAAAGTATTCAATTTTTATTTCATAGTATGATGAATTGACATTTTCATCATACGTATGACCTCATAGACAAGCTACGTTTACCGATGTCGACATTCCAATTTCCTAAATATAATATTGTAAGTGCAACATGGTATTGAAGCATATTATATTGATATTTAGCCCCAAATTAGATTGAGATGTAGTCATTCATTTTATAACAAGGACACATTATTTTGATTTGGGAAGCAACTCAAGTGTCGCTTCGCTACTCCAACTCTTTCATTATTAAGAAAATGGGCAGTGTTAACGATGTCTTCTAAATATGTCCAGGTTAGTTCTTTAATATTATCATAATTACGGTAATAAGAACCAATTTCTTCTTTATCTGTTGCTTGTTCTTATTATGTAGAAGCTAATTTATTCTTTGGCGTTTCCTGCACAATAATTTTTTTTTTTTTTTTTTTTTTTTTTTTTTTTTTTTTTTGCAACAAGTTATTCCAGGAAGTTGTGCAACTAAAAACATAAAGTTTTCAGTAATTCAGGTAATGACTCATGTCTCCTGAGAAGTGCTTGTTTTGGTTCACATGCAAGGTTATTGCTTATTATTTATTTATTTATTCAATGTTCTCTTGTAGGTTTATGGTTTAAGATGCATTTAGATTTAATGGTATCGAAAGACGTGTATGCTATTCCGGGATATATTAAAAGGTACTTGAAGAGTATTGACAGGTTATGAATTTTTTTTTTTTTTTTTTTTAAATGAACTTCATACACGGTCGATGTTGAAGCAATAATAGTAAGAGCTATTTGATTTTACCTGACTTGGTGATTATAGCATATATCCAAATCAATGGAATTTGCATTTATGAATTAAATATACTGTCCGACCACAGACGCGACATCCCTAGACACTTCTGCGCATGACAGTAGACGAATCCATTCCGATAATAGGATAATCAATGCATTTCGTGGAATGAGTGTTTATTATTATACGTCGGAAAATTAGCTTTTCTTTTTACGAAAATTCTAGTTTTTAAACGGATAAGCATTTTGCTTGTACAACAGTTGGAAACTTTAATATAAAGCGCGTGATTTCGCGTGTTGGTTAAGAAATCGCACATCATCTTATTCTTCTCCCCTTCAACATGAATAGGCTCTTCTTGGCACAGTGCCACCCAGGGATCTCGCATCTATGGTCGGACAGTACATGAGTTGGGTTGGTGCATTTCACACGCTTTTTGGGGACTAGCTTGTGCCTATTTTTCTATAACAAAATAGTACCTTTAATAATAATTGTAGATTAGTTTTTTTAATTATTTGGAAATTAAGTTTTTGTGTAGCTCTTTAACTGCAAATTATACTTTGTGTGTGTGTAAGTGAAACGCATTGCGTCTGGCGGATAATGAAAGTGCCTCAAATACTCGTACATTGTTTGTGCTCTGAGGAGTCATTAAAGGTAACTGATCCCTCCTAACGTTTTTCGGAATGGATCGTAAAGGACTCCGCTCGCTGAAGAGCAGGTGCAGTTGAATGGTGTCGGCACTTCTACACTAATCATTGCTTCTAAGAAATGGCGACATATTCTCTACCTTGGTGGGAAGAAAGATGGAACAAGGTTATTATCCGGTATAAACAACCATCAACTAGCAAGGTATTTGTCACTAGCCAGTTTTAGCTTCCAAAAAACACGAACTCAGCCCTTATGTGGGGCGTATTATGAAGCCGAACTTCAATATTGGAATGATTACAAATAATTCTTTACTACAGGTCACTAGCTAAGTTTATTTTAAGTACTGTAAAACCTGATCCACGGAAGTTTATGCTTAGGTGAACCATTTTTCCGCTCCCCACCCTTCAGTAAACTTTTAGAGTGCCTTATGAGCTTTAACCCATTCCCCACCCCCCTCTTAGGAAATTCATAGCGTCTGCTAATCTTTTTCCCTAACCAAGCATTAAGGGTTTCGGGATCTGATTTCTGTAATTTTTTCTTGCTTGAGTTAGCGTTCGGTTTTTTTTTCAGTTTTGTTACTTCGATGGACTCAATTTGTGGTATTATCGTGTCTTCCGATTAAGTTAAAAAACTCTAAGTAGTGGTATCATTGATTAAACGTCGTATTTGATGAGTAAAAATAATTTTCTGTTCTTCGAGATACAACATTTAACTCTGCGGAGATTGCGGTCGAAAAAATTGCAGTGTAGGTCGCGTGTATCTGAGAGATACATTCATTACTAGTATGTGCTAAAATGCGATAAAACTTAAAAAAAAAAAACACTGCAAATATAATACATGATGGTTTTTTTATTTTCAGTTACAATCTAGAAATTACTGAACAAAGAAAAAAAAAACAACTAAACCCAATACTATACTGACTATACGGTATCTCTCAGATACAATTTACTATGAAATCACAAATCTTTACATAACACGTGTTAAACTAAAACTGACTGCATAAACAGTGTGGAATTATCACTCGTAATATATGCATACGCAGCTACTCATGACCTCCAAGCTATACCCGGATATGTGTAAGAATATTTATATTAAACAATTTGTTTCTATCTGTCAGATCAGCCGTGATCTCCGCAGGGTTAAGAGATGTTTAAATAAATGCATGGAAAGATGGAGGAAAATGTGGTTCAGGTCTTTAAGACTAATTTGAATGCAATGAATTATAAATAATAAATTACAGAAAAGTTACTGGCTAAGGGAGATACTTATTCCTAGAAATAATGGTGTTTTGACTTATTTCTGAGTAAACCTTTTGTATTATAAAGAGGAAAGGAATATTTGGAACAGTTTTAATGTCTTCACGCTACAATTTTATTTATAATTGTTTTAATTATAATTCTATAGCGTGGAAAAGTATGTTGTATTAGAGGCTGATACGACCGTAACGTATATGCAGTGACGAAATATGGGCTATTAAGTAAAGCATGTGAAAGAGCACGTGCTTAAGAGTCATCTTGAAAAGGATGGATGCAAAAAATCAGTCGGTGGTGATCAGTGCTTTTAATTCAGTGCTTACGTCACATCGCACAATCTCGTGCTTCCATCTGTTGGCTTCATCTGAAACAAACGGTCATCTCCTTTCTGGATTAGACATCCGTTTTTATTAAAACGATAGAAAACAAATTCATTAAATTTTATTGATACTTAAAAGAGATTAATAATGATTTTATAGATTTATTATCATACTGTGAAGTATTATTTTAAATTAAAAAATACAAACAGATTAGAAATTGTCCAAATACTGGACTTTATTATTATTATTATTAAAAAATATTTTATAGTGAGTGGACTTCGTCACTGAAGACGATTTTAATATCCTGTATTTTGAATGGTTTATATGAAGCCAGGTTATTATCTACAGGGAAACAGTACGAGGTTTAAACCTGTAGTGCAAACACATCTGCTTAGATAAGAATAATTATACAATGAAAACTGGACTTCATTGTTTTTTATATTGAAGGTCCTTTAGGAACAGTCAAATACTACGTTTGTTTCAGAGAATATTTTTATATTTCTCTCTATCACAGATTTTGAAATCTACCCCTCCTCCACATGACTTTTTGGAGAATTCAGATAGTTGGTCTCTCTCTCAACCCAAAGTATTTCATTTACCGAAACCGCAATCAACACCAGGGGCGATATTTTAACACTGCAACTGATTAATAATTATTAATAGCAATTTCATTTTAATATTCAAGAAAAAAAAAACGTTTTAAACCATTTAATATCAAATGAATTTAACTTCGGGGCAACATTTGTATGACTGTCATGTGCTGCCACCTATTAACTGTGATAATAACTATTTCAAAAATGTTTAAATATTTTCACTACTATTTTGCCTTTTGGAGGGATATTTTTTTATGTTTTGATAATTCGTAAGCAAATAGCATATTTAATATCCTAAGCTGACCAAGAGTAGCCTTCCACTATACTTTTAACTGATAAACTGTTAACAACAGATTGGTCTACCATTAGCTATTGTTTCCTTGGTTTAATCCATTATCCAAGTGTAAGCAAACAAAGTTTGCGCCTGAAGTATTTTCCGGACTGGGAAAACTCGTGTATATATATATAATATAGCGGCTAATATGACTTCTCATCACTTGCCTTAGTATCCCATAAGGCAAAGCACCTATCATTACAAACATTAAAATTGAAGTAATGCAGAAGTCATATTTTTATATCCAAGTTGCCAAAAGGTGTCCCGAAGTCCTGAAGTTGCTTCAGGCACAAACTTTGCTTACACTTGGATAATAGATTAAACCAAGTATATAATTTCTTGGTATCTTTAATTTATAGTATTACCAAATGAAAAAACTTTCAACAACTAGCTATTGTTTCGTTTGATTGCTAGTTTCTAAATCAATAGTTGAAATTTTTATAAAATTTTGGTGTTCTATCTAAAAATATGTATTTTTTGGATAAAACTTAAACTCATAGCTAAGAAAAATTATTTATTTTTAATGTTATTAATTTGAACAGAAAAAGTTTCATTTAAATGTATGCACTGGGCTAAAAAACTAACAACATAGCAAATAAGAATAAATCAATTTTATCACATCGGCCATTTTAATAATTTGCATGGAAAATTATTGCTTAATAACTACTTAGTTTTATTAATATGCTAAATTTTTAAAAGGATGTGATGAATTATTACAAAAGAAAAAAAGTTTTGGTTTACGAGTTATTTTTCAGCTTTTTTTTTCAGCAATTATAAAACCTTCTAATAAGGTACATACTTATTAATACGCGCGTAATAAATTATAGATTGCTATCCTATCTGAGTTCAACATTAAAAATGGCGTATCTAATTTTCCAATTTCCACTTTTCCTCTGAAAAGTGCATATCGAAGATATCGAAATATTCACGTTTAAAATTGCAATTTTAAATTATTTCAAATTTTAAATATTTTAAAATATTTTAAATTATTAGCTGAAAGCATGCATCTTCGAAAATCCCTTTGGAGTCATCGCGAACCCTTCTGGCCGAAATAAGAGGAAGAATAAAATTTACACCAGAAAGAAATTATTAGCCATGAATTTTCTGTAAGTTGATCTTTACATTGCGTCAGAATTTGCTGAACATTCCATACTGAGACAAAGAAATAAATTCAATAAAGTTCGGATTGATCTTGCTGAAGTTTTTCATTTTATCTATCTATATCCTGACGGGAGTGTATTCTGAATAGGATTCTTTTAATCCCTTCATCTTTCTTGCTGAGTCGTTTCATAATCTCTGTATATTTCACCTTCTTTCTCCCGCACACACTGTGTCTGTTTGACCTCACATATTCTCTGAGGTTTTATTTACTTTTTTTTCGCTCAATTATTTTTTATATATATCTTTTTATTTCTCTATTTAATTTGTTTTTTCTTTTATAATAAATATATATTTTATGTATCTATAAAAATACATAAGTTTCTTCTATTTTTTTAAATTTTATAAGAAAATTAAAATAGTAAATTGCAGACTAGGTTAACACCTTAAAAATAATAACATATAGATTAAATATTATTGCCATTGAAAAAGAGCAATAAATAACGGACGATCGGATTGATTCATTCAATTTGTTACCCTTGGAGGGTAATGGATGGCAATGCTGTAGCTAATGAAGTTCTAACTGAGGCTCGGCTATTGCTGTTACCCTCCTGCCATGATCAGAGCTTTAATAGCTCAATAACACCTTATCCCTACACTGTCCTCTACAGATAACGGGGAAGATGAAAAGCATTCTTGCTTCGCCTCTTTAAGCCAGTCCTTATAAGGATAAGGCAATAAATAACTTTGCAGAATTAGGTTGTTTTAAAATTGGTATTTTGATATTGAGTGATATTTGATATTTTGAAATTGAGTGATATTTTGAAAAAAAAATTAAAACATGCCCAAGGAAAAGTTCACAGCAAGTTTGCTATATTTGAAAAGATTGAATACTTAATTTTTTTTAAAAAGGTTCCCATTAAAATGAACAAAGTCGCTTTCAAAAATATTTGAAATGATTGAATACTTAATTCAAAAAAACAAAAATGGTTCTCATTAAAATGAGCAAAGGTGCTTTAAAAAATTTGCAAGGGTTCTGATGGCTGTGATTACTAGCCACGAAGTCCAGAGTAGTGCAATCAATCCAGATGAAGCTTTTTAGCTGGAAAGACATGGATTCCAATTCTGTCCAAGATTCATAAAACCTTTTGTAAGGGCTATTTAAATAAAAATAGGATAGCTATTATGTTTGAATTGACCAAAAAGAAAAAACCACCCGAGATTAGCTCTGATCAAATTAACAATTAAATTTTAAGCTGCATAATTTTTGCTAAGAACGAGTTATTTGTAATCCTATCCTTTAGATGATAAAAAATATTTTTTCCTGGCATCCTGTTAATTATGGGATTCATTTATATTCTGTGGATTCGTAGAATTTTCATTTGAAGAGTTAAAAAAAATTACAGCTAATTTCTAAATGATCCAATGAAGGATTTATTTTCTCTGCTGCCATTTTAATGCTCAGGGATTTTGATTCTTTATTTGCATGTGGAGATTTACAGAAAATTTTTTTTTTCAAGATGGCTGCCACCTGCTTGAGGTATTGGCTACAAATAGCATTTTATGTATACATGTAGTGGGATGTGTATGTTCGAAAAAAAATCCTCAATTGTGAACAAAATAAAATAAAACCTGCCCAAGAAAAAGTTACATCGGGCGTGGGAGGGGGCGCAGATAAATGTTTGAAATTTTTATGAGATACTCTTTATAGGTGGACATAAAGCAAAATTGATCCCATTCGGTTATTTCAATCCAATTAATGTTAATTTATTCTGTTATAGCATCATCTGCATAAAGTAAACAGCTGAGATTAACATCTTCAAATTCGATATTCGGTTTGCAAGGGTGCTGATGATGATGAATAAGAAACGGAGATTCTACACACCCTTGCCTCAAACTTGATTTTACATCTTATCGCTAGAAGTAGAGTGCTTACAATTCTCCATAGTAATCACGAAAGCGGTGATTATGCAAAAGAATGAGGCAATAATTGTTATAACAATAAGGTAACATTGTCGGATAGGTAACAATGTCAATATTTATTAATCAGTATACTCGAGTAGAAAGAATACCGAAAGAACATGTTTGTCTAACCATATTCATTGTGCCAGTATCGCTTTACGTTTTTCTACTGATGAACCACCACACCACGAAACTCAATGACAAATTAGAACGCATTTTCTTACGCTGATTGAAAATATCTAATTACCAGAATTAGAGTATATAAACGTCATAATTTTATGTCCCAGAAATTGACGAACATTAGCGGAATGATTCTGTGAGTGATTAAGTTAAAGTTTATATCAACACGGGTCTGATTCTGTATGGTTGTGATAATAGGAGGATGAATTGGACTGGTGTTCAGCGATGTCTTTAGTGGAGATACGTCTACTAATTGGACTGCAGAACGGAATTGATGGTCCTTTGTAAGGCCCTTTATTTACTGATGCTACAACGTATGTCTTAATGATGGATTTCCACCGCAATTTTTTCAGTCAGCGTTCTAATTATCTCAATACGAGCGATTTAAGTAGGATTAGTCAAGGAGAACTTTATCTTGGCCGGCTAGATCTCCCAACTCTGACCTTTAACTGGTTACATAACACAGTTTATTATACAAGAAAATACTAACGATTGGAATGTATTACTTAGGAGAAACATTTGCACAATTAATGATATTGTGATCATGCGGAAGGTAGATATTTGGAGCAATATGATTTCTTAAAACCTTTAAAACAACATTTTTCCTTTGTATTACAATTTCAATATATTAATATCGGTTAGCGTGTTTCTAAATTAAAATATATGCCCAACACCAGGTTCTGTCGCTTATTTTGATGACAAAATTAATATAGGACTGGAAATGGTTTCCTGCAGAAGTGTGGAGAATGCCGTATTTCATTCCCCTATACGTATGGTAGATCTGTTATCAGGAGCAACTGTATTCTTATCAGTGCAACGGACACAGGTACCCTTACCCGAGGATTTTTTGTACTTCAGTCTACTTTTCTCAGCGGCTTTGCAAGTTGTAAAAACGAATTCTATCCATAATTCACGGATGAATCTCAGTCTACCGTTGATGGTGCAATATACTGATCACAACAAATTCATCGCGGGCCATTTTGCAGTCCTGGCATCAGCGAAGTGAGTGTTTGGATGAGCATCATTGGGCACAACCACATTGGTCTTCTTTGTACCATCGAAGATCAATTGCTAGTGACCACACTTCTTGAAGGAGGGACTACTGATATCGGAGGTGTCAGTAAACACGTCAGTGCATTTTCGTCAACTTGTTAAGGAACATCTGGATCGTGCCTATCTCGTTAGATAGGCAGAGTTGGACCATTTCAATAACCACCTTAGACCTCCGATATGAATCCAAGATTTCTTTGCATGGGGAACAGCTGCAGACAAATGTTTATGCTGCATAAGTGACTGATGATAAGGGTTTCAGCAAAAGGATCACGAATAGTTGTACGACAATACCAATATTCTCGTACTTCTTAAATATGTACGGTAATCGCTCATCCGATGCTATACAGCATGTATTACTACTCCCGGAGTTCACTTCAAACATTTGACGGGCAGTCGTCATGATACTTGAAATAAAAATCTGTTACCTTTTCAGTGTGTTCGACGTCCAGTTTCACACGTGTTCTATTGATGCAGGAAAAGGCTTCTGGCTTTGTATTCATACGAAAATAAGCGGTAAGACAAGCACCCACAGTTTGGCCAATTATTTTAGAAATACAAATTATATAATTTTAGAAATAAACAACTATTTATGCATTTTTCGGTATTAGCGGAAAATCCTGAGAGAATGGCGCTTCTCCGCATGTAAGAAATTTATGCACGAAACCTCTCTTTCTGGTTCTAAATGAACTTTGATTCATGAAACCCTAAAAGTGTTTCAAAGATTACCCCCTCCTCCAAATTAAATAAGATGCCGCTCCGGTTAAATAAATTAATGAGTTTAAATTATTTTTCTCATGATCTCAGTAAATAGATGATTTTTTTTCGACTGTGCTGGTGAATAAAAGAGAGAAGGAAAGAACACCTTTTATAATAATGGATAGAAGTAACTATATAGTTCCATAAGAGATTAACCCAGTAAAGAAAAAAAATAAGAATTCGTCATTTCTAGGAGTCGCTGTGTTATGGCAATGAAGCTCTAACTGAGGCTCGGCAATTGCTAATGCTAATATGAGTACGCTCTCTTAAGGTTTTTGCCTTAAGGGAGCAATTTGAGTCTCCGGGAAAAGTGTTCTCCGGCACGGCCTGGTGAGGGGCTTTGTCGGTGAATGCTTTTCTTCGGAATTTGAGCGGTTCTGCTCGGCGGTGGTAGGCCATCACTGAGTGGAGCCACCGCTGAGATGGACGGTCTTTCGCCCACGATTAAGTGGCCTAGGGATCGTCCGAATATTTTGAGATGCCTTTACCTTTAAATAAGGCGGTGTTATTAATCTTCCATGCAAACTTGGACATAAAAATTAAACCTCACTAGGCAGGGTATGTATGTATGTATATAGATGATTATGCTAAGCATACAACTCTAATCAAAGGGATCTTTTCTGAAATTTCTTCAACTACAAGAATAAGCAAACAATTTAAGTTTTTTCTTTCTCACTAGAAAAGGCTTAGTTGAATTACGAAAACAAGGCCAAAGATAGTTTGTTCTTCATTTAGCTTTCAAAAAAAATTATTTTGTTCGTGAGCTTAGCCAAGCATGCTACACTTCTTTCAACTCATGAGTCTAAAATTCAGGATAACATATGATCTCACCATACTTAAAGAATTTCTTTTTTATTTATGTTCTCTTTAAGTACATTGCATATAGAAATTTTGTAAGTCTTAAATGTAATTGATTTTAATTAAAATTAATATAAAATATGAACATTTTCTTATTATAATTAATAATATATCCAATGCCCTTTTAAAATAAATATTTCATATTAATATAAATAAGTCAAGAATTCTTATTTTTTTATTTTTTTTTTGGGTGGATAATGACTTCCAGGGTAACAAATGGCAATGTTGTAGCCAATGAAGTTTTAACTGAGGCTCGGCTATTGCCGTTACCCAGCTATTACTACTGCTTTTAGCTCAATAACACCCTATTTACACAGATTTTCTTCGTTCAGATGAACGGGATAAAGAGTCAAGGACTCAGTCCATCTCCCAGTTCTTTTAAGAACTTAATTTTTTTTAAAGGTGGATCAGAGCGGTGATTAATAATACCCTTGGAGGGTAATGGATGGCAATGCAGTAGCCAATGAAGTTTTAATTGAGGCTCGGCTATTGCTGTTACTCTCCTGCCATGATCAGAGCTTTAATAGCTCAATAACACATTATCCCTACACTGTCCTCTAGAGATATAACAGGGAAGATGAAAAGCATTCTTGCTTCGCCCCTTTAAGCCAGTCCTTATAAGAATTTAATTGTTTTTTAAAGGAAATTCTGAGCAAATCCCCATTTAATCAAAGTGTTCAGTGAATCAAATGCGTTTAAGTGCATTTGATTCAATTAGCGCAGATATCGTAAACAGAAAGGAGCATCTTTCAAAATATATAGCCTGCTAGGGAATTTCTAAAGATGCTTGTTGCCTGTGATTTAAGTAACCTATGAAATTCATTCTTTGTTTATGAACTGTGATCATAGCCGTGGCTTGTTAATTCTTAAATTAATGTCGATAAATTCCTTTTAAATAAACTTCTGAAGTCTAAGTTCTCAAGACAATGCTGAACCATAAGTGTGCAACTTTACGTGGATGGGAATCACATAAATTTAAAAAAGCGAATGCAAGATTCTATTATGACTATGATGCAATCAACGATTTATGGATGAAATACTTCACTGAATTGTATGCTAAAAAAATAAGAACAAAATTAAACATTCCATTGTTATAAATTACTGTTCTGAAATTTTTTTTTTAAATAAATAGAGATCACGTTTACTCAATCAGCTGCTCTTGTCATCCTAACTGATAGCCAATATCAGTCAACAATGCAGCATTTGCGTGAATTCCCATATGGATCGTTTGCTACTGCGCACCTGTGACCAATAATATTTAAGCACGAACTTCAAACTCGTGCTCAAATCATCATTATTGGCAGAACCGAATTAGTTCTACCAACAATGCAACGAACCATTAAATGATTATAAACAATTCACAATAACGTACAGTGTCAGCTAATTCCTATTACATTTATTATAAGTGATAATTAATTTTATTTTTAACAATTTATTTTATAGAGCTTCCTTTTAAATTTAATTCTTTCTTATGCATTGTAAAATTGAAGGATAATATAATTCAGTCTATTTCCTATAGGAATTTCGATTGGAAAGTATTATGATCAACTTTTAATTTACTGAGACATTGCAGACATTGCGAATTTTCGGTCAATGATAAATACATTCAGCAGTGGTTGTCGCAAAAGGCGTTTTTTGATAATCTTGCAACTTCACTGTCTCTTATCGACTATAAATGAGTTGCACGAGCCGAAGCAATCTAAAAATAAAATCATGCGGTAAGAAGTATATTGAATTCCTTTGTCGAAACGAAAGATGTTTTGAAAGAATGACAAGAAATATTTAAAGATAAAAAGGAATATTTCCTTCTCGTTACAATTTTGTCATTTCCGATAAATTAGAATTACAGCTTTTTAAAATTAATATTCCATTCAAAAGTTATTTTATGACAGGAAATAAAGTCTTAGATAATATCAAGAAAAAGGACAGTGGAAGATGCGAGAAGTACAATTAACGAAGAAAGATGCCCTTCCTCTCGGAGTAAGCAGAAAGAGGAGATATAGAGTAGTTTGATAGCTTCAGAAGCGATTTGAGATTACATTCATCGTATCTAATTGCTATTACAATGTTATATCCTAACTGACTTTCATCACTCCTTGATACAGCATCAACGATTTATATTGGATGGAATACATCACCGAATTGCATGCTAAAAAATAAGAAGGAAGTTAGACATTTCGTTGTTATAAATCACTGGTTTGAACAATTGAAAGACTACATTATATTGAGAAGATAGAGCCCATTCAGTAACAATAGTAATCACTGTATCATTATCCCATTGTTATGATTTTGTTTTACAAGAATATTCCATTTTTGTTCTTGTGTGTGTGTGTGTGTGTGTCTGTGTGTGGTATGGGAATGGTAAAGATCCATGATTAATACTCGGCCGACATGTTTTCCATTTAGTTACTTGTTTATAGATACAAGCAAATTACGTTGTCAAGAACGCAATAGACGATATTTCAGTAAAAACATATTGTTAAACAATCTGCATAATAAAAATATTTCATTCTTAACGACAAAATTGTTTACTACTGTGCAGAGCTCCAATTTTCTTGCTTTCTTCTTAGAGTAAATATACATTTTGTAAATCCCTTAATCTTCGTTTAAAAACTTGAACTCTGAACACCACTTGAAATGTTTCCTTTTTCGATATATAAAGGAAATTTCTGTTCTAGAATGATTGCATTGCTGAGCACAACTAAGAATGTAGAGAAATGAAAAAAAAAAAAAAATATATATATATATAAAATTGATCAGCCTGCATCCCATTTATGCAACGACATCTTGTTTTCTTTAATAAACGAAGCTAACACTCACACAACCCACGCTACATACATTTGCAAAGCCTGCTGCCATTAGTCATTTCTTAATGAGTTGTTCATGTGTTGATGACGTAAAAGACATCAGCTGGTCATGAGAGATGTATGCGAATGCCGATGAGTAATGTCAGATGGAATAAAAGATCCATTGGCAGTGCTGATGTGAACTGTAACAACTGGAAGTAATGTGATAGTCTCCTCTATTTGTTCTACAGTGTATCACGTAACCTATTAAGGACGACGCAAATAGCTAGAACACAGTTGTAAATAAAAGGTAAAAGGTATTTCTTCATTAAAATCTATTTAATGAATAGATTTGTTATGAAATCCATTGTATTTTTATACAAAGTTAGTAAATGTATTATATACATATACTAACGGCTCGTTCTTTTCATTTAATTGTGTATTCGACCTCTTTTGTTTCCAAAACCGAGACAGAAGATACGTCGATATGATTCTAACATGCTATTCAGTACGAGGTTTCACCTCGGACTGAAGAGCATGCGCCACTGCAATAGAAATCAGGAACGACTGGAGCTGAACTGAGAGTAGTGGCAAATAAGAGAATTTTACATATTTTTTTTTGGATCTATGTTAGGTTGAAGTAAGCAATTGTCCAACATAAGAATACTGCACTTAGACACGTTAGGATGTGATAATTGTCCCTCCTCTAGACGAGGATCTGTTCATAATTTTAAGAGATATTTGCAACGTAACTTGTGAACTACATTATTAAGTGTGTGTGTGTGTGTGTGTGTGTGTGTGTGTGTGTGTGTGTGTATCGAGAGTTTAGAAATGTCAGTAGGAAATCCCAGTCTCTCTCTCTACATTCTCTCAGACATTTTCTTTCTGACTGTTCACCATTCAGTAAACGCGCTTCCTATATCTTTACTTTTTCTTTCTCATTTCCAAGTAAAGTAACATTCCATTAGTATTTCCATTCACCCAAACAGACAACGCGGTGATGGGTTCACCAAAAACCTTTTCACCATCAGTGTTTAAATGAAAAAAAAAAAAACCTTTGGGCGATGAAAAGTAGATACTCCATTTACGGGTGACGCTTTGACAGTTTATCCCCAAGGAGTTAGCCAGAAAAAAAAAATCGGCATCTCAGTAAGAAGATGAACCACCTACTGTACTTTGAAACATGTACAAAAGAAAGTGATACTGTCTGAAAAGGTAAACCAAAGAAACTGGCTGTTTTCAGGCTTTCCAAATATTCGTAAAACTACACCCTCTGTCCAAAAAGAAACCGAACTTTTGATAGAAAATAAAACACCGACCAATTACAATTATTCAAATCATTTATTTCAATCAATATACTCTCCCTCAGCGTTTGACACGGTCAATTAATTCCTTAAATGACTTTTTTTATACCCGTTTTTGGGATACTTTTGAGGGTCGTGGTTAATGCCGCTTGAACGCTTTTTAATGGTGTCGTATTGCTTTCCTTTCATCGGCAAAGAAAGGCTTTTGCTCAAAAACTGTCTCGCAATTTTCGAACGATGAGATGGTGCATTATTGTGAAAAAGTGACCTGCTGCCTGCATCATGATATTCATGCCGTATGCGACGAATTCTCGCTATCGATCGCTTCAAAACTTCGAGATAAAACTCACCATTGACCGTTAGGCCAGGCAGAACGAATTCTTTGTGGATAATGCCCTTGAAATCGTAGAAACAAATCAGCATTGTCTTTACTTTTGACGTCTCCAAGCGTCTTTTTTTTTCGGATGCCCCTCTTCTGGTGGTCTCCACTCAGCATTCTGGCGCTTTTTTTTCGGGCTAATACTCAAAACACCACGTTTCGTCACCAGCAACGATCGTTTCAAGGAAGTTTGAGTCCTTACTACTGGTTTTAATGAGGTCCTTGCAGTGTTCATTTCGATACATTTATGGTCGTCGGTCAACTTGTGGGGAACAAATCGCGAATTCAATTTACGAAGGCCTAAACTCTCGGTAAAAATGTGGTGCACAGTTGATTTTGGAATCCCCAATTCATCTTCAATCAATCTCACGGACGATTTCGGGTTTTCTTTGATGAAATCACGCATTTTTTGGATGTTAATTTCGTTCAGTCCAGTTTTTGGACGGCCTCAAGACGACGTTTTCGTCGTCCTCAAGCGTCTCACGACCACTTTTGAAATCGCTTAAACCATTTGTAAACTTGAGTATGGGATAAGCATTCATCAGCGTATGCTTTTTGAAGCATTTGATGCGTTTCGGTAAATCTTTTATCAAGTTTAACACAAAAGTCAATCGCAGGTCTCTGTTTGAAACTCATTTTCCGACCGTTCGTCAAAACGCACTGTCACTCTTGGCAACATAACTCGGCTTCTAATGAAACAAATGTCATAAACAGTCGACACAACACTAATGAAGGTTGCTGCTTTCGACAAGAAAAAGGTGGCATACAACAGGTGGCGCCTCTAGTTTCTTCTATTTTCTAAAAGTTCGGTTTCTTTTTGGACAGAGGGTGTACTTCAGAAAAATAAAATTACACATTATAACAATTGGCTTTAATAATGAGACTATTTTTGCTAAGGAATTATTAACACCATTGAAATTCTTAGTTGCTCTATGGAATGTGTTGCGTGCAAAAGTTTTTAATAGTTCGTTTATTAATTTTATTTCTAAATTTGTTGCTGTTCAGCTTTCTTCGATTTCATAATATGAATGCTAGTTTTATAAGAATACTTTTTTCAACATGTTCAGGCATATTCTTAATTTTTCGTAATTTGAATATATACTGACTTGCTTGGTATAACGCTATAATAGTGCATACTTATTTTTGTTGCAACTCGCCACGAGGATTTGAAATACTACCAACACGTGGCAGAATTAATATGATCACGTTTCATTAAAATGCTTTTGGCAAAAGTAAAAACCAATAAACAGTTTTTCCCTTATTGACTAAAAATGTACAGCTTATATCTTTATAAGGACTTGCTTAAAGGGGCGAAGCAAGAATGCTTTTCATCTTCTCAGTTAGATCTGTAGAGGACAGTGTAGGGATAGGGTGTTATTGAGCTATTAAAGCTCTGATCATGGCAGGAGGGTAACAGCAATAGCCGAGCCTCAGTTAGAACTTCATTGGCTACAGCATTGTCATCCATTACCCTCCCAGGGTCAATCACTCGGATTACATCTCCTTTCCAAAAATTTACAAGCTTGCTTTCACTTCATTAACAAGCTTTAGTATTCTTTCTTTTGTTTGGTGTTTTAATTTATTTTTTAAACAAATTATGTTTTTTTCAAAATTCCCATTAAATAATGAAACTACTTATAAATTATTTCTTTTAATTAATTATTTATAATTAATTATTCAAGTACTAATCAATTTTTCGAACTTTTATTCATATTTATTATTTCCAAGTTGCACAAAATAGCTAAAATATCGTTTCAAAATCTAGTTAAGGACTTATTTATTTAAGATATTTTTGAAATACTTTTGCGTGTTTTAATTTCTGTTTTTATCAATTTCACAAAAATTTTTATTATATATAAACTTATTAAACAACAACTCTTTTACTCGAATTTCAATATATATATATTGCATTTTTCATTATTATATAATTTCAGTTAGGATATACTGCATACAAGTACATTGAAACCAGGATCTATCTAGGATATGCACCATAGATATATACAGAATGCTACCTAGAATAGGAATAGGTAAATTATATGTATCTACATTTCTATTCTAAAATGAAGATGATTTAGTCTTTTTCCAGATGAAGAGTTTTTTTTCCTGTTTTTAAAAAAATACGCCAACCAAAACAACAACAAAAATGAAACAGGCAACTGGCTGTTGCACACGCATAATTAACAGCGGGATCCATGTACTTATGTGTCTCAGTTGCCGCAACTTTCAGTCAGAGATGACAGATACTTGTCTGTCTTAAATGTCTTCTTAAAATTATGAAATCACTTCACGTGCACTTTTCTCTCCCAACCAAATTAAAAAAAAAAATTAAAAAATTAGTATTAAAAATTAGTTTTGAAAACCAGTTAGTAGTGCGTATATGGAAGTGTCAGAATTTTGAATCTAAACAGAACATCTTAATAGCAAGTGGATTAAACTAGAATCTGTCCTCTCTCTTCTGTCTGTGTATATAACACACACACACAATCTGATCAAAAATATCCGACGCCGGCTCATGCCAACTCTATCTGTAATATGAAAGGCATTAATACAGAGTCGGTCCACCTTTTGATGCCATAACAAAGTTAGATCTACTAGAAGGGGTTTCCACTAGATTTGGTACGTTACATTGCTGCGGTAATCCCTTCCGTTCTTTCAGAAGAGCATTAGTGAAGTCGGCCACTGATGTCGAATGATTCGGCCTGGCACACAATTGGCGTTTCAATTCATCCCATAAGTGTTTTCGATGGGATTGAGATCAGGGCTCTGTGCAGACCATTCAATTTCTTCACACACATCTTTTCGAACCATTCCTGCACAGGCCTCGTTTTGCAAATGGGGACATTGTCATGTTGATCAGGAAAAGTCCGTCACAGAACTAAAGTTGGAAGCACATGGTTGTCTAGAATGTCCAAACCAAGAAAAACGGCCTCTAACCAATGATGCCTCCTTCAACAAAGTTCACAGGTCACACAACACACTCGGGCAGGCATCGTTCGCCTGTTATCTGCCAAACATAGACTCGTCCACATTGGACTGCCAGATACTGAACATGATTCATCTCTCTCTCTCTCTCTCTCCAGAGTTCAATAACGGCGCGCGTTACATTTCCACCCGACGCTTAGCGTTGCCCTTGCTGATGTTATGCGTGTGTGCGGTAAGAAAACCCATCTTACAACGAACAATTGTGGTGTTGGCGTTGAACTTGATAGCGAGAGTCTCATCCGAGGACATTTTTCTGCTCCACGTGCTTTAGTAGGCGTTGGTTCCACTCTGTGATTTTGTGTGGCCTATCAGGTCGCGATTGTGCTGCTGTTGATCCTAGGCGTTTCATTTCACAATAACATCATTTACAATTTGTCGCGTATCTACAGCAAAATAGAACTTTTCGGAACTGAGTTGGTGTCAAAGTAGAATCTTATGATGTTGCCAGGTCGAAAGTCGCTAAACTTTTCAGTACGGCCCACTACTAAGAAGGTGTGTCCAGACATTTTTAATATGATAGTGTGTGTGTAATATTATATATATATATCCTCAAGGGCTCACTCTAGTGAGTACGGGCATGGCGAACCCGTCTCCTTCCCCCAATGCTATTAGAGTATTCGAGGGCTAGGGGTGATTCTGTCCTATTTACCTATTTTTTTATCTCATGCACCTGCCCACCCCCAGTTAAAAATGGTGAAGACAAATCAGAAGTCTATACCGCATCAGTCGTCGCGCGGGTTACCAAGGACCGCACTGGATGTTAGGCTTCCTGGACAGCCAGTGACAAATGGGCTACAGGAGCAAGATCCACAGAACTCGAAAGTATTTACTAGGAAAAAAGTGGAGCATGGCTGAAAATAGACAAGTCATGCAGTGCTTCTACAGTTCGAACCCACCAGTTAGGGGATTTCAGAAACGAATGTTCCAACTTTGGCTTGAACGACACCCAAATTCTGAAATTTCATTCGAAAGGCTGATGCAGCAACGCAGCTTCATTATCAAACGCAAGGTATTTAGTGAACTTGAGCTGGAAGCACTGAAACCTCAAGCTGTAAAAGGAGACCGTACTGACCCTGAAGTGACCAAGAATATGAATGAAGCAGAACCAGATTCCAACGTGCAGAATGCTGAAAATTTTGAAAATATACAAATAGTTGAAAGGAAGCTATCAGATAAGGAACAAGAACTCGCACGAAAAATTATCGAGCAAATGAACAGCAACCAGGAACAAGTTAGGCTTCCAGTATTGAGACAAGTACCTCAACAAAAACTGAAGGAACTCCTACAAGAGGCCAATAAAGCTGCAAGGGATATTCCTACTGGAACTATTGGGCAAACGAATCAACTTATGTACTCAGTAGCCTACGTCGTAACATCTGAATTAGGGTATAAGATTAGTGAACCCAAAAGCAGTAAGGCTCAGGAACCAAAATGGAAGCATCGACTGGAGAATAAAATTCTTAAATACAGAGCAGAAGTGAGCAATTTGAAAAACCTTAAGGAAAAGAAGCTGAAAAACACAAAAATCCGAAATAACCTCATAAAGAGATATAATACTGGAACACGATGAGGTGAAGCAAAAAATAGTTGCAGTTGCAGCTAAAATAAGAAGATACAGTGCACGCATTGAACAGTACAAGCAAAATTCGATGTTTCGCGCAAATCAGCACCGATTTTACAAGAAAATTGATTGCTGCAGGAATGATAACCTTAAAGAAAATATAAATATAAATACCAGAGACAAAGAAAATACACTAAAGTTTTAGAAAAACCTATGGGACAACCCTAAGAGGCAAAATTTGTTCGTAATTTGAACAAATTACGAACAAATCTCAAGAATGAGGCCGCCATTTCGAAAGCAACAAAGCATGTGTAAAATCTGCGGAGGCGGTTTTGAAAGAACTCTCAAAAAATGGACTCTCACATGTGTTTAAGAAGTAGACGCAACGTTGGGACAAAGTGAAGCTGTATAAGCTTCACTGATTACATGAAATAGAAGCTCTCAGGTTAGTTAGAATTCAATAATGTGAAATAATGTCTTCATATTAAACACAAGTCCTTGTGCTGTTTGAGGAAACTTACAGAGATTTCCTAATTTCTATGAAAGCAAGTGAAACTTTGAACTTGGACTTCTTGAAGACGAAGTTTTGCCGCTAATCGATAGATCTCTTGATTATCATCGTCATGCTTCTCCAGTCTATGCGCTTTGTGCTTTCCACACGATAAATTTCCCAAAGTTTGTTCCTGTTAAACATCATCACTCAAAGTTCCTGCTTGCATACAGCATCAAAGGTATCTACTCAGGCGAAACAACCATTAACTCCTCAATTGATGTCCATTTAAATGATGCAATCAATCATTTAGTGATTGTATATAAATGTAATCATTTTAAAATGTTTTATTTAAAACTAATATTTAAAATCCTATTTACAAACTATTGGAATATCAGTTCTCATATTCTGGCCTGTAGATCATAACTCACTATGAACAATTCATAATGATAATAAAAAAGGGCTATTAGTAATTTACATTGTCCCGAACGTTATTGTGTGCTACGTGTTGATCCCTCTCTCTTTGTTATGTACAGTATTATCAAGATCTCTAGTATTTCTCCTAGTTTTTCTTTTGCACAGATAAGTGGAGGTCAGGAGTAAGAGTCACTAATATCTCTTCAGTGTTGGTCTTCTTAGTATCATCACTCATACCTTCTGATGTAAAATAGTTCGTTGGAAAGTCTGTTATTTTTCACAGTTGTTTTTATCTAGAATTCCCATGGAAACATGGCGTGCTTCTGATAACTGAGTTATCTTCTACGTATGAAACGTTCAATACTACTCCATTTTCAACTTTCTGCGTGTGATTAACATTCATTATTATGAGTGCATATATCCAGCTTGCATAGTTCTGGACTTTTCACACGATAAAGTGAAGGTGTTCTCCATACCTTCACTAAAGTGAACCAAGCTAAGTCACTTTAAATAATTTTATGAAAATAACTTTTATTTTGGTGATACGACAATATTTTTAAAAATTTTTTATTATTAAATATTTTATATAATATTCTCTTATTACATAAATTTTATAATAAGCTATAAAATTATATTAAAATTTATTTTAAATGTATTTTAAAAACACCACATATTTTTGAATATCTATAAATATAAAATACTAATTGAGAAACGTTAATTGAACACCCGGCGATAATGAGTTTAAAAAGTCTTTTTTAGGACTTCGAGGGTAATATAATATATAATATATAATATAATAAATGGCGATCGATGGTGAGTCAAAAGAATAAGATATCCTTGGAGGGTAATGGAAGGCATTGCTGTAGCCAATGAAGTTCTAACTGAGGCTCGGCTATTGCTGTTACTCTCCTGCCATGATCAGAGCTTTAATAGCTCAATAACACCTTATCCCAACACTGTCCTTACAGATAACGGGGAATATGAAAAGCATTCTTGCTTCGCCCCTTTAAGCCAGTCCTTTTTTTTTTTTTTTAATTGAACACCCGGCGATAATGAGTTTAAAGTCTTTTTTTAGGACTTCGAGGGTAATATAATATAATAAATGGCAATGCTGTAGCCAATGAAGTTTTAACTGAGGCTCGGCTATTGCCGTTACCCAACCATGACCAGAGCTTTTAGCTCAATAACACCACATCCGTACAGATTTTCTTCATTCAGGTGACGGGATAAAGAGTCAAGGACTCAGTCCATCGCCCAGTTCTTTTAAGAACTTGATTAAACACCCAATGTCATCCATCATGGCTTTCTATGTAGACAATTCAGCAATATTAGCCAGATATCTTCGCCCACAACTTGTCACCAAAAAACTTCAAGAAAACCTCTTGAAGTTAGAACATTGGTTCTCCAAATGGAGATTACAAGTAAATCCTCAAAAGAGCACAGCCATATTAATTTCCTGTAACGATGCATAATCTCCATGTCCCTTCAGGGCGAGCAAACAGCTCATAAATTTTCCCTCACTGTATCCCAATCAGATAACGGAGAATAAGAAAGCATTTTGCTTCACCCTTATAGCCAGTTATGTTATGTTGATTGAACATTGTATTAACTGTAAGTCACGTTAATTCGAGCATATTCGCAAAGCCATATCGTATTAGTTTAGAACATCACGTGGTTCTGAATCGAATTACACAAAGTTGGAAGAAATTTGAACTTCTCTAAAGTTATTGCGCTGTGTTTTATTAGCTAACTTCCTTGGGATTGATTGAGAGATTGCAAATACTGTCAGAATGTAATGATTTTCGATTGAAATGTTTGTTAAAAGGATTTCTTAGGACAATACTACCTACCCCCCCCCCCCCTTTCAAACAAACGATTGTCATTCTATTTAGTAACTGGAAGATCTAATTAAATATCCAATTACACGGTGATAAGTAATTAACAATGTAAAGTCTAACGTATCCCAAAATTAGCTACACTTGAGCTCTTCCTTTTGTTACTTTACCTACTATTTTAATTAAGCGTGTGAGTGATTCCGTGCGAGAAAATTTTAATAGCTGTCCCTTACACGAAAGTGGAGACAGCACATAATTCAGACATAAGAATAAACTACGCATGATAAATATAGGAGAAAGTTCTTTAGGCAGCTATAAATTTCTCGCTCTTTTGTTTAAATGTTTATCAGAGGAATGCATATATGCATTTGCGTATATATTTTATATTTATGTTAGTCTTTGTTATTTATTCTTTATTAAAAATACACTGGCACTTTATAAAACCTTGCACATTAATAGACGATAACATCCTTATAAGGACTGGCTTAAAGGGGCGAAGCAAGAATACTTTTCATCTTCCCCGTTATCTGTAGAGGACAAGGTAGGGATAAGGTGTTATTGAGCTATTAAAGCTCTGATCATGGCAGGAGAGTAACAGCAATAGCCGAGCCTCAGTTAGAACTTCATTGGATACGGCATTGCCATCCATTACCCTCCAAGGGTATTAATCACCGCATCTCACGTTCAACGAAGATAACATCTAACTGATTACTTCTGTGGCTTGATGGATATCAATCCCATGGATTCTGATCCCTTCATCAGAATCCATGGTAATTAATTGGACTTATATTAGAGGTTAGCGAGCACTTGGCTCACCCTGTTTAGGGCAATGCGGAAGCGCCTGAGACGAAAGGCAGAGCAGCTTTCGGGCGCTTAGAAAACTTCTGAATGAGTTGCTTGGAATGAAAAGCTGCTTAGGTGAATAAGTAGTGTTACGGAGCAATGTGGAAATATCTGGGATATCAGCATCGAGATGCAGGAGAGCATGTCATTTGTTGATCATGGAGAAGATGACTTGGGTATTCCTGAGAAATTTCTTACTGTCGGCTTGGCTGGGGTTCATGTTGCTAAAAGGCCATTAGCATCTCCCCTAGTGAGGCAACAAGAATCAGTGCAGAGGTTTAGCTGTAAGCTGTCGAGGCTCCGGGTAAAATCCGCGGAGAGACCGCAGAAGCGTATGTTTTATCGGCGGGAACACCCCGCACTGTGATTTCCGGCGAAGGTTTCGTGGCTTGAATCTGAGTGGGCGGAGCTAACGCCGCTCTTGTCTTCCGTAGGTTAGAAGGGTGAATTGAGCAGCCTTTATAATTGACTGTATGGGGGCCGCCACAATTCGCACATTTAGCAGGTGTAGACCGTGATTTTGTGCAAGTGTGCGAAGGATGGCTGTCACCACACTTTACGCATGCCCAAATTTTTGGCAGCGATGGCATCGACCGGTGGATGCCTTTCTTCCGAGTGGTTCGGTCTTGATGACTAAGCTGCAGACTATCTTAAGGTCGTAACTTTCTCTGTGGTCTTTACTGATCTCCACTAAGGCGTGGGGCGCGGTACATGCGAGATATCTTAATTGCTTCAAGGCCTTGTGATCTGAGGTCAATAGCTATTTCATCAGCTGTTATAGTTTCTGCCAGACCTCTGATGACTACCTTAAGGTTTTTTTCACTTTTCAGTTGGTATGTGTGATATGGGACTTTCTGTTCATCCATAAGTCTGGTGAGCTGGCGGTAGTCCGTTGCTCCTTCGGGCTGGTATGTGGACTCCATCGTCGGTGTTTTTAGCTGATGAGAACTTGATGTTATTGTTCTTCATCGTCTCTGCAAGTGACGACCAGTTTTCTTTAACTCTCAAGATTACTGGAGAAATCCTCTCTTTGGGCTGTGTCAATGTATCTTTCTCTGTCATCAGATAGTGCTGATGTGTCCATAGGAGCTGTAGTTTCCAAGGTCTGAGGTATTATTTCAGGATCTGCTGCGGGGGATTTTTTCTTTCTCTTCTTCCGTCTGACCTCCTGAAAGCCACTGGAATTTGAAAGAGAGATGGCTTCAGTTGTTGTTGCTGGCGTTGTCATGTGAAGAGGGAGGAAGTTCAGAGGGCTGGGGGTCCTCTGTCTCCACTTCAATAACCTGGTGTTTTCCGACTTTATCGGGCCATTTTTTGTTTAGTAAGTTGCCTAAATGCTTGAAAAGTGCCAAAAGTTCCTTAAAACTGAGATCGTCAAAAGGCAAATCCATGTCACGTTAACGAAAACAAGGCTTAACCTGCACTGTCGAACGAGCAGCAAATCCATCACTGCTGTAATAACTATGAAGAGCGTTGAGAATCACGTTTGTACTCTAGAGATCGTAATGACCTGCGAATTGTTGTTTCATTGTCTTAATTATAATATAATTATATGAAATATTTAAAGGTATATAACAATTTTTCAAATATTTAATTTTTTTTAAAAAAAATTGGAAAATACATTTAACATTTAAGATAAAAATATAAACTATACCATTTTTAATAAAATAATATTTTAGTAAACGCAAAAAATAGTGTGAATCTAATCAATCTCGGAATATAAAATTTGCCTTGATAATTTGTAATTGAAACAGAGCTTAGAATTAATTTTGAAATATTAAATGTGGAATATTTGTAATGTTGTATGCCATCGATTGTTTTAAAAAAAGAACAATTAAAAGGAAGTAATAAAGGAAAGACATTGTATATAATATAGTAATTATAATAACTCCAAGTGAGTTTGAAAACAGTGAGCTGCTCAATTAATTGTAATTTTTATTTTCATTTATAAGTAATTAGCTTGTCAAGAATAAATAATATTGCACATAATATGTTGCTATAATTAATTATTCGTTTCTGTGTAGTAAGTGTATATCACTCTTTCTGTGGTTACAAAACATTTCCTGTAAATGGAATAGCAAACGAGTTGTTGACGCAAGAGGTCCAGTTTATGTATTATCTTAGCAAGGCGAGCTTTGTTGTTTCGTGCGATGCAATGATTCAAAATTCAATCATCCGGAGTCGTTCGACGTGTTGTTCACACATAAAGAGAAAACGTAACATTTTAAACATTGACTTTCCTACGTAAGAACTTTCACGATGCTTAAATAACAGGTTGATTTTGATGAAGAATAAATTCCACGAGTTTAAAAGTATTGGTATGTATTTGTCTTCGACAGTCTAATATTCAATGAAAGTGATTGGGGCAAATAGACTGCATGTTGTATTAAAAAAAAAAATTAACCTACAAACAGATGGGCACTTGATGATTGGTGGCATTATGAGCTGCACTGGCTTGTACGTGCGCTAGACGTTTTACGAGAGAGGACTATCGTGTAATATCATACCTTGTTGCTCTGCTGAGGGGTTTTATTATTTGCACAGCCTCTGACTAGAAACTGTAATCTGTGTTTAATTTCATTTCGTTGTCACAATATTTGGTGTTTGATTTCCTTTGTGATGATAATGCTGATTTGTTAATATTATTATAATTATTATTATCATCCACGTTTTTGAAATGTTCGTGCATGCGTATCTGTCCAGAGATCTGTCTGTCCATCCTACGTAATACAGCCGACAGGTAGAGGTGATCTTGTAAATGCCAAGTTTCTTAAGCTGATCTCATACAAAGATGAAAAAAAAAATTCCCTTGGAAACACAGATTTTTCATCCGGCAAAACAGGCAAGTCTGGTCAAACAACACAGTTTATAGACTGGCTTCATGACCCTAGTTTCTTTGGCCTTTTATAAATGCGTTGATATATATTGCAATTTTTAGATAGGAATAGATATTAAGATCAAGATCAGAATAGATGACTTCCATTTTTTGAAACTGTTGACATATCTGCAACAGTGGATAAGTGTTATCATAGAGAAAAATGCTGTAATGTTCAAAGTAAAATGTAGCTTTTAGGAATAATGTAATGTGAAATGTCTTACTGCAAGTGAGCCATGTCGCTCTGTTATGTGCCAAATGATAAATTTCAGATGGTTCATGAGTCATCTTCAAAGCGAACTTTTCTTTTTGAAGATAAGAAGTGTTTTTTGTCTTCTCTGTGTCCATTAGCTGGTCTGTAGAGCACTGAGCATCAGTGCGATGTCTAAGTTGGTGTTCCAACCACCGCAGTTGACTCTTCTGAATTATTTCTATTAGCAGTTTTTGTTGGCTTCCTTCAATAACTGACAGCATTAGGAACATGATCGCGCTATGTATAACCCAGTATTGTTCGAAGGCATGTTGTCCCAATGCCATTGATGATATTAACTGCTCTGTAATCAGTGGCATTCAATGTCTGACCGTATGCAAATATGACTTGATTGCTGCTTTGTATAGATGAATTTTGGTATTTGCAGTGATTAGATTGGATTTCTAGATATTATGTCAAAGCATCGATGTAGGAACCAACACAATGAAAATCAAATCCCTTACCTTTTAAAGAGTCTGGTCATTTAACCTAATATCCTTCTGTTTCGTTCTTCAGGTATACCTATTGACTGTCAATCCAATCAGTGTGCATTTCTATATAAATGATGTTAATGTTATGAACAGTCTGACTGTTAGTCAGTCAACGACATCATCATCTGCAAAGTAAAGACTGCGTATATGGATTTGTGTTGCTGAATTTTCAAGTTACGCCTTTACTATTTCCTGTAAGTGAATGCATATTCATGGATGATGATAATAAAGAGATATGGTGCGAAAGAGTTCCGCCCCGATGAACTCCAGTGGAAATAAGAAATCTATCATCTTTTCATTAACCGTTATTCTTACACCGAAATTCTGGTAATATGTCTTTGCTATTGCTTTGATTATTTTCAATGGGAAGCTACAATAACTGAAAATTTTGAACATCCTTTTTCCATTGATCGAATCAAAGGCTTTTGAGACGTCTTTCAACTTTAAAATTAAAGAAGGGATGTTACCTCATATTAGCAGCATTCGTATGCCATGAATATGTTCAACAGTCGTTATGTTTTACAAAAAAAAAAAAAAAAAGGTCTCAGGTCACTTTAGAAGCATGTTGCTATAGATTTTCAGTGTGTTAGGAAGTAGTGTGATTCCCACGTAATTTTCTGGATTTGTTCAGATTGCTTTTTGTGTGTGTGGGGGGGGGGGCAGCGTAGGTATTATTAAGTCTCCTTTCCATTGCGATGGAATATTGGATGCAGCTATATTTGTAATACAGATATCTGATAGTGAAAGAGCTTTTACAAGCTCTTTTAGGCCATAGTTAATAGCTTCTACCGACTTCTCCACCTCAAAGCCTCAAAAGTTTTCAATAACGACATTAAGAGTACTTCATTTTCGCCTTCCGGGTATCTTGATGTTTTCACCTTTTATTCTTAGTCTTTTCGGCTTTTCTTTGTGGAATAAGGAATTTAATTACACGGAACATTTCTTTGGTTTTATGGGTCCTTTGATAGAGTTCTAATATTTCTGTATTTCTTGATCATTTTGTAATCAGCAAAATTCCATATATCGGGTGATTGGCTCTGACATGCTTGCCAGGGTTCCCCGGGAACACCATCTATAATCTTTTATTTTGATAATTTCTGTACTTCATGACTACTCTGTTATGGGGAACCAAAAAAAAATGTGTCATTTGGAAGTTTATCGTAACACACACCACACTGGAAATTGCACACGGCTTTTAAAAAATTCAATCGTGTTCATTGAATTTGTACAATGGGTTTCAATCAAAATTTCTCATGTCGCATTTAATTCATAATCAGCCAAGTGATTCTAGAAACAAGACATTCGAAGAACAGGAAGCAATATTTCGATTCGCAATATCGCTTCACTTGTAAAGAACGCATGGATTGGTTAATATTCGTGTCATGCGCAGTGGTGGATGAGAATAACCAGCGTATATTTCCCTATCAGAACAATATCTTTAAATAATGTTATTTATAAAGACTTAGTCGATATTTTTAGCGCGCACCACCCGCCCCGAAGTTGTAGTTAAAGCATTTCCTAATTAGGAAACATTAGCGAATTGTGAAAACTATCCATATTATTAAACCTAGTTAAGTTTTTTTATAATTTAAATCGTCGACCAAGAAACATTAGTTCACTTAAGGTAGATTGCACGATGAAGCAAACATATCTCTACGAAACTGGCTTCGAACAAGTTTGATGTCGAAAGACAAACCGGAGCACCAGAAGGAAAATAAAGAAAATAAAAAAAAAAGTGTGTAGTGGTTGTCCAACGACTGATGCATAACACAACCTTTCCCATGCCTGCGATAACGTTGCTTATCTTTATTCACACTAAAACTTCTTCCAACCTTTTTTATATTCCCTTTATTTGTTATCAGGCACTTAAAGAGAATATTTGCTTCATTCCTTTTAGGCCCATCAAATAACTTAATCTTCGATAAGCTGATTTTCTTCAAATTGTTTCTTTTGAATCTTAAAAAAAAAAGTAATGAATGTTGGTAATACTGTAAATTGCTACCAAATAGCGAAATGGGATGTTCTTATTGATCTGGTACCGTGCAATTATAAAAGTTCATTAGGACATTTTCCATGAGAATGAAGGCAATTTTCCAAACATAAAAAATACAATTAGTTATTTAAATGCAATGTAAATCCTCTTTAGTATTCCGTACAGTAACTGTTTTCTCTCTCAGATGAGATACACACAGGCCGCAATTTTTTATTTATTCGTATGGAGTTTCCTCCCCCGTCCCTATTGGGGCGAGTTGAGCCCCCTCATGGTGCGTTAAGTATTTATAGCTGTAGATCCGGGGCCGGTTTGCCTGCTTGAGGGATGAAAAACCCCAGATAAACTGGGGGGGGGGGGAACCCTGCTGTCTACGCCCAAGACCGGCTAACTTGGCTATGGCTGAGGAAGATCCTTAAACTCCTCGCGTCGGCGACGGCAATCGAACCCAGGACACTCCTTCCCCAGGCATATGGTTGCGAAGCGCAAAGCCACTAGGCTAACCGCGCGGACAGGCCTCAATTAAAAGATGGGACAAAAAAAAAAAAAAAAAGATTGCCGCCCATTAAAAATAACGAACATGAATTTTATGTGACAATACATTTCAGAAGTAAGGAATAAAATGAACGAATTTAAATTTTGTGAGATCGCAAAAACTTGAATCTCTTTTGCAATCCCCCCTTCCTTTTCTTTTAAATCGCATTTCCCTTCCGAGGTTTGCGATCACCAGTATCATAAAATGTTTAATTTTATTTTAATCAAATGACCGATTTAAAATACAAATAATGAAATCTTTTAGTTCGGTTTAGGAGCGGATGCGTTAGTACTAATTTTATTACGAGGGTGGTCTGGAAAGTATCTCGACCACAGATGGCAACACTATCGGTACGATATTTATTTTCGAAGTTGATATATCTGTCGTAAGCATTTATGTGAAATTGCAAGTCATTCTATCAAGTAGTTTGTTTTATAAAGCTGTCTGAAGCAAAAGTGTTGTCTGTATCCCTTGAAATGAATAAAATTGAGTATCGTGCGGTTATAAAATTCTTTGTAAAAGAAGGTTTAACGACAAACGAAATTCATTCGAAGTTCAAAAAGTTTGAGCTCTCTTCCCCTTCGTTTTCGACAATTAACAAATGGGCTGCCGAGTTTAAACGTGGCTGTAACAGCCCTGAAGATGATCCATGTGAGGGACGTGCAAAAAGTGTAACAACATCAGAAATCATTGATCAAGTGCACGATATGGTATTGGATGACCGGCGAGTCAAAGTGCGCGAAATTGCTGAGATTATAGGCATTTCAAAAAAACGTGTAGGATATATTTTGCATGAAGAATTGCAAATGAAAAAGCTTTACACAAGATGGGTGCTGCGCAGATCAAAAACGCACTCGCATGAAAATCTCTGAACAGTGCTTGGAGCGTTTTAACAAGAATAAAATTGATTTTGTGCATGGACTTATTACTACGGATGAGACTTGGATTCACCATTACACACTAGAATCCAAACAGCAGTCAAAACAGTGTACAGAAGCCGGTTGTTCAGAAGCGTCAAAGAAGACAAAGTCGGTTCCATCAGCAGAAAGGTCATGGCATCAGTGTTTTGTTATGTTAAAGACATTTTGTTTATTAATTATCTTGAAAAGGGTAAAACAATAACCGGGGAATGTTATTCCGATCTTTTAACCAGACTATATGAAAAAATTCGTGAGAAAAGACCCGGTTTGCAAAAGAAAAAGAAATCTTTCACCAGGACAATGCACCTGTCCACAAAGGTGTTTTGACAATGGGAAAATTAAGGGATCTGCACTATGAATTGTTAGAACATCCACCCTATTCCCCAAATTTGGCTCCCTCTGACTTCTGCCTCTTCTCAAAACTAAAACTCTTCCTCACTGTTCAGCGTTTTTCTTCGAATCAAGCGGTGATTGCAGCTGTAGAGGGGTTATTTTGCAGATCTTACTGACAACCACTACAGGGATGGGATAATGGCGCTGGAGCATCGCTGGAATAAATGTATTAGTCTTAAGGGAGATTATGTAGAAAAATAAATATTTCAAAATTATTATAAATTTGTTTCTTCATTGTTAGGCCGAGAACTTTTCAGACTACCCTCGTAGGTATGTTTTTTCGCTGCTATTGCCGTGTTGTTGGAAATTGCATTTTTAATTAAAACCGCTTGCACAGAGAACGGTGATCTCTAAATAGAGATCTTAGTATGTTAACCTCTGGTAGTAAGGTGTTCTTTTCTCTTAATTATACAATTCAACGTTCCTTGGATTACAAAAATGCATGCGTGGCCTCTGGAATAAATACATTTGCTTGTCTCAGGTGATTTCGTTTATTCATTAGTTTTCTCACCAACCAAAATATCTAATTTTTCTCGGTCGAGGTTAACGGAATGAGTTATTTCATAAATTTGAGAGCAGATTATTCGTTACCCATACGATAATTCATTTAACAGACTTCCCTCTATCTGTGCATTTGTTTCTCAAGATGATTAAATAAATGTTATTTAAACGTCTTTAGCACAAAATCGATTCAAATTGTGCTTCTGGCACAAAGTCATATTTTGTCCCATAGCAACATTTCCCGAGTGTACTATCAACGCTTCACCATTTGTTCAAGAGAAAATTGTATCATTCCTTTGGTTCTTTTTTTATCCTCCAGAAACTCTTTAATTTTTTTCCTGAATTTCGGTGGTCTATTGAAATAACTTAGTTACTTTTAAACATAAATAAAAAAAAGTATGCTATATCCTGATTATATTTATCAGATTTACTGCAAAATATAACCCTTTTTACACTAAAACTGCTGATGAATATAATTATTATAATTGTCTGAGTGTGTGCCATTGTTCTTCTTCTTCTTTAGTATTCTGCAATTGAGCAGGTTCTTCTTTTAGTAGCAGAAGCTTTCCTTCCACACTCTTCTGTTCTGAGCCTTCTCTTTCAAGGTTGTGTACCTGTCTTCATTGAGCATGTCATCTAGCATTGTTTTCCTTACTCTTCCTCTGGGTCTTTTCCCGTTTATTTTTCCTTCGATGGCATCCCTGATGATTCCATTCCCTTTCAGAATATGTCCGATCCAGTTTCCTTTGCTTCTTTTTATCCTCCTTAACAGACTTCTTCTTCTACTCATTTCAAGACTTCTTCATTAATTATTTTATCTGTCCATTTGATTTTTTTCCATCCTTCTCCAAATCCACATCTCAAAACTTTCCAAAATCTTAATTTCATTTTTCGTCAATGTCCAAGTTTCAGATGCAAAGAGGGCAACACTCCACAAATAACATTTTATTAGTCTTTTCTTTAGCCATCACCTGTTAATTCCCTAAGAGAAGATGTTTCGAACAGTTCGAAATATAAAATATTTTTCTTTCGTAATTTTATCCAACTATTTTCAATGCTAACCTAAAAATTGATAAGTTTTTTAGGTACACTCCCATCGAAACAAAAGGTTAAACTACTGTTTAAATCTTGATAAAAGTACTTTAGGACTAGAAACAGCATTAAGTCCAGTTATAATCATACCATATCAGGTCATAGCAATTAAATATCTTCGTCTGTCTTAACACATGTTTCAGAAAACACTTAAAGATTTATAACGCTTTTTTTAAATCCTTTATTTATTTATTTATTTTAAATCAGCTATTAAGAAAATTCTGTTCTTGTCTATTTTGGCTTTATCTAGACAATTAGGCGAACATATTTAAATCTAATTGAAGAATATTCAGAACCTTTCTGTACTTACGATTTGACTTGCTTACATTGAACTGCTCCACTCATGACCATTCACGAGTATTCTTGAAAACGTTGAGCTTTTAAATTAGTTTTCAAATAAATGTTTCGCACTTGGATGGTGCTCGTGGGCGCACACAGACAAATCGGTCAGATAACGCACGCATTTACGACAAAAACTATTAGTAGGATATAGAAAACTTATGGATATGGATGGATTAAGTAGTATAAAGGGTGGATATTGTGAGGTAGATTACCTCACCGATATGAGTTCTTGGAGGCGTTGCATAATAATATATTTTTTTCCAAGCTTCGTTATTATAGTCTCAATAAACATGGCTTAATGACAGTAGAAGAACTCGGATTCAGTTTGAACTTATCTACAATTGCAGTGGGAAAAAAAAGTCGTAGTGAAAAGAATATTTTTCTTTAAAAATATTGCCTGAAAATTACAGAACAAATAATTCAAATAACTACTTAATTCTTAATCGATTTTTCCATCTGAGAATACCGTTTCATCCATTTCTTTTCTGAAAAATACAATTCTTCATCGAACTTATTCAAGTCATTTACTGTAATGACAGTTCTTAGAAAAAGAAAAAAAAGCTCTTTGTGATTACCAAGTGGAAACAAAATTCTCTCTTGGAAACACAAGTAACTTCTCTGTTTTGCTATCTCTGGTGCTGCAGACTTGAAAACGCCAAGAGTTTCAAGTTATTGGCTCCAAATTAAAGACATAAGAAAAGGTGAGAATTAGGAATTTGACATAGTAACCTAATCATATAGTATCAAGTGCTGTTTTCATGCGGGCCACTAAATGAAAGAAAGTAATATACAGCGACGTATAACTAGTTACTTGCATATATATGTGTATAGAGATTTGTAGTATGATGACCGTACTACAAATGATCGTTTGTAATTCGATGATGATCATACCACAAATGTAGTATGATCATCATCGAAATGTCGCTTTGTGTAAGAAAGCTATAATATTTTCTTCTGACTTACCGATATTGCTTTCTGATACTTACCATGATTGATAAGGATGGAGATTGCCTACGTAGTTTGATTTTCAGTAAATTTCTTTGTCAACATTCAGTTATTAAAGAAAAAAAAATGTAAATAATAAATAATTATTTATTCTTTACATTTTTTTACATTTACATTTTACAAGACAAAAAAAAAAACCCAGAGACTTTATTGAAACGTTATAAGCGCTCATCATACTTTCACGATCGATTAACGATTGACTGATTTCGATCGTTCTTTGTCCGCTATGACGCATATAGCATTCATTTGTTTTAGGCAGTTGTCATCGCCTACTTTTCATCAACTAAATGTATTAGGTCGGTTATCGGCCTCTCTCGCATTCAAAGCGCCAGTACGTGCCGTTGCAGGTTCTTACGCATTTATTCGTTTACTAACAAGCGAGAGCGGTGAGCGCTCCAATTCTGATCTGCGCACCGCTTTGAATAATAGGCTATATCTTCCGGAAGTTTTCGAATTTCTTGATAAAAAGTTAGGAACAGATTTTTAAAAGTACATACTTTCAGAAACTAATATTAAAAAATCGATTTTTTTGATCCTCTAAATAGTACTGCCTCCTTAAAACTATCAAAAACTTACAAATTAGCAAAAAGAAAATGCCATAGAGGAAAAACCTGACGTGATAGAGAAAAATGGGTTTGATATTTGAAATCAGCGCACCCAAATTAGTAAAAAACAAGTGTCAGATCATAATCAGCAGAAAACAATTTTTTTTTGTTGGCCAGTGTAATTTATGCTTAGATTTTGGTAAGAGTTGAAGAAATAACAATTTTCACCAAAATTCTTGACAAAACCAAGATACAACATTGTCGTCATAGCAACATCTTTATTGCCATGAGGATATCTTTATTGCTAAAATTAAGATATACTTTATCAGTTAAAAGTTTTACAAAGGCCTGAATTCTAATTATACCATGCAATGAAATGCCACATTTCATGAAAATTTCTTTATATAAAAAAAGCTTTTTTCTCCCCTTCTGTTCATTTTTAATACTTTAGTAGTTTTTCTTCTTCTATTTGACGATATATAAGCAAATTATGTAGAAACAGTTGCCTTCAATAGACAGTTATTTCCAGTGAGTCACTTATAAATCATCATTAGTGTATAACATAATCTTATTAGTGCAATCAGTGGTCTGACTTCTTTCATCTACACACACGCAGACCGCTGCAATCTCTAGAACATAAAACATCATCAGAAAAGCAATAAGCTTAATAGGAAAAAAAAAACTCTTAAAAGTATCGCTTCAAAAATCCCATTTTAATCAGATCGTGACCTTTTTCTCTAATTTTGTAAAGAGAAATAAGAAAACCAACCATGAAATATTATGTTCCTTTATTTGAGAGACATTGGTCCTCTTCGTTCGTATTTTAAATGTTAAAAATTCTGAGATTTAATTGGTATCTACCAGGAATGCTGATTCCCCTTTTTGTGTAGTTATATAGGACATTCAGATACTGTACGATTTGCGTGCAGAGAAAATAGGAAAGAAATGATAAGCAAACTGAAAAATACAAAAAAGCGAAGTCCGTGATGGATTATACACTACCAATCACGATAACAGGATTAGGATGTAAAAAAAAAATAAAATAAACAAGCTGTTTAATTAACTTATTTCGTGAATATTAGTTATGTAAAAAGTAACAAATTTAGAAACGTACATGGAATAGCCGAAAACGAAACATGTATATAAACAGTAAACAAGGAAGATGATGAATGGAAGGAACTATAGATTTAGAATCAAAAATTGTAAAACTTGAAATTTTGAAAATAATAAAATTAAAGAATAAAAAGAAACAAGAAATAGTAAAGTATTTGACAAAATAAAGACAAAGTTTGATAACTGATCAATTTGATAATTTTAATTAAATTCTCACGCATAATTTTATTTGAAATTTCATCAAATTGTTTGGTAACCTATCAGTTAAAAATTTCTCATTTAGTATAAGAAATGAGAAATTTTTAATTGATATTAAATCAACGTTTAGCATTGTTATTATAAAATAGCTTTTTAGATAAAAACCTCCTTTATAATAACAATGCTAAACTTTTTGAAAATTCAGAAGTTTTTTTGGTTTTTTTTGGGGGGGGGGGGAGATGGATCGAGTTCTTGACTCTTTATCCCTTCATCTGATTGAAGAAAATGTGGTTATTGAGCTAAAAGCCCTAGTCATGGCTGGGTAACGGCAATAGCCGAGGCTCAGTTAAAACTTCATTGTCTACAGCATTTGTCGCCCGTTACCCTGGGTCATCGCACATCAAGTGAAGTACTTTCACAAGTCGTGCTTGTTTTTTTTTTTTTTTTTTTTTGTGGCTAGATGGGTGAAGCAAGAATGTTTTTCATATTCCCCGTTATCTGTAGAAGAAAGTGTATGGATAGTAGGGTGTTATGGAGCTATAAGCTCTGATCATGGCAGGAGAGAAACAGCAATAGCCGGGCCTCAGTTAAGACTTCACTGGCTACAGCATTACCATCCATTACCCACCTTGGTAACATTTTACTCGCCTCGTACGACATGCATGGGCTACAGTGGGGCTATTGTTATCCCGGCCACCACACGAAGGAGTCAAACTCTCACAAGTCGTCCTTATAAGAACTGACTTAAAGGGGCGAAGCAAGAATGCTTTTCATATTCCCCGTTATCTGTAGAAGAAAATGTGTGGATAGGGTGTTATTGAGCTATTCAAGCTCTGATCATGGCAGGAGGGTAACAGCAATAGCCAAGCCTCAGTTAGAACTTCATTGGCTATAGCATTACCATCCATTACCCTCCCAGGGTAATTTCTTCTACCAGTTTCTTTTCCAATTTTTCTCGCAAGTCGTCCTTATCCTGATAAGGATTGGCTTAAAGGGGCGAAGCAAGAATACTTTTCATCTTCCCCGTTATCTGTACAGGACAGTGTAGGGATAAGGTGTTATTGAGCTATTAAAGCTCTGCTCATGGCAGGAGGGTAACAGCAATAGCCAAGCCTTAGTTAGAACTTCATTGGCTACAGCATTGCCATCCATTACCGTACAAGCGTATTAATCACCGCATCTTACGGGCGATACTCCCGCATCCCTCGCAAGTCGTTCTTATAAGAACTGGGCGATGGACTGAGTCCTTGACTCTTTATCCCGTCATCTGAATGAAAATCTGTGTGGATGGGGGTGTTATTGAGGTAAAAAGCTCTAGTCATGGCTGGGTAACGACAATAGCCGAGCTTCAGTTAAAACTTCATTGGCAACAGCATTGCCATTTGTTACCCTGGAAGTCCTAAAAAGGACTTTTTCCTCTTCTCTCAATCTGAAGTTCCATCCGAAATCTCACAAGTCGTTTCTAATAGTTCTAATAAGAACTGGGCGATGGACTGAGTCCTTGACTCTTTATCCCGTCATCTGAATGAAGACAATCTGATCTGTGTGGATGGGGTGGTATTGAGCTAAAAGCTCTAGTCATGGCTGGGTAACGGCAATAGCCGAGCCTCAGTTAAAGCTTCATTGGCTACAGCATTGTTATCCGCTACCCTGGAAGTCCTAAAAAGGACTAATTTTTCTCTCACAAGTCATTCTTAAAGTTCTTAAAAGAACTGGGCGATGGACTGAGTCCTTGACTCTTTATCCCGTCATCTGAATGAAGAAAATCTGTGTGGATGGGGGTGTTATTGAGCTAAAAAGCTCTAGTCATGGCTGGGTAACGACAATAGCCGAGCTTCAGTTAAAACTTCATTGGCTACAGCATTGCCATTTGTTACCCTGGAAGTCCTAAAAAGGACTTTTTCCTCTTCTCTCAATCTGAAGTTCCATCCGAAATCTCACAAGTCGTTTCTAATAGTTCTAATAAGAACTGGGCGATGGACTGAGTCCTTGACTCTTTATCCCGTCATCTGAATGAAGACAATCTGATCTGTGTGGATGGGGTGGTATTGAGCTAAAAGCTCTAGTCATGGCTGGGTAACGGCAATAGCCGAGCCTCAGTTAAAGCTTCATTGGCTACAGCATTGTTATCCGTTACCCTGGAAGTCCTAAAAAGGAATAATTTTTCTCTCACAAGTCATTCTTAAAGTTCTTAAAAGAACTGGGCGATGGACTGAGTCCTTGACTCTTTATCCCGTCATCTGAATGAAGAAAATCTGTGTGGATGGTGGTGTTATTGAGCTAAAAAGCTGTAGTCATGGCTGGGTAACGGCAATAGCCGAGCCTCAGTTAAAACTTCATTGGCTACAGCATTGCCATTTATTACCCTGGAAGTCCTAAAAAGGACTTTTTCAGTCTTATTCTCTCACAAGTCGTTTGCTACGGGTAACTGACTTATCTGTTTTTTGATGAATTACATAATTAGGTATGGTAAGAAAATTTTAATTATTTAATAAAAATTTCAATAAAAGATTTCTTTTAAAAAATTACTTATTTGAAAATTAAACAAAATACAAGATTTCATTATCACTTCTAGATTTTCTAGTAACATGAAAACTGTGTTCTGATACTATTCTTTTAGTGATAATACTCAGCTTTACTAAATCCAAGTAACAAATATTTTACGAGTTATTTAAAACGAATTCTACTTCTGTTAAGTTGTTAGCAGTACAAGTGTGAGATCAGTGCAGTGGCAGTTAAAGAATAAAGCGTCTATGTAAAGTTGTGAATTTCGCTGCCCCCTCAATCCTTTAGGGATTGGAAATTGTAGTAATTAAAATAGTTTATTCAGTGAATCAGTTATTTTACAAAAAAGGAAAAGTTGATTGGAAAATATGTTTGATGATAATATAAAAGAAAGATACTTTTCATGAAAATAGGGCTGAATTATGTTCTTCAGTCAATCATCATTCCAAGCTCTCCAGTGTCAAAAGGATCCAATCTTCGTTTAGGAAGAAAAAACTTTTCAAAATGAAAAAAAGACTTCATGACTACAGTCCAGTTCTCATCTGAAAGCAAAAATAATAATTCTCCGATATAAATTAGGGTTGGTTTTGTAATCTGAGTACGAAAAATGGTCCACATGAAATAAATTGCTAGTTTTAGCTGTTATCTTAGTTTTTCTCCTTTATAGAATAATGGTGGCCATTATTTCTATTCCTGGTATTTTTATAATGAAAGCCATTAGGATTGTTTACATTAGGATTACGGGAAGAGCTACAATTTATTACACATACAAGAAACACGCTACGACAGCTATTTTATCAGATTCTCTTCGAATTTCTTGGTGGGATTTTAAAAGTTTCTTTTAATACTAAACCTTCTTTAAGGACAATTTTCAACAAACGAAATTCTAACTGATTTTCAGGCCAAAAAAAATAAAAAATAAAAAATAAATAAAATCAATTTTACTTAAGCGAATAGCTCTGTTACTACCATCTCTGTTGTCGGAGGTTTAAGCATAAGTTTAACTTGCTCTCAAGAAAATAATGGCACCGCTAGACCTGAGGGAGGACATGCGTCTATAACGGACGGTTACTTGTTATCTAAGTAAGCCAAATGGCTTTTTTTTTCTTTCCCCATTCCCTCTGATAAATTTCTGTATTTCCATCATAGAGAAAATAATGACGTACTCTATTTAATAGTGGGATAAATTCTGTGTTAAAAAAATGGGCACAGTGTTTGGAGAATTTTCTAATATTTAATAGCTATTTAGCGCTGTTTTACCATTAAGGGTAGTTTAATAGATTTGAATTCATTATTATTATTATTATTATTATTATTACAATTTTTTTTAATTTCAGCCAGCCTTAAAAAAAAGGCATTAAAAGCAGTTAATGAGAAGATACACGAAATATGAAACATTTAAGAAAGAATGAATAGAAACAAAGTAAAACCGAAACGACAGAAAAATATAAAAAGAGATTTAAAACGGAATTTTCTCTTTTTTTTTTTTAGCAATCGAATATTAACCAGATTATGAAATTTCGTAAGTTAGTAATTGTCAGCCTGGTTGACCAAGTAGTCAGCAAAGCATGGCACACCTCTCTAACTAACGAGGTTTAGGTTCGAATTCTGCTGTGGGCAGGGATGTTTTGTGAAAGTATGAGAGTATTATCACTCTGTTCACTGGAGGAGTGAAGTGGCTTGAAAAATGTTCCAATTTTGATTCTAAGACATAACTCAGGGGGGATTATGTAATCTATCAGTAATAATTGCAATAGTCATCAAAAGGATTTTTTATTATATATAGAAAAACTAAATAATACCTATATGAATATCATCATCATCATGTCTCTCCGTGCCTACTGGCACATAAGGCTGCCTATATGAATATAGTGCATACAATATTACATAGGCAATTAATCCATTGCTATCTGCTATTGTTTGGATTTACAACAATAACATAAAATCATACAAGCACACCTTTTTTTGTAGAATGATTTCTTCAATATTAAGAATTATTTAGCCAGTATTTTAAATTTACCCCGTATAGTGGCCAGGCTAATAAAAATAGTGCCGCTGTAACCCATGCATGTCGTAAGAGGCGACTAAAATGGACGCAGAGTCTCTCTCAGGTTTCTTCCGAAATTTTGCTCCCGGTGAGGGGAACTTAGATTACGAGGGATTTGCCCTGAGAGAGCATTTTGAGTCTCCGGGGAGAGTGTTCTCCGGCATGGCCCGGTGAGTGGCTGTGTTGGTGGATGCTTTTCCCTGGAATATGAGCGGTTCTGCTCAGTGGGTCCGTCACTAAGTGGAGCCAACGCTGAGTTGGACGATCTTTCGGCCACTATAAAGTGGTCTAGGGATCGTTTTAATTTTTAGAGAGGACTTTACTTAAAAATCCCCACTGTAGCCCATGCATGTCGTACGAGGCGACTAAAATGCATACTCAGGATACTGTAGCCAATGAAGTTTTAACTGAGGCCCGGCTATTGCTGTTCCCTACTGCCATGATCAGAGCCTATAGCCCTACATTATCCCATCTACACATTTTCTTCTACAGATAAGGGGGGAATATGAAAAGCATTCTTGCTTCACCCATCTAGCCAAAAAAATAAAATAAAATAAAAATATTTTATATACAGATAGTTTCTCTTGATATCATTAAATGAAGTATCTTCGATATATATATAGTTATGATATTCGCAAAGTGCAACTGATAACGATGATTACAGTAAGTTAATTCCACCCATCGCGTTTCAATTTAAGCTTAAACTTTGTTTACTATAGGGACTTTCGAAGTATCACATTCTTCTTCATTTAAAATGACACCTTCGTGTAAATCTTCATTGCCTTCGTTGTGCTGCAGGTGTGATTACATTATTTTCATCGACTATAAGTATGCTGCAGTCATCTTAAACCATTCTTCCTCGAGTCAAGCACTACATTTTTTATGTAAACAACAATAATCATAGTACATCGTCTTTCATCCACTTTATGGTTCTTTGTGCAGCATTATAGATGGAATAAATTGCACTTTTTGATGCCCGTATGTGTACACACACAGATTTATCTTTTATATAGTCACCTATATTATTAGTTATTAGATCAGTTCAGAAAGTAGATCAATGCACTTGAAATACTTGAGTTTATTAGTAAATTAGTTATCTTGGCATCGGAATCAAGAAGAAATATATTAATAATTACATTTGTTTGGTGTGCTGTATGTTTTAAACAATTGAGCAATATATTTTTATTTTAATTTCTTCTTCAGCATTTGAAATTACAAAGCTATTAATAAAAAAACTTGGTGTATAAAATTATAGTTAGGTATAATATTTTATTTTAATTATATTTTATTATAATGTTACTATAATATATAATATTTTTAGTCATTGCTTTTTTTAGTTCTTTTTTCTGATTTTGATATGTTTAGAATATATTTCGTTGTTTAACATTAGCAGTTATCACCATCAGAACTACTATTAAGATCAGAATAGAAAATAAACGGACTTAATTATAAACAAAAGCTAGTGATAATTTTTATTTATTGTTTATGAAATATGCTGTTGACAGCACTGATAGGGGAATATAGGAACGAAATGGAAAATAATACACGAAATACCATTTCATTAAAGAGATCGCTATATTTTGGTAATTTAGCATATATTCGTTCGATTTATATTTTTGTTTTTCCATCCTTGGCTTTATTACTCGTCCATCCTTCGTATGGCTTTCTTGAATAGTGTACAAAAGTCGGATTCATTTTGCATGAAAGCCGTCACAGAGAAGCCCCATTAGCTGACAAGCCTTCGGTATTTGGCTGCAGAAAGTTCTTTGATGTTCTTCCAATTAGAATGAGAAAACCTCTTTTGAGCATCGTTTTCCCATTCGGAGAAATGTCGAAGTTTTTCCAAGATTCGCAGATTACTTCGTGTTATTTGCAAAAGAATACTTTTTTTGCTCGTTCGACATTCCTAAAAGTAAATTGTACGAGTTACGTCAATAGTTACGGAGCTATTACGGAAATGGTTAAAAATATCAATGCTAACATCTTACTGTAGCGTCCGTAAACAAAAAAAAACATAAAAAAAGTGGCGCTGAAGTTGAACACAGTTGAAAAGAAACATTTATTTTAATTAAAGTATGATGTCTATTGATTTGTTATTTATTTATTTATTTATTTATTTATTTATTTTATTTATTTATTTTTTTCGTCTGCAAGTTTTCCTCGTAAAGGCTTCCAATTGTAGAGGTGACACAAATGAGCGCTTAACATCTATGAAAAGGCACTTAAATGTTTTATCAGAAGGAGTTCCCAGTTGTTTAAATGGGGAGTAAAATATTCCTTAGGAGAAAGAAAGTAGTTAAGATATTCCATGAGAGATGAAAAGAAAGCGCATTAATGAATATTTAACATTAGAGAGTTTCTCTATATGAATGAGCGAATGTCACGACGCCATTTACATATTAAAATTTTTGAATTACAGTCATTCTTATGGCATGATTTCTCTTAAAAGAGCAGGATCACGTCTCATATAAAAGGAGGGGATGAGACTTTGAAGTATATCATAGTCGACGGAATGTGGAAGATTTTGTGACTTAACCTCATTTGACCCCGCCATTTTTTGTTTATTTTCCCGGTTTTTTCTTCCTTTTCTATTTTATCTCGTTTTTATTCGTTTCTTCCTCTCCACTTTTCAATTATTTCGTCTTCTTCTTTTCCCTATTTCTTTATTTGTTTAGTTCCGTTTATTCTTTTTACTATTTTTTTTAGTTTATTGCTACGTATGTTTTAATTCTGTGTTCATGAACCGATCTAATCAACTTTGGTTGAGTTTGCAAAACTGTGACTAAGTTCAAATGATGTGTAGCATAGTGCTGAAATAACAACTGTTGGGTGCTAAAGTGGTATTCTCACTGGTCAAAAACAAATCCTTAATAGCAGATGGTTTATTTATCGATCCCTTCTACGCGTTCTTTCTCTTCTCCTTAGTCCGAACTAGTTCCAAAATCTGCGTAAATCTTTTGAGGGTTCTCTGGAGAGGAGAAAGAGCAGTTTCTTTGACTTGACAGCTTGCACGTTGGGAAATGATGCTCTTAACGGCACTGTTTTATAAAAATGAGAATTTAAGGAGGGTGCAGAGTTGTAAACCAAAAGTGATAATTGTTCTGAATCTTTATAAACAGGTAGAAAAATAATCCCGGAGATAATATATTTTGCCTAATAGCATGTTTCCATAGTGATACTATTCATTATTATAACCACTTAAACAAGGACTTTGGTTTGGTTCGACCGCGTGATCAGTCGCGCTAAACAAGACTGGCCAGTCTTGTTTAGCGCAATGAAAACTCACTGTTTTTGTTTAGGCACAATGAGTGCTTTAAGAAATAACGAATGGATAAGGTAAATAAGTTAAATGAATTTTTAACTCATTTACCTCATTTTTTCCACCAGAGTATTTAATCTTTCATGGAAATATCTGCTCCAAGTATTTAACCCGTAAACGACTGTCGTATCCTATTTACATGCTGCCACACGATACCCATGTGATATTTCATGGCCATACATTGCCGTTACCGTATATTTCGAAACATTCTTGTACGGTTGGTAATTTTATATTTGCAGCATATAGCTTTGCTTCGTTTTGTCTAGCGGTCAGAATTCAAATTTACCAAATTTCATAAAAATCCGTTTTTATAAAGCTGGCTTTTGACGTTCGTACGAAGTGCGACTATTTAAAACGAATCTAACACCTTTCAACACACCAATATTAGTATCAGTTTATCCAGAGCAACATTTTACCACGTATTTCTCGTAAAATATAGGAATGATTGTAAAAGAATGTCTTTATTAATAATACCCATGATAAATATAAAGTAATAATCCTAATTTATCAGTCTAGAATAAACAACTTCTATCTGAGAAGCACAGGTACTATGCAATACCATAACTTATGTTAACTACGAACTAATTCCTATTTTACACTCTCTTCTTTCTATAACTTTTAATAATGGAAAGAATAGAAAAGGAAATTGATGTTTTGTAGAATGATTTGTAGAAACTTTTTGATTTGTATATCATATGCATATTCCGACAGGCTAGGGAAAAGATAATCTAAATTTTTTTTTTTTTTTTCAATTTGGCAAAATCTCCAAATTAGTTATCGTAATTTTAGTTTTTGATTTAAGCAGATTTCTAATAGAAGACCAGCACGTAGCAGGTATTTCAAATAAATGGCGTCGATTGGCCTAAAGTAACTTCTATTATTAATCGTATTGTGGTTACAAAAATAAGTTTTAAATCGACTGACATTTTGATTATCCTTCTCATATCTCTGAACATAACATAAGGGTAGGAGAATATCATTTCTTTACATACGGATAAATTGGCTGGGCTCTCTGTTTTCTCATTTAACAATTAATAAATCACAGTGAGCATGGATGAACATCGATACAGCTAACCCGTAGCTCTGTCGACTACATCCCAATAGTTGAACATCTTTAGCTGGCCGCTATAACTTTTTCTAAGTAGTTCGTGGCACTTGAAGAGATGGCATTGAACCGTGCAGTTAGCCGACTCATCAATAACCCCCATCATTCCAGTCATTCTGTATATATCACGTCTGCAGCATTAAAAGAAAACTGGCTGATCATTAATTCACTGCAATAGCGATATATTTCTAGAGTGAAGTTAACTTCGTGAATAAAGGAATCAAAATAGAAAAACCGCTAGTCAATAAACCATTATTTATTCAGAAAAAGGTTAAAACTTCATTCACTATTCCAGATAGATATGTAATTTCGCTAGGAAACTATTTTGGGGAAATCAGATAAATTGTACTAGAAATAAAGCTTATAGATAAAACATTAGAATTTGCCATGACGTATAAATGTAAGTATACTTATTTTAACTTGAGTTTACTAGAATAATGCAGAGTTACATAACGTTATTACATGATGTTTTAACCTATTAACCTAATTAACCTAACTAACACAACAATACTATGCAACCAACTGTAACTTGGTAGCATAGTATTGTTGTGTCATACAGGACCTTTTATCATTGTATTTTATCAAATTACGGATATAGGCAAAATTCCAAATAGAGAAATATATAGGATGTCACTTTTTAAATGATTTCTTTATAACAGTGGGAAAAAATGGAAGTGGATTTATACAGCTGACATTTTTAACTTAAAGGTCATCACACACAGTCAAATAACTGATCATTATTCCCCCCTCTAGAAAAAAAAACCCTTTCATGCCATTATATGGTAATATAATGGCATGAAATTATATTACCATTATATGGTATTATAATGCCATAATGCCATTATATGGTAATACAAAGATACTGAATACACTCATCGACACTATTCACTCGCCTATGCACTAGTCACTTGACAGGTTCAAAAGCACCACACCGTTAAAATACTTATGATCATTGCAAGACCGTGTGCTCATAGTGTATTATTATACTAAGAACTATTTGATCTGACTGGTTTTATTCTTTCAAATACATTTTCAGAATGATGGCTTGCCATATTCGTATTTGGGATAAAAAAATTTGTAATATATATTTTGTTCTTTTTTTGTGTTGTTTTTTACCTGACGAGCTACCAACTAGATACCAGTTAGATTAGACTACAAGTTTTGTAAGCAGCTCTCATAACATAAACAGGTAGGATAGCAATAAAAGAAATATAGTAGAACTCTAACATGGTCACATTATTAATTTATCGTCTTTTAATTTATATAAAATAGTCTACAGATGTTCTTTTCACTTTTTTGATGGGCGCTAAGTAAGCGAAAAGAATGTAACATTGCAGAGTTCAATGGCATGGAGCCTCAATACAAAAAAGTCATAAAGTAACCTATTCACCGTGAAATAGCCGCCTGATACAGCCGTACGACTACATTCTATCATTTTTTTGGGCATGCAACGTGGTCATTACAGCGGATAAGCAATAATACGTTCCTCTTATTCAAGTATCCCCAGGATAGCTTACAACGGAGGTAAAGAAGAAAATAGCCTCGACATTCTCGTGGAGTGCTCACGTGACTTGTGATAGTAATTTACTTTGAAGCAAAAATATCTTCCATTATTACGGATGAATTCTAAGCCGTCTATCAGTTGTGAGTGTGATGTCTAACTTAATGTTTGTTCTTAAAGTGGCCGTTTATGTTCTCAGCTATCGAAAAACGCACCAAGGGCGTAAGACGAAGCCTTAAAAAAAGAAATTGATGCTACTAAAAAAAAAAATATATATATATATATATATATATATAAAGGCTAGCTTAAACCTAGCCTTTCTACAGCTGGGAGTAGAATATTTGCAGATAAACTAATACGATGAAAGAAAGCTCGGTGTGTGGGTGTTTTTAGCGGAGAGGTGGGTACACTTTTGTGTAAGCAATTTTAACCCAACGATCAGTTAGGAAAGATATTAAATGACTTAGAGGAAAACCCAACACTCATTTGAAAAATAGACGACATTCAGAAAATTGCTTGTAAAGAATGATCTTTAGAAGGATTCTAAACTACTCTCGCGATTATGTCCGCTGGGTTATAACTGATTGCGAGCTCAGGAGAATCACGAAATTTGATTCCTAGAAATCTTTTGATAAAAATTTCGTAGGGAGAGAGAAAAGTATCTTATACATTCCCAGTTCATCATCAGTAATGAGATAATGGAAAGAGAACAATCATGATTTGAGTCATCTCCTTTCTTTTTAGTTGATGACAATCTCATTTTTGTTTTCCCCTTATTTTTAATGGTTACTAAGGTAACCTCGATGGAATATATTTCAAGAATGCATTCTTAGCATTTCAATCGTATGCTGTAGCAAATAACATGAAAGATTATTTCGAAGAAACCACATAGACTTTGAAAATAGAACCCTGTTTTTCTTTTTATAACATATATGCAAGGTTGTAAAACCTCCTAGCGCTTTGTATATTCGATGGGTTAAAATCTGTGAAAATGAATACTGTATTTCAATATCTGTACATGGTACTGATTAGCTCAGCTAATTCACCTGTAGTTGAAAATAGCATAATTAAAAACAAACATGTCATAGAAGGGAATCGAACCCGGATCTTTCTAAACATAAGGCATCGCTACTGAATTTATTGAATTCCTATTTAGTTACAATTTTAGTCATAATTATTATTAAATCAATTATTAAAACTAATAGTGTTTTGTTTGCTTATAAACTGACTGAAATCAGCTCAACTTTCAGCTATTACGTTCATGAACATTTCACATTAATCATACAAACTATTATTGTTCTAATTTAATATAATTCTAATTAAAGAATTATCTTAAAAATAGCATTGGTATCCAGAATTTTAAGGAATCAGCCCGCTGAATGTATTTCAGACATTTCTTAATTACACGCTGTTATTAATCTTCATTTCGAGTGTGACGTAACCGTTAATTAAACTTCCATTTATTTTTTGGTGTTTTCCTATTTCATTCTCGCTCAGATTTTACGCATTCGTTCGCTCGAAGATCAACACCTTACAAGAGCTCCACAAGGCACCAGATTAAGTTCGTTACTATAGCAACCAATTTTGAAAACTATATGAATGTAGCGTGTGACGCAGTCAGTCCTTTACTAGCAAATCGCATTTAATCCAAACAGCAGGACACAAGAAGCTACAAACATTATTTCACTGCGTTAGTATTGGCGCGTGAATAAAGAGGAAAAGTATAAACAAGGAACACCAGTTATTGAGAGTTATTAACATTGTATACGTGTTTCTTATATTAACAGCATGATAAGCAGAACTCAATCACAACTAATGCCTGTTGCAACTGACACCCCTATAGGTTCTAATTTTTTAAATTAATAACTACTTGCTTCAATTAATTTCTTCCCCTTTTCCCACTTAGAGACCTACAGTATAATTGTCTGTGATACATTAGTTTTACTATTTTCATTCATACATAAAGGTCCTGATTTCTCAGCATATTAGCTTACCCACGTAATGTGTTGATACGATCATCTGTGGAACTGTTGTTAAAAATCTAAACAAAGTTTAATTCATATTTTAAGATAGAATCATATTAATAATACTAATAAACTTCTTATGAAATTAACATTTATTTTTCTTATTTTTAGAAAAAAATTAATGTCATTTTAGTACACCTTTATTTTTCGTCAATATAGAACTTGAAAAAACTTGGATTGGGATGGGTTGATGTTCCCACGTGGACTTGGAGAGTCAGGAAGGAATGGATGAAACCCTGGGAGGGTAATGGATGGCAATGCTGTAGTAACCAATGAAGTTCTGAGTCTCGGCTATTGCTGTTACCCACCTGCCATGATTAGAGCTTTAATAGCTCAAAAACCCCTTATCCCTATACTGTCCTTTACAGATAACGGGGAAGATGAAAAGCATTGTTGCTTCGCCCCTTTAAGCCAGTCCTTATAAGGACTAAGGTGTTGATGTTCCTTTGATTTTTTTGGTATCTAGTATGTATTGTCATTTATCTTCTTTATTTTTAAAATATACTTTTTTCATTTCATACTGATATTTTTTTATTTTTATATTAATATATTTTCTGATATGCATGCTCAATTCATGTACAAAATTAACTTTACATTATTGGTAACTTCCTATCTACAGGACATGAATCGAACTATCTTCTTGTAAATTGCTGATTGGATTTAAATACAGGCTATATATTACTTTGTATAATAATGTACCATTTACATATATTATCTGAGCGTTTTGAAGAGTTTTTTTGATTATTATTATTGCTTGATACCTCGAAAGACTTATCGAAAGAGGATACCTAATCTACAACTCTGTCTCCACCACTCTATCCACCAACCACATCCACCATTAGTATCTTCACATACAATCACAAACATCTACGCCCAGGGCGGCATTCGATCCCCCACAGCCCTTTGGCTGGAGAACGGATAAACTTACCAGGCCTGTTTTTATCTAGTATTTTATCACATGATTTTCCCTCAGTTTTTTTTTTTTTTTTTGCGTTCTATTATGTATCCTCTAAGGGAACTTGGATTCATTTTAGAAGTATATAATTTTTAATATGACTATCGTTTTTTATTCTGCTCAAGTGAATAAAAGAAATGATCACTTCCTAATTCAAATTGCTCTTTAACCCTTGTATCGCTAACTAGTACGAAGATGTCACGATGAACAGAAAAGTCTTCTCATATGAATTTATGCAAATCGTTACATTGAACCCAATGTTAGTGAGGATTACTGCAGCTGTTGAACAGACATGTCGAAGTCAAGTACGTTATTATTAACTTTGCCCTTTCACCAAATTTTCCCCAATGATTTATGCTATTCAAACCATGCTCTTTAGACCTCCAGCCAATCTATTCTGTATAAAGATACGATAAATTTCTTTCTCTTCCTTAGTAGAACTTTATGTGGAATCATAGACATCAGTAATACTGCATGTTTTCGCTAGTGGGTATTACCCGAATCTAACATAAAATTATTATTATTTAGAAATATCTTACCACTAATATTATCAAATTTATCGTCTTTATCCACCATAAAGATATCTTTTTAATATTTCCATCAATGTGCTGTGATGTCTCACATTATTCTTATTAGATTCCACATTATTAAGTATGTTAGGACCAGAACGATATTAAAACTCTAAGTAATTAATGTATACGATCGAGAACCAAAATAGGACATCTTTATCTTGGCATTCTCTTCCAATCTTCGAATTGCCTGCATTGTCTGGAGTAGATATTGAGTTCGTAGAAACAGTTGTCGGCATGTAATTCAGTTGTGTAGACAGGAAAATGTATCCCCTAATCATGCATTGCTTAATTGACTTATCCTCGAGCTGATTTATAATAGAGTACATCATCCTATAAGTTTCTGTAATTCCGAAACATTCTAGTATTTACTAAAGCGGTCATAACAGCAACGTGGATTCATCATCTGCTATCTTGTGTCATTTTAGAAATCTTGACTTCGAGTATCCCTTTTGTAGTTATTTTCAGTTAATGAAGTTGGGTTTGGAACATTTACATAAATATGGATTAACAAAGCTTTCTGAGATTAGAATTGAATGAGTTGTTTGGTTCTCATTTAACCATGTTGTATTAAATTCAAGACTAATTTCCTAGAAATTTTGTTCCAGAAGCAAGTTATCAGTTTTAATCAGTAGCTGTTTCGCACCCAATTTAAAGTTTCAAAGGACTCTGACCAACTCTTAAACTTTAATCCCAGAAAGCCTTATGATAATGTATTTTAACTAAACATTCCAAACTACTGTACACTGATTTATTACTTGGGAATGTCTTTAAAAGATGTGGCTACAGATGAGATTACCAACAAAGGACAAGATAATCCAGCGAGGAAATCCAACCAAACAATACACGTTTCCTGAGAGAACGTCTAGCGTGAGAATAAATATCTACCGCATTTGTTGTGACAGTAGGTTATTGAAATAAAAATGTTATATTTTTATTTAATTTGAAGTATTCCTAGCATCATTTCTAACAGATTCAACGGTGCTATAAATGGCACTGGTGAAGAAGTGCAGGCGGGAAGCTTGACTAGCAATTAGGATTGTAATTCGGTATTGAGACATAAACGTGCTTAGTTATTTCACCCCCCCCCATTTCCCCCTCCAAAAGTAATTCTGCACAATAATAGAGCCCTGTCTGTTAGCTCCTTTTTACAGGTTTATGTAAACGCTAATTAGGGAGATAAGGTCGAAAATTATTGTCACGCAACCTCTTTACATAGTTGTCTTGAAATATTTGTTAGCTTTCAATAATGATTTTACAAATCATTATTGAACTACAGAATTGAAAATCGTAAAGCAGTCTTTAAATATCCATTGATGTATTAGATTTTCTTATACGAAGGTGTGCTGAAAAGTTGTGATAATCACCATGAAGGAATTGAGGTAGAACCATGCACTTACGCATTACTCTGCATAATCTCCACGAAGTGTTATACACTTGTTACAACGCTGACGTAAGAGTTTTTAGACAAAGATCGGCATTGGTTTGAAATATTGAGTACATTCTTGGCGACTTAGTCTGAGATATGAGGTGTCCCGTTATGTAGGTCTGTATTGAAGCGTGTCTGAAAGAGAGAGACTGTTGAAACCAGTGTTTTAGTGAATTGTTATGGATAAATTGAGCATTTTACGTTGGGAATAATTAAAAAGAAAAGCATACCCAAATAACGGAGATAAAAGTTTTCAAGTTAAGTAATATACTATTAAATTAAAAAAAAAGAAATATTAAATTAATATTAAGTTTCATCTATCAATTTTCGAATAAAAAATAATGAAAGGAAAATGAATTTCGTACCGATTTATATTTTGATATTCAAGTTTTATGAGAAGCCCCCAGGATAGTTCCGGATTTAGTTTTAATTGCTAAGGCATCTTCTTAATCATCGTTCATTCTCAATTGCTTCTTCTTCTGCCAGTTATTTAAGAATTTTAAAAGCTGTTCTGTTTCATACAAAGACATTTAAAAAAATAGAGAAGGTTGTTTTCCAACGAAAGGGCTCAACTGTTTTTTATCAGTCTGGGCTGCGACACTCCGTGAATTTTGAGTGCGATTAACATCTGTTGTTACCAAATTTTAGATATAAAAAAAATTAATTTTTTCGAGATAAGAGTTGCGAAAATTCTCAAACTAAAGCTTTTGAGAAAGCTTTTATGAAAACAGTTTTAAGCAAATATTAATTTTAAAAAAGGAATATAAGATACTAATAATAAATGACTTTTTACCTAAAATGTCCTTAATATTAATGGCATTTCAAGTACGTTTTTGAGATGAACAAAATCTATAAATCACGATTTGCTTTAAGAGAAAAATCTATTTAAATCCTGCCTACTTCTTAATTTACAAACTGACATATTTTCTGAGTATTCTTTTCGAATCCTTATTTTTCCGATTTACTTGATCGCAAACATTCTGTGGTTTGTTATTTGTAAATGTCTATAAAACCTCTCTGCTTATTTCCGTAATAAGAGAAATCAGACTGTGGCTTGGAATTCGGTTTCTGATCATGTGCATATTAGATTGATTGTAGTATTTAGCCTTAAGGCTGTCTGCGGGTAGCTATATATGCCACCATCTAAGGAAATAATTATGAGCAAGGTGGTTTCCTGTTACCTTCCTTTCCGTACTATATCCAATGACTGTAGCCGGTGTGTTTTCGAGCCAGTTTGCCTGCTTGCTTGATCAAAACTCCCAGATGAACTGGTGGAAAAACCCTGCTGTCCATAACCAAGATCGGCTAACTTCGCTATGACTGAGAAAGATCCTTAAGCTCCTGACGTCATCGATGAGAATCGAACCTAGGACACTCCTTCTCCATGCATATGGTTGCGAAGCGCATTTATATTGCCACTAGGCTAACCGCGCGGACGCATATTAGATAGGTTTGTAAAACTTCATCTACTCTAATTGCAAATTTGAAATTTAAAATTTTCCTCTGAGCTAACACGCTAAGAAATAAATCCAAGTTTAATTGCATTTCCGAAAAAGTAAAGGCAAAGTGTAATCTTGCCGTATCACACATATTTGGCATATTTTATATCTTGAGTTATTTTGCTAACAAGCTCGAGTTGTTATCACATCGCCCTATACCGGTACACGATGCCTCTTAGCTCTTATTAAATAGCATTATTTAGCACTTTAAATAGCGCTTGATGGGCCTGAAGTTAGAAAATATTTTAATATAATGTTAAGACATTTTTGAGTTGAAAAAAAATCAAGAAATTAGCATTATTATACGCTATTATAATATTCAATCAAACTTTGCTACACATTCTGTTGTATCGTAATAATTCTCGTGTTTTTGGTTGGTTCGTCATTTTGAACGTAGTGCCAAAATTCCTCTTTGTCGAGTATTTCTATCGTTAGACTTTTTCGAGTACACTAATGCTTCTGTGTAATCTCTATATTTAATAATCAAAAGTCTTAAATTCGTGATGTAGCTGATCCAAGCCAATGGCCTTCTCCCGTTTGGAGAGTGACGTCATATTTGCATAATATTATTCAAGAGACAAGTTATTAAATACAGATATACAAGTGAAATTACATCAAGCATAACCTAAGGAAATTCAAGGAAGCTTCGGAAATTATATCCACTCCTACTCAGTGCAATAAAAACTGTATTAATAAGTAAACTGGCTTGTATTAATGTAAAAAATAAACTGGCTTGTATTAATAAATCAATTTTAACTTTTGTCGAAAAGTTTCATAAAAGTAGGTTATTAGTACTGTCCAAGGAAATTTTATGTGGCAAACTTTAATCGCAAAAACATTTCAAAAATATCTAATTAATATTGCATATCCAGTACATTTTCTAAATAGTGTTAATTTAATTAAGCAGTATTTGGAATAGCATCTAGTGTTAAGATTAAGATTAAATAATCTTAAACGATTTTTTTTTTCTGAATTAACATTGTTTTCTCTAAAATTTAATACATCAGAATTCAAGTAATTCATAACGTGATAGTTTATAATTTTCCAATTAAAATATTATAAATACCATATTAAACTAAACTGATACACCACAATATTTTATGCATAAGAATTCTTTATTAATTAAAAAAACCATAAATATATTTATGGTTTTTTTTCAACCATATATATGGTTGCAGCGATGACAGCGCATGCTGATCGTATGTAATGATAGCTTATTTAAATCGTATTGCAAGCTCTCCACATTTCCTTGATTAACTGTTACTCTACCTAATTTCGCATCATAAGTATACAATTGAATATTTCCTTTCAGGCTCTTCCCTATATCATTTATGTACAAATCAAACAGCAACGGTCCCAATGCAGAACCTTGTGGCGCACCACTAGCCACTTGATTTTGCTCCTCCATATACCACGTTTTCATATCTGTCCAGCAGCTACAGCCACCCTCTTATCCACTTAGCCGGTATCGTATCCATCCCCCATTTGTTCTAATTCGTGTAACAGTATTACCTGTGGTATGTTGTCAAATGCCTTTGCAAAATTATCTTGTAGCCATTTTCTTTATCCAATTCAGCTGTTACTTTTATAACTGTTAGAAATAGTTAGTAAATTACTAAATGACCGACCATTTACAAAGCCATGTTGACCGTCATATAGAGTATCATATATTTATCTAGCACCTCTTGAATTCTCTTTTTTACCAATTTTTCTAGTACTTTTACTACCACGCCTGAGATACTGGTTAATCTATAATTTGCTACTACTGCAGTAACTAACCTCCCTTAAGGTTAAAGGCATAATTTTGCCCTCTTTTCACTCCCTTGAAACTCTACCAGAGCTGAGACTTAAATGAAATAGCTTAGTCAAAGGCATTGCCAGTTCCCTTGCACATTCTCGCAAAATCCTAGTTTATATCCCATGTAATTCTACAGCCGTATTTACATTGAGATTCTTCAATAGTCTAAGAACTTCCAGTTCATCCACCTCTGTTCCCTCAGTGTCTCTCACATAGCTTAAAGCAGTAACCTCACTAGAATGATATACCCTTGCAAAGTGATCACTCAGCAACTCAACGCTTTTATCCACTTCTGTCTGCTCGTGATGATCACCACTCATTAAGGTTAATCTTCCATAGTCATTCTTCCTCTTGCTTGCCACAAAACGAAAAAACTCTTTGGAATTTACTTTGGCCTGCTCAGATTCTTCTCCTAATCTGATTTTGTCTTACTTGCCATGCTGGTCACATTTCTTGCCTGAGCTTTGTTCATTTCAGCAGTTTACTGGTCACTATTCTCTTTATATACGCTCCACAGCATTTTCTTCTTCTGCAGCTCGTGCGTAATGATATTACTCATCCATCTAACTCCTACCCGATTAACCCATCATTACCCTAGGTATACAACTTAATACTGCTTTCTCTAGATGCTCCTTAACTATATCCTATGCACTACTAACATCCTTATCCTGTAGTGTTTAATGCCATGATACAGATTTAAGCTTTTTCCTAAGCATGTCAAAATCACCTGCCTTGTAGGTCTACAAATATCCCTTCTTGATAGAATATTCCTCATGTTTTACGATTTCCCAATTAGGACCTCACGGTCACTTTCACCAATTGGAGGCAATGTTTTCACCTTGGTTATGGATAGCTCTTCTGATTCTATGACCAAGTCCATAGAATGCTGCATCGAAGTAATTATCTCTCAGCAGGTTTTTAAATTCTATTTCCTTTATGCCATGTGACCTTTCTTCCTTCCAGTCTATATCTCCATAGCTGAAGTCCCCCATAAAAATCACTCGACTTGTACTCATTGTACTAATTTGGCGATGCATGTCTTTCAGATCATCCATGGAACTCCCTAGCCTATAACAACATCAACTCTACATTTTGTCTTACCGCCTTAATCTCACACCAAATTGCTTCAAATGCGCAGCCACTTCCCCTCTTCCTCCTCCTATTCTTTTTGGCTGCAATTCATCCGCTATCATCAACAGTACTCCTTTCCCTCCATCCTCTCATCTTCCCTGAAAATACTAAACCCTTCACGTTCAATCCCTGCAACATCATCTGCTGTTAGCCAAGTCTCACTATTGCCTATAACTTTTGGCGAGGTTGCGCTGATTAATGCCAAAAACGGCAACATCCCTTTATTCTCCCAAAAACCTTTACTTTCTGAATTGACTACCCTATTCAATATTTTTGCTTGAGAGACTAGATTCCTCACTTGGTCATTCTCACACTCTCGCTTCATGAGTGCCTTCACAGAAACTCACTTGTCTCCACCTTAATTGCTTACTTTTCTTCGGATTTGCACGTCAGCATTCTCGGTGAACAAAGCTTTCTCCAGACACCTAACACCAAAACCATTCAGATGCAGTCCATTCGCATTGTCCACATCTTCCAACTCAGATCCATAAATACCACATGATTCCTTTTGCACAATTTACGTATAGACTCATTAGCTACCAAAAATGCCCTCCTTCTCAGTTTGTCTCTATCATAGGGTGATAGGAGACTTACAATCTTTACTTTTCGGGTCTTCAGTTTTGCCTCTTCTAACAACTCCTTTACATCCTCCCTCATAGAATACTTCTCGCCTCTCGATTCATTGGTACCAACCAAGACTATAATTTCCTTCGACTTACCTTTTGGTTCAATTACGTCTTTTCATCTGATTCCTTTTACGTCATTTGGATCGGTAAAACGTTTATGTGCAGAAATTGTTACAATAGTGTATCAGCTAGCTAACAGAGGTTTTAAGCAAAGCGAATGGTTAGAACTAATGAAATGCTAAATAAATGAATTAATTACAGAAATTAATTATTACAGAAAGTAACACATTCTTTTCACAACGAGATTTACAGGTTACTTGATAATTTAGTTTCTAAGACTTTTTCCATGTTTTTCCTTAATCTACAGTATATTTCTTTAAATATGTTTTTATTACGATGCATCCATGATCCGGATTACACACTAACGTTTGAAGATAAGCCATCATTATTTTAATGTAGTTTGCAAAGGAATATAAATTCTGCCGTAATTTCTCTTCAAGTTTAATTCCCTTCTCTGACTAACGCGATATCAGAGCAATAGGAGACGGTCACAATTCACCCTCGACTTTGTTTAAGAAGAGACGTAAAATATAATAAAATATATTACACATATCGATGCTCTGGAGATTTTATATCTTCTTTTCTGGGAACTAAAACTTTGCAGAGTTTTTAGACGTGGAGGCATAAAAAAATCCGAAACTTCTAGAAATATACGATAATCTTTAATAAAACTCTTGAAGTTAGATGTTGGTGACTTTATTAGCAGCCACATAAAACTTTGACCGTAAAAATGTTGGGAGAAGCTGAACTCTGTAGGCATCGGGTAATGAGATGGATGCAAGCAGTAAGCGTATTGTAATGATTACCATAGAAGAGACGGCGGAGGAATAACAATCGGTGCAAGTCTGGCGCCAGTAAATCTCTAGAGCTTTAAAACCTTTTCAAGGAAGTGCAAGTTCAGCGAAAAGCATCCTAATAAAGACAGTGCAATATATGAAAAAAAAAAAAAACATGGTTTTCTATTGTGAAATATGTTTAAAATAATTTTGAGACAAATACGATAAACTTATTTTTACGATAAAAAACGTAAAAATAAGTTTTTTTCTGGCATTAGTTGTGCCTAAATATTTTTAGTTTTCTATATTCTTTTTCATTCTGTTTTTTCAGTTTCATCTCAACTTTGATGCATTTCGAACTTTTAGATATTTTAAAATATAGAAAATATGGTGTGTCCCAGAATCCTTTATATTTGTCTACCAACCGGAAATAAGTTGCTTACGTAGAAAAGGTAAACTTGAAAGTTTCCCCACTCTATTATATCAGAATGTATTGAAGTCGCTTTGGCTCCGTGTACGTTATTCGAACATCGTTGGCTAGCAACGTCAAGCTTCAAGAAACACGGAATAAGTTAGAAGGCAGGAAAGTGCACAACTTGATTGATTGATGAATTCTTATTTCTTCAAAATTTCCGAATACAGCAAGCCATTCATCATACTCGTATGTTTCATCTCATCTATTTGGATCTCTCTCTCTCTCTCTCTCTCTCTCTCTTGCGCGCCCTCCTTTCAAATATTAGAATTTCATTTCTAAAGTATTCTAAAGACTCAGAAGAATATTTTAGAATAGTTTTCTCCCTGAAAACTAGAAAACTATTCTCCTGCTGGAGAATAGTTTCTCCAGAAGGCAACAATTAAAATTACAAAAGTAATTTCGTTTTGATATTTATTTATAAAAATTGCTTTTTTTTTCTGTTTCTTATATTTAGAATGGCAAAGTAAAAATTCTGTCAGGTGTCGTTCGCTTAAATGAAAAAAAAAATTCACATATTTTCAAATTAATTTCCCTCCTGTAAATCATGAAATATATATATATTTATATAAAATAGCTATTTTCGATGTTTTTTTTATTTTACATTTATATGAAAGTAACTGAAAAAAAATCTATAATGAACTTTTTTACCCTTAATTCATAAAAAGTAACATAGAAACAATTTTAACATATTTTTTAATAATTATTTATTTTTACAATATTTCGGGTTCAAAATATTGTAAAAATTAATTAATTTAAACACATTTTAAAAACATATGGTTTAATAGTGATATTAGATGGAATGTGATTTGTCATTTGTGCTTAACATCATTGCCGAAACTTTCATCCTACGTATCATCATCATTATCCCACAGTCCACAAAGGACCGCAGAGTATATTAGGAAATGTTCCTTTCAGAAATCTGCCACTCAGTCCTTGATTGCACTTTGTTTTCAGCTCTGTAAGTGAAGCACTTTTCCAAGTTTTTATATTTTCTATTCAGTTTATTCTAAGGCTTCCACTTTGTCGAGTTCCTGGAATAAGATCTTCAAGAGCTTGCATTGGTGGACCATTTGATCTACTGATATGACCAATCCAAATAAGCTGTTTTTTTTTTTTCGAATCTTATTTATGATGTTATTTTTCTTGGACCGGCAAAAGAACTGATTCTTTTTCTTACTTCAAAAATTTGGATGTGATCAGTGCATGGAATTTTTAGCAGTCGTCTATAGCACCTCATTTCAAATGCCAAAGACATCCTTTCATCTTCTTTTAGGAGGGTCCACGTTTCACTTTCATATACAAGTATGTCAATAAGGCCTAATTTGTTGGCAATTATAAGCTTTTCTGTCCATAGTTTTAGTTTTTGAAGTGCTGTTGTTGCTTCTGCAATTTTTGATATCCTTCTTGATAAACCATCTTTATTAAAGATATTATCTAGTTATTTAAACTGATCAACTTCTTCTATGAGTGTATCTTCAAGCAGGAAGTTTTCAATTTCTACTTCAGAAATTGACACTTAACAAAACAACAATGACGAATATCTATGCTTATGGCCAAGAAGGAAGTTTATAAGCACAGATATTCGTCATTGTTTTTGATTTTTGGGGTACGTATCGTTAGGCCATATGCTTTTAAGAGTATAAGCTGATTTTTGGTGATTTCCTGAAGATGTGATTTGATTTCTGCTAGAATATCAGTATCATCAGCAAACTTGAAATGGTTGATGCTTCTTCCTCATTCCGTCACTCTAATATCACAGTTCTCCATGACCTCATAACATATTCGAGGAAGCAGTTAAATAACAGTAGTGATAACTTGCACCCCTGTCTTCACGCTCATCGAAAAGGGAGTGCCATAATTCCCCTTGATTCCAAAGTCGTTTTAATTTGTTGTCCATTCTGTAATGTTGCAGAATTTTCCAACAGGCAACGTGCGTATAGAATCAAAGGCTTTTTGTGGGTTAATAAAATATGGTACATTATTGTTCTATATATTTAATATATTTAATTTAATAGCATAGATTTAAAAATCGCTCGTAGATTATAAGTTGAACAAAATGATGATCTGTGCTTCTCTGTTTTCTCGAGATTCCTCAGTATTTCGAGCAAGAAAAGATTATACGTATGCGCTTTCATAGTGTCATCCCCATCCATGAAAACTACCAACACACACAGGAGAAAAAGTCTGCATTCACTCTACTTATAATAACTTTATAAATTTTTGGTGATCAGAATGGGATATGTCAATGAAAATCAGCACAAATTAATTTAATGATGTTGGCCTGAGGAAACTCCAATATGTTACAAGTTTCATTAGTCCATGATTGATAATTGTTTCACACCGTATATATAAGTGTACTAATACTCTTTACGATTATGCCATAATTAATTATTTATTCATTACAAAATAATTAAGGTGCTCCGTTAAAATTTCAGGATTATTGAAGTGTTTTTTCCCGTCGTAAGAAAAATCTGGGAAACGCTGCTATGGAGAAAGAGAACTGGATTATCCAACCCCAGCTATCAATATCAATACATTTTTAGTTTTTTTTTTATATAAAAATTACATGACAACGATTTACGATATTTACATGTTAAATAGAAAATCTCTGCATAGTGGCTTGTAATCATTTAGGTTAGCTTTCAAGAGTTATAGAGGAGGATTCCCATATTAAAGTTTCTAATCCCATTAAAATGTTGAATGTGTGTGTGTTTGTGTGTGTCCAATTTTTGTCAAGCGGAGATATTTAAAAAAAAAAAAAGAAAAAAAAATTTTGTCATGTAGTAAAATTGAAAAAAAAAAGAAAAAAAAATTTTGTCATGTAGTAAAATTGAGAAAAAAAAAAAAACCCATAAAATTTAATAGTAAGTTTATTTTGTTACCATTTCTATTCATTCGCGGGGTTGTTTTGGTTAACTTAGCAACAATATATAGATTTTTAGAAACTTCAAATTGCCATTTCCGTATATTTTCTGTTCTGAATGTAAAGTTGAAAATGTTGAAATGAAAAACGCACAAAGGATTCTGCGGAGTTAAATTTGATGCTTTCAGGTTGATATTTTCAATTGTTAGCATTCCTACACATATTGTATATATGTGTAGGAATGAATGACAGGGATTATTATTTATTGTGACAGTAAATAATATTACCATGGAGTAGGGGGGGGGGAATCTAGGGCGATCTATTCAAATGATTTCTCCAGTGTCACAAGAGTCACTATAATGACAGCTCGGAATACGAGCTGTTATTATAGACACTCGTATATTTTAAGGATTAAGAGCAAACTGACTCTCGGATCTAAAGCCCAAACACTCATTCCCTAGTTCAGCAGTAAGAAAAGTCATTTGTCATTTCTTTAATAAGTTTGCGTGCTGCGGTAACAACGACATGCTTCGATCAGGTAGTGATGACGGATATTTGCAGTAGATGATGGACTGACTTGGAATTCGAAATGAGGCTTATCGAGAATCTGCAGCGGACATACTCTGCAGGGCCGCTCGACTTAATAACTGTTTCTCCCGGTAAAGTGAATCAGCTGCAGACTTTAGACGAGATATGAACTTATTCTGACCGAAGAAAGAATGCATTTTTTCAATATTAGCAGATGATAGGTTTTTGTCTTTGTTCGTTTTTTCTGTTATTTTTTTTAATGAAGTTAATATTACACACACACACTGCCCTGCCAAAAGTATCCGGACACCTCTAGATATAATGTACTGGCCTCCCATAAACACTGCATGGGATATACTATAAAAGGAAGGTCCGAGACATTCAAGGCAGCAATTTTGCAGAACACAGCTGGACAGCATGCCCAAGACACTTAAGTGATTGTGAACCAGGTATGATCACTTGGTGCTAAACTCCCTTTGAAGAAAAAATTACCCTTTAAGAGTCTTCATCTTCTTGATATGAGAAACGATTAAACATCTGTTATTTTATCGCCAAGTAAGCAAACAGTTTGTTTACTTGGATGACTGTTAACTTACCGAACTCACTTTCCAAATTTTTATAAGGAAAGCGCTACGTTTCAAAGGCAAGCTGTTTGCTTACTTATATTTATTACTCTTTAACGTTTAAAATATTAAACCTGATTGACTTTTATGATTTTATTCCATACTTTTATCGTCTGTTTTGGCATATTCCTCAGTAAGATATTTTACAGGAGAATATGCAACTCGACAGTTTAGCATAAATGTAAAGTAGTCAGACAAAATACATACATCACAGCTTTAGATGCTTCTTTAAGCTCCTCCCCCAACGAAAAATTGATGAATACCAAGGCTCATCTAAGGCCGTGATAAGCCCTGGTTATATGCACTGAAATTATATCACTTAAAATACAAAAAAGGATGCATTAATAGGATCAGATTTTATTTTGTTACTCTTCCTGATTTACCAGATTTCACAATTAGAGATCGTTTTGTGAAAATAAAGGAAAAACAAACGAAAAAAACCGGTTCCGTTAAGCTATAAGGTAATAAAGATGCTGTTTCGGTTATACAATGTTTTACTTTAATTCATTGTTTAAACTTATTGATCAAACATTCCATGGCAGTCGTGAGCCATGTGGAATAAGAGGGAGTAGTTAGTACAAGGATGTTGCAGATGCTACTGCATTACGAAAGTCATTGACCCAAAGAATCTTTCCAAGGGATTATCGACTGAAAATGAATTATCTCATAATGGGGGGGGATGTAGAGTTTTCCCTTCTCGCAAAAACGCGAACTACTCAGAAGAATACATGCCGTTAACAGGTTAATGCATTGTTCTCATAAGATTTGTTGCTTCCGCTGTAATTCAACTTTTTTTTTTTTTTTTTTTTTTTTTTAAGATTGAGGCCAACACATTCTTGAGTGCTGTACTGTAGCAGCACTCAAGCATTCTAACATAACTTATTTCATAGTCAAGAATATTCTAGAAAACTAATTCCAAACTTGTAGCAAAAAATAGGGCAAAAATGTTTTGGCTCTATTTGTACTAACAACCAGAAAACTTTGAAAGATTTATTTGAATATCATTTTCTAGTACTGGTTATCCTTCAAATAAGACTTGCCGAAGCACAACGACGGCACTGCACTGTGAGTTCTATTGCTAATTAGTAGAGATAACAAGCTGTACGTTGAAACTATGGATTGCATTACTCATTTTCATTGGCCATATTTATTTCCTTCTGTAGAACTATTTACACAGAAGTAGTTCTCATGCACTTCATTCAATTTTCCTCCCGCAGATAAGTTCATTTTGTTTTTAGAAAGATCATTTTGTCACCACCAGAAATTTATATAGTTATTTATCGGTGTTTTACAGAAAATTTCACATTCACTGTTCAGTTGGTACTAATAATAGGATTACCCGTAATATTGTTTTCTTCTTGGTATTAACAAAAGTATTCATGTCCGCAGTGAGGTGACAATTGTTAGCATCATAGTTTTCTATCTGCATCCATTGTATACGTAAGGACAACACTGGTGCAACGTAATATCAAGTTAAAAGGGAACATTTTCTTTTTACACGAACTCTTGAACTGGATGAGACATACGGGGTGAAACACCCCAGAAGAATACGAGGTAGTAAAAGGCAATCAAATGTTTGGCGAAGTGAGACAGCTACCTATTGTCTTTATATCACAAGACGTAATATATATATATATAAAAACCTGGAAAGAATGTTATAGTTAAATTCTGAAGGAGCTGTCAGGATTTCAGTAAACTGCGAATAAAAATTAGCAACTTGTAGCAAACGAGGGATTATGTTCAAGTTGTAACTGCATTTTCAGGAATTTTGAAAAGGATTTTCTTAATTTTACGTGTCTTCGATATATAGTAAATTCAACGATTAAACCAAAAACTATTGCAGCAGCTCCTCCACATCCATCGAAAAGATAGTAACATGATCCAAAATTATACCATTAATGAATTATTTTCTCATAAAGTGTTTTATTTATTCTTAAGAGCTTTAATTTTTTACTAGAAGTAAATATTTTGCATCAATTAGTGACGCAAATACGTCACAAAAGAAATTCAGTTATGTTCAAATATTGGTGATTTTAATTTTTATTTTGGAAGATGGACCGATCCATGACTTTTCATCCCTTCATCATTGAAGAAAATGTGTGCTGGGGTGTTAATATGTTATACCTAGTCATGACTGGGTAACGGCAATAGCCAAGCCTCAGTTAGAACTTCATTGGCTATAGCATTGCCATCCGTTACCCTGGATGCTTGACGACTTTAAGTCCTTAAAAGGATTGGCTAGATGGGCAAACAAGAATACTTTTCATATTCCCCGTTATCTGTAGAGGGCAGTGTAGGATAGGGTGTTATTGAGCAATATAGAGCTATGATCATGGCAGGAGAGTAACAGCAATAGCTGGGCCTCAGTTAGAACTTCATTGGCTACAGCATTGCCATCCATTACCCTCCCAGGGCACCCATTTTAGTCGCCTCGTACGACATGCATGAGCTACATTGGGGTTATTCTTATCCCGACCACCACACGGGAAGCGAGAATGAATTTTAATCTTTGTATATTATTATTTCAGGCAAAGTGATTATTAAGTAAAAAACCATTAAAGCATTATTTTTCTTTGTAATAAATATTTTCGAGATTTCATTTAGAATAAATTATTTTCAGTGATTGGATTTCGTCCAATTCACTGTCCCAATAGAATTTCAAGTTTTTTTTTTTTTCAATTGAAAAACAGGAATATTTTTTGGTTGTGACGTGGCGAATATTTTTATTTATTTTGCAACGAAAGAGTTGAACTTACATTCCGTTATTGCGTTAACTATTTTTTGAAATGGGCCTAATTTTTTTTAACTCAGTGGCATGAAATAGCTCACGAACACGATAGCAGGCACTACGGCACGTTATCTTTAGAGGTATATTTATGCAATGATACCCTACAAGAGAAGGAACGAATGCGATAATCTCTACCTGTTGAGTTAGTTTGAAGAAGATTCAGCACAGATTGTGGATTGACAATTAAAGTTAACCGGAAATAGCGTACTGTATCAATTTTAAACCAATCCAAAATTGGAGATTGGACCCATTAAGTTCACTCGGTTTTATTACTTTTATTTGTTTACCTGCTCTAACTATTAACGTTTATTTTCCGCAGTGGATTAAGATTTCACCTCCTGGAGCCACTCTCATTAAAGTGTTTAATTAGTCTACAACGACCGTGTGCTCTCAATATAAAGAACGAACTTGAGCTGAAATTTCACTAAGGAGCCTTGAGAATAAAATGACTCTAGCATTAGAAGTACGCCACTAATCATGGAAAGATACTTTAGGGTTCTTCCTGAAATGCTGGAAGTCCTTTTTAAATTCGTTACGATTATGTGTTAAAAAGGATGAAGCCTCGTATTTCTAATGAACATCCCGAGCGCATAAATGGGTACAATTGTTGAATGTTGTGGTTCTAGTTTACTCACTGTTGAATGTCCAGATCTGAAAGGAGATTCTCCACGAGCTAATGAATGGTCTTCAATCAATTAATTCAATCAATAAATTAAATATTAATAATTAGATCTACATTAGATATTACAATAACTGCGACAGATGAAAGAAAAATAATCAAATGGAAACATCCAGTAGCATGATTAAAATTTTGAGGGTCCACAACTGAGACATTTCCGAAATAATTTTTACTGTTTTGTTTATTTAATTCCTACATAGGAATGTTATAAATTTGACTACTCGAGAATGATTACTGACTAAAACTCATCTAATGAAATTTGTAATCAGATTAGCTGATCGGCCAACGCGGATATCTAATTTTGTAAATTGCATATTAATATTTAAAAATATTTTAATTATTTTTTCATCAATATGCAGGAAGAAACATTATATGCGAGTGACCTGGATGACTATTCTCCATATGGCGGCTATACTATGTGGAATGCTTTCGGATGAATTCTGCGTTTCCTCATTAACAGCCTAATTAGCAGAGGAACATAATTCCATAATTAATTGAAATTGTTAAAAGAAGAAAAAAAAAATGGCTACCAACAACTTGCATGTACTGTGCTAACTATACGTTACTATGGGAACCATACTTCGTTTCCATGGTGATTTCTATCCTTTCAAAAAGATAATGTTATTTATCCTTTCCTGTGAAATTCTTGCTAGGATAAGGAAATTCACATCGTGAATATTTTCAAAGATTACCACAATTAAAAGCACTAATTATGAGTGCATATAATTGGTTCCAAATAGCGATGTTTGAAATGCTGCCGTTTAGTCTAAGTGTGAATATATTGCTGAAAAACAACATAACATTCGCAATTCTTTCCTTAGATATTAATATCAGCGCAGTTCGATTTAAATTTAATATGAATCTAAAGTTTAACAATTTGAACCTTATTATCTATTAACATCAGGTATCGACCCACTTTAGATGGAAAGATCAGGGTTCGTATTCCTGTGAGTCAACTGATTTGTTAAACGAGCGGAACAGAACAAATGCAGTTTATAGGCATAATATATTACTGTCATGGCCTTAGTTGCTTCACAGCTGATTCCAAAACAACCAACCAACCATTCAAATCGAATTCGAACCTTTACTCCAGGTAGGCATAATACATACTTAGTACTTTTCAAAGCATGCCGATGTAATTTTTTTGAAAGAGATCATAAATCACTTGTCGTGTTATTAATATATCGGATTATACAAATAAAGGATGAATCTTTAAATGTGTTTTATATATTTTTTCCCCTGGAAGTTGGCGGCACTAGAGTAGCTATTATGGCATCACGAATCCTGTGTCACCCCTCTCCCTTTGATTCAACACTACGGAAGCTATCATGTTTTGATTCATAGTCCTGGATGATATCGTTAGTGCTCATCAATGTTCTTGATTTTTTTTTGAATAGCAACACTCCTAACAACAACATTTCGCACAACACTTCATTATTTTGTATGGTTTTACATAGAAATGAACTGATGAAACACTGTGTTGGAAATCCCTTAACAGTAAGTGCACCGTTAAAAAATAAACTTCTTTAAGATTAATCTTGCATCTTTCATACTATATATCAAACCTGAAATGTTGGCAAAGACTTTAATTTTCATTCATAAAAGATTTATTTTTCAATCTGTCGCCCATAGCACGTTTTAATAGAAGCTAATCAAGACAGCTAATCGATCATATATGTTATATGCCGCATCTCCCTTATCTTTTCTCAGAAGGTAGTATGCTGTAATACGCTATATTGTTTAACCAGATGCTGTCATGCATTTTTATTCTGAAACTAAATCTAAAAAAAAGGATAGCAGTTGAATAAATAACTTTTTCTCTCCTACTTTGGAAAACGTCTTTCTGAAATTGATACACAGCAGTAAGACTAACTTAGAGAAATATTGAGGAAAAATAGAGCGAATAATGTAACCAATTTTGATTCTATGTCACAGTGTTTCTCTAGAAATTCTTTTCCCCAATTTCTGAAAGCGAAAATTTACATCGCCCCACTCGATTGGACGAGGAGGGTGGGGTGGGGTGGAAAATCCTCCACTGTGCATGTGACATCGTAGAATTAATTTATAGACTAAACCAACCTTATACGCGAAATCCTTATAAGGACTGGCTTAAAGGGGCGAAGGAAGAATGCTTTTCATCTTCCCCGTTATCTGTAGAGGACAGTGTAGGGATAAGGTGTTATTGAGCTATTAAAGCTCTGATCATGGCAGGAGGGTAACAGCAATAGCCGAGCCTCAGTTAGAACTTCATTAGCTACAGCATTGCCATCCATTACCCTCCATGGGTATTAATCACCGCATCTCACGGTCGATCCCCACGGTCTCCTTATACGCGAACATTAACATTAACATTTCTGGCTAGATGGGTGAAGCAAAATTGCTTTTCATATTCCCCTTTGTCTTGTAATGGAAGAACTTTGAATGGAGTGTTTGTGAGCTATATGCTCGCCCATTGAGGGCAGTGAAGTTAGTTGTATTCAGCTCAACTTAAAATAGAGTTTGGTCTTTTATATTTGTTGATTTCTTCTTCATTATATTCCGAGGCTTCTTTGATTAACGGGTTTGGATGGTTACTTGTCTTGGTAAAGAACTTCTCAGCTAGATTTATGAGAAAGGAAGAGATATAAGGGATATTAACTTCTCTATGGATCTGGGTGTTTCTTATGAAAGGGGCATCCAGAATCATCCTCAGGCACTTATTCTGTAATCTCTGAAGTTTTAGAATGTTTGAATTTGCGGTGTGGCTCCAAGCTGGGGATGCGTAAGTGATAACCGGTCGAATTACCATCTTGTAAATTGTTAATTTTGTTTGCGTGTCCAGTTTACTTTGTCTGTTGATCATAGGGTAGAGCTGTGCTAAGACGTTGGATGTCTTTGAGTTAATGTAACTAATATGTTTGCTGAATAGGAGTTTACTATCAAGAATCACTCCAAGATATTTAACTTCAGTCTGCCATGGAATCTTTACTCCCAATAAATAAATATCCTCCATGGTATGGATTCTCTTTCTAGTAAACAATATAGCTGAGCTTTTCTCGGGGTTAACTTGGATCCTCCAGTCTGCCATCCACTTTTCTAAAGTGTGTATGCTAGATTGTAGTCTTTTAGTTGCTAGTTTTGGGCTGAGTGATCTTGCCATCAGTACAGTATCATCTGCATATAATGCAGTGAATGTTGTTCTTGGGTTCAGAGGGATGTCTGCTACATAGATTGAAAAAGGAGAGGTGCCAGAAGAGATCCTTGAGGTACGCCTGCCGAGATCCTGCGTCTGGTCGAAACCGTTTCGCCTACCCTGACCTGCATATATCTGTCTTTCAGGTAAGAATGCATTACCTTTATTAACCCGACTGGAAAATTAAATTTTATCAGTTTGTAGAGAAGACCTTGATGCCATACTTTATCAAACGCTTTTATACGCGAAACAAGAAAACAGAAATTGATATTTTCAACCTATACATTTTTAAAATAGGATTATGATATGAACATTTAATTTTTGTTTGTATAATAAGAAAATGAAATCAGTCCTTTTATAACAGTCTAAATAACTATTTTTTCTCTTTTTTAAATAAACATTAAAATATCTCAATTGTTTAATTTTTAAAATTTTTATTTGGTTTTTATTTTTATATAAATAAGATTATTTTCCTAAGAAAACCAAACGGGATTAAAGATGCTGTTATTTGTTTAATCATTCTGCTCGTCATTTCTAAGAATTTCGATTTGTTCCAAGATCACGGACCATCACCGAAGAAATTGAAAAGCAGTGACTTCGCTTGACTGAAACTATTGCGAAATCAAACGGAAGATTAATGATTACACAAAGGGATTCTGTGAACATTTTTCATAAAAGTTAAATAGAACCTGATGGATTAAAGTTATCTTACATTTATCTTCGTCGCTGTAATCATTTTCATTCGCTGCAGTTGGGTAATCCATTACACACCAGCGATTGATGTATACAATAATGCGGAGTCTCCGTGCACTTTTTGGAAAGTGCACAGATAACTGTCTCTGCAAACATATTGTTTGCATTGCTCTATAGGAATAAAACAAAAAGATATTCAAATATTTTTTAAATTACAGCAAAATTTTTGTTTTGTTTACTTCTGTTTCATTTATAGCCACTTATAATACACATTACAACTTAATACTCTTTTATCAGTAATTAAAAGATCTTACGCTATATTACGTATAGTAGTTAAAACACCATACGATTTATTAGATATATTAATTACATTAAAGCCATAACACATAACTGATGTGATGGGAGGATGGCGGATGGAGGAATCAATCGACCGTGAGATGCGGTAATTGATTTATTCAATCCAATACTCTTGGAGGGTAATGGATGGCAATGCTGTAGCTAATGAAGTTCTAACTGAGGCACGGCTATTGCTGTTACCCTCCTGCCATGATCAGAGCTTTAATAGCTGAATAACACCTTATCCCTACACTGTCCTCTACAGATAACGGGGAAGATGAAAAGCATTCTTGCTTCGCCCCTTTAAGTCAGTCCTTATAAGGACTATAAGGACTGATGTGATGACAACATGGAATATGCTTGGGTGTGATTTTAATCCTTTCATTATTATAGATGTGTTATGTTGTAATGGGTTGATCAAATTGTGGTCAAAGTTAACCACAACCTGCCCAATGTTATTAGTGGTATGTGTACATCACGCTAACATTTAATGCGGTTTAAACCACCGTTTTTGAAGTTCTATTATGACCTCAAAACGGTTATTATGATTCTAAGAAGCACGGCAGCACGACTCCAATCATGCTTTTGGGAGCAAAAGTGTGAATATTGGAACTTTTTGTAAAAATTCAGAAGCTACGATATCCACAACTGTTTCCGGTTGAATGAAAATTCCTTCATAGATATGTTTGGCCTTGCTGAAGTTTATCTTGCCACTTTTGATGGTGGTCGCTACTGCATTCCATTGGTTCTTGACATGTAAGATGATTAGGGCACTTCTAATTCCGGTGGTTGATAGTTTCATTACATTATTTCCCCAACTTACTTCCTGAAATCCATTATGTGCTGTAAGGCCCAAGGTTGCTAATTTGAAATTTGTAGGTCTGAAGTCTGAGTCTAGGATTGTATTCGGCATTCTGTTTTGTCTACTGCAGTTCGTCCAGCTTTCTCGACGGGGGCGAATGCATGCTCAAACTCGAGATTTTCCTAGCAGCTGAGATCTCCGATTAACTGAGCATTATGTAGAAGGCAACCACGGAAATTATTATTATGAAAGACTTAACAGAAGTTCGGAACTCATCGAGGGAGGGCTCATCACTCACACCAGTGGACATGCCTTTATTCGAAATCATTCACTATTTCTAAAGCCAAGCATTTCCAATCCCACATCACTCTATGAGAAAACAGTATCTAATTCTAATTTCTTTCTTGACTGCATTCATTCTCGTATGACATGGAGGTCCTCTCCCTGCCCTCCATGAAATGAAAAAAAATTCCATCTACTGGTATCCTGTCTGACCGTTTCAGAAGTTTATAGTCCTCTATCATACTATCCCTCTTTTCCTGTTTGTTATTGTCTCCATTCCAGCAATTCTTTTCTCCTAATTTACATCCGACAATTACCATATCATATTTAGTACCCTCCGTTGAATCCTTCCCACTATCTGCATCACCCTGGATGCCAGATCTGCGCGCGATAGTCTAGATGAGATCGTATCAAAGCCTCGAAAAGAGGCAAAATTAATTCCTTATTTTTACACTGTTAATGTTCATTTCCGCATTGTAATTACTTTCTGTATTGTATTTGCAATTGCTATATGGCCCCGAACTTTCGAATACTCCAAGATTTCTAGTTCGATCAGTTTTTTTTCTAGCGTAATCTCGTCAATCTAATGTAGTAGGTCATGTCAATCACATTCTTAATCATCCTTTGTCTTTACTTCAAAAAAAAATTGTCTCTTGGAATATACCACGTTTTGAATCTATCAGCCGTCCTCTTATCTAAGTTAACAGTTTATAATTTAATTCCATATCTTTAAACTTACGTAACAGCCTTCTACTCTATATACTGTCAAATATCACAGCAAACTATCATTCTACCAAAATATTATGGAATCTCCATCTCCCTTCTCTAAATCAATCGTAGTAGAATTATAAAACATTAGCAAATTCTCAAATATGACCCTCATTTTTTGTAAACCTGTTCTGTTAATTCCAATATATCAGCGTTTCTCAACCTTTCTAAGCCCAAGGACCAGTAAAATGCCTAAAACAATTCTATGGACCACTAAATTATGGATTTTGTTTAAAAATGTATGTGGGGATTACCAACGTTTACATATACATACCACATATACAACATTTTACATCCCTATTTCATTTAATTTCGAAACAATGTCTGAAAGATAGGATAGTGTTGATAACCATATTCGTCAACAAGGTGTGATGCAAAATTAGAATTACGTTCATTTACAAACAATAAAACTTCGTGCCTTAATTGAAATGAGCTTGTTAGTACTTTGCCCCTGGAAAGCCAGCGAATTTCAGAATGAAGCAAAAGTTGTATATATTCACTGTCCATTTCATCGCAGAATACTGAAAATAACCTACTATTTAGCTGTCGAGCCTTAATAAAATTAACTAGTATTATAGTGTTGTATAGCACAGTTTTAAATTCTGGTGGTATTCTTTTGGTGGCCAACCTTTCCCTATGTATGAAACAATATACGCATTTCATATCCAGAGCCACTTCTTTGACAATAGAAACACCCCCCGAACTATGCTTGCCTGTAAGGGCTCGAGCTCCATTCGAACAGAAGCCCATATATTTTTCCCACCAATTACATAATACACCACTTTGTGTATTATGTAATTATTGAGAGTGTGAAATATTTCTTTTCCAGTTGTTTAAAAAATCTGTATTTTTTTAAAAAAGATGTATTTTTTTTAGAAAACTGTTGCTGATATTGCAATTATTACCGCTTTCTATCCTAGATGAAATCGGACCACCAACCTCCTTATCTCCTATCTTGTCTATTCTTCCTAAAAATGTTGCACTATTTACACTGAACAGCAGTGTAAATAGTTTAGATGTATTAAAATGAAATCATGATCAAAATCACTCGAATCCAAGAAGAGATTAAACGCGAAAATTACTTAGTTGAAATAGCAACACCAAGCATACTACACGTTCTTAAAAGAACTGGGAGATGGACTGAGTCCTTGACTCTTTATCCCGTCATCTGAATGAAGAAAATCTGTGTGGCTGGGGTGTTATTAAGCTAAAAGCTCTAGTCATGGGGTAACGGCCATAGCCGAGCCTCAGTTAAAACTTCATTAGCTACAGCATTGCCACTGGAAGTCCTAAAAAGCACTCTTCTTCTATTATTTTGATACCTGGCCGAGCATGCTACGTGTTTGAGCTATATAAATAAAGCTCTGATCATGGCAGGAGGGTAACAGCAATAGCGGAGCTTCAGTTAGAACTTCATTGGCTACAGCATTGCCATCCATTACCCTCCAAGGGTATTAATCACCGCATCTCACGGTCGATTAATTTTTCTCTGCTAAAAGTCATTATAGTCCTTATAAGGACTGGCTTAAAGGGGCGAAACAAGAAAGCTTTTAATCTTCCCCATTATCTGTAAAGGACAGTGTAGGGATAAGGTGTTATTGAGCTATTAAAGCTCTGATCATGGCAAGAGGGTAACAGCAATAGCCGAGCCTCGATTAAAACTCCATTGGCTACAGCATTGCCATTCATTACCCTACAAGGATATTAATCACAGCATCTCACGGTCGATTAATTTTTCTCTGCTAAAAGTCCTTATAAGGACTGGCTTAAAGGGGCGAAGCAAGAATGCTTTTAATCTTCCCCATTAGCTGTGGAGGAGTAGGGATAAGGTGTTATTGAGCTATTAAAGCTCTGATCATGGCAAGAGGGTAACAGCAATAGCCCAGCCTCAGTTAGAACTTCATTGGCTACAGCATTGCCATCCATTATCCTCCAAGGGTTTCATCCATCCATGCTCTCTGCTATAAGTTCTTAAAAGAACTGGGCGATGGACTGAGTCCTTGACTCTTTATCCCGTCATCTGAATGAAGAGAATCTGTGTGAATGGAGTGTTATCGAGCTAAACGCTCCAGTCATAGCTGGGTAACGGGCAATAGATAGCTGAGCCTCAGTTAAAACTTCATTGGCTACAGCATTGCCATTCGTTAACCTGGAAGGCCTAAAACGGACTTAACTTACCCTTACAACCTCTCTTCCTCTGCTACAAGTCCTTATACGGACTGGCTTAAAGGGGCGAAGCAAGAATGCTTTTCATATTCCCCGTTATCTGTAGAGGACAGTGTAGGGATATGTTATTGAGCTATTAAAGCTCTGATCATGTCAGGAGGGTAAGCGCAATAGCCGAGCCTCAGTTAGAACTTCATTGGCTACAGCATTGCCATCCATTACTCTCCAAGGGTATTGGATTGAATGAATCAATCAGCGCATCTCACCCATTTCAAGTCCTGCTACAAGTTCTTAAAAGAACTGGGCGATGGACTGAGTCCTTGACTCTTTATCCCGTCATCTGAATGAAGAAAATCTGTGTGGATGGAGTGTTATCGAGCTAAAAAGCTGTAGTCATGGCTGGGTAACGGCAATAGCCGAACCACAGTTAAAACTTCATGGGCTACAGCATTGCCATTTGTTATCCTGGAAGTCCTAAAAAGGACTAAGATCCTTATGTCTCCTGCTACAAGTCCTTATCCTTATAAGGACTGGCTTAAAGGGGCGAAGCAAGAATGCTTTTCATCTTCCCCGTTATCTGTAGAGGACAGTGTAGAGATAAGGTGTTATTGAGCGATTAAAGCTCTGATCATGGCAGGAGGGTAACAGCAATAGCCGGGCCTCAGTTAGAGCTTCACTGGCTACAGCATTGCCATCCATTACCCTCCAAGGGTATTGGAGTGAATGAATCCCTGCTACAAGTTGAACTTGAACTTAATTGGTTGATGGACTGAGTCCTTGACTCTTTATCCCTTCATCTGGATTTTAGATTGTGGGTGATGAGATTATTGTGGGTAATTTACCCGCTCATTGTGAGCATTAAGGCTGTATCAGCTTTCTCTTGCGATGGAGGATTTCGGTTTTTTATGTTTGAAACGATCTGAGGGCTTGTAGTCCGCTGCCTGTCGAACTAACTGATTTGGGTGATTATCCGTGATTGTGAAGAATTTCTCTGCAATGCTTGTCATGTAGGTCTTAATATCTGGAAGATTGGCTTCTTGATGTAACTGGATGTTTCTGATGAACCATGGGGCATTAAATGCCATTCTTAGGCATTTATTCTGTATTATCTGAAGTCTGTTGATGTTGCCTGCTACAAGTCCTTATAAGGACTGGCTTAAAGGGGCGAAGCAAAAATGCTTTTCATCTTCCCCGTTATCTGTAGAGGACAGTGTAGGGATAAGGTGTTATTGAGCTATTAAAGCTCTGATCATGGCAGGAGAGTAACAGCAATAGCCGAGCCTCAGTTAGAACTTCATTCATTGGCTACAGCATTGCCATCCATTACCCTCCAAGGGTGTTGGATTGAATGAATCAATCACCGCATCTCACGTTCGATTGATTCCCTCACCTGCTACAAGTCCTTATAGTCCTTATGAGGACTGGCTTAAAGGGGCGAAGCAAGAATGTTTTCATATTCCCCGTTATCTGTAGAGGACAGTGTAGGGATAAGGTGTTATTGAGCTATTAATTAAAGCTCTGATCATGGCAGGAGGGTAACAGCAATAGCCGAGCCTCAGTTAGAACTTCATTGGCTACAGCATTGCTATCCATTACCCTCCAAGGGTATTGGATTGAAAATCAATCACCGCATCTCACGGTCGATTGATTCCTAACCCCAATTATAATTCCTGCTACAAGTGATGTTCTAATGTAAAATTCATATTAACAGTATACAATAATTAAATTACTTTATTTTTATATTATCTTTCTTAATTGTAATATTTAGAAGAAAATTGAAATTTTCCATTTTTTTCTTGGAACTTTTTTACGATATTATTTTTTATTGAATTTATTGTTTTTTTTTGTAAAATAAGTTTAATAAATTGATAATTATGGCTAGACTACAAATCATATAACTGATGATGTGAATAATCTTGTTTCATTAAATCATATTTAATACAATATAATTAAAATAGCTGTTATTGATATCCTACTGAATGATAATTTTAATTAACTGGTCCAAATGCAGGCAATATAAAGTAAATAAGTAATAGTAGTGCATCTGGATAGATATCAGCTCACTCTTTCAACATATAGCATATGCCTTTTAAGAATATTCCACGTGTTTTAATCAGTTCAAATCGGTAGAATGTGCCGGCAAGCAAATGCTTTGGAATTCATTGTCTGTGACACCACCCCTGTTTGTTGGCGGCCTGTGAATGGCTTGAAAAAGGTCTGTGTTCGGTCTTCAACTAAATAAAAATAAATAATAATAATAATAACAAATGTAAAAATAAAATTGATAAAACATCTTTAGCTTACGGAACAAATGCACTATAGGTCTACAAAAACCTTTCGTGTTGTGGAAGTATAAAATGAATTTCATTTCGATTTCAAATAGCCAAGTACACCCCACTAATTCAAGGATTTCACTAAATTAATCAGTTTTTAAAATGTCTTAATTTATATATAAAAATAATAAATCGAACATTTTAGAATATTTAAAACAATTGAGTTCTCAATAGGCTTTTCACTTTAATAGATGGAGTTGAAATTCACACGTAAATCTTAAAATAATCAGAGCTCATTTGCTTCATTAATGGAAACCTTAGGGAAAAATAGTACTATGGTCAGGAAAAAAAAATAGTTTCTGCAGAAAAATGCTGGTTTACCCTCATACGGAGAGAGAGAGCGAGTAACAAACATGGTTTCGGCTAAGTGAAGAGTCGGAAATAGTTTCTTGTTGTGTAATCCTTACCTCCCAACCATTCTCTAGATCAGCGTTTCCCAGACTTTTCCTAAGACGGAACACTTCACAAATCCTGAAATTTTAAGGGAACACCTTGGTTATTTTGTAATGTATAAATAAGTAATTATGGCATAATCATAAAGAGTATTAGTACACTTATGTATACGTGTGACACAGTTATCAATTATGGACTAATGAAATCTTGTAGCATATTGTAGTTTCTTCAGGCCAATATCATTAAATTAATTTGTGCTGATTTTCATTGACATACTCCCATTATGATCACCACAAAGTTATAATATTATTGTAAATACTTACAAGTGAATGCAGACTTTTTTTTCTCCTGTGTGCCGGTAGTTTTCCCCTCCTTTTGTACATCCTGGAGATCGCTTTGTAGGCTGGAGGTGGATGACTCACTATCTGTTGCGTCACAAACACCTTCAATAAGAGATTTCTTAACACCAAAATTAAACAAAGTCCCTTGTCTCTTATTCATATTAAAATTTAAATCTGTAGGCCTATTACTTTTACAAAATCACAGCACTAAGGTTTCGAAACAAGAACTTTCACCCTACAATACGAACTTGCGAAGAAAGTATTAAGTATTACTGGATTTGAGAACCGAATACAGACTACCTTGATCTTCAATTTAAGTGGAAAAATTTCTTTATACATCCTTGCTGATTGGTCGGTAACACAGATGTTATTTCTTTCAGTTTTGAGAACAGAGGATACGCCGCCCATTGTTTGTTGTAATCGGCTTGCAGGCAATTTTATGACCGGTCATAAACAGCGGTATTCCCTTTCCCGAATGTTGAAAGATTTCGATGTGTTAAAATAAACGATTATTCATGAATACTTCCATGTTTACAATACACGGATTGGTCACTGACATCACGGAACATTTATTCACTTTCCGCGGAACACAATTTGGGAAACCCTGCTCTAGAAGCTGGATATCAGGAAAAACACACGCACTTGGAATAAGACGATTCAAATCGGAGTTGATTCCTGTTAACATTTAGAAAAGAATGAATTTCGCTAAATTAGTGATCGAATCTAGAAAAATTATCATACTTTTTGTATAAAAATTAAACAATATTTAAAAAATATTGTTTTTAATAGGGCTTATAAATGATGTTCGATCTGTTAAAAAGTTTAAGTAATAGCACTTGTTCTATAGCCATTTGAAAATCCTTTCAGTGAAATTGATTTTTAAGATTTTTATATATATTTTATTAATCTGCTCTGGTAAACTAATAATATTTAACTTTAAGTTATTTTAGAATAATTTATTTTAACTGAAAGAATATTTAAAATTTTTTTAAAATAAGAAGGTTTTTCTTTTACACCAAACTTTGTAATTAATGAATATAATTTATTAATAAAGTGGTAGGAGGTATAATTAAGAATTTTCTTACCATAGATTTCTTGTCAAAGCCTATTACGAATAGTTCTACATTTTCTATATCAGTTCCATCCAGTTGTATCTTTTATTTCATGTTCTTCTCACCAAATACCATTGTCCTTTTTTTCCAAGTTCATAACAAGTCCAAATCTCTTCCCTTCTTCATTTAACAGTTTCAGTGTTTTTTGTAGTTCTCTTTCGTCTTCTTCAATAATAACAATGTCATCTGCAAATCTCAGATTATTAATTCTCATTCCGTGCACAGATATTCCTTTGGCATCTTCCTTCAATTTGTCCATTGCTCTTTCTAAATGTGCGATGAAAATGTTGGTGATATTGGGGCTCCCTGTCTAGTACCTCTGCTTGTTTTAAACCATTTCCCAAAATCATCATGTATTCTAACTGCTGCAACTGCATTCTGATAAACATCTTTTAATATAGCTATTAGTTTTTTTATCAATTCCATAGGATTCCAGAACTGCTAATGTTACTTTCTGGTCAATACTGTCAAATGCTTTCTGAAAATCAACAAAGCAAGTATATATGTTTTTGTTTTTTCTCCTAACTTTCTCTGCTATTACCCTCATTGTCAAAATCTGTTGAATTGTAGATCTATCCTTCCTAAATCCTGCTTGCTCGTCTGCAAGGTATGCTTCCAATTGTGTTCTCAATCTTTCTGTCAATATGATTCATCATCACTTTACCAAGGTGACTTATCAAGGCATTTGTTCTATAAATTTTACATTCTAGCTTATTTCCTTTCTTGTATAATGTTACTAATATTGATTGCGCCCACTCCTCTGGCATTTTCCCTTCTTTCCATACCATATTTCATAGTTGGTGCATTTCTGTAACCATACTTTCACCACCATATTTAATTATTTCTCCAGTAATGTTATCGTTCAGGACTCTTGTTGTGTTTTAGCCGTCCTATTGATTTTTCTACTTCTCCTCTTAAAATGTTCATATCATACTCATTACATGGTGCTGATATCTGCTTCAATTCTTCAGTCAGTTTCCCAAGGCTATCTAAATCTAGTTGTTCTTCATATAATGCACTACAGTATCATGTCTACTACTGTACAATTGTATCTTTATTCATCGATACTTTGCCTTTTTCATCTTTAATTGTGGTCTGTTTTGGTTGCCACTTTTTATTAATGGTTCTAATCCTTTTGTGCACCTCCCTAGTTTTATGCTCTCCATAGTGATGTTTTATATTATTACATTAGGCTTCGAACCATTTCATCTTATCCACTCTGACTGCTTTTTTCACCTCATTACACTTTATTCTATGTTGCTCTTCTATTTGTTTTGATGTATCCCTTCTTATCTTCAACATTCTTTTCTCCTGTACTAACTTCAGTGTTTCTTGTGTAATCCATTTCTTCTTGATCTTCTCTTCTTCTGGTACTGTTTCTTCAACTGCATCTTCTATCGCCTTCATTACTCTTTTCACTATTAAATTCCAGTTTTTTTCTTTCTCTACACTTTTAAGTTTCTCTTCTAACACTGTTTTGTATCTTCTTCCTATTTCTGCTTCACTTATTCGTGCTGTATCTCTTCTATTCTGATGTTGGGGTTTATATTTCTTTTTTAATTTCAACTTGATGTTTGCAATCACTAAACTATGGTCCGAGTCTATATACGCTCCTTGAAAAGTTCGACATTGCTGTACTGATGTTATCCATCTTCTTTTAATCATAATCATATCAATCATGATTTTGGTTTTCCCATCATTTGATCGCCACGTCCATTTTCTACACTCCTTTTGTTGGATTCTTGTGTTACAGATCATCATCTCGTGGTCCACAGCAATTTCTGACAATTTTTCATCTCGTTCATTTCTTTCTCCGAAACCATATTTTCCCATGACTCTTTCCCAACCATCATTATCTATTCCAACTTTGGCATTCCAATCTCCTTCAATAATTAGCACATCTTGCTTTGGTATTGTTTCTATAGTCTCTGTCAGATCTTTGTAGAATAAGTCAATATCCTCATCTGTGCTGTCAGATGTGGGTGCATACATCTGGACTATTGATATGTTGAATGGCTTTGCCTGAAAGCTTGCTACTATGATTCGTTCATTAACTAGTTTGTAGCCTAACAATGCCTCTCGAGCTCTTTTGCTAAGAAGGAAGCCAACTCCTGCTTCGTGCATGGTGTCATGTCCTGACCATATGACTTCGCATCCATTGATCTCCCCAGATGATGTCCATCTCATCTCTACCAATCCTAGTATATCCCACCGATATCTCTTCATTTCCTCACGAAGTAGTTCTAATTTTCCTGACATCCAGAGTGTCAGCACATTCCACGTTCCTACCGATAACAGTTCTGTTAGTTTCAGTTTCTGTTTCCTTTCGGTATCCCACTTTTCGATCCAACCCCGATCGCTCGATTGACATCGCGGGCCTTGTTTATCCGGGCGACGCCCGAGCCGGCATGTTGTAGCTGTTGATTGTATAGGCATCAGATAATAATCGTGTGTTTTCTTTACGGTCAGAGCATCGACACTCATCTGATCGATCCTCCTCCTCCTTTATCCAGGCTTGGGACTGGCATGAGACCTCTAAGGATCCCATGGCGGAGTTAAGGATCTGTGCTTAACACTTAAACTAAATTTGATTATTTGATTCATATCAACTGGTGGATTACAATTTCTGATAGACCGCTGGTCAAAATTCATTTTCTTATTTGATTTAGTGCCGTAAAATACCTCCTTTAAGTTCATTTGGTTATTTCCAGATTTTTTTTTTGATTGCCTAAACGCATACACCCCTAAAGGACGTACGATATTTCTTTGTAAGGATCATGCCAGATGCCTTGACATTGTTAATAGAATGAAACCTGATCAACCAAATAGCGTCAAGTGTCTGAATGAACAGATATAGTTCTGCTTCTTAAGAGAGTAAAAAAAATAACTTTATCTTTCTAACTGGAAAGATAAAGAACTATTCCAAGCGACTTCTGTAAATCGATATGAGAAAGAAAAACAATTCTACTCCATCTCATGTTTACTGTTAAAACTATTTAAAGAAAATGCAGCAGTTCTGTTTTGTTTTTGTAAATTGAAGGTTTAATCTTAAGGAATAGTTTTTGTATATCAAATAATGCATTTTCCTTTTTTTAAACACTAAGAAACGAGTAATTTTATATACCTCAGAAATCATCATTATCACCATGCGTATCAAGGATTTAGGCCTAGCATGGCCTGTTCCCGCCTTAGAAGTCATCCTTGAATCGTTTGAGAGGACGTCCTGGTTTTCTTTTTCCTAATGGCTTGCACTTTAAGGCTTGTTTTGGTAATCTTTCTGTTTTCATTCTTTGAATGTGTTCCATCCATTTATGTTTACATTTTTTAATTTTTTCTATTACTGGTTCATGGTTTAATTCTTTCATAATTTCTTCGTTTCTTTTGTGATCAAATAGGGTATACTTTACAGTTTTTCCTCATAAACTTCATTTCTGCTGTTATTAATCTTTGTTTTTCTTTTTGTTTTACTGTCCAGATTTCGCTTCCATACATTAAGACTGGGTAGGGCTAACGTATTGTATACTTTTAGTCTGGTTTGTTTTTGAACTAGGTTTGGTTTAAATATAGAGTTAATTACACCTGTTATTTTTAAATATTTTACAAATTTTACGTTTATATCTTTTTCATTTTCATATGTGATCATACATCCTAGGTAGTTAAATGAATTCACCTGTTCTAAGATCTTGTTATCTATTACTATTTTAGTTCTTGCTGGATCTTATCCTTTAAAGGCCATAGTTTTTGATTTTTTTGTTGATCTTATCATACCACAATCTTTGGCTATCTCATTTAGATCTAAAATACTTTTCTGTAAGTTATCTTCAGACTTTGTAATTATTATTTGGTCGTCGTTAAGTTCACTTTAGGAGAAAGTTTAATTCCTTGTAAATTTTTATTCCATTTTATTATTATTTCATTTAAGTAAATATTAAAAGAGTTGCTGAGAGGGGACATAAACCTATCATATACGAGAGAGATAAACCAAGGGGTCCAACATCCCTGTTGGACCCCTTGGTTTATCTCTCTCGTACATGATAGCTCGTGATTTAATCTTATTTTCATTTGATTATTTTCATATATACTTGTGATAGCTTTTAGGATATTATTTGGTATTTGTCTTTCTTTTAATATGTTAAATAATATTTTTCTTTTAACTTTGTCAAATGCTTTTTCAAAGTCAATAAATGCAATATGTGTTTCTAAATTATATTCTCTTCTTTTCTCTATTATTAATTTTAGGCAAAAGGCCGAGTCTATACATGATCGTCCTCTTTTAAATCCATTCCGTACTTCTAAAATAAAGTTTTCGGAATATTTCATTAGTTTGCTATTTAAGATTCTGCTATATATTTGGAAACAGGAATTTAGTATACTGATACCTCTATAGTTTTTAGGGTCATCTCTATTACCTTTTTTTTAAAGATAGGAATCACAATTACTTTTTTCTATTATATTGGGGGGGATACCAGTTGAGTAAAGTTTATTTAAAAATAATAAGAGTCTTTCTTTGAATCTTGTTCCTGCGTATTTATATAGTTCTGAACCTAGCTTGTCTTCTCCACGTGATTTTCTGTTTCTTGTTTCTTTCAGGCTGATTTCTAATTCTTCTTTATTTATTTCCTTTTCATTTTCCTTAATTGTTTAGCAGTTGTCTTTTTTAAAATATTTGTCTGTCCACAATACTGTGTAGTAATTTAGAAATTCTTCTAATTTCAATTCAGTGTTTAATTTTATGTTTTCTTTGGTATCTGCATTTAAGTGTTTCAAAATCTTATATACATTGGGTCTTATTTTATATAAATCATGTTCTAAATTTGAAACAAATTTATTCCATGATTCTCTGTCTTTTTCTGACTTCTCTTTTAGCTATGGCTCTTATTCTTTTATATTCTATTTCATCTTCTAATCTTTTACTGCTTAACCATTTGTGATAGGCTTCTTTTTTTCGTTTTGATTATTTCTTTGATTGTATCATCCCAGATCTTCAGTTTTTTCTTTTTATTGAATTTTTTGGTCTTTCCTAAGCTTTCATTTGCTGCTGCATTTAGTATCGTTTTTATATTAAGCCATTCTATTTCTATTTCTACATTTTGTTTTATTTTATCTAGATACTGGTTATTTCTTTGTTCATATAGCCATTGTACATTTGTGTCATTCAATAGTCTAGTTTTATAAACAAATGTTTCAAAGTTTCTTTCTGTTCTTGTTACTTGTAGCCATGTAGGTGGTAATCTTAATTTTATTTTAACAAGGAAGTGGTTATCACTGCTTATTTCATATCCTCTATGAACTGTAACATCTGGTGAAAATTTGAAGTCTTTTCATTTAATATAAAATAATCTAATATTGATTTCCATCCTCTTGCTGCCCAAGTATGTTTATGTATGTCTTTATGTTTACAGAAGGAATTCATTATTTTTAGGTTATATAAACTACAAAGTCAATCAATTTTTTACCATTCCTGTTTAGAGTTTGTTCTCCATGTATTTCTATATTGTTATTAATTTTCGTGTTTCCAATTCTTGCATTTAAGTCTCCTGCTAAAATTACGTAATAATTTTTATTTATTTTATTATATATGTTTTGTAGCTGATTAAAAAAAATCAATATTATCCTGTTCTCTTCCTTCTTCTGGGGCATATAAACCAATTATTGTTAAATAGCCTCTATCTATTTTTAATCTTGCTTCTATTATTCTTTCATTCCATAATTTATAATAGTTCAACTGTTTTGAAAGGAAGTTATGAATCCAAATCATAACTTCTACTTGTGCTCTTTGGTCTCTGTCAACTCCATTGTATATCACATTAAAATTTTCGGTTCTCATAGTTCCTTTTAATTTCTTTTTTGTTTCAGTGATTACTGCTATTTTAAAATTTCTTTCATTTAATAGTTGGTCTAATTCTATTTCTTTATATGCTATTCCTCTTACATTCCAGTTTGGAAAATATAGTGATTTTCCAAAAATCACTATATTTTGGCAAATATTTTCACTATATTTGATTATTTTTCAATATATTTTGCAGATTAATAGTAACAAACAATTTTACCCGGGGTAAATCAGAAAAATTGAATCCATGGAAATAAGACTAGGAAGTTATTAAATTAAACAACTTCCATGCTACATTGAATCCTTATAAGGACTGGCTTAAAGGGGCGAAGCAAGAATGCTTTTCATCTCCCCGTTATCTGTAGAGGACAGTGTAGGGACAAGGTGTTATTGAGCTATTAAAGCTCTGATCATGGCAAGAGGGCAACAGCAATAGACGAGCCTCAGTTAGAACTTCATTAGCTACAGCATTGCCATCCATTACCCTCCATGGGTATTAATCACCGCATCTCACGGTCGATCCATACCGCTATATTTCAATAAATAAATATATATATATATATATATATATATATATATATATATTAATTTATTTATTGAAATATTAAAATATATATTTATTTATTTATTTATTGAAATATTAAAATCCCCTTAATATATTGACCCTAGTATTGATCACCGCATCTCACAGTCGATCCATACTTTTATATTATCGTCTCTCATTTTCAATAAAAATATTGAAAAGAATAAAAGGTGTATTAAAATTAATATAATTTTAACATATTTATTTCCCAAAGTTTGGAGAAAATATTTAATATATAATGTTATTGAAGGTATTATATCAAAATTATATATATATATTTTAAATAATAATGATAATTCATTGATTGCTAAAATATTTATACATACAATAAACATCTTGTGTGACATTGCACCTTCTAATTTTACACAGTTCAGCACTAAGTGCTGCAATTTCTACATTGGATTTCAATTTAAATTTTTAATAATACTATTTTGCCTTTATATTATATATTTACAACGCATGTTATTCTAATATTAACAATGGAGATTATACAGAATTTTTTGTGTATATATATATATATATATTTATAACATAAATTGAAAGCCAAACGACTATTTTTCTGGCATCCTTAATAATAATTAAGGGGATACAAATCCCTTGTTGTTCAACTGTTAGTAAGCAAAACTCTAAGATCAAGAACTACGAATCTATGAGTTTCATATTTATGAAACTCATAGATTCGTAGTTCTCGATCTTAGCGTTTTCCTTACTGGGAGTTGAAGAACAAGGAATTTGTATCCCCTTAATTATATATATATATTTTTTCAAAGTTTGAGAAAGAGTGATTATACAAACAAATTTCTGCATTTGTTTATAAGGATTATGTGTAGATGAGTGAGGCAGGTTAATCCCAACTAATTCGAAGCTTGGGTTAGCTTTTATCAATAGAGTGGGGTTTAGCCTTCACTATTTATGTTATTGCTACTGTTTATGTATGAGATGTAGGCATTGGATGCTAGTGATTTGTGATGTGTATATTAGTGTTAATGGGATCTTAACTTTGTTGGTATATTTTCCAGAGTTCGTTTTTTAATGTTCTGTAGTTATCTACGTGTTTTGAATTTCTTGGTAGATTGTTGAGTTGTTGATATGAAAATCATTTAAGCCATCGGTAATAATCTAATCGCAATTCTTAAAATTTCTCGCTAAACTTGCATTAGCATTTTCATAGTGCAAAAGGATCATTTATTAGAATTAACAATTTACAAATAAATACACGCGCCTCATAGCTTTAGTTGTTTTGGAGTAGCATATAGAAATAAACTAATCGGCTCGCTAACTTTATAAACCATAGACATTCCATTTAACTGAAAATACAAATTAAACTAGTTGAAAAAAAATCAATATAAACACAACTTTTTCTCAACAAAACGTTTGTTTAAACGAACGTTTATTGCGAGTATTCATATTTTATTTTTGTAAAATTCTGGTCTTGCATCATTGCGGTTTTAATAACACTGAGTTAAAATTATTTTTAACAGCTAATTTTTATGAATATTTTTAACCCTCGCTTTATGGTTCAATTTAATATATGTACGGTAATGCTGTATATAGAATTCTAAAACATTGCGTGCAGCACCAATATAAAAATAGCAAACGTATAGATCTGAAGGCTTTGATTTGACATAAAATATTAAAATTAATTAAGATGGATCCAGCTGTATTTTTAGCGAAATATAGAATGAAACTTAACCAATGCAACTCAACTGAAGGTTAGATTAGAAATGTTAACTTTTTAGTTTATTCTATATTTGGCTATAAAATATCGATGATTTGCTATTTATCAAAGAATTAGTTTATTTTCGAGAACTATAATATATATATTATTTTGATAATTAAATATAAGATAGGAGATTTGATAATGACTTGAGATGTGTGACATTTCAAGTTATAATCCGTTTCTGAATAGAATAGATACAGAAATATGGTCGTTTTTAAATTAATACTGACTTTAAATTTCGTATCACCTTACGGCCATGTTCGATGACTGTGGTGAGAGGTCGTCCACTGCGGTTTGCACTTGCAGTCGATTCTCTGCGCTTCCACCTCATATGTTATTGTTGACCTGGGATAGCCCAATTTGTGAACAATTTGCAGAACAGACAGGCCTGCAACATGGCTTTCTATCGCAATGCCTCTTTGAAACTTCGTCAGTTTCCCTTCTCGCAGCTATTTCACCCGGACTCAGTTGCACTGATTTGGGAGCATCGTATTCCTCCAGTCTGCACCGGCTACAAACGCACGGCTCGTTACATGGCACGATGTACCTTGCCCATGAGTGTTAGGTAATCAGGAAACCCTGCCTTTGGAGACAGTGTCTGGGACTTTTTTGACGCCACTTCATGACTCCAGCAAGCAGGGTGTGATGTGACAATTAAAAAATGAGGGACCTACCCATCAAAACATCCATGCTGCAGTGAGATTCGAGCACATGTACGATTATAAGAAGGATGAGGTTATCCAAACGGCCAACTACACTGTCAGATTATATGCAAGTCATCATATATAAAATCCTGCATGGATCAATACCAAAAACGTTATCGATGTGGACAGTATATAGGAATGAATAAACATGAGAGTCAATATCTGAGTATAAACGCTGTAAACTGTTTAACTTAGTACTAAAATACGTTTTTGCTAAATTACGCATATTCTAATTCTTTCTACCCACCCAATTGAAAATCTGCAGGGTTTTCAATGATAATTATTTTCCATTAGGGCCTGAAAAATACAAAAGAAAATTCTTAAAATTATAATATAGAAATAATAAGGAGCACGCGTCCTATAACTAAAGCTATCGCTTTGTAAGAAATTTCCGTTATTATCTTCCATGTAATCTGTTCATCATTTTCCTAAGCCAAAGTTGGCACTGCGGATAATTCTAGCGTAGAATAATTTTTAGAATTTTCTGTGTTGGATATAGTACTTCCTAAATTATAGAAATGATAACATTTATTAGATATGACACAGGTATTGGGTAGCAATGAAAGCCAAACACTCACTCTCTAGCCAAAGTCTAAATTTTAAGAATGAAAGAATTATTCATGCAGATAGATATTATCCTGGTATAATGGCAGAAATGTCCGCGCGGCTAGCCTAGCGGTTATGCGCTTCGCAACCATATGCCTGAGGAAGAAGTGTCCTAGGTTTGATTCCTATCGACGACGTGAGGAGCTTAAGGATCTTCCTCAGCCATAGCCAAGTTAGCCGGTCTTGGGCGAGGACAGCAGGGTTTTTCTCCCCGTTTATCTGGGGTTTTTCATCCCGCAAGCAGGCAAACCGTCCCCGTGAACATACAGTTCGTGAATATGGCCCTTAGGGGATGCAGAAGAGGAGTGGCGAACCAGCTGCATTAATACGCCAGTAACTCCTCATTAGGAGGGGGACTCAACCCGTCCTAGGACGGACGAGAGTAATGGGATAGGAATAGCAGAAATGTTACGGTTTAAAAGGATCCTCTCTGCACGCAATCCAGACCGAAACTGATATTGTTTTCAGGTCTCCTGAAACAAAATATACAAATCACATATTGGAAAACTGTTACTATTTCTCTGCCTGGAGAAATAGTAAATGCCCTTCGTTATTATGATCATTTCAAGATAGCACAAAATTTTCGAGTACGTAATGTTTAGCTTCTTGTATACATTCATGCTTATCTATAAAAATTGAACGTAGTTTAAGCATTGCAATGAATGTTAAGTAGCAAGAGTAAGAATTATTACATTCAGCCTGATATGTTTATATATTCAGGCCCAATTTGCACAATGCTATTGCAGCAAAGAATACCGTAAAATTAGATCATACTTTAAAAAAAAGATTTAGAAAACTATTCTTAAAATTATGTAGGGATGACACATTTATAGCAAATTTCTTTATAATGAAAGAGAGCAAAATTAGCCAGAAACTCCTTTCTGTTGCTGTTGCGAATAGCGAAAGAGTCATGAATAGCGAAGACGCAAGGGTACTCATTTCCACACCACCTCTGAGGTAGAGTATTAGGTGCGTTTTTTTTAACGTGGTATCCCCAATAGGCCTATTCCACGATTCCAAGTTCACTTACTATCCTAAGTCATACATAACAAGCGTTATGATATACTTTGTCGCTAATATTGTTAGTAAGAGGCATATTATGACTTATTTTTGGTTGCGAATCGCGCGCAAAGTGGTCACGTGGCAGCACTCAACAGGATAACAGGCAAAAGGTTGCCCTAAGCTAATTGCGTCTGAAGGAACCTCTTTTTCATGAAGGAATAAAGTTGCATACTTGAATGCCTTGTAATGTCTCAAAGACATCAGCTACTGGAATGAGTTCCAGACGTTTGCTAAGAGGTCGTCCTCGCTCTACTACGATGCATGAAGATAGATTTTTGGTTATAACAGCCAAACGTAATCGACGCACCACAGAAGGTTAACTTTAAGTCGGCTCCATTCAAGTGCAGGTACTCGGATATCTCGACAAACTGTGGCAAGAAGTAGTCCTATACGCTCGAAGGCGTGTAGTCTGCGTCCCTTTAACCGTAGCTCCTTGTAGAGCACGTTTTCTGTGGTGTTTTCTTTCCTCCGATTATAGACGACACTTGATCTGGTGTGAAACTGGTACTTCTTACTATAGCGTCAATGTCCTCGAAATGGATAGATACGGCGGTACTGGGGGCATGGTGTGGGGAAGAATTATGTTTAATGGACGCACCTAGCTACGAGTGCTGAAAAAATGGTCTATAACTGGTGAACAATATTGCAATGAAGTTCTTCAATGGCATGTATGATCTTTCGTAGTGCTATAGGCGAAGAATTCATTTTTATGGATGATAATGCCGCACTTCATCGTACACGAGCAGTGGGGATACTTTCGGAGACCGAGGATAACAATCGAATTGAGTGACTAGCACTTCCCAGATCTCATTCCGACAGAACACGTTTGGAACGCAATAGGGAGACGCGTTGATGCTCGAAAATTCTCTCTAAATTACAATCAAGGTGGTGCAACGTTATGAGAGCTGCATTGCAGTTCGCGGTAAATATCTTCTATTTCATAATGTCTCATCGCATAGTTTTCTGTGAGCACTGTACGCTATTTCCTTAACTACGTCAGGAAATGAATAATTATTTTTCGTATTTTTATTCCATTCCATTTCATTTCAGAGGACTTATCTCATACCAAGTTATTCCATCCACGAACAAATAACACAAAAATACCACTCTTCATGCATCCAAGTAAAAGTTGATTTTGCTGATAAGGAATGTGCTTAAAGAAATTACGTAGAACCATCGCTCTTTTAAATTAAAAGTTTCAAGGCACTCTAATCCACATTCCACAAAATATTTTAAATATTTTTATGGTAACTGGATGTTTATTAGTAATGATACTTTAGCTGCTAGTTTGGAGTTCAACCTTTCACGAATGATTTACACCAAAGCAGGGCGAAGGGGAAGGTTAATGCAAGTAATAGCCAACCATGGCCATCAAAGTATTCAGAAAGTATTCGCTTTTTTGACAGTTCTTCAAAAAAAAAAAAAAAAAGGAACGAAATCACCAGGCTACAGAACCCGAATTTTTGGTCGAATTAATAACCATAAAGATTTTCTTTCGAATAGACATAACGAACTGCTATGGTTTCATCTATTATTCCAAATGTAGCCATCTACTGAATAGAATATTTTGAACAAAATACGCCTAATCTCTTTTCTACCATCATTAGACTTGCTTTAGATATGTTGGTCATGTATGTTATGTCGGGAACACTTCCGTGTCAAGAATTTCTACAGAAAATAAATTTACATCCTAGAATTAAACTTACCCTTCAAATAGAAGAAAAAAGTATTTTCCACTAATAAATATCCTCAATAACATCACGACAGCAGTCTACAGTTCTCAGTGTACAAAACAAAATACTCATACTAGAAAATACAACAATGCGACGTCAGACCATCGCCCATGTCAGAAGCATAGCGTGAGTAAAATTCTGCTTTACCTTGATCTTAAACAATGTTATTTATCACAGCCGTATTCAACTGCAATGGATATAACCAGAAAATCATGAAACAAACAACCGATAGTTATAACACAGTCTTTGTAATATCATAAATATCTATTATGACAAATAAAGCGAAAAGAGGCAAAACGTAAAACGTTTGAGCGCGAATAGAAAATTTGCATATTCATCCACTTTCCTCTCGAAATAATCAGTTCAGTTCGCAAATTGTTATAAGTTTATTCGAATGAAATCGGAGATTATAATATTCAGAAATGATGTTCATTCATAGGATGAACACTATCAAACTCGGAAAACCTAATTTTTCTACTTATTTTTACTTACTTCCTTCAATTGCGAAAATTGGAAATCACATGGATAGCGTAACAATTCTTGATCTTAAATATAAACAAATATTTAACAACAATACACTTCTAGCAAGTTACATATTTAATTTTCTTCAACTCCGCTATTCTAATTTGTGATGTTGGTTATAAAGAGGCTGGTTTTATCCACTTGAGTCCATTATAGAACCTCTGCATCACTTGAATAGCGAAGTGAATCTTAATCCTAAGACACCTATAGCATGCTTCTTTATACATTTTAAACTCCGCAATTCTAATTTGTGATGTTGGTTATAACGAGGCTGGTTTTATCCACTTGCGTCCATTATAGAACCTCTGCATCACTTGAATAGCGAAGTGAATCTTAATCTTAAGACACCTATAGCATGCTTCTTTATACATTTTCAACTCCGCAATTCTAATTTGTGATGTTGGTTATAACGAGGCTGGTTTTATCCACTTGTATCCATAATAGAACCTCTGCATCACTTGAATAGCGAAGTGAATCTTAATCCTAAGACACCTATAGCATGCTTCTTTATACATTTTCAACTCCGCTATTCTAATTTGTGATGTTGGTTATAACGAGGCTGGTTTTATCCACTTGCGTCCATTATAGAACCTCTGCATCACTTGAATAGCGAAGTGAATCTTAATCTTAAGACACCTATAGCATGCTTCTTTATACATTTTCAACTCCGCAATTCTAATTTGTGATGTTGGTTATAACGAGGCTGGTTTTATCCACTTGCGTCCATAATAGAACCTCTGCATCACTTGAATAGCGAAGTGAATCTTAATCCTAAGACACCTATAGCATGCTTCTTTATACATTTTCAACTCCGCTATTCTAATTTGTGATGTTGGTTATAACGAGGCTGGTTTTATCCACTTGCGTCCATTATAGAACCTCTGCATCACTTGAATAGCGAAGTGAATCTTAATCTTAAGAAACCTATAGCATGCTTCTTTATACATTTTCAACTCCACTATTCTAATTTGTGATGTTGGTTATAACGAGGCTGGTTTTATCCACTTGCGTCCATTATAGAACCTCTGCATCACTTGAATAGCGAAGTGAATCTTAATCTTAAGAAACCTATAGCATGCTTCTTTATACATTTTCAACTCCACTATTCTAATTTGTGATGTTGGTTATAACGAGGCTGGTTTTATCCACTTGCGTCCATTATAGAACCTCTGCATCACTTGAATAGCGAAGTGAATCTTAATCCTAAGACACCTATAGCATGCTTCTTTATACATTTTCAACTCCGCTATTCTAATTTGTGATGTTGGTTATAACGAGGCTGGTTTTATCCACTTGCGTCCATAATAGAGCCTCTGCATCACTTGAATAGCGAAGTGAATCTTAATCTTAAGAAACCTATAGCATGCTTCTTTATACATTTTCAACTCCACTATTCTAATTTGTGATGTTGGTTATAACGAGGCTGGTTTTATCCACTTGCGTCCATTATAGAACCTCTGCATCACTGGAATAGCGAAGTGAATCTTAATCCTAAGACACCTATAGCATGCTTCTTTATACATTTTCAACTCCGCTATTCTAATTTGTGATGTTGGTTATAACGAGGCTGGTTTTATCCACTTGCGTCCATTATAGAACCTCTGCATCACTTGAATAGCGAAGTGAATCTTAATCCTAAGACACCTATAGCATGCTTCTTTATACATTTTCAACTCCGCTATTCTAATTTGTGATGTTGGTTATAACGAGGCTGGTTTTATCCACTTGCGTCCATTATAGAACCTCTGCATCACTTGAATAGCGAAGTGAATCTTAATCCTAAGACACCTATAGCATGCTTCTTTATACATTTTCAACTCCGCTATTCTAATTTGTGATGTTGGTTATAACGAGGCTGGTTTTATCCACTTGCGTCCATAATAGAACCTCTGCATCACTTGAATAGCGAAGTGAATCTTAATCCTAAGACACCTATAGCATGCTTCTTTATACATTTTCAACTCCGCTATTCTAATTTGTGATGTTGGTTATAACGAGGCTGGTTTTATCCACTTGCGTCCATAATAGAACCTCTGCATCACTTGAATAGCGAAGTGAATCGTAATCTTAAGAAACCTATAGCATGCTTCTTTATACATTTTCAACTCCACTATTCTAATTTGTGATGTTGGTTATAACGAGGCTGGTTTTATCCACTTGCGTCCATTATAGAACCTCTGCATCACTTGAATAGCGAAGTGAATCTTAATCTTAAGACACCTATAGCATGCTTCTTTATACATTTTCAACTCCGCTATTCTAATTTGTGATGTTGGTTATAACGAGGCTGGTTTTATCCACTTGCGTCCATTATAGAACCTCTGCATCACTTGAATAGCGAAGTGAATCTTAATCCTAAGACACCTATAGCATGCTTCTTTATACATTTTCAACTCCGCTATTCTAATTTGTGATGTTGGTTATAACGAGGCTGGTTTTATCCACTTGCGTCCATTATAGAACCTCTGCATCACTTGAATAGCGAAGTGAATCTTAATCTTAAGAAACCTATAGCATGCTTCTTTATACATTTTCAACTCCACTATTCTAATTTGTGATGTTGGTTATAACGAGGCTGGTTTTATCCACTTGCGTCCATTATAGAACCTCTGCATCACTTGAATAGCGAAGTGAATCTTAATCCTAAGACACCTATAGCATGCTTCTTTATACATTTTCAACTCCGCTATTCTAATTTGTGATGTTGGTTATAACGAGGCTGGTTTTATCCACTTGCGTCCATAATAGAGCCTCTGCATCACTTGAATAGCGAAGTGAATCTTAATCTTAAGAAACCTACAGCATGCTTCTTTATACATTTTTAACTCCACTATTCTAATTTGTGATGTTGGTTATAACGAGGCTGGTTTTATCCACTTGCGTCCATTATAGAACCTCTGCATCACTGGAATAGCGAAGTGAATCTTAATCCTAAGACACCTATAGCATGCTTCTTTATACATTTTCAACTCCGCTATTCTAATTTGTGATGTTGGTTATAACGAGGCTGGTTTTATCCACTTGCGTCCATTATAGAACCTCTGCATCACTTGAATAGCGAAGTGAATCTTAATCCTAAGACACCTATAGCATGCTTCTTTATACATTTTCAACTCCGCTATTCTAATTTGTGATGTTGGTTATAACGAGGCTGGTTTTATCCACTTGCGTCCATTATAGAACCTCTGCATCACTTGAATAGCGAAGTGAATCTTAATCCTAAGACACCTATAGCATGCTTCTTTATACATTTTCAACTCCGCTATTCTAATTTGTGATGTTGGTTATAACGAGGCTGGTTTTATCCACTTGCGTCCATTATAGAACCTCTGCATCACTTGAATAGCGAAGTGAATCTTAATCCTAAGACACCTATAGCATGCTTCTTTATACATTTTCAACTCCGCTATTCTAATTTGTGATGTTGGTTATAACGAGGTTGGTTTTATCCACTTGCGTCCATTATAGAACCTCTGCATCACTTGAATAGCGAAGTGAATCTTAATCCTAAGACACCTATAGCATGCTTCTTTATACATTTTCAACTCCGCTCTTCTAATTTGTGATGTTGGTTATAACGAGGCTGGTTTTATCCACTTGCGTCCATAATAGAACCTCTGCATCACTTGAATAGCGAAGTGAATCGTAATCTTAAGAAACCTATAGCATGCTTCTTTATACATTTTCAACTCCACTATTCTAATTTGTGATGTTGGTTATAACGAGGCTGGTTTTATCCACTTGCGTCCATTATAGAACCTCTGCATCACTTGAATAGCGAAGTGAATCTTAATCTTAAGACACCTATAGCATGCTTCTTTATACATTTTCAACTCCGCTATTCTAATTTGTGATGTTGGTTATAACGAGGCTGGTTTTATCCACTTGCGTCCATTATAGAACCTCTGCATCACTTGAATAGCGAAGTGAATCTTAATCCTAAGACACCTATAGCATGCTTCTTTATACATTTTCAACTCCGCTATTCTAATTTGTGATGTTGGTTATAACGAGGCTGGTTTTATCCACTTGCGTCCATTATAGAACCTCTGCATCACTTGAATAGCGAAGTCAATCTTAATCCTAATACACCTATAGCATGCTTCTTTATACATTTTCAACTCCGCTATTCTAATTTGTGATGTTGGTTATAACGAGGCTGGTTTTATCCACTTGCGTCCATTATAGAACCTCTGCATCACTTGAATAGCGAAGTGAATCTTAATCCTAAGACACCTATAGCATGCTTCTTTATACATTTTCAACTCCGCTATTCTAATTTGTGATGTTGGTTATAACGAGGCTGGTTTTATCCACTTGCGTCCATTATAGAACCTCTGCATCACTTGAATAGCGAAGTGAATCTTAATCCTAAGACACCTATAGCATGCTTCTTTATACATTTTCAACTCCGCTATTCTAATTTGTGATGTTGGTTATAACGAGGCTGGTTTCATCCACTTGCGTCCATTATAGAACCTCTGCATCACTTGAATAGCGAAGTGAATCTTAATCCTATGACATCTATAGCATGCTTCTTTATACATTTTCAACTCCGCTATTCTAATTTGTAATGCTGGTTATAACGAGGCTGGTTTTATCCACTTGCGTCCATTATAGAACCTCTGCATCACTTGAATAGCGAAGTGAATCTTAATCTTAAGACACCTATTGCATGCTTCTTTATACATTTTCAACTCCGCTATTCTAATTTGTGATGTTGGTTATAACGAGGCTGGTTTTATCCACTTGCGTCCATTATAGAACCTCTGCATCACTCGAGTAGAGGAGCAGTTCTTAATCTTAAATACAATGAAATACGTAACAAGACCCCTATAGCATGCTCCTTTTAACGTTCTTATACTCCGCCATTCATATTCGTGATATTGGTCATAACGAGGCTAGTTTTACTCAATTTCTTCCATTGTAGAACCTCTGCATCACATGAATAGTGGTTTGATACTTAATTTTACTCTTGAAGAAAAATGTATTATTATTAACACTGGATTGCATGAAGTCAGGAAGGTAAAGAAAGGAGGGAGATCATAGTATTTATCCTCACTTGTCATATCTGTTCTTGAATTTATTCACTCTACCTGCACATGCATACAAGATCTGTCGGAAATCCATTCCAATACGCACCACTCTGTGAGGAAATCTACCCTTCATCCTCTTCTTGGCAGTATTCATTCTTAACTTCTAAGGATTCCCTCGCGTTCTTTTTCCACCCTCCAGAATATGAAAAATGGATTTAATTAAATTCTGAGTAACCTTTTAGGAAGTTTCAAGTCTCAACCATATCACCCCTCTTTCTCCTTTTTGTTAGTATCTGCAGACTGCGAATTTTCAATCTGTCTTCATAATCACTATTCCACAATCCATATAAGTTTTATCACTTTCCTTTTCACTCTCGCTACTATATCAGAATCACCACGGAAACCAACAGACAAGACCTGGTGGGGTCTTATCACTTCCACGTCTTTACATGGCAAACGTCTTTTCAGCAATGCAATTATTCTGTGAGTTTTATTTACATTTTCGCCATATGACTCTTGAACTTCAACTTCCTGTCTACTAAATCGCTTAGTGTCCTAGCTTGAATAGTTTCTTCTAACAAAATCCCACTAATATAATACATTTGATCTCACCAAAGTGTGTTTATTAACATTGAACCGATACCCATTTTGTCATGCTCACAATTCCATTCTCTTCAAATCATTCAGCAAGTACTCTATTTAGCCGTAGTCCTGGTTATCCTACCTCGTTGCATCATCAAAAATAGTTTTATATCTCAAGTCAAATGCTTCCCCTTCTCTATTGATGTATAGAGAATACATTAATGAATACAGTCTTTGGTCCATTGAATAACAATGAACCAAGGACTGGTCCTTCAGGCACACTATCGGTTACCATGAATCTTGCAGATTCACCTCTCATATATGACGTTTTGGTATCTGTCAGTTAGCCGTCTTCTTTTCCATGCCGATACTTTATAATAAAATCCCATATTCTCCAATTTATGCAATTCCATGCTGTATTCTGTCAAAAGCCTTTTGACAGAATAGAGGGATGTCATTATCAAACTCCAAAAGTATCATCTTGTATCCATTCCCCTTATGTAACTAAGTGGTAACCTTATTAGAGAATGGGAGCAGTTGCTAAAACACGATTTTCCCTTAGTAAATGCATACTGTTCGTTGCAAAGTAGAAATTCCCTGTCAATCCATTTCTGAATGCGAGTCCTAACCAACTTTTCTAAAACGTTCACCACCACTCCTGAGATACTAATTGGTCGATAGCTGGAGACATCGGTCTTTGCACCACCCTTGAGCCATGAGATTACCATACATTCCTTCTTCTCCTCTGGAATCTTCCCTCTTCTGAGACTCAAATTATATAGTCTGGTCAAAGGAATGGCGAGTTCAGCTGAACACTCTTAAGCGTCTGCGCTAATATAACATCAGTTCCTGTTGCAGAATACTTCAGTTAGTACAACAGCGTAGTACTTCCTCATACACATGAATCACCTCATGTAGAGAAGAGGTAGCGGCGAGTTCAATGCTGTGTACAACAGGTTGATAGCCTTTAACAAAATGGGCACTCATTACTTGAACAACCTCTTCATCCATCTGTTACCCTCACGCCATCTGAATTTAGAAGAGTTATTCTTTCAAATTCATTCTTTCTTTTACTTGCAGCATAACGATAGAATTACTTTGGGTTGTCTTTCAATTGAAGAGCCAGTTTCTTTTCTTACTCAGACTTTGCTTTCCGTACAACAGTTGTGACTATTCTAACCTGCTGCTTATAACTTTCATCATCCTTATACACACGGTATTCCTTCCATACATTTTCTTAGGAATCTTTTGCTTACTTAGATTACACATTCATTTCATACCTACTGTATTTATTCTTCGAACTCTGGGGACGCATTCTGATATCGCATCATTTAAATATTGTTTAAATGCTTCTCATGTACTGTCGATATTCTTTCCATCCAGCAACCAATCCCATCCCATTCCACTAAACTCAGTATGCTCCTCAGTTGGTCACAATTTCTTGCTTTGTAGTTCAGCATGCAACCTTTTCTGAATGAAATATTCCTAAACTTTCTAAGTGAGCACCGCATGATCACTGTCGCCAAACGGAGCAAAATATTTACGTCTTTTCCTAAAACGCCCTCTGACTCTGTAATCAAATCTAACACTCTTTGACATCGAGTTCCTTAAGACCCATACTACTTGAGGAAGTTACAAGTTCGCAACTTGTAACTTCCTAATGTAGCATGTCAGTGTTCGAATAAATAAAGTCGCCTATTATGATTACTCTTTTCGCTCCCATCGTATTTGTTTGGTGATGTATTTCTTCATCACCAGCAACCGACCCACTAGGTCAGTTCCCTCCTCTCCTATACTGTCTGCCCTTCCTAAAAATTCCCTTTACACTCACCAGTTAGTATACCTGCCGATTACGAGGTCTCACTAATGCCTACAATATGAGGTCCCGATATAGTAACCAAGGCAATAAAATCTACTCCTTCGTTTCTGATACATATACAGACAGACATGTTACCTGCGTGTTCTTTTTTTGTCTATGGTCTGCACATGACACAGTTCGACAACTTGCAGATCTCTGTTCTTATCTAGTTCTTTAATGCATACATCTTTACACATTCTTGATAGGTCCGAATCAAATGAACACAGAATCATTGTCTTGTTATAGTCATTTCCATAATACGGTAATAACCATTCCCATTATCAAGACAGTTACCTAACATTGTCGTTCTTACACACAGTTTCTCGCTCGCGATTCCTCCCATCAGAATTCAGTTTCATTGATTCTCTGTATTAGGCCTCATATCAAGAATTAATAATTTTTCAAGATTCCTGATGGCAAATGCATTCAAGTGTAGGCTGTCCCTCGTATACAAATCTAATCTTCCCTCAAACTCACCCCACACATCCAAAAACTAGGATCCATTCCTCCTGCAGCCAACAGTTGAATTGTTTGCGTCATAGCCCTTCTTCATAATTCATTTCTATCTTATCTAGGTTGTATCTAACGATTTTTACTTTCTTGTTCTTCACTCTCGATTCTTCGAACAATGAATATGATTATCATTATAATTCATATCCTCTTTCTGTCTTACTATCGCTAGTTAAGTCATTAGTAGCATCAGAATTACGATCGCTTTTGCTTTTCTTTTGTTTTTCAATTGTGCTTGCGTTATATTAATTTTTGCACTGCAAAAACTTGACGTTATAACCAACTCATCAATGCCATGTTTTATGATAGAATAACCATAATAAATAACATCATTTTTTACATTCAACTTTACTTACCAGACTTGACTTACCAGAATATTACTTACCAACTTTACTTATCTTCTTACCAGATTATTACGCACTAACTTACCTAATATATATTATTTAGTAATACTATATTTCGAGGCTGCTCATGTTTGTTTTACTTAAACCCCCTCTTATCTTATCAGGACTAAGACGAGTGGAAAGGATCCACTCTTCTTAGTCCTGTTGCCTACAATACATTAGAGGAGCTAGAAAGTATTTTTTTGGTATATTTTGTAATTGAAGTTAATTGTCCCTTACATAAAGAGGAATTTTTCTGGACTAAAGGCGGTTTCTAGCCCAGACGATTTAAAATGAATAAACGCGAATCGCAAGTCAAACTTTTATGCTATAAATACCAAATTTTACAAATTTTAAACCATTATTGACGTACATTATTACTATTCATAAAATTTAAGTAACACATAAAAATGTCAATATTTGCAGTATTTTGATAAATAAACGAAAAAAATGTGTTATTGTCCTTATAGTGAAAACAAAAAGTAGTCTATATGATGATTACAAAAAATGCTAAAATATCAATAAATTTCTACAAAATTTATTTTATTGTTTAGTTGTAAATTTTATAATAACCTCGCTGTTATCTTTTAATCCTTTGTATCCAAGAAATAATTTCTTTCTTTCTTTCTTGTAAATTATAAGACTACGAAAATTTAGGAATAATACTCCTCGTAGATGCTCCATTTTAAAGTTTTTTTTCTTCTCACCTTCTCGTGATATTAGCTGTAACGATCCTGGTTTAACTTAATTACTTCCATTATAGAACCTCAGCATCATATGAATAACGGAGCGATTGATAACCTGCTGTTCGGCATGAAATTCTCTCATTTCCGGAAAGTTCATACTGTGTGCAGTCTTCGTATGAGATTGGCTAAATCACCATCACGTATTCTAGACGGGATTATAACCCTGGTCCTTTCAACTAACGGGCATCGTCGAAGACGAATGAGGTTTATATGTGTGTGTGTGTGTTAAACAGTAATTGCTTTTAAATATCAGAGGTAGGTTGATGTGCTGATTAGATTCCTTGGAATAACACAAATGTTTCGCATATCGTTCTGAATGTGCATATTTTTAGCAAGTCAGCTGATATTTCGAATATAACTAATGAAAGAATAAATAAAAGACAAGTATACAGAGTAACTGCATCTACGGAGAGCAAATAGGTATGAATGAGAGAAAATAGCAGAAATTTGGTCCTTGGCTAGCTATACAGTATTTCTATATTATTTCTGCCCGATGTTCTCTTACTGAGAATTTCTCGAAGTTCTGACACAAATCTTAAATGAAAAACGAGTAGAAATATCTAAGAAATGGGTGAAATAGAAAACTGAAAACTTTTCGAGACTTCCATATTGAATTTCGAGACTCCTAGTTGGAATAATTGATGAAATATCAGATATACCAAGAAAGAATGATATTTTGTTTGAAAAACAAGAGTCCACCCAGAATATTCATTAAAACTATGAAGAATCCATAAACTGGAATGTTATTTAAATTCAGTATTTCTTACAGAAAACATAGGAAATGGGATTTAAGTGGTTTTATATGGTTACTCTTTGCGAAAAGCGTGATCTGTTTTTTTTTATTTGGGTATCTCAAGTGGATTAATTCCATTTCGGGAATTCATTAGCATTTAGGTTCACATGAAACCGACACACTGATACTAAAAGTATGTATTTTATAACTCCTCCCACTGTTATTCACACGATATTGCTTCCACATCATCTTCTCCTTATGGATCTCTTGCTTAATACAGTTCTACATCCATTTAGTTCCCATCTTATTTATCCTTCGAACTCTACAGATACATTCAGATTCCGCCTCACTGTTTCAAAAATTCGCGTGCATTGTGGATGTCTTTCTCATTCAGTAACTGATACCATAGGACCAAAAGGTTTCCCAAATGCCAACAATCTTAGGCCGCAACGTGTCCAATAAAGCGACAAACTCGTTCCTAATGTTCCTAGCCTTTGTTGTATACATATAATAAATTACCATCTGGTTTTTCATATAGTCAGATCTACAATCAGCATGGCCTTGCTGGACAACTTTCTCTTTTCCATCCCCAGAGACATTGAAAACGTGCGAACTCAAAGTATACATTTCCATCCCTTCGCCATATACATAACTGTGATAAAAGTCATTCATATCATTATAACGTTTGCATACTATAGCTTTACATACGTATACTCTCCATCTTTATGATCTAAAGTCCTCGACTCTTTGGCATTAGATTTCACCCTAATAAGTAATTTTTCTAGGCCTCTAATGCCAAATGCCAAATCCATTCAAGTTCAGTATTCCAATTCACAACATAATTTAATAATTATAAAAAATGATATGGTTATCTACAATACTTCCCCAAATTCCAGAGATTCGTGAATGCTGATGTTTATCCATCTGGCATTCCCTGGCAAGGGTGTTTAATGATTGAATAGCTCTTCAAGGCGATAGTAGTCTTTCAGGAATGAGAAACGTCAATTACCTGCCAAAGAATCAAATACAGTCTTAAAGAAGCAACCCCAGCGCCTAGAAAAGCGATTGAACAGAATTACGAAGAATAGTAATGGTCAGATATATCACAAATAAATGCGACAACCTTTTTAAGCTAAAATATACAGGAATAGGAAACGAATATCAACGTTATAATTTCTTATTCGTAATAAAGGAGATTGCAAAAGTCTCCAAGACAATTTGCGACATGAAGTTGTAAAACATATACACACAAATACAAGTATTCAGAAGGATGTTTTCTCTGTTTATTCATTTTATTGTTAATATCATTATTTTGTTTGGGGGAATCACTTTATTTTCCTTGCTACATGAAAAATGTATCTCTTACCGAAAAGTATTAGTTTTTATAATGGAAAGTATATTATTATTTTTTACTAAAACATTCGAGATTTGTTCCGAAAATTCTAAAAGGAATTCTTCACCCTTCACTTGAACTTCTTCACCCGAACTTCTTTTAATAGATATGCAAATGATAAGCTAGCTATATGTGAAATCCTTAAGATAAGAATGAAACAATTTTCAATAAGAGATATGAGAAAATATTAAATAAATTAAATAATGATTATTAAAAATTTACCTAAAAAGATTAAAATTTATTTAGACAATTTAACATATGTTAATATTTTGTAATAAACCCCATATACCAATTTTAAAATTGAAAAGATATACTATAATTATTCGATATTCTACCCGTTAGTCGATATGGTGGCGGAATCAATTGACCGTGAGGTGCGGTGATTGATTCATTCAATCCAATACCCTTGGAGGGTAATGGATGGCAATGCTGCTGCCAGTGAAGTTTTAACTGAGGCTCGGCTATTGCTGTTACTCTCCTGCCATGATCAGAGCTTTAATTTAATAGCTCAATAACACCTTATTTAATAGCTCAATAACACTTTATATCCGTACACTGTCCTCTACAGATAACGGGGAAGATGAAAAGCAATCTTGCTTCGCCCCTTTAAGCCAGGCCTTATAAGGGCTATAAGGTTAGTGGATATTCTACCCCATGATCAACAGCAGAAGCAAGCTGGATATACGTAACAAACTATATATATATATATATATATATATATATATATATATATATATATATATATATATATATATATATATATATATATATCATCACTTACGCATCTACTGCTTGGAGTCATACCTCGAATACAAATATTCAAAAACTGCAGAGGATATAGAACAAATGCCTTAGGATGATTCTGGATGCCCCTTGATTTATAAGAAACTCCCAGATTCACAGAGTTCTTCATCAAGGCAAGTAATCATCCAAACCTGCTGATCAAACAAGCTTCGAACTACAATGAAGCAGAATACTATAAATATAAAAGACCCAAATCATTCTTATGCTCAGCTGAACACAGCTAATGTCAATGCCCTTACAGGGCGAGCCTAGAGCTCAATAACACTCTACTCAAAGAATTTCCCTCACAGACAAAGGAGAATATGAAAAGCATTAGTGCTTCACCCATCAAACAAGTGATGTTCTGCGTTAGTCGATATTTCTTGAATTAAAAACTTGAGGGTGGACTGGTTGATTATTAAAATTGTAACAATTTTAAGATGGAGACTAGCGATACTTTTTTTATTTTTTAAAAAAAGAAATGAAACTGCATTTCATAAAATATATAAAACCTAATAATTCTTAAGTAAAACGAATGGTGAAAAATGACGGATCAAATAGCTTTATATATTCAAAATTTTAATGGTAACACTAGTGATACTAAAAATTAATTTTCGTAGCTATGGAAAAAAAACACTTTAATTAACGAAGTTAGATCCACTATCTAGCAATGAGTAAAACAGAAATATCGTGATCTTTTTATTATTCATAATATAATACAGATTACTTGTAGATTATAATCTACAAGTAATCTACAGTGCTCGCTTTTCGATCTTTTGTTCGGCATTTACTCTCTACTTGAATATTTATTATAATTTATGTTAGCTAAGCTATAATGTTCAACATACCTGACAGATTAGGTCGATAGATGTGGTACTGTATATATTTTCCGTTCTCTTGTGTGGATATGTCATCCTGTAGTGTAAGGCCTCCAACTGTCAAATGACGTTTTAGCTATAGATGGCAGTGAAACAATGACATTGGATATTATTGCTCTAACACCATCAAACACTTCTAGAGCTGACGTTCTCTTTCGGTTGATTGTTAAACTAGCTTTTGAATCTGTTAGGAATACCTGTTAGAAATTACACAATAATATTTATGGTTCAAACATTTAATAATAATATGATTATTATTATGTTAAAAAAACGTTTAATTTTCTTGACCAAAAAGCTCTGGAAAGACTTTTAATGGGATTATATTGATCAAGTGCATATAATAAACAACTAAGTTATACCAACTAGTTTCATCAACTAAGTCTGTTGGCATCTTCAGGGTACATAACTGATGTACGGCACTAAAAAGTAAAAAACTGTTACAAACTATAATCAACCGATTCCAATTATATTAAACAAAGAACAGAGAGCGTACAATACATTCATAGAGCGTGGATGATATCACTTGAGATCTCCAAAACATAGTCATCCTTTCTCCAAATATGCTGGAGTTTATAACATACCCTGCTCGTGCGGCTTGAATTACATCGGGCAAACTTCAAGGAGCCTTGAAATTAGGCAAAAAGAACACATAGGTGACGTCAATAATAACAGAGAAGAAAAATCGGGGTTAGCTTTTCATTTCTCAAGAACGAACCATACCATAGAGTGGGATAGAAGCACAATTCCTTACATGGAGGAGGACTTCCGCTCCCGAATTTTTAAGGAGGCGACAACAGTTGCCCGATGTATACAAAACCTTAACAGGAACCAAGGACTAATCTTGCCCGTGATCTGGAAGACCCTTATCAGATCCTTCAACTCGCCAGAACTGAATTATAGTGCCAACTATAGAACGTTCCTAAATAACAACAAGTGATATCATCCACGCTCTATGAATGTATTGTACGCGCTCTGTTCTTTGTTTAATATAATTGGAATCGATTGATTATAGTTTTAACAGTTTTTTACTTTTTAATGCCTTACATCAGTTATGTACCCTAAAAATGCCAACAGCCTTAGTTGGTGAGACTAATTGGTATAACTTAGTTGTTTATTTTATGCGATCAATATAATCCTATTACAAGTCTGTCCAATGATTATTATTACCCATAAATCACAGAAATATTCAAGGCCTACAATCCATCTATAAAACGCGCTAAACATCCTCAATATTATCTATTAATCCTGCTCTCTTTCTTCAAAAAAAGGTTTTTCTTGCTTTGAAGTGAGTAGAAGTACACTACCCCAGCATGCCTTCATCTCCTTATCTATCTATCATTACTATTACTGATATTACGCAAAATTCAATTTGAAGAATACTGCGGGCAATTTTATGAAAAAATTAAAAATCATAGGATCATATTTGAAAAAAAAAAATTGTTCAGAAAAATACTAGGAAGATGGTTTTAGATATAGGCCCAATAAACTGATTAAAGCACGTAAATATTTATCAAGAACAATTATTTTGCTTATGTTACTTTTTAAATCTTTAGATAATCAGTTTAATGATTTTTTATTATTATTGTGCTTTGATGTACAATATGATGTCGATACGTTTTTATTTTCTTTCAAAAGTATTTTATTTGTTAAAAAATAGTTCTTTAATATAACAGTTTTATAAGTCCACCAATAGAATGAAACCAGCGTCTGCAAATAAATAAATATTCCAAAATATTACATAAATTTAATTACTTTACCCCCCCCCCCCACACACACACTCAAATATGTTCCTCTCCTTTGGATGATAAATTGTACAATCGCCTGTGTTATAGCTCGTGGGACACACGTGCTGGTTATTGATCTGTTCCTTGTTCAACAGAGTTTTTTTTTCTAGTATGTCTTCCTGCAATAATAATAATAATAATAATAATAAAACTCCTGTCAAATTAGAATAGAATGAAAACTGAGTTACATACGATAAAAGCAAAAACACAGCATGTTGAACTCAAGCCACTACTGAAAATGTTTACTGTTCTGGCAAGATAGATTGATTGGACCTGTGGTTCTTTTCCTCTAGCGGATTTGCAAAGAAATTTTTTCTGTTAAGGAATAATATTATTAAGTTTGTCCTGAGATATTTGTTTTATTCCATCGCTAGGTGGTAGACAATAACAGGCTAGAATATATTTCAGCCTTTGCCTTGCCTATTTTGTGCTTCTGAGGATTAAAAGTTTCAATGGATTAAAAGAAAACTTAACGGTTTAACACAGTTTTGGGACGTTTGTATTTTGCTCGATCATGCTCACTGTAGTCTGCCGCTTGGCAGATTAATGAGTTATGGTGGTTAACAGCAATTGCAAAGAATTTTGCAGCCTTTTCGCGTAGGAAAATTTTGATCTTAGAGATATCAGCTTCTCGGTGAAGCGGTATGTTTCTAACGGACCATGATGCACTAAACGCTGGTCTTGGATTGTCCGCAGTTTGCTAACGTTTGAATTCGCTGTGTGACTCTACGCGGGTGAGCCAAACGTCAGGACTGTCCTGATCAGCGTCTTGTATAGCAGCAGCTTAAGATGTGTGCTTAGCCCGACTACGAAGGTTCAGTAACGGGTATAGCTGCCCCATTAATCTTTTCGGCCGAAATGATCGATACGAGTTGTAGATGTTTCGTTTTACAACTGATATCGATCACGACAACCCTTTATATAATTGTACCCTAAATATTTGATTATTGGTTGCCATGGGATGGGGGATGCCAAACATAATAACTTTCCCCTCCGAGAACACACGCCTTCTTGTGAATAGCCACGCAGTGCTGTTATCTGCATCAATGTCCATTTACCATTTTTATGAACCATTGTTCTAGTTCTGAGACTGCATTTTGCAAGGAGTGGACCATGATTGTAGTGTCATCTGCGTAAAAGCCATTGTGGTGGTAACTGTGCATGGGATGTCAACCATATAGATAGAAAAGAGCAGAGGGAGCTCTGGGGGACGCCTGCAGTGATGTACCCTACTTGCAGCCTGCAGGAGTTTGAAAAAAAAAAAAAAAAGACCATTTGTGGCATATTTGGTCGAATAATTTGGCAATGTCCAGGAAACCTGAACACAGGGGCTTCGTTTGTGTCTGAAATTTCAGTCAAGTTTTCTTCCATTAACTGTTTACTTGGAGGGTTATATACGGAGTATATTTTCAGGAAACTCGCATTGGCAGAATTTGGCTACATAATCAATTTCAGATTATTTTAAATATAAAATATATTTAACAATAAAATAATATGAAAGTTTTTAAAATCTTATTTATTTTAATCTAAAAAGTTTAAATTAATTTAAAAATTTCTAATACACCATTTTTTTCATATTATATATTTAATAATAAATGCAGTTATTATTAAATATATTTAATAATAACTGCAAAAAGGCTTGACACATTAAATTTAATGTGTCAAGCCTTTTTGCACCAGCTATTAATGTACTAGCTTGAATAATTCCAACTCAATATCACTGCACTTACGTTAGTTTTATCTTGTCTACCGGACTTCCGGTCTGCTTTGTTTGGCCATTAGTGTAAATGCTCAAGAAATTGTACCCGTTTTTTGCTCCCGAATACCAGCTAAAGTAAACGACAATGCTGCGTTGAATTTCAGACTTTTTTTCTTTCGCAAACTTTTTTTTTTTCCTCTTTTCATTAATATTGATTCATCCGTGGTTTTAAGTACTGCACAAGATATTTTTTAGGTTCGTATGAACCTAAAGGTTTTGTATGTTTCACACGTAATACATGTTTACGTAACTAAAATAAAATCCGATTTCGGGCACTTGCAAGTTTTAAAATACAGTAAATCAAACTTAATTATTACAATTCAATATTAATATAAATTGGTTATTAATAAGTAAACTTAGATAAGTTAGCAGTTGCTTTTTTTAATTCAAACAATTTAAATTAGATAGCGTACGTTAATTATATATTAATTAACAACTACGAAACAATCAACAATTCACACTTTAATATAATATAATAACACGCAAGTGATTAAGTATCCGTATTAAATATATAAATCAATGCATGATCTAAGTATTAACACTATTTTATATAAAATATTAAGGCGACTTAAATACCATACTAAAATTCATTATAATCATTTTAAGAAATCCAAAATTTTAAAATCTAATAAGTGTTTTGCAAATACACTTTTCATTTATTAATATAGGACTTAAAGGGTAAAGAAATTTTGTCATGGACCTGTATCATTATGTTATGATATATGTTATGATATAACAGACTTGTTTTTTCTTTTGTGGAATGGAATATCTCAATTTTCACTTTGATCGAACCATTGATTCACAAAAAATTTGAGGGAAAAAAAAACGGAACTGCACAAATCAATAATTCTGCTAACCGGAAGGAAATAATGAAATTTGGTGTTTAAGATGCACGCTGAAATATGGTAGTTAGTTGAGTCAAGTAGGGTGCATGCTGAACCATTTTAGTGGCAAACTCAGGCCAAAGAAAATAATTTTTGCAGAGTATGGATAAATGAATGTACACGATATTCATTCATTCTTGTAATCGATATCATAGAAATTTATGGGCATGATATATTATGTTGATATAAGTATTAAAATAGTCTGTTTCGTTTTTAGACTGAAATGCTGATATGTTGTATACTCCCGTCATTGGAGGCGACCTTATCTATGTGTATATTATCAGTGCTATCAAGCTAAAGATGTACACAAACATTCATGTTCATGGTAAGAAAAAGGTAGAGGGTTTGGATTTCCTCTTGCAAACAGCGTGGAGAACAAACAAACAAACAGAATTAACAGATATAAAACAGCACTAGCCTTAGTTGTTTTGGCAATAATTCCAACCGAACTAAAACTCAATATTCAAGAAACATTTCGAGATACTTGTGTGTTTGATGAATACGAGAAGTGCATTTCCGATCTTACTACAATTCATTGAACATTCGTGCAAAATAACTTAACTCGCTGATAAGCATTTTCGACGTTGAGTGAACTTTCGAGTTTACCATTGTTAGAAGAATAAACTGCACGAAGAATTGTACTAGTTTAATTAAACTTTTGGTAAAAGAGGAAAAAAAGTTAGTTAATTCAAGCGTTATTTTTTGTTTAGATTTCCTGTGATGAATTACGTAATTGAAATGACTTGGATAGCAAAGTAATAAATGCCCTTAGCGTGTAGTTATTTCATGAGTTTTGATAATCGTTAATGTATGCTTTCATTATTTCTACAAATTTCATTGCAAAAACGAATTTTTCTCCTCTTTGGTTGCCTTCATGTGGAATAAAACTCATCTGAAAGAATTTATTAAGGTGTTGTTAATACGACCCTATTTTCATTGTATTCACTAATGAGTTAGAGATTTAACATTAGTTATATTTTTTTATAAGTTGTCAATGTGAAGTTTTTATTCCTCAAGTTGTGAACCGAGTAAGTAATAATTAACATTATTAATAAAGATGTTTCATAGTAGCAGGTATGCTTAATAACTGACCGATGCCAATACATTTTTGGACTCACTACAGTGTTGATTTACCATTGGTAAAAAGAAAAGCAATTTGTAATGAGAGATATGTTCATTCGGAATCAAGCAGTGATTTTAAATTTATTAATGCAAGTTCTTTGTTATTTCTGCGAATTAAAAATACTGTGAATAAGAACAACTGTTGAGTGTCGATACGCTGATGAAACTACAAATTAACTACAGTAAAACCTCGTTTTTACGTTCCCGCAATTTACGTTTTTCTGCCATTTACGTCATTTTCTGTTGGTCCCATCTTAAGACCTATTCTCACGATGTATTGTTTTACCGCCATTAACACCTTGACATGGATGTTATTTCCCGTGATTTGGGTTTTTTTTTCTCGATGGCAATTTGGGTTTTTTTTCTCGATTCTGCTGAAACCGATTTTCGAATCGATTTCAGCAGAAATCTGCGCATTTCTGTTCCCAGATGGCGTTTGCTTTCGGCTGTAGTTTCGTTTCCGCCATCACGGTGACTTGCGCGCATGCAGCAGTACTGTAGTGATGAGCGATACCGTGATTTTTCAATCACAGTACGAATTGATATTGCAGAATTTCTGCAACGTAATTTAGCGTGTGAAAGTTGCTTAACATGGAGAAAGTTGCTTAACATGGAGAAAAAAGACAGAAAATGTATTTCGGTTCGGTAGAAGAAAAGATGGGAATTCTGTGACGTGTAAATTAGCATGCCGGAACATGTATGCATTTAGCATAAGATCTTGGACTCTCCGTGTCCACTTTGAACACGATAGTAAAAAAAAAAAAAACAGGTCAAGCATTGAACTCAATGCAAAGCAATCTGGCGCTAAGTCAAAAAAAAAAAAATCAACAATTAAAGATTTTTTAAAATAGATAAATGTAAGTAATTGTAAATTCATTTATTTTCCGTTATTAAATTTTGTAATCTAGTATGTAGACTCACACACTAGCAGTAAGTCATCTTTTGGCCTTTTAAAAATGTTTTTTACATTTCCTGCTATTTGCACTTTTTTCCATCAGTCCCCTGAAAAGTGTAAAAAAGAGGTTTTACTGTATGTTACTATGATTTTTTAATTATTATACCGTAAAGATACTGACCCAAGGTACACTGATTTTTGTTTGTACTTTAGAAATTTGGCCCCGTCCCATACGGAAACAATGGACGTATCGTTTCTCCATTCTATAATTAATTTTTCATTAATTAAAAATTTTAAAGGAAGTTTTAAATGTATCTCTTCGCATGTGTCAACTGACCACGGACAGAGCCACATATGGTTGACTGCATTATCGGGTTTCAATCGCATGGTTAACTGGTTTTTTAACGAGTCCATCCACGGCCAAAAAAATAACGTCGGTGATATTATTATTACGTAACACCTCCAAAGAGTTCAAGGATTCATCTAGGGAGGAAACCAAGCGCTACGCAGATACTAAAAGATTAAATTTATTAAATTTAATCTTTGAAAAACACTCATTTAGAAGGATAATAAGCGAACCACTGATGTAAATGGAACCATCAGTTCATGCAATCATTTGACAAGCTAGTTCAGTATATGTGCTCCAAGCGAGAAGTGGATCCGAGTTAATAAAGAGTTATCTCCCCGTTTCTCTGCCACCTTCGCAAATAGTATTTGTTCAGACTAGGGAAGAGCTATCCATTGGAAACCTTGATGTGTAAGATATGTGTTCTAAGCTGAACTTAAAGCACAATTAATTATCGAAAAATTAATTATATTATTTTTGCGATATTCACTTACCTACCTGCTTTAGCAGTAGCAGGATACTCTAGTTCTAATTTTTTTATGCGATTTTTAATTTCGAAATTATTTTTAGGAAATAGAAATGTAACTTAAATCTTTCTGTTGACTAACCTGTTAATAAAATAATGAAAGCAGTAATTCCTAGGGGCTCAGAGTTTTTTGCCCTATCAAATATAAAACATCATTTGAATGTACGACAACAATTAAATCAAAAAATTTCCCAAACGACTTAATTATGATGGACTACATAACCTCAAATAAGTATTATTTCAAAACTATATAAATGATAAGTGCTTTTATTTTAATTTTTCTTTTATTAGCGTTTTTCCATTCTATTCTTCAGTTGTTTTTACAGTTAAAAAAAGTATTTTCGTCTGCTGGGTTCATTATCACACTTGTAATTTTGACACGTCTCTCTCTCTTTTTCTCTATCTTGCAGAGAACCGAAATGGGGTATTCCCAAAGTGCATGAAAATTCAGTCAAGCGTTGTTTTTTCCTCTAGAAAGATCTTCACCTGTCCATTTGCAAACATGTTTCGCCTAGAAGGAATTTTTGTGAAGTTCCGATGTCATTAAACAGACGACAAGCGTTCACTTGCTGTCAAATTCCGTATGTTTCTTTCGACAAACCGGATAGGTTCTTATCAACAGTTACTGGAGAGCCCACGATAAAAGGTATTAAGTAGTGACGAAGCAGGAGATAGCGGCGATCAATACTTTACATTAAACCACTCAGCCATGGGGTGGTTACGGTTCACTTGCTTAAACACCTGAACCAGGAGCAAGCAGTAAATGACGCGAAATATAATAATTCCGATGGACACCTTACTTCAACACGCCATATCACTAATAGGCAAATTAACCAGATAAATATTAAAACAAATATTGTTTGCACCGTATAAAAGCTCATCCTATTTGTCGAAAGTAGACTGAAATAGTAAATGCTTTGAAATGAATGGATCGGCAATTACCAAAAACTACATGTGCTGCTACGAGAGATATAACCATGACGTGGAGAGCTGTGTTTCCGATGGTACACACCAACAATTACTTGCAACGAGAGATCGTCTATCATTAATTATTTGGATCATTGTGTACAGAATCGAGTTTCCTGTAACGTCGTTTAATTTGCTGCTTGCTCAGTGAGTCGTCCCTCAGGCCCTAACGCCGATGCAAGCTACCTTGCAATTGGAGTACTATAGGGAACATCAGTGTAGTTGATGGAGTGGATCAGTTTTACAGATTACTACTGCCCCAATATTACAGGAAGTTTTTATTATTATTATTATTAATTTATAAAATATCTGAAAAAGCGAATTTTTATGATAATGCAAGTTAAAACGTGCGGATCGTGCATCTTTTTTTCTTCTTCTCTTCTTCCTGCATATTTATTACTATCAGTTTTGTAATTTATGCAACTATTTTAAATGAGCTTATTGAGATTCAATTTTTATATTGTTTTCGACTACCCCATTGAATCCTGATCTCTTCATGCATTCTTATCATCCTCTTGAAGAATTTCTTCAATCATATTATAAATATGGAACCAAATCAATACTTTTCTACTGTTTTCATGATGATGCATAATAATTTCTGCGTTTAAGCCAAATTATTTATGTTTGTTTACATTTCGAGGATAAATCGAATAGTCTTTGCCAGCGTTTATTTAAATTGTGGCCCTATAAACAATTTAGAAATACACAGATGGAAGACAAAATCTGCTCTCTTCATCTTTGCTTTAGGTAGCGATGCTGAACTAAGTTTTAATGCCTATTCCGAGATGTTTATAAAAACACCCTTAGATTTATTAAATTTAAAGAAAAATTTTGCCAGTCTTCAATATTAAGCAAACTCTACATTGAAGCAACTTCCTCTTAAGATTCGTTGTCATTGTAACGGTATGTGGTGAATTTCTTGTATATGTTTAACCATGAATAAACTGCACCAAGCAGTTTATGAACCTTTACTGTATTTAGCAACACAAGTGCACCAATATGAGCCAGCTGCAGTGCCAATTACGTTTCATCCCTTTGCGTATGCAAATGAGTATCATTATCTGTTAAGATTCAAAGCCTACCTTTACTTTTGATTAGAATATTATTTTCGCTAGAAGCAGTGCCCCTGTGTTCTATGATCGTATTTTCTCTCTCGAAAAGTGACATAAGATATACCAAGGTATTCGGCATTTTAAATTTCTCTATTTGTAGAATAAAAAACAAATGAATTTCTTTCAAAAATATGGAGCAGAAGTTCTCCCTAGCAAACGTAAGCATTCTTAATCTTTTTTTATTGCTGTTTCGGAAGCGCTGCTGGAAATGTTTTAGCAGTCGGAAAGATCTCTCCCTGATGTACAAAACTCTAAAAGTACAAGAGAATAGTAAAAAAAAAAAAACTACAAGGGCAAAATTATAATTGAGACCGCTGCTGATACGTAAGATGATACCAAGTGTTACCAGCTCCCGTTGTTTTGCTTATTCCATGGAATTTGCACAGTGGGGGAAGCTCTTATGGATGTTTTTTTTTTTTTTTTGAGGGGGGGGGAAGACTTGAAGTGAAGGAAATATGCATCCATGACGATTACGTCTACCATTCATGGCAGTTTTTATTTTATTAATTTTTTGTGGATCTGTCTTCCATCAACGAAAGGTTTGCAAGAAGTCAGATGGAACAATCCTGTAAACCGGTTTCACGAAGAATTCGGCGCTATTCATCTGTCTCCGAAGATACCTTGCCCAGCAGTTGATGAAGAACCGCTGATGTATTCATTGAATAATTGCCCCTGGATTTTGCTTGGCTCATATGTGATTGCTGGGATAATTGAAATTACGCCTTTGTGAACATCGTCTCAACTGTGAAGTCGTTGGTCCGGCGTACACTGTTGTTGAAACCATGACAATACATCAATTGATGATCCTCTGGTGAAAGTGCCTGAAACTACAATTAAATGTAAAAGCCGATTTTCATGTACAACTTTCACGCCTTTCATACAACTTATTGATAGACAGCCTCTCATTGCAGTCCTCCATGTGCTAGCGGGTGGCATCTTTATCACTTGAAGTATATTTTTCTTAGTTTCCGATACTCATTCGATTCTTCGTCCATCTTCCATTTCGCCGTGCGAAAACTATACCACTCTCTCACAAAAAAACCACCACTTGCTCAGGGATAACCTATTATGCTAAAAGGCATATCCAGTCTTACGTGTGATTTTGATGGTTTACAATCACGTGATTCATCGAGACGTTTATCTGCTCTGCGTGTGGATGGTATTCGTGCTATAACTACAAACGTCTGTATCTCGGAAATGCAAGGTTAGCCGAGACCATGTTCACTAGGACGCCTTCGTTAATTATGAGATATAAATACACTTCAAAATTCTATGACGGGGATATAGAATCCCCGTGTGTGTGTGTGTGTGTGTGTGTGGACAGATTGAGAGAAAATACTTATATATCATTGAGAAGCTTGTATTTATCCACATCACTGTTGTAATAGAATTACTTTTGGCAATGACCCCTGAAATGATCTCTCCGCGAGCCTATCAAGAACTCATTCATACAAAAATTAAATAACAACGAATAAGAATAAAAAGTGCAAAGCAAGCTATAAGTATTTCCTCTTTTTTGTTTTCATTTAGCCACTTTCCAATTTTTCAAGTCTCTTTTTCACTATGGCCCACAAATTTTCTATTGGGTTAATGTCAGGAGAGTTACCTGGCCACTGAAGCAATTGCATGTCGTGATTTTTGAAGAACTCTTTCAGTTTGTTTTTTAAGTGTGGCATGCAGCGAGACTCTGTTGGAAGATGAGTTCTGTATTTCTGGATCTCTAGGACCACTTTTTTATCTCCAATATTTTTAAATCTTGTCACTTTTTGTCACTTTGATCAGACCGTGAACAAGCACAGTGACCAGCACCGTCATGTGCAAAACAACCCCAGAACATATTTTTAGCAGGGTGTTTAGAAACTTGTTGAACGCGGGCGGGAGAAGACCTCTCAGCGCTGATTTGCAAACATATGGTACTTGCTCTCCTTGGACAAAGAAGTTGTTCTCGACAGTCCAATATTTTTACACTTTTGCCCACCATAGCCTAGGTCAATAGTTGTTTCTTTTTTTGGTATGTGGCCAGTCCTCCCTGCTTCCAACAGTCTTTGATGTAATGTCATCACAGAAACATTAATCCCACTAGCTGCCAAGTCTTTACGTAAGCCTACAGCAGACAAGTGGATTTATTTTGCTTTTCTTAACTAGTAAACGATTTTGAGTAAAGGTAGTTTTCCTTTTTCACCCACATTTCCTTTTCTGTTACGAGAAAAGGTACCTGTCTTCCTTAACCTCTTTAAAAGTACCCAAACCAACACCACACTCATTGTCAATTTGTATTTGAGTCATTCGTGTGTGCTGAGAAAGAGTATTTTTGAACACTTTCTTGGAGATGCATCCATTTTATAGCTGCACAAAATGAATGTAACACTACGAATTTTAGTTTGCTTACATTATGAAAAATGTATTAATAAACATCACTATTAATAAACACTATTAATAAACATCGTACAGATAGTTAAATACGCAGAACTCAACCAAAATAGTTAACAAAAATCAAAACCCAAAATAGTAAGCCAAAACCAAAAACGTGACGAAAATTCTTGTTCGGATTAATTTGTTCGCTGCTGTGTGCCTCTACCATTTCAATAGACGCGTTACACATTGAAAAGTTAATGTATTTTAAGTGTGTAACAAAACTGGAATGGCAATACATTTGCCATCATTCATCTTAATCCAAATACGTATGAATATGATCTTGTCGACTTTCAGGTGCAGAATGAACCCCAAACATATTTTTATTTTTGTAAATTACGTACATTATTGACCTTTTAGATTGTATACAACACCATCAGTAATTTATTTATTTAGTAACATATTTCTGTATCATTAATGGACCAGAAGTGTGACAAGAAACAGCGATGCCCCAATTAAATTTAGTTACAAGTAGATTCAAAAACTTTCGGATTTGCTAGCATCTTTTAACCCAATCAGCAGATGGCAAAAGAACATGGTTTAATCCATTCGATGGGTCTATTATTTAGTTGAAAGGACCGTAAAGGACACTCCCTTGATATATATATATATTGTTATTTTATTCAGATTTAGAGAAATATCATTGAAGATGGTGTTTAAGAAAACCGAACATGAAATTTCGATATTTGGCAAAACAAGGCTGTAATTGGTCAGCGAGTGAAAAAAAAAAAAAAAAAAAGAGATTACTAAGGAGTTAAGCATACTGTATATACAATCATTCATTATTATTATTATTTTGTTAAAACTAAGTGGAGAAAGAGGAGAAAAAAGAATGGAATTTGCGCAATAGGAAACCGGAAATGCTGAAATATCAAACAATGCACTTTTTGCCATTGTTATAAGAACTTGATTTTTGCCATTTTTATATTTCACACGTTTGATAAATATCGATTATTATTATTATTGTAGTGCATAAACTATGTTAATTAAAATTTTAATTCAAATAATAATGCTAACAGTATTATTTGAATTTAAAAAGTATGGAATTCTATCAATGGGAAATTTTCATTAGAGAAGTTTAAAAATACGTTATTTTTTTAAACTGCTATTAACAGCTAATCCCAAAACCAACCACTTTGTGAAAAATAAAAAAAAAATACATTTCTCGATTTATTTTAAGATTGAATTTCTTCGTTTCTAGTTACTTAAAAGAAACCTGAGAAGTTCGCAACGTGTAAAAATTAACTTTCCCGATCCACGTAAACAAGCTCGGCTTTGGTACTGATGGGAAGGTAAAAAAAAAAAAAAAAGAAGAAAACTTTTCTTTTTAAATTCCTGTTTCGTCTTCTTTAAATTCGTTCCGTAATTATGAGAGGACAGTTGGGAATTCGATTTCTTAAAATGCCAATTCAATGAAGTCTTTATAATTTAGTGTTTTTATTTATCAAGAGAAATGCTCACGAAAGAAAGACGAACGACTTTAAAATCCAAACGGATAGAATAAAATGAGCCGCAGTTAGAGAAATGGAAAAATGAATTGTAATTCTCGATAATTGCAAAACATTTTTATTTTGTCGGTTGTTTCAATGAAAGGGATCTTTTTGTGGTAGACCAAAACGACAGCAGAAAAAGCTACTCGAAATATGAGGATTAGTAGCCGATAAACTTTATATAAAGTTTTGAGCAGCCTTTCCCGATGGAAACAAGCCAAATATTAAAGCTGAGTTAATAGTAGTTGAAAAACTACTAACGAATATCATCTAAGAAGTATTTTTGAATTCATCTCAGTTTATGTTAGCGTCATATAAAACACGTAAGAGTTGAAAGGAATGTATTAAAATAATACTAATTATTTTTTGATGATACACAGTGATATAATAATTGTCGTCCCATTAAGTAATGGGACGACAATCATTATATCAAAACAAAGAATTATATTTGGAATTATCAATTACATAGATTCAACGTAATCTCCTTCCAAATCCACACAACGTTCACATCTGTCGTACAGGTGTTCGAAGGCACGGTGGAAGTCCTGAACAGGAACCTTCTTCAGTCTCTGGTTTACACCGCGTTGGATGTCCTCAATGCCAATAAAGTCCCCCCCCCCATTTCAAGGCACACTTCATCTTTTGGGAAGAGGGAAAAGTCGTCTGCAGGAGCAACGTTTAACATGCTCCACTCACACACACACGCTTACTTCCATGGTTGCTAGACGAAAAATGCTATCGAAAGTTGCACCTGCGATTACAACGCGCTCTAGCGGTTAAAGACATTTGTTACTTTTATTTAAACGGCTGTCCTGTAAAATAAAATTAGTCTCATTACTTAATAGGCACAGGTATTTGTGGTCTCTTCCGAGAACTTTTCAATATATTTTCAACGGTTAAATAAATTCTCCAAATCATACTTCATTTGCGAATAGAAATAAAATATTAAGGCTCCATGCATTTGCAAGAGTAGATTGAAGAATAGAATTAGACAGGGCTATTCATTAAGTTCTCTACTGTTCAATATTTTAATAATTACAATATAGTAAATCTAATCTGCTATGCAGATGACGTAATAATGGGAGCAGACAAACACCATAGTGTTGTTAATACGAGTGTAAAAACATAATATGGAAAAATCAATAGAAAATAAAACCAAGCGCTTGTGATTATTAGGAAACTAATCAGTTTCAAGCTAGAAATAAACAGAAAAAATAAGCGATGGATTTTAAGGAATTCAAATTAACTCAGAAGAAATAACATAAATTAAATGCAAGCGCGTAGTGAAAACCTTCCTGTCTCAGATTTTATCAATATAATGTGTAAGGTGCTGCCTAAATTGGTTTTCTCCCTCTCTATTGTTATTAAAAAGAAGTGATTTTAGATTAGGACTAAATGCATTAAAACTAATTAGCGTTTTCCCCTGCATGAAATGACTAATATTAAGCATTACTTTTACCCTAGAGGAACAGTTTAAAAATCATCACCTGAAATTTTCATTTTTTATTTTTTGTTTTTGTAGCGTAATTTGGCCTATGGAAACCTTAACCAACATTACCTATCCACTAAGTGACGGATGCATCAAGCGATAAAAGCAGATCATAAAAGGCAATGTATAAAAAGAGTCATAATTATTTGAAGAGAAAGGATAAAAAGGTGGGTTGCATCGCTTAATGTATTAATGGATTGGCGACAGAGTGACTATACACAAGTCCTGGTAAACTGTCAACAGAAAAACGACAATATTCCCTACATAACTGACCACAATTGGATATGCGTCCTTGTTAGTCAGAGAGGAGGAGTCAGATGACTGACGACAAGATTGACCCTTTTTGATACGCGTGTGTGTGCACTTGTAGAGATCAGCGGAAACAGCTGAATTGGTAAGGTCGGATGATGTGGGATATGGAAGGGAGTGAAACATGTCGTTGAACAATTTACAGTCGAGTAAATTGTATGATCGTACTGAGAGCACGAAATTGTTAGGAAAAAAGAGCATCATTAGAGAAGGTTAAACTGATTGTAAAAAAGTCACACACACACATTATTTATTTATCTACGTTACTGAAGAAACATAGATAAATGAATAATATGTGTGATAATAGGTAGTAGATAAATAATATAGAGAAAAGGATTGAGTGGTGGTGGTGTTGTCGTGTGGGATTATACCAGGTTTCCTCATCCATCTCTTAGGACTGGTTGATCCCTCTAGTGAGGGATTTTTAAGTATGTATTTTTGACTGCAGATCCGTGTGTGTGTTCACCGGACGGTTTGTCTGTTTTGAAGGATGAAAAACCCCGAGTTTCCCAGAGGGGAAAACTCTCTATCCTCGTACGAGACCAGCTAACTCATCTTTAATCGAAAGAAACCAGATAAAGTTTCTTCACGTCATGCAGGGGAATCGAAATCGAACCCAGATCTTTCCGTTCTTCCCAAAGAGTTTCGTCTATACCGACTGAGCTACGGAGGCTCAAAAGGATTGAAAGCATGGAATGAATAGGAAAGTGACAAGGAAGGAAAAGGAAAAAAAATAGTAAAAAAATAATCACGATAAAATGAGAATTACCAAGTCCCGATCAGCTGATAATCGTAACCCGGTGATTAAATCTATTCACAATAATCCATAGGATGCCTGATCAAGGCCTTGTATGGATTATTGATCAAAGATTCAAACTTATCGTAATTTTGTCTAAGAGAGAATGGAAAGTGTTTCGTACTAAAAACTTTCAATGTACTTTTAAATGCACATAAAATTCATTTTGTCTTAAAAAGCACATTGGAAAGTGTTTCGTACTGAATCTACTTTCACACTTTCTTAAATAAAAGTAGGAAGAGAAGTTTGAATGCTTATAAAATGTGCAAATAATTTGAAACATTCTCTTTGCAAATGCAACACAAAAATATTCATGTATTTCAATCTTCTTTATGATATCTGGAGATATGGGAAATCCACATAAAAATTCATCTTGTGATTTTTTGAAAAATCGCGCTTGTGTTTTTCTGTTTTGAAGGAGTGCATGCCAGATGATCGAGGTATGCAAAATATCACCTGATATCTCAGAGATTTTTCACGTTTTTATCACTTAGCACCAAATTGCTCCTTCTGGAATAGAACGTGATAGCCAAGTTGTTCATTCTCTGGATTTTTTCGATCTATATCAAACAGCAAGATAAACGCAACAAAGAATATTTCTCGCGCGTACAGAACCGACAGGGAAATAGAGAGATGCGCCGACTGTTGGATTTAAGATACATCAAGAAACTTCGAAACTTCATTGAAGAAATGCAAACTAGACTGCTATTTACCATCTGAAATGTACAGGAAGGCTGAATACTTCCCAGCAGAAGATGTCTCCCCTTAAGAATTCCTTAATTTCGAAAGGTTTTACATACCTTAAGGAAATAAGACAAACTGGTCCGTGTAGTCGTTTTATAGGAAGCACTTCTGAGCTGGTTTTTATTGCATTTGTAATCAAGAGTTCGTTGATCTTGAAGGCGATAAAATTTCTTTGTTACCGAAGCTGCACAACCATTACACTAATTGGGGACAGTAAAGTAAGCCAGCGTATAGCGTCTTACACGGGGGATCATTAGCACATGGCTAATGTGGCTTGTACAGGTTCACTTTTAATGTTCAGTCCGAAATGTCTTATGAAGCCAATTCCTACATTCCTTCAGAATAATGAAGAAGAAAAATAAAGATTCGTGAATTTATGGCGGCCAACTGGGATTGTTAGAAAATTAAAGTTCTCGAGAAGACTTCGTTTTACGAACATATTTTTGAAAACAGAACCGATGCGAACAATTACAATATGTGTACTAGAACGAAAATTCAAAGCATTGGATCAACAGCGTGAAAAATGATAACTGTGTTTCTAATTTAGTTTATGTGCAACAATACCTGCTTATCTGTTTTTAATATTCTTTAAATCTGATTTGCAGTCATTTAAACTGTGTTGTCCTCTGATACGGGAATCATGAGAGGGGAGAGAACTTTTCGAAACCTTTAAATTTTATTTTACTTGGTCCACTTTAAAATTAATTCATTAATTGGAATGTGAAATTTAACGTACTTTACAATTTCAGAAAAGAAAAATAATCAAATAAACATTGTTTCATTTTTTTTAAACAGCAAAAACACTGTTATTTCCTAAAAAAATTTTTCCCGTTGCTGGTTACTGAAAACCACAGATTGTTTACATATTATCTAGTTTCTTTCTCCTGTAATTTCTCTTTCCTGTAATTTATCATATCAATATTGTTTCTTAGATAAGATTGAATCTTTGATAACCTAAGTATTTTTTTCACTCACTAATTTCTCTTAATTTCGCTCGTGGCCCGATTATTAAAAATAAAGTTGAATGCGGCCCGAGAGCCTGAAAAGGTTGCCGACCCCTGACCTAGAATGACAATGATGGCACTTTTTCAGGGTGGTGCATAGAAGTATGTGAATCTTAAAGATTCACATACTTATATGCACTACTCTAAAAAATTCACAATATGCGAATATGGAAAAGCTGCTAACGCAAGAGACAAAGAAGTTATTTTTCTTCCTACTATGGATTTCTTATCTTCGGAATTTCCTTGCATCTTTAAAATACCAGAGATGGATAATCATATGCCTTAACAGTCCGACTATTGCCCAAAATTAACAATGCATTCATTTTTAAAGTGAGAGGTCGTTATTATTTCATTGTTCATTTTAATCTCCTTAACTATGTATTGTGTGCAATTTAAATTCTTGAGTAAAACAAGCAAGTTAAAGTGAATCGTTGATTATTCTGGCTTTACGCTGGGTGGCATATAAACATTTCTATGAATTGTATCACAGATAATGAAATTTCATCCACTTGCTTCTGAAAAACACATTAATCATAGCAACCCTGTATTTCAAGGACTACGTCATGTAAGAGAGTTTATGAATGCAAATGTGCATAGCCAGAATAAATACAGCCACTATAGATTCAGTAGCACTAATATAAATACTTCCAGAAGTTTCCCAGTTTTAAGTATTGGATATTTTACTCGACACAAAACACAAGTTGTCATGAAATGGAATGTGTTGTTGTGACAACAGCGTTAAAGCAGCTTACGTTAATCCAGGGAATTTCGATCCATGAGAGATTAAGTGTAAATTAAAAGATCTAAAGTCATTAAAGATTTAAAACTATATGTGAAGAAAAGAGCTCACCAGAGATGTTGGATCAAATTGCTTAGTATTAAGAAATTTTATAGTTATCTTAAGTATATTTTAAATCTGTTTTGGACTAGCAAAGAAGCCACAGAATTTACTATGATAGTAAGTGGATGGAAGGGTGTATAAGAAGTTGTCTTGATGGAAAATCCAACTATTTTTTTTTCCAACACAAATCAAATTCCTTTCTTTTTCGTCTATAGGATAATTAATGTTAGGTTTATAGAGTATCTTGTTATGTCAAAAGCTAACCACACGTTTCTTTTCTTTTTTTTTTAAATCTTTTATTTTTCTTATTTTTCACATTTTAGGATGAAGAACCATTTTCATAAAGGTGTAAAATAATGTAACAGAATTTCAAAGGCCAAATAAGTTTTACTTATTCATTAAATCAACATACTTATGGTAATTACAAATATGCCCTTCAATGCTTTTTTAATACTTTGAAAAAGTTTGAAAAATTCTAATATACGTGGACTAATAAAGGAGGATTTTTAAACAATAAGGATGAACAATTAATTAGCCCACAATTTTATAGCCAGTATTGAAATATGTATAACATATTTCAATACTAGCTGTAAAGTCATGAGGAAGAAAAAACAAAGCGGAATAAATGAATAATAGGTGAAGAGTCTCATTGATTAATCTTAACCGCATTATTCTCAAAATGTCACAGAATTTCAGAATACGAAGAACCCTGAATGTTAAACATTATTTTTCAGTAGTACGAATTTGTAATTTGTACAACGTAAATGAAACAAGTAATAGCAAATTTTAGACCTGCTTAGATGATACTGGTCATCCAACTGTAAAGGGAGAATGCCGATGGGCGAGACTGCTATTACAAATCTGATCAATTTCTGTTGGAAATGTCCAGGAAACTTAATGGATTTTCTTCAAATCATTTGCATGCTTTTTATCCATCTGAAAAAACGTAATTGCACTATACCGCTTATCATTAATTAGTGTGTATATATATATATATACTAAGTTGCAAAAAATAATTTATTTTTTATATAAAGAACATTCGTAGCAAAATGACAAAATAAGAAAGAATAAATACAAAGCGCATTTAAAATTTACTTTTTCTTAAAATTTATTTAGTATGTAAAAAAGAAAATGTTATTTTCTAATTCATATAGTTTGTGACTGACGACGTCAGTTTGATACTGTCTTGTATTGTAGTTTATACACCTAATTATGTTTCTTTTTCTCATGAATGTAATATTATTGTGAAAACAAATCTCAAATAGAAAGAGACGAAGATGGATGGCAATGCTGTAGCCAATGAAGTTTTAACTGAGACACAGCATTGCCGTTACCCAGGGAAGCTGAGTTTCGCTCGCTTAGGTTTCTTCCGAAATTTTGCTCCCGGTTTTCCATGACACAGCATTTTGAGTCTCCGGTGAGGGGCTTTGTCGGTGGATGCCTTTCCCTGGTATATGAGCGGTTCTGCTTGGTGGTGGGGGGAGTCTGTTACTGAGTGGAGCCAACGCTGAGTTGGACGGTCTTTCGGCCACTATGGAGTGGTCTAGGGATCGTCCTAATTTTTAGAGTTGACTTTAATATCAGCCAATGAAGTTCTAACTGAGGGTCGGCTATTGCTGTTACCCTCCTGCCGTGATCAGAGCTTTATATAGCTCAATAACACCCTATCCTTACATTGTCCTCTACAAATAACGGGGAATATGAAAAGCATTCCTGCTTCGCCCACCTGGTTAGTCCTTTTAAGGAAAAGAAATCCCATCCCAGATAAATACATTTATGTATGGTGTATTTGAAATTATATTACTTGCACAAAAATTTAAAGACCATATAAATAAAATTATAACTTTTCAAAATTAATTGTTAATGTATTATTTTATATATATTTTTTATAAATATAAGGATATGTACATCGTTTTGCATTTTACATAAAATCACTAATGTAAATATGTAATGTTTATATTACATATGATGTAATGCGAGTCGAAAAATATTATAGGATTGGGTGATCTTCGACTCAATTTGAATACCCCTGCGCGCGCGCGCGTAAAATAAAATAAGGATTAATATTGTGCTGGAGATTTTTTTTTTATTGCATCCTCAATCAAGTTGCTACTAACTATCTGAAATGGATTAAAAAGACTTTTTATTAAAATCTTCGATGGGAAATGAATGTCCAATTAAACTAAGTTACTCATGCCACACAGAAATACTCACTAAAACATACAAATTAATATTTAAATCGATAAATGTACGCATATATGATCTTCCACACAAATCCTCTTTGCACAAACGTGGTGAAATGGGAAGCAAGTTTAAAGTGGAGGAATTAATTTTAAATTTGTTTGATTCGATTCAATTATATTACGAACTAGTGAATAGATAAACTGAAGGCGGATATAGATTTTTGAACTCTGTAACTAATGAAGATGTTGAGAATGCAAAAACTTGTGATGAACTTATTATTAACGGAATATATGACCCAAGCAATATGCAGCATTTAATATATGTGCTCTTGAGCTTAAATATTTCACTGTGCCAACACTTGAAGCACTCGAGTTAGAATTGCTGATATGCTACTGTGCTCCGTATGTCTCCAACAGATGGTTCTGTATAACATGTGCATCGAATTTGCACTTCGATTACCTAATACCACGCTGGTCCTCGACAGCTCTAGTAGGAGCCTGGGAGATTAGAATGAAAGCGAACTATAATGCAGTAAATCACTTTGATAGTTATGGATGTGAAGTTTATATCCTTTTTTCTTCGAGTAACGTGGTGGTGCAAGTTCTCTGGTGACCACTTGACAATCACTCTCAAGCAATCTTTTGGTAGCAAACGTAATTTATTCACTGAAATGTGCATTTTATTTTATGTTAGATTTTGTGAAATTGCTTTCGCAATTTAATTTGTTTCTGATTTAATATAAAAAACTTAATAATAGCATATTAATTATTTTTATCTTTTAAATAAGGCTTGTGTAGCTCATTGGAAATGGCGCTTGCGTCCTCTGTGCTTGGCCGGTCGAATTTAGACCTAGGTTCAAGTTCAAGTCTAGTCGCCGACTGAACGAACTTTGTCTAAGCCTATCTTCGACCGATTCGGAGTTAGTCGATCTCTGGCACGGGCAAGCGGGTTTTGCGTCCCCTAAACTCGAGAAAATCGACCGCAGTACCCATATTATTTCAGACAATAACATATCATGTTAGGATTATGAACCAAGAGATGGAAGCAATTGTTTGCTGGTCTCTTCATCAGTAGCCGCCTATAATTAGTGACAGACATGGGCCAGCTATCTCTGATTGGCTACCGGTGGAGATTAAACTGCCCACTCAGTCTCCAAAAGCTAGATAGGGTATAAAGGCTTCACCTACTCCCTATTAGGGATTAAAAGGCGTTAGCTGATTTATTTATTTTATTTATTTTTTTAAATAAAATATCATTAATAAACTATAAATTTGTTAATAAACCTTTTGTTCCCTAAAATGTTATAAGCTAAGCTTTTAACCAGCTTTTGTATCCTATACAAGTAGTATAACAAGCTTCTTATATTGCTTCTATAGGATACAAAAATATAAAGTTATTTAAAACTACGGTTATTTTTGCCTTACTCTCTGATTAATCCTCGTGTCTTCAGCGACTTATCCCCAGCTGCCATGACGCTTCCAAAAATTCTTTATAGTCTGAATGATCAAAACCAACAATGGTTTGAAATCTTCTTGTGCAATATTAAGGTAGAATGATAAATGCAAAGCACATTTAAAAATTTACTTTTTCTTAAAATTTATTTAGTATATAAAAAATAAAATGTTATTTTCCAATTTATATAGTTCGTGACGACATTAGTTTGACACTGTTTCGTATTATAGCTTATACACCTAATTATATTTTTTATTCTCATGATATTTAATGAAGACTATAATCAGCACTTTGAATTAGATTTAAAGAGGAATCACTCAGCACTTTGAATTAGATTTAAAGAGGAATCACTCATCACTTTGAATTAGATTTTAAGATGAATCACTCAGCACTTTGAATTAGATTTAAAGAGGAATCACACAAATCCTTATTAGAGTTGTTCACTCTAAGGATTTGTTTTCATATCATTTAACTTAAAATTAACGAGCAATGGATTAAAAGGATACAGTGCAATAGTAATGAAGATTGAAAAAGCAAGCATAGTTTTATTATTTTTCATATTCCCTAAAGGAGGTAATAGTTTGCGAATTACATATTATAACAAAGAACAACAAATATACAACTCAGATAGTTTATATTTCATCTTAATTAAGAAAAAAATTCTACTTATATAATCTTTAATATGTCTAGGAAATAAAAAAAAATCCTTGAATGGAAACGATCAAGAGGAATCATAAAGAAAAAGGATATGTTTCGGTTCTCAAAATGAGTTTGAGAAAATTTACACGTAACAGAGGCATACAACACTGACGACCACTGGCATCTGTTATCCTGCGGATAAATCTTATAATGAAAGATATATACCGCTTGCAAAGAAGTCAACAGACACCTTCATAGACAAGGTGCATTGTACCATGTAAAAAAATCACGTGTTTTTAGCTGGTATAAATTGGAAAAATATGATGCTACTCGTAGTGGATGATCCATCACGCTCACCGAAAGTGAGTGCAGGGTGCTACGAAGGATTATATGTAAAACCCGTCATTCTTCGGCCGAAACGTTGGATGCAGAGTCCTGGGCATCGACCGGTAAACGAATCTGCACAGAAACATTCAGAACCGAGGCTCACAAAATGCATTTCCATGGTAGGACTGCAATATGCAAGTCCGATATTACAGGATGAATAGTCCAAAATTTCTGTTGTCCGCTATCCCATATTTGTGGAAAATGTGCCCTGCAGGATTGCTGCAATCACCGCAACGAAGGGAAATGGGAAAAGAGAAATTACATATTAGAAAATCGCTACCAAAATCCTAAAAAGGACTGAGTCCCTGACTGTTTATCCCTTCATCTGAATGAAGAAAATCAGTGTGAATGGGGTGTTATTGAGCTAAAAGCTCTAGTCATGAGTAACGGCAGTAGCCGAACCTCATTGGCTACAGCATTGCTGTCCGTTACCCTGGAAGTCCTAAAAAGGACTATTTCTTAGTTCAGTAATTCGCCACTCATAAGGAATGGCTTAAAGGGGCGAAGCAAGAATGCTTTTCATCTTCCCCGTTATCTGTAGAGGACAGTGTAGGGATGAGGTGTTATTGAGCTATAAAGCTCTGATCATGGCAAGAGGGTAACAGCAATAGCTGAGCCTCAGTTAAAACTTCATTGGCTACAGCATTGCCATCTATTACTCTCCCTGGGTACCAATTTTAGTCGCCTCTTACAACATGCATTAGCTACATTGGTGCTATTCTTATCCCAGCAACCACACGGGGAAAATTCGCCACTATTATTAAATTATGTTTCTTAATAAAGAATGATATTTATTTAAGATAGGTGTTTTAATTAATTACCAATTAATTTAAAATATTTCTGTTAAATAAAAAACTCATTACAAAAATTTTGTAATAAGTTTTAAATCTTATTTAAATTTTAAAATTAAATAAGATTTAAATTTAAATTAAAATTTTAAAGAAATAAGTCATAAATATCTTTAAATATACTAAATAATATTATAGACTTTATTCATTTTTTTAAATGCTTCTGATCCATTACAATATGTTAATAATAACAAACCAAATGGATAAATTAATGAAGAATGGTGTTTATGAGAGAGTTCAGCAAAGCGAAAAAATTCTTTGACAACTCGCAGTTGAGATTTTACGGTGCATTATTAATATTTTACAAGTGTATAAGTATTATTGATATAATAGATATAATAAATATTGATATTTACTTACTTACCAATTCTGATGTCGAGGTTAATTCAAATTATATTTGTAAAGTTTGACACCTTAATGATGTCACAAAGTAAACTGAAAATGAATTATGTTAATTATTGGTACGATTTCCTAAACGACTTCGTGGTTTTGAATATCTCAGTATCAGCTTCTCATCACGGTCAGTATACGGGAATAGCCTCGTTCTCAGTTTCCCTCTTCATCTAAATCGAAGTTCATGGAGTGGGTCGTTTGAAAAAGGGCTGTCGGGTGAAGTAACGAATCGATTTCACAATTTTCTGAAAGATCTCTGTAAGCATATTTATCAAAATCATATAATCAAAAATGTATCAAAAATATTTCAAAGCTTCACTTATCCATTGATGAAAGAAACCTCTTTTTGAATGTTACCGTGATTTTACTTGACAGCCGACAGTTCGGAATACACACTTTATAGCTTTCTTTTCAGTCTCCAACCCCAAAGTTCAAAGAACTAAAGTCACATTAACTCTTCAACAGGAAGTCAAATAAGAAATTCAAGAAAGACAGCCGTTTATTCTTTGTTTGCATTTTCTTTATTTCTTCAGGAAGCAACTAAATCACACCCTTTCATTTTGCCTACATGCTTAAGCTTGGTATAAAAGCCTTTATACCATCAACTAATGCTGATGTGTGACAAGCGCTACTCTTTCATAACGTTTTGTTGTTAGGAATTTCTGCTTTTCGTTCAAATTCAACGTGGAGAAAAATTCTTGTCAAATGCGTTTGGTAGTTTAACATAATTTGATTATTCCACTATTTTCAGTTAATAAAATTTGAATTGAATCATAAAATATGTATTAATTACCTTTTACTAAATGTAATTAAAACATCTGGCGTTACAGCTCTTCAATTATAAAAAATATACAAACTGGCATTGAAGCATACCACATCATCATCATCATCAACAACCATGGGTCCAATCCCCGTAGGTGTCTGCTGCCATTTTGATATGATTCTTCCATTGCATTCTGTTTTGTGCAAGACGACTCAATTTGTGTATAGAGTTTCCGCACCATTTGACGAGACAAGAGGACCCAATATCACCAATCATCTTCATCACACATCTGGGAAGAACACTAGATAAGATTAAAGAAGAAGCTGGAGGCATTTCAATAAATGGCATGAGAATAAACTACCTCTGCTTTGCATATGACATCGTCCTGATTGAAGAAGATGCAGCAAGGCTGGAAGAGACATTCCAAACACTATACACAGAAGGAAAAAAATAAGGACTAAATGTCAACTTTGAAAAAACTAAAACAATGATATTCGGACAACAGGAGTTACTGAACAGAGTTACGATAGACGATTTCAACTGGAATATGTGGAACACTTCACATATCTTGGATGCCATATAACGCATGACTTGGATCCCAAAAAAGAGATACAAATTAGAATAGCCAGAGCAACAACTATTTTAAAAGCCATGGACAAAATATGGAAGAGCCGAGCTATAAAGATGCAAACTGCGCATTGTAGAAACCTGTATCTTCAGCAGCATGCTCTATGGATGCGAGGCCTGGGTACTCCTGAGAGAATCTGAAAGAAGGATATTGGCATTTGAGAGGAAGTGCTCTAGAAAGATGTTGAGAATAAGCTGGATACAGAAAGTGAATAATGAGGAAATCTACAGAGGAAGACAACCAAAAGAAAACCTGATCCAGAAAATAATCAAAAGGAAACTACGTCTATTTAGTGGCAAACCAATCTCCAGTCTCACTTGCTATTCTGATTTTTGCTTGTGCTTGGCTGTTTATATCTTTCAGCAGGGGGATCAATTTATTGTCCACACCATAGGATTCCAAGACAGCCCATGTTATATTTTGGTCAATATTATCAAATGTTTTTTGAAAGTCCACAAAACAGCAGTATATCTTTTTGTTCTTTCTTCGAGCTTTCTCTGCTTAGTGCGAATATTTGTTGCACTGTACTTCGATCTTATCGAAATCCGGATTTCTCCTCCGGAAGATGTGCTTCCATATGCCCCCTTCTGTTAGTATTTTCATCAGCATTTTGCCACGATGATTCATTAATGCAATAGTTGTGTAATTGGTGCATTCTAAAGCACTGCCTTTCTTATGAAGAACAACCAAGACCGATTTTTTCCACTCTTCAGGGGCATACCCTGATCTCCATATTTCATTACATAGCTTATGTATTTCTTTTACAACTGATTCTCCCCCATATTTTAGTATCTCGCCTATTATGTTGTCATTTCCAGGAATCTTGTTATTCTTGAGATGTCAAGAATAACAATAACCTCCTCTTCCAAGATGTCATTTTCAAAGATCTCTGCTGGTGGAGAGATTGCTTTTAATTCTTTGATTACTTCTGTTGCAGTATCATTTAGCTGATTTTTATACAGTTCTCTACAATATCTTGTCCATCTATGTATGATTTTTGTCTGAAATACCACAAACTTTAGTTAATAGGATAGTTTTGCTTAACTAATTAAGTATTGCTTTCAATTTTTGGATGTTAAACATCTTGGAAGTGCATCAACCCTATTGGCTGGCCACTGAGTTGTTTGAAAGTCTGGGGTTCGACTTCATACGTGAAAACCATTTAAAATACTTTTATTTTATTTAGATGAGGCCAAATGGACTGGTCGTGTATGGTGAGGAAGAATTTTTGCTTATTTTCGACATGTTTGTCATTAATTTTTCATGAGAGGAATGAATCACTCTCTGGTTTATTTATTTCTTCCCAATTATCATTAAATGAGACCATATGGAAAGTGCGAAACCCCTACAGACTGTGGATAAAAATGTGTAGTGTCGCTCTGAATATTAGGATTGCAATGAACCATAAGGAGTTATTATGTCAAGTAAATAAAAATTAATATTAACCCCCATTTTCCGTCTAATTTATTTCTACAGTTTTCTTTTTATTTTTTTCTTCTACCAATCCTTCTTCTGCTCGCTCGCTCTCTTTTCCCGTTTCTGTCAATGAATTTCTTATCAATCCATCGGATGCCAAAATAGAAGTGATCACTTCCTCTTCTTACTCTTTAGACATCTATCGAGAGATAGACCCATTGTCTTCCCCCGTTCGCATATGAGTCCTATATGACTGAAGTAGTAACCACTCAGTGTGCTTCCTGTACAGTACGGGAAAACATGCATATCGATTCGTATCCCAGGATATGGCATACTTAACTTTGTATCTTAAATTAACCCTAACAACCATTTTACTCATTAAGAAACTGAGTGTTCAGACATCTTCATAACCAAAAAAAAGGAAGAATTTTTAATTTAAAATTTATTTTTAAATTAAAATTTCAATAAAATTTAAAATTAAAAAATGCAAGCGCCAGTATATTATTCAGATCACTACTTCAATCAGAATGAAAAAATACCTTACCATACTCCGTCACTTTAATTGTCATAAACTAAAAATTATTATCCTTGATAGACAAAAACATCTGAAATATTTTTGAACTTCGTTCAAAATTATAATTAAGCTGTACTATCTAATTTAAATAAGTTATACCTAAGCAAGACTTGAGTCGCCAAAGATGAACATAAGTCCAAAACATTCTTTGGACATATAAAAAACAAAAATAAACCTTTAAGTAGTAACCTTATAAAATAATACTTTATTATTAACGCACTCTTTAAATTAAATTTATTTGTTGTTTTTAATTTTTTCAATTTCTGAATTTTAATATTGATATGTTCAGAAATTGGTTATAATTCTCATTTGTATTCATGAATAGAAATGCATTTATTTTGCCAACTCTGCGGTTTATTTATGCCCAGGAGATAATCGAACACAATTGCCAGTTAGTTTTACTTTGAAAAAAAAATACAATTTACATACATGAATAATAAATATCCAACCAAATTTCTGTGATGCATCCAATAGTAGATTAACGCTTCCTGTGGCATACATATTGAATCCAGCTATGATGGTGACCATATATACTTCGTTTTATTATTTTGTATTTTATGTTCTCTCTCTCTCTCTCTCTCTCTCTCTCTGTGTGTGTGTGTGTGTGTGTGTGTGTGTGTGTGTGTTTTCTGTTCCTATTGGCTATTTTATTTATTTATGTATTGATAGTTGGACAAATTATGAATTCAGCCTTAGACCCCGTGGGTGTATATGAAAAAGCCCTTTCTTCCTACATATTCATGACTACATCCATAATCCGTGTTTTAGAGTAACCTTCTTCAGCTTGGTATGATAGTAAAAAAAAATACGCTAAAACTTTTCTGTTTTTTTTTTTTTTTTTTTTTTTTACTCTTTTGAAACACGCTCTTTTATCTTCAAGGACTGATGAAAACAAGACTGAAAAAAGATCGTTAATAATTAAATGAACAGAAATGATCATATAGAAAATACACTGAATGTAATAATGTAATATATGTACATACATATTTATGTTCTTTGAATCCTCTTGCTGCTAGGTATTCAGCACAAACTCTCTTCCCCTGTTTCCAGGCTTTGTGCGTGCTTCATAATATGATAATGTCACAACATACGCAGTATATTAATGTATTACTGAAACGACTTTGTTGTGTTTACATCTTCCATTTATATCTACTAAATGGAGTACGTATTGGTCAGGAACATGTTTCAATAATGCACAAACTAATGGCTAAACACGCTCTATGTGAGAGATGTAGTAATAATGCATTGAGAGAAACGACCATGTGTTCTCTCTCTCTCTCTCTCTTTCTCTCTCACACACACACACATACACTTATATTATCTAACAGCCCTTCATCTCCTGGATTTGAGATGCTTCCAATCGTGTCAGTGTACAAAGACTTCGCTTCTTCATTTTTTATAAATTGTAATATGTCTTCTTAAGAATACTGTTTACTTCTATACGAAAAACATGTTTTGCCTCTGCAACATTTTTAAATATGATTATACACATACTGGCCACTGAATTAGAAACCTTTACTTAATACCATGTTGAATCTCCTTAACCGGAATTACAACGCATCTGCTGTTTGGCATAGATTCCACATGGTGTTGCCTTGCCCCAGGCGTTCACCAGACAGTCCTTTAACTGGCTCGGATTTGAAAGAAGAGGACTATGCTCCGGGATCTGTTTTAATAACATGTCCTATACATTTTCAGTGGAGTTCAGATCAGGGCTTTGTGGTGGTCACTGAAGATGATGGAAGTCGCTGTGATGCTATCTGAACCACTACTAAATAGATAGTTGCGCGATGAACAGTAGCATTGGGCGTCCAAGAAACGACCGTCACCTGCTGCATAAAAAGTCAACATTCCAGGATGGACTTGATCGGCAACAACGTTCAGATAATTCTTGAAGGACACCCAACCTTCCAGCAATATCCGGGAACAGTCGGTACCCCAGAGAACATACCCACACCATTACACCACCTCCAGAACCATGAGGCGGTTGAGTTCATTGCTGCATGGGGTTCCTTGCCAAACATTCTCTGTACTCGTCCGAACACGACTTTTTCCCAGTCTTCTAGTGTCCAGCCACGCTGATCCTGACACCACTGAAAACTTTCCAGTTCTTTACAGAAATCAGTAGTTTCCGTATAAGCAAGATTGCTGATCCCGATCCTCTTAAATTCCTTGAGCATAGTAAGGAACAACCTTCATTAAAGTGAGATATTTTCCCACTGATTAAACATCTGGGATACCGCTCCTTTGGAGAAGCCAGTGAACTCTGCTCTGGTGTTTTCAAAATCGTGGCTCCAGCCAGACCCACAATAAAGTCTTTTATCGAACTCCAAAAAGATCCTTTGTTTTAGCCATTGTGATCAAGACGATTGACGATTACTGACCAGGCAGGTATTCTTAAATAGTTGCCCAGAACTCGTGGTGATGTGCAGGACCAAATGTTTTGCACATAAGTTGTGTAAATGACGTTTACGTACTACTGCGTCAAGGTTTCGAATTCAGTGGTCGTTATGTGTACTAGACATTGAGGTTTCTTATAAAATGGTTACAACTCATGGGTGTGTTTGATCCTCCCGAAACCATTATCATTCACTGAGCCAAATATTTTTCTAAGGATTTTCTTCCATCCTTACTGTAAAAATCCAGGTCTCAAATCCATAGGTAACACGTTGACAATTTATCGATTTATGTATTTTAGCTTTCGTCTTTCAATGAATATCTTTTAAACTGTGCAGACATGAGAGAGAATAGAAAGGCTGATTCTCTTTATTGAAGTCTGCTCTTTCACCTATTGAAGTGTGCATCTAGAGACAATCACATATCTCATCCCCATGGTGGGATTCTAGCCTGCAGTCTGTTGGAGAGAGGAATACGCTAAGCACTAGACCTACACTGCTTGCAATAGAGTGGACATGGATTTTCATCCCACAACACAAACGAACACGTACAGTTAATAGACATAACACATTGGCCTCAGCTGTATCGGACATAATTAGAACCAGCCGAACTTAATTGCATTCTACAACTGATTCCGATATGAGTATAGCGGATCCTTTTCATGCCTTCCCTGATCCCACTTGATTCAATGAGCACTCAGTTAGATTGAGATATTGGTTAATTTAATTGGTGTCAAAGGGGATATTTTAACCCCCCCCAGTTTTAAGGGTAAATGCTCTTAAGGAAACCATGGTAAAGCAGAATATGTAGGTCAATTGCATGATTTAGTTCCGTGTAATTAGCCCAATCACTTTCTACAACTATATGAGGAAAGACAAGGATTTAAGGCAACGTCTCTCTTGCTTTGCGTTGTTTTTCCTGCCTGTCTGTAAGACAGGCAGTGGAATTCGCAAATATTGCTAATGAAGGACTGTTGATCACCTATCAAGAAACTACACTTACAGACAAATATCAAGCGCCATTGATTGCAATGGATCAGTATTTGATCACAATGCAATCAAATACTGTAACCAGTCATTAACTTCCCTTGTATGTGAGTCATTAGATAAAATTTAAACTGCTCTAGTTTTAATTCGAATATTATCAGTTGGACACTGGAGTTCTTTCTGAAACCTTCTGAAATGCTAGCAATACAACACAACACTTTGGATCTCAATACTACCGAATCAGTAGCTTGGAAGGTTATATAATAATCATAATCTATTGTAGCATCAGGAAAAAATAATAAGTAATCTGAAAAAAATTCATATTATTGTAGCAAAATTCATAATCTGGAAAAAAGAGTTTATTTTATGCAAATATTTTATCATCGTTGATGTTTCTTCCATTTCGGGTTGTGTTAATCTATTCAGTGGTATCCTGGAGTGACACTTTGGTACTAGAGTAGCAAACTTGACTTCACTTCTATATGAGTTGAGTACTGTTTACTTGTGTATCTTTATGCTCTTGTATTGTCTACAGAACCCTAAATAATAGCCTTGTCAATGCCAAGTAAGTTTACTACTCAAGTTGTCTTTAAATATCTAAAAGATAGTTTTATTATTATAATGATATTAATAACATCACACGCGTGACTTCTTAGACAAACTGTATTTACTGACAAAAGTGTTGTTCAGTCTTAGATGACATATTTTAAGAGCAGTGGGGGATTCAAATGTAAACGATATTCATGTTTGCACCTAAGAAAATTATACTGAAATGATAACGGGGATTTGTTTATTTTATAGCTAGAACATATTATTTTGAAACGTTTTTAATGCCTTGCATAAAACACCCAAAACCGTCTTAAGTAACTGTTTCACCAAGAAATAGGGGAGGTTCTTACGATGTCTTCCAAATACGTTCAAGTTGGTTTATTAGTATTATCAGGGTTACATTAATAGGAATTGATTTATGCGTTGCTTATTCGTATTATGGGAAAGATCATTTATTCTCTGGTGTTTTTTGAACAGAATATTCCTTTTTGTAAGAAGTTATTCCATTAAGTTGTGCAACCATATTTTCACAATCTCCTGTAATGACGCCTGTGTCTTGCGAAGTTATTTGTTCACACCCCTCGACATGTTCTTTATTGGTTTAAATTGCATTTATACACATGTCTACTCTTGTGTGGAATCTTGCGATATACTAGAATACTGTAAAAGTATTGACAGATTCTGAGATTTTTTTTAATATATTGCCCACGTCATTTAAATATAGGATTGATATCGAAGAAACACTCAACAGCAGGAGTTATTTGCATGTATCGGACTGGGTGAATGTAGCGTGCAACTAAATCGAGGAAAGTTGCAATTACCAGTAAATCTATACGAGTTGAGAAGATGGTTTTTAAAACAGGGTTTCTGATTGCATCGATTATGTTTCTTCATATTTAGGGAGAAAGTTCTGCCCTCCTTCCTATAGCAAATGGTACTTTGAATAAGTCATAGATCAGTTGTTTGTTTTGTTAATTATTTAGGATTTAAGTTTTTTTTAGTTGTTTATTCTTTAGTGCAAATTTATTTTGGTGTCGGATTGATTGGGAGTTGATATCGGAATTACTCCCAACTTTTTTCTGGGGGGGGGGGGGGTTTATAGAGCTGTTCTTAGTGAATACAACTGAATATTGTTGGCTCTTCTTTTGGTCAGTGCTTCTAAAAAATGGATGGTGGTAAATTACTTTCCTGGAAAGAAAGATAAAACAAAGTTATCTGGTAATAACAAAAACTATCAATTTGTCATTAACCTTAAATGGCAACTAATAAAGTTAGTCCTCCTGTGAGCACATTAAGAATTTCTACGCGACTTGATAAACTTGAATGCTGCAAACTTTGATCCACGGAATTTCATGCTCGGTGAAACACATTTTTGTTTTTCAAGGAGTTTTTGAAGTGCCTCAAGATCTTTAACCCACTCCCCCTCTGAACATTCATAGCATCTGCTAAGCTTCTTTCTTTCAAGCACTAGAAGATTTTGATTTAAGTTTGTTGCTCTTTCATTTTATTATTCCGATGAACTAAATTTGAGTCATATTTCAGAAGTTTAAATGAATTCTGGTGATTAGGGTAAGAAACGAAAAAGTGGTTTGGGTCCTCAAGACGACTTTGATAAATTTAATATCGATGTGGTTATTAAATATTATAAACCAAGCAATAAATAAATTGTTCAAAAGTTACAGTATGGGGTGGGGTGTATTTTTGCTCGTAAATAACGACTTGATCTTCATATGTGCATTCGTCGAAGGTTTATAACGTCTTAGTGTTTGTTTTATTAGTTATTTTTAAATCAGGTGTGCTTTATCGTCTGCAGAAAGAGTGGAATATACTTCAATTTGTTGAAGCTAAAGGGCCGTTTTGATGTGTGTATATAATACTAGGAGCATTTGGTGTGAATGATGCATTTGTAATATTTAAATACTTCTTCAGAGTTATCACATAGATTATACGAGTGCAGAATTCGAACCGTAAATGTTATGCTAATTTAACATTATAAAAGAAAAATACAATTTGAACAGAATTTACTTTAGGATTGTCTTTGATTTGTCTAAAATTTAATATATAATTAAAGAAAAGAACTATGTAGCATGCAATAATAAAGTGGCTGTTCATTGTTTTAAAGAGTTTCAGCTAATAAATACTACATTTATAAGTATATTAATTTTGTGTTTAAGGAAAGTAAACTTATTCCTTTTCATTTAATTATTTCTTATGCAGTGTACCTGAGGAATATTTCAGTATTTCCCGTAAGAGTTTCAATTGGAGTGTATTTCGATCATTTTCCCCTTTTCTCCGCGTTACTTTCGTCATTTAATAGAATAAAGACTAAGATTTTCAAATTTCTGAGGGAAATAATTTGCCTTTATCTTAAAACCGTAGTTTGTCGAGATGGCCTTGTGTACTAATTCTTCCTTAAAAATAGCGTAGTGACCTGAACAAGATCGGCAAAAACGTAATGATAAAGTAGGGATAAATAATCTAATATTTTGCATCTAAATCCCTGAATTCATGGGGGGGGTGTAAAGAAACTGGAGAGTACAGGTGCATTTCTGACAGTGAGCAGGAAGAAGGGCTGCGGGTATTCCATAAATATCGAAAATAATTTGATAGCTTGAGACGAGATGTGGTGTCGCATTCATCGCACCGCCAGATGGTGTTTCAACACACTACGTCACTCTAAAACGAATTCATTGTCCTAACTCCATGATGTAGTATCAGCTTCCATACTAGATGAAATTCTTTGAATTGTTTGCGAAAATAATGAAGTTAAACTTCCCATTGTTATAAATTCCTATTTTAACCAATTGGAAGACTCATTCTATAGGAATAATTTCAGTAACACCAACAATTACAGCCTTGTTGCGATTCGTTTGTTACACATGAACCGCAATATTCCTTGCTGCTCTTGTGTATGTAGAAGCCACTATAGGAATAATCACGACCATATGTAATGGTCGTGATTATTCCTACCTAAACAAGCAACCTAAACTGTGGATGATAATATCATCCACAGTTTAGGTTGCTTGTTTATGGATAGAACAAATTATGTTAAGAACGAAATAGAAGAAAGTGTTAAAAAGGTTATGATCACAATAACTATTGGAGAGATTGACTTTTATTTGGGTTTATATAGGTCAAATTTATTTTAAACTAAGTTAGAAAATACCGACAAGTTTCGCCAACTTTAGTTGTTTGGATTTGTCGAGGTAAAAAATAGACGTAAGACAACTTAAATGCCAAAACTGTTACACAAAACTAGAAACTATGGAAGAATCGAATACAATTGCATTTTTACAAAAAAACAGAAGAACGCGTACATCACACGCATGGAGCGTGTATGATCTCACATTGTTATGTAGGAACGTTCTGTAATTGGCAGCAAGATTTGAAAAGATGCAGGAACCATAATATCATTCCTAAATTTCTCATTTTAAAAGAATGATTCCTTTCAAGACGAGCTAAGCATATATATTTTAAAACACCCTTGGCACTTTTACGTGAGCGGATACAACATATTAGATTGGAACTAAGCCAAATAGATAGGCATTGCTATCAGATTTAAGAAGTATCTCCAGCAATTTAGACCAAAACCTATGGTCAGTTTTAGATAGAATGATAAGTATTAGTTTTGACAAGGCCTTTTCAATCAGCAAACAAAGCCAAATTTAAAAAAATGAACGTTCTTTATGAAAAAAGTTTTCAGTCAAAACCTAATCTGCGGATAACACAGTTATCTTCAATTTCTCCGATCAAGTTTTAACAAAACCAAAAGTTTGTATACTTAAAAAAGGTTTCAACTTTGCTATTACTCCTGACAAAATTCCTAAAGTGGGCGTCATATGTAACATAGAAAAGGCAGTTTCGTCATTACCGGAACCCATAGCTAATGATCTCAGATTAAAAAGCACTATCATTCTCTAGTCTTCAAGAGCTCCCAACAAAAAAAAAAATCACTCCTCTAGAGAAAAGAGCTATGTTTAGGTTGAAGAAAAACAAAGAAATCATCATCTTAGATGCCGATAAAGGTAACCCTACAGTGATCTTAAACACCAGAGATTACAAAGGAAAGATCACTAATTTACTGTCTGATACATCTACCTACTGTGTTTTAGATTCAGACGCCCACTTTAAAGCATCACAATGATACCAACGACTTGTTACGTAATATGGATAGCTGGCCAACAGACTTAAAACTAAGATTAAAGTCTATGCATCCACTAACGCCGAGACTATATGGCTCTCCCAAAGTTCACAAAATGGAATACCCCTACGCCCTATTGTGAATGAAATTAACTCACCCACTTATTATCGAAATACCTCGCAAGTCTCCTCAAAGCATATTTGGATACCTACATACGAAATTCCCAACATTTCGTGGAGAAATAATTAAGCAACATCTCGATCTCCAATACAGATCTTCTGGCTAGCTGGATGTAACATCTTTATTCATCAATATTCCAGTAGAGGAAGTAATCGACATTTTAAGGAACCTCTTTCCTCAAGACATTACTTCTCTGTTCCATCATTGCTTAAAGTCTAATTTTTTTTCCTATGGAATAAAACTATTTATAACAATTAACAGGCCTTGCAATTGGCAGCCCTCGGATCTCTTCATGGAGAAACTTGAAAGTAAAATTTTATCTCAACTAAACCCTAAACCAAAAGTGTGGTGGAGATATGTGGACGACATTTTTATTGTTTGGAAAAACACAGAAAAAGATCTGTTCGATTTTCTCGGGCAAGATCAACTCCTTTCATTACAAAAGTAAATTCACTTCAGAACTTGAGAAAGAAAAACAATTACCATTTCTGGACACTTTTAATTAAGAAACAAATAGATGGACGCATCAATCCTACAGTCTATCGCAACCCAACCAACACAGGTCGTTACTTGCACTTCACTTCTTCACACCACATTTCTCAGAAACATAGCATTGTACACATGCTAAAAAAATAGAGCCTCTCTCATTACGACAGATGATAAAGACCTCAAAGATGAACTCTCCCTGATATCAAATAACCTCATAAACAATGGTTATTCTAGAACATTGATCCACCAGATACTTTTCTGTGACATCCCACAAAGACAGCCTGAAGATATACGTTATAATTCCACTATCGTGATTCCATATACGGGGTTCAAATAAGATTGATAGACTCGTCAAGCCACATGGAATACGAGTGGCCTTCAAAGCCAATTCTTAAGATCTCCAAAAGACGGTCATCCTTTTTTCAAATATGCCGGAGTCTACAACATCCCCTGCTCGTGCAGCTTAAACTATATTGGTCAGACTTCTAGAAGTTGTGAAATCAGAAAAAAGGAACACATAGGAGACGTTAATAATAATAGAGGAACAAATCGGGGTTAGCCTTTCATTTCTCCAGGACAAACCATACCATACGAATGGGACTCGATGCCCTACTTAGAGGAGGATTTCAGCTCCCGAATTATAAAAGAAGCCATAACAGTTATTCGTTCAAAACAAAACCTAAATAGAATCCAAGGATTAATTCTGCCTGAGATTTGGAAGACCCTCATAAGATCTTTAAACATGCCAGAATTAAGTCTTGCTGCCAATTACAGAACGTTCCTACATAACAAGTGAGATCATACACGCTCCATGCGTTTGATGTACACGTTCTTCTGCTTTTTGTAAAAATGCAATTGGATTCGGTTCTTCCTTCATTTATAGTTTTGTACAACAGTTTTAGCGTTTAAGTTTTCTTACATCTATTTTTTACCCTGACGAAGCCAAACAGCTAAAGTTGGCGAAACGTGTCAGTATTTTCTTAGTTCAAAATAAATTTGACCTCTATAAACCGAAATAGAAGTCAATCTCTCCAATAGAAGAAAGTGTTTTAGTACACTATCGCCAAATCGTCTGTGAAAAAAAAACTTGTGTTCTTGATGTCAGAATTATTTATTATAGTACGCCCACAGATTCGAGATCCTTCAACATTTCTGCGCATGTCACAAAAAGGAGAATCCATTCCGATGATAGGGTAATCAATCCGTCTTCTGGGAAGAGTTTGTTTATTATTACAGGTCGGAAAATGTAGCTTTTCTTTTACGAACATTATAGTTTTTAAACTAGTACCGCGACAGACAAGGAAGCACGTGATTTCGCATGTTGACCACCAATTCGTACATCCTTCCTTTCTTTCTCCCCTTCAGCATGAATCGACTATTCTTTGCAGAAAACAACCAAGCGGAGCTCTACAAAGTGTGCGCGTACTGTACTATGTATAAGGTTTAATTGTTTAAGTTTTTTTTTTTACTTAAAGAAATTGTACATTTTTAAAGCTTATATTGTAAATTCTTAATCCTTGTGAAAAACTAGATATATGCATCGCTTGGTGTGTTTCTTTTCTTTTGGATATATCCTCCAACCAGTAACGACGTAAAATGACATTTGGATGCTACATTTTTTTTTGTTGTCCAACGAAATTTCAGTTCCAGAATGATTTTCGTGATAAGCTAGGAAGATCTCGGCATGAAAAGAGATAGAAACGAACATAGAGAAATATTTAATTCTAGAATTTCGGAAATTGCTTATTTACCAATGGTAGAAAAATCAAATTATATGAAAAGAGGGAGGCTTTCATACAATCTTAAAAAAGAATGCTAGTAGAATCGCTCATCCTCGAACAGCCAAATGAGATGCAATTCAAATACCATTTTTTGCTTCACAAGAAACAAGGGATCTTGTTAAATTTAATAGAATTTTAGATTGCATTTCTATCCAGAGAAAGAAAAGTTGCGAGAAATCGGTAGCTTCAAAATTACAATTTAGAGTACGTAAGGAATCCAGGTACAAATTTGATTTCGAAAAATCTTAAGGTGATCTGAGTTGATTATCAGACTTAGTGGCGAAAGTGCAAATGACATTTTCATGAAAATTATTCAATTTAAGATTATTAATAGATTTATAGAAGTCATTTTTGACAGATTTTAATCAACCCTAGCCCGTTTAGGGCATTGTCACTATATAACCGAAGCCAACACAAAATTTCCACGCTACATAAAGATTTTTTGCAAAGCCTGCTGCCATTATTAATTTTTAACGAGTTGTTCGTGTGTTCATGACGTAAAAGACGAATGTCGATTAGTAGTGTTAGATGGAATAAAAGAGTCATCGGCGGTGATGATGGAACTGTGACAGATGAGAGTAATGCTAATTGAAACACCCAACGCGTGTCAAAAATAATAAAATGGACTCTTAATCAAAACGCTTTTTTTTAGCTTCTTCATCAGTAATACTTATGAACAAAGTTCTCACTGTGTTGGATAACATATGGGCACTTTGTGTGTGTGTGTGTGTGTATATATATATATATATATATATATATTTTTTTTTTGAGCTTTTGTGCTCAAAAATAAGTACTTAGCACATTAAATAAGTCCTCAGTACATTTATTCTGCTGGTTCACATTATTATAATTGTCTTCAATTTATATAACACAAATTCTACGTTATACCCAAATTAATGAAGATTTTTCTGATAATTACTAATCAGAAACGGACAACACAAATTTCACGACTTTACCAATTTTTATCATTCTTTCTTCTATTTGGTGTTTTAATAAGTTATGAAGTTTATTTTTTTAAATTATATTTTTTATAATATATTTTTTATAAACAAAAATATTTTTTCATATAATTTATTTTTTCTAACAAATTACGAATGTTTTTAATCAGATTAATAGCATTAATAGATTTAAAGGCAATTAGACTTTATCTTAAGTGTTTTTCTGTCATTTCCTTAGCGATATCAAAAAGAAAGTTCTTTAGTCCCAACCATTCTCACCCCCCCTCCCCTTCCCCATCATACACCTTATGGTATTTCTAATCGTATATTTAAAAGAAATGTCAAAAGAGGGAGGAATTTTAGGATGTAAAAGTCTGTCGAATCAAATCATAAGCAGATAAAATTTCATTGGTTCATAATTATCTCGAATCTGCTTACGTCATATATTTTTACGCACTTGTAAACAATGTAATGGTCCTTTAATATTTAAAGGACCATTACATTGTTTGAAATTCTCAGCCTTACTCCAGACCTGCGTGAACAGAAACGATGATCTCCGTTCAACCAGAATGTGCTAGGTTAGCAGGTTACAGGAAAATTCATCGAAAAGGCAATTTATCGAATGAACAATTCGTCGAAAATGCAATTCATCGAAAAATAATTCACCGAACATTTTTAAATTTCGATAATGTTATGGTAAAAGTAATCCATTTAGAACAAAAACTGAACCATGCAGACAGCTTCTTGTACGAACAACTTCTACTAAGTCATTTAAGTCAGAGAGTTTTCGCAATACATAATTGGGACACGTGATTTCTTTGTCGCCCCGAATATAGCTGAACTGAAAACTGGAACAACCGTTCGACATTTTCTTGTAAAAGTTTCAAATAGCGAATCTTAGTAAAATATAAGCGGATGTTTCATTAAATTTACTTCAGTAGGTCTTTAACAGTTTATTCTGAGTGAAACAATGTATATATGGGTTGAAATGTCAACCGTTATGTGATGAAATAGAAACACGTAAAGATTTAACGAAATTATTCTATGTTAATCTAATGTGAAGAGAAAGGTCTTCTCTTTAGAAGTCATTCTAAAAAAGTTACAATACTGTTGTAACATTCCCTGGTACTTGTGAGTCTCGGGATCATTCACGAGCTCAATGCTACGTTCTGCCTATGTGTATATGGTTGGAAAACATTACTGTGCTCTGCAACCTCCGGGAGAAGAATTCATTTCCAGCTAAAGGCAGTTTTTCTTTAAGGTTAAACATTTCTTTTTATTATTGCAGTTTCTAAAAGTCTGCACCGGTTTAGTAGTAACGCCTGCCAAGCTTTTTTACGTAATTAAAAAACCACAGAATCAGGCATTTTCTTGGAAGATTTGTGTTAAAATAGTCTTCATTGGTCAGTTAATGGGAAAATGCCATTACGATAATCTTCGTTCAAGAAAGTGATTCAATTTTTTTAACGTCTCAGTAAGGTTATCCTTGCGTGCTTCGATCTTTATAATCCCCAAGTGCATTTACATTGAGAAACCTTAATGCTACGCGACAACGATTTGAGCCTGTTTACAATTTCAGTGTCTGGTGTGCATTGAGATATATGTATAGATTGTCGTTATGATGACTATACTTAGCTTGCCAGGAATTATAAGTAAATCCTTTTAGTATTTATTTTCAGGCTATTAATTACTTTCGTAAATAAAAAATGATTATACCATTACTACTATTGATATTTCTGGCAAAAATGTTATTAGAAATTCATTATTAAATGTTTATTTTTAATGTATGCAACGACACCATAATTATTTTTGCATCACTTTATTACAAAATCTCTTACAGGAAAAGTACTAAGCTCCGCGGAATTAACAATCGACCGTGAGATGCGGTGATTGATTCATTCAATCCAATACCCTTGGAGGGTAATGGATGGCAATGCTGTAGCCAATGAAGTTCTAACTGAGGCTCGGCTATTGCTGTTACCCTCCTGCCATGATCAGAGCTTTAATAGCTCAATAGCACCTTATCCCTACACTGTCCTCTACAGATAACGGGGAAGATGAAAAGCATTCTTGCTTTGCCCCTTTAAGCCAGTCCTTATAAGGACTATTAAGCTTCACATGCAATGTTTCTTTTACAATTTTCAGTTACTCCCAGCGAAACGTGACAAATAATTCTGAGTATTATATATAAACGTGATAAAAACACAGATTTATGTTCTCTATTGAATCTAATTATATCCAGTTCGATTATATTGCATACACGTTCATTGTAAACAGGAAACACAGATCATACAGGATGATGCTAACTGGGATAAGAAGTGTCCGATACACTTAATCTATTATGTATCTACAAGTCTATTCTAAACTGAGGCTGAATAATCCACATCCACATGGAAAGGTTTGCTTGTTATATAAGAAATATTTGTATATTTATATAAATATATTTATATATATTTATATACGTATATTTTATATTTATATACCTATATATTTGTATGGAAGTAATCACTCCGCCTGTGCTACGTGCCGTAATTACTAGTAGTCGGTTCAATACGAAAGTGAAATACTCGCCCCATTACTTTTTTTTTTTAGGTTAATGGAATCAAACGAATTTGGGAACCTGAAAATTATCAACGTATTTTCTCCTGGTTAAGAAAATATCGCAATAAGTAACGAGAAATATCTTTGTTAGTAATTACGAAGAAAATATCTTAATTAGTTATTAAAGGGAATTGCATAGTTTCTGCTAGAAACCACTAATGGGGAAAAGTAAAGAAAATAATATCCTCTTTATTTTTGTAAGTTGAAGAACTGTTTTAAAATATTTCCATTCCTGCTTATATCTCTATATTTCCCTGTTCACTTATTTATCGATATCAGTAACTCGAAGAGTCTTACTTGGGGCCACTGAATAATCCGTGAACATCTGTAAGCTTCAAGAGAGATACATAGAACATATTTAGAATATATTTATTATAGAATAACATACAAATAAGTCATTTTAAACTTTTTATAGATATATCGATATTTTATTTATAAGTAAACTTTAAAAATACGCCGAATTATTAACTATACCAAATTTAATAATTAATAATTTTTTTACTAAAAATAAAAAGAATGTCAGCTTAATTTACGGGTGGGTGAACAATCGACCGTGAGATGCGGTGATTGATTCATTCAATCCAATACCCTTGGAAGGTAATGGATGGCAATGCTGTAGCCAATGAAGTTCTAACTGAGGCTCGGCTATTGCTGTTACCCTCCTGCCATGATCAGAGCTTTAATAGCTCAATAACACCCTATCCCTACACTGTCCTCTACAGATAACGGGGAATATGAAAAGCATTCTTGCTTCGCCCCTTTAAGCCAGTCCTTATAAGGACTATAAGCTTAATTTACGCCACTACTACGCTCCCTAGCAGAAAAATTCTTTATGAAGACATCTATCCATCGAAACCAACTGATACAACAAGCCGGAAACTATGACGGTAATGACTACTGGAAACATAACAGACCGAAAGCCATCCTAACACCCAACGACGAATAACCACTTCTGCCCACTCAGGGCGAGCTAAAATAGCTCACAAATCTCTCCCATCACTGCTCCCGAAACAGACAACATGGAATATGAAAAGCGTCAAGCTTCACCCTCTGCGCCATATATGCCCTGCGTCCTGCTTAATTTACGTTATTCCAAGATCATTCTTGTTTGATGTGACTTGACAATTCTGGTGAAACAGGTCCAGTTGACTTTTAGTCCTTTGTTATCACACTCTTGTTCTCCATGAAGAAGTTTTCCACAATCTCAACCTCCCAAAAAATGTGATAGCCCAATCACCTCCATAATTTTACAGCCACTGTTTCATATCACTCAGTTGCATTTTTGTTGCCAGTCCTTAGAAAAATGTCCCGAAAATTAGATACCTCAACTCCTTCATAGTTCACATCAGGTTCTACGTCGTACAACTTCTAAGCATTGGCCAAGCTATTAATCTTCATATTTTTTCACGCAGCTGCTAAGTTGAAGATAGTTCCATGTTATACGATTGTAAAGTTTGCATTGTCCTGGTGCATTTTATATCTTCTTCTGTTTATTTCAATACAACCATCATCTCTTCCAAAATGTTCTTATACGAACGTTCATGCAACGACCTGAAAAACACCTTTAATTCTACTATTCCTGCTAACTAACCTTTCTGAATTAGTGTGAGCAGGTGCATTATGAGCTAGCTGCGAAATGAGCTTTTATTTCATGAGAAGGAATTTTCAGCAGATCTGTCCTGTAGTGTCGTACATCAGAAACAAAGTAGTTAAAGAACCAGTCACAAAAATTTTTTGTGACTTTTTTTTTATTAACAATGCCTTGGCGCTTTCGTAACCGCCACAGCCATCTATCACTCCTGAAAATTTAAGCCCATATGCTTAGCAAACCTTTCAACAGCTGACTTTAACTCAACACCATTTGAGCGGTGCTAAACAAACCACTTATACACTGCTTCCTCAATTAGGAATTAGAAATATTAGGGTTTTTTTCCTTTCGTGAAAACAGACCAACTGGGTCTCAAAAAAGAGCAGTTGGAATGGCTACTTAGGTTAAAAAATCCAAAAGAAATTCAGATAAGTGATTTGTTAATACTTGATCCTCGATGACCGTTTTTAGTACTTTCTCTTAAAAACGTCTCTTTGCCTTAGTCTTTTTACAATGGTCTCAAAGCCTTAGTTTCGTGCACAGTAATATCAACCGGACCAAAATATTGGAGAAGTGGATCTGAAAATCTGTAAGAATATCGAAGAGCGATTTTAGTGCCCAGAAACATAATTGGATAAAAAGTATCAGTTTTGATTTAAGGAAATACAGTAGTTCCTCACCGAACTCTCTCTATATATATTATGTTGTTTCCTATAACATACATACCTATGATAAAGTTTAATTTATAAATTAGGTACAGTAAGGGATTAAAAACAATGACTAATAATAAAGTAGAATAATTATAACAACATATGTAATAAAAGTTATCTGAATGTGAATGGAATCTTAGCAACCTCAGCACACGCTTTTTTTTCCAGCACCACTACTCTTGCAGTTTAGAGCCATTATTAAGTAAAATAAGGGTTACTTGAACACAAGCACTGTGATCCCGGGACAGTCGATCTCGTAACCGAGAACTACTCAGAACGACGTGCAATTTAAAACTTATGAATTGTCTACTAAAAAAACCATACGGCTTCGTTTCGGCGATGTAGAATTACAAAGACAAAGTGGATATTAAGAATCCAACATTATTTCAAAGCCGAATGTTTGTAGATGCTATGAAAGTTTCGTAAGTTGACTTGAGTGCTTACGAGAATGCAACCCTCGGTATGTGTGTTGCATTAACTTGCAGCAGCTAAGACAATTCGGGGTTGCCGAGGAGTCTTGCAGGCTCTCAGGTCGAATCTAATATCCACTTTGCCTTTGTAATTATAAATTGTTTATTTCTGGAATTTTCCATTTAATATATTCGGACTGGGGTTGACCGCGGATAAGAAGGGACTACGGTATATTTTTAAATAATTTTCTTTGGCCAGAAAGCAACTTTATTCTCGGCAAACTTTCTCGCAAGTACTCATCCCTCCGCATTTTTTGTAGTAGTACTCAATGCTGAAGCGTATAAAACAATCCAACTTGAATTCAAATTGGAATGGCTCAAGATTTTCGATTGAATCAGGACACTGGTTTTATATGCGTGCTGTATTTATATGGCTTGACAAATTTTGTCAAACTCTCCAAATGCTGGGTTAATGGACCATTTTAGTGGTAAATTTAGGCAAAATAAATTGTTAGCAATAACGAAAAATCTTTTATATAAAAAGGTTGAATTGCTGATAACGCATGGCGTCAATTTACAGAATGCAATTTCAAAACACGCCTCTTTTATTAATGAGTTTCTTACTTGCTTCCTTTATAAACAATTCCATACCGGGATTATTACAAAAACGACCAGTTTAAAGTACGTATATAGTTTTTATTGTACTGTCACATGTCTCACTAGCATAATTCATATAATAATCAATTATTATTGATTATTATATGCGAGTGACACAATATAGTACATGTTGTGTTACTGATTCTCCTTTCAGGATCTGAATTTTCATTGAAATAGCGAGGTATCTTTGCAAATTTTTTCCAAGTTTGCCACTGCATTGAACTGCGAAAAGTGACGTTAGTTGATCATGAGATTGAAAACTCAGTTTTGCTGAAGCAACAATGATGGTGATGATCAAATGGGGTATCTTAATATTGTTCTTCAATGATCGGAATCACCATGTGGTGAATAACTATAGTCACATGATTTTATTTGCTCTGCCCTTTTACGTGAATATTTGTGTGTGTATGTATATATAATCTGCATTTGCAAATAGAGTGCATTTATTGAGATGTTTGCACCTAGATACACGCATCTCGAGTTGTTTCCCAATAAGGAAACTAGAAAACATCGGATAAACAAGTGGGGGGAGGGACTTTAAACTAACATTTTAATATGGGAACATTAACATCGTTAATTTCTATTTGTGTGTTATGTATCCTTCCCCAAGTATGTAAAACATTCAATCAATTGAAAAAAAAAGCCAGTTGAGAGAAGAAAAGATGTGTTCGGTATTTGAATATATTCGTTGGTTAATATACCTTTTAACTCGTGGTTAGCTCTGCACCAAATATTTTCTAAAATGTATGCCTCCGTGGGATACTTAACAAAGAAAGGAAGGAGGAGTGATGGTGAGGATGGCAGAGGCATTGTGCCCATCTGAGTTAGAGATGGAAGCAGCAAATAGCGGTTTTGAAGTAGTATGGTGTGAAGTGGAGGTGGACCCGATCAAAATCAGTTCAGAGGTGTTTTTTACCTACCGGGTATTTTTATAGAAGCCTCTGGTAGTATGTTGGAAAGATTAAAATGAATTTAATTGCAAGTTATTCACTTACGGAATTTGTACTATCGATTTCGATTACTTAAAATTGATGATGATACATTTTTGTTATACCAATCCTTAAACATATACGTAACAAACCAATATTAAGAAAGTTGCAAACAGTTCCAGTAACTTTCCATTGTTTAATGTGCCCGTTCCAAAAAAAAAAAAAAAAAAAAAAAACGGCGGTGGGTGGAAGATAAACAGAGACCTCTACAAACCACATAAGTGAGGAAATTAACTATTATTTTCTGTTTGTATTGTTTCTATGCTCATTTTTTGTATATTCATTAAGAGTACACGTCACATCTTTCTGAAAAAAGAAATAGACCTGACTAAAGTCATTACAAAAGATTTTTTGTCAATGGAAGAGTTTTTTTTTCAGACGTGATGCTCAGGTTTTCTATTTATTATATAAGCAAGGTGTGCGTTGTTCTCTCGTGCAATGATTTAAGATTCAGTCATAAAGAGAAAACTATTTTAAACATTTACTTTCCTCTTAATGTAAGTGATCAATTCCTTTCTAGTATGATTACATGAAAGATATCTTTAACTCTTTCATTAGTGAAAGTAATGGAATTCGAGTGGTTGAGTCCTATACTCCAATTATTTGGAGCAAAGAAGTATCTTTGAAAAAAAAAAAAAAGGTGTTCTATAGTAAAGAGATTTCAGATTATTTACCCTTAGCCCAATCCATTTTAAGGGTGAAGAAGTCTACAACGTTTCGTCTGTTCGAAACGTTGTAGACTTCAATAGTCTACAACACTTCAATAGTCTAAAAATGCAATAGGAGTTTCATCCAACTCCTATTGCGAATGCAATAGGAGTTGGATGAAAATAATCGGCGCATTTTTCATTGTGAGAACAATATCTTAAAATAATATTATGCAGAAAAACCTAATCAATATTTTAGCACGCAACGCGCATCGAATGTCTAGATACTTATTTCTTAATTAGAAATAAGTATGGTTAAATTTAAAGTTAAAGACTGGAAAAACTATCTACATTGTCAAACCTAATTTTATTTGATCATTTCAACCATACACCAAGAAACATTAATTTACTTAACGTGGTTGCAGTACGAAACTGTAAATCAGCAAATTCCTATAGCACAACACTGAAGGACTCGTAACTCTACAAAATTGCCTTCGAGACAGATTTGGTTTCTGAGAGGCAAAGAGTACCAGATGGTGAAATCAACCCCCACCATCAGCCCTTGAGATTAAAAGATAAATAATAATAATTGTCAAACTAAGGTGACATGTAACATTTGATCAACTAGCCCTCGTTTACGTTGTTGTGTTTATTCAACATTCAAACCTCATCCATTCTTCTTTATAATCTCATTATTTGTTATTAACCAATCTCTTAACAAGCATGAATTTCCCTGCATTAAGCAAAAATAAAACTGATTGCCACTGCGTCACCAACTTTCTCTCTGGACATTATGTACGATTGCAACCAAAAATTAATCCTGAAGCTTTGCTACTCATGAGGTGATGTTAGTTTTACGTATACTACTAGAGTTTGAGTATAAACACACACACTGCATAGTGCTCCTAACTCAGAATCATTCTCTGTCCACTCCAATTCATAGTATTTTATACTCGTCCCATAACTCAATTTTCATTGAGAAGGTTTACTCAGAATTGCTTGTTTTGAAACTTAAAAACGGTAATGATTGTTTGTAATACTGTAAATTGCTACCAAATAATGAAAGGAGATTTTAATGGTCTACTATCATTCAGTTTTTTTTTTTTTAAAGAACACTTCCTCTGAGAACGATGTCAATATTCTAAACATCAAAAATCCAATACCACACACAGGCTTTATTATAAATAAACAAGATGAGACTTATAAAACAGCAGAAGAAGATTGCGGATCATTAAGAATAACACAAGCGAATTTTGAGTGACGGAATAGATTCAAAAAGATGGGCTTGAGAAAGACTTTCAAATGTATTAATTCAGTCTTTGTTCAGAGCTTTTCACAGAAACCGGAAGTTTGTTTTGCAATACTTTTTTAAACTCTTGTGATCATGACACAAAAAGAGACGCAAGACGAGTTAAAACAGAAAAGGCAATTGTTTCAATCTTTCCAAAGACTCGTTGAACTTCTAGTGTAGAAGGCACATAACATCTATTTGATTTAATAATAAAGTGATATTTATGAAACAATTGCTTAACCATAGAAATTCGTAATAGTTGCCATGGAATATTGCTAGGGTGTTTAATTTTTCTGTATTTGTTTGCCACTTTTAATCTCTAAATTTTTTGGTAAAAAACCTCCTTTACCAACAAATTTAGAGATTTGTTGATAATAAGCCTTCTCCAAATTTGCATTCTGAATGCATGTTTTTTTTTTTTTAATCAACGCCGTCAAACATTTCGTTTATTTCTTCGTAATTTAAATATCAACCGAAACATTTCCTGTTGTTAAAGAATACTATTCTTTATAGTAATTCGCTGCGAATAATGCTAATTTAAATACCCAACGTGTCAAAATTAATGACTCATCATTAAAAATGCATTTCGTTTCGCTATTGAGTAAGAAAAACTGACCGAAAGGGTTCCCACTATCGAATAACATGGGTACATCTACCTCTAATTGCAGCTCTGTCTCAAAAATCAGTCTTAGCTTGACTCAACAAGTTTAGTAAACCTCTGCTGATTCACATTAGACAGTTAATGTTTCCGATTTCTATACCAAAATTTCTAATACTTGTCAATTCACAAATAATAACAACAAGGAAATCATAACTAACAAGAAAGCTGACCGTTTCTCAACAATTGCTGATTAGAAATAATCCTTATCCTTATAAGGACTGGCTTAAAGGGGCGAAGCAAGAATGCTTTTCATATTCCCCGTTATCTGTAAAGGACAGTGTAGGGATAAGGTGTTATTGAGCTATTAAAGCTCTGATCATGGCAGGAGGGTAACAGCAATAGCCGAGCCTCAGTTAGAACTTCATTAGCTACAGCATTGCTATCCATTACCCTCCAAGGGTATTTTGGATTGAATGAATCAATCCAATGTCTAATAAAACCCGATTAGAAATAAATGAGAAACATTTTCCCTAATTAATTTTTTATTCGTTCTTTTATTTGGTGTCTCAATAATTTTTCAAATTTTTAAGCAAACTCTAAAATAAAAGGAAATTAAACATAATTTTTTAAACATTTTCCCTAATTAATTTTTTTATTCGTTCTTTTATTTGGTGTCTCAATAATTTTTCAAAATTTTAAGCAAACTCTAAAATAAAAGGAAATTAAACATAATTTTTTAAAAATTATGTTTAATTATTTCACTTTTAACTCTTTTTCTTATCGTTACGCAACAGTCTTCCTTCTTATATAAAGTATACATAGAATAAGGTTAGAGAGCATTCGCCGCATTTAATATATCTCGAGTATCTATATTCTATTCCATCTAAAGGACTGTTAGTCGATCTTCAGATGGAAAGGTATTTTTCTGACAAACTGGCTGTCCATCAGACACAATTAACAGACGGGATTCATATACAATGGTTTTAACTTGCATTTCAAAAAATACAAAGGTTCGTCTTAATTGTTTTCTTCTCGCAATTATAAAATCACTTAACGTGTACATTTTCTCTACAGACCAAATTTCGTTAACTTAAATTTCAGTGGTTTAAATTAATTGCATAATCAACTTAAGAGGATTTTTTTATAAGAAAGATTTTTACTGTGGGAAAGTAAAAATAGGCCTCCCCACTTATAGAAACTGCAATAGGTAATTATAAAACTTTATTGGTAATTACAAAAGAAATTATTCGATTAGAATCATTTCTTTTGATTCAAAATGATTCCAAAGAATTGAATCGCTTGTAATAGAAATCATTAGAAAAGATTTCTTATTTTTTTAAGCCAATCATTTATATGCAATCATTAGATGTTTTTTTTTTCATATGCTAAAATCGCGTTTCAGAACTCGATCTCATTATAACTGACTTCGTTTTCTTCCTTTTCAATATTGAAAAAAAAAAATTTGATCATGTGCTTTCCAAAAATCCATTCCTTTAAATATGTTTTTATTCCTGCTTGCCATAAATGTTAACTTGTTCAGTCTTAAGACTCGAATTTTGAAGACGCGACATTCAGGGTAACCCCTGAGTGTCGAGTCTTCAAAAGGGAGACTCGGGCGCCTATGGCGCCCAACCCCAGAGTTCCGGACTGATAGGCCGGTTCTCCTTGAATTGAATTTTGAAGACTCGAAACTCGGGGTATCCCCTGAGTTTCAAAAAATGTGACATAAAGTTTTTTTTTACTAAGTAATTTAAGGAAATTACAACGTCACTAGGATAGACATTAAAATAAATTTTAATATACTTCAATATTTGCCATTTTCAAGAAACTTAAGAACAAGACACGTGCACGCAGGCACAACAAACAGTAAATGAGGAAGAAACAGGGAGCTATTATTTCTCCTCAAGTCCTGATCGTGCCCCCTAGCAGGCAATGTTGGTATTCTTGGGCGATTGGGCTGAAGGTCTTCTGATGTAGGTTTCCCAAATTTGAGGCAGTCTCATGCAGCCAAATTTGTTGAGGTTCGGATTGTTTCTTAGGGCTGAAGCTGATTCCATGATAAGCCTTTCATACTTGTATTTACTACGGTGTACTATCGTGGCTTTCTTCCACCGTATTCTATGGCAGGTATCCAGCGCATGGTCAGCAAGACCAGAGTGGCTGTATTGGTGAAACCGGATGTAGTCCTTGTGTTCTGAAATTCTGATATTAGCTGTCCTGCCTGTTTGGCCAAAGTAGGACATCTTACAGCTGCAAGTGACTAGTATACACCAGGTAGGTCTGGGGGGGGGGTTGTTCTTTAGTAGAGCGGATAAGGGATGCCAATTTTTAATATGGTCTGTAACAAGAAGTTAAGTCACGTTTTTTTTAGGATTTTTGTAATTTTTTCCGAGGTGCCTCGGATATAGGGTATGGTGATGGATTCAGAGTAATCCTTGTTGTGAGGGGGGGGGGTTGTGGTTTACTGGTTTCAATATTTTTTGGATTTTTTTTTTTTTTTGGGTAGCCATTGGCTGAGAAAGTGTTGAGAATGTGGTTTAGTCCTGTGGTTAGGGCATTGTCATTTGAACAGATAAGTTTAGCCCTGTTGTGTAGTGTCTTAATGACTCCATATTGTTGTGAGGAGGGGTGGTGGGATTGTTGGTGAATGTATCTTCCTGTATGGATGGGTTTTTCTATAGATTGAGAAAACCAAGGTTCCATCAGGCTGGCGGGTGACTAGTGTGTCTAAGAAAGGAAGGCAGTTGTTTTTTTTTTCCTTTTCCAGGGTGCATTTGATTCTGGGGTGTTGGTTGTTTATGTGTTAGGAAGGAGAGAAGTGCATCGGAGTCATGTGGCCAAATAGCGAAGACATCATCAACATAGCGAAGCCAAATGGTAGTTTTTGTGGGGCAGAGTTTAAGGCTTTCTCTTCAAAAGTCTCCATATAAAAGTTGGCCAAGGGAGGGGAGAGTGGAGAACCCATGGCTGTCCCCTCTATTTGTTTGTAGAATTTTCCTTTACCAAACAAAATAGCCTGAGTTCATTGTGAACTGAAAAAGGACTGTGATATCGGGAGGAAATTTAGCTTGGATTAGCTCTAAGGATTCTTTGAGTGGGACATTTGTGAATAAGGAGGAGACATCAAAACTGACCATTATGTCAGTGTGTTTGAGTGTAAGATTTTCTATGCTGGCTTTGAAGTGGGCTGAGTTTTTTATGTGTGAAGGTGTGCTGCCAGTATATTAGTGATTTCCACAGGCCAAGAAGTGACCTTCTTGAGGAGCTTGTGGAGTTTTTTAATTTGTGAGTTGGCGGGATTGTACTCGATAGGAAGCTAAGTAGCCCGATCTAACAATAAAGCTTTCACCTTACCTGTGTAATCCTTTTGGTTAAGCAATACTATGGCGTTCCCTTTATCAGCTTTGGTGATTATTATTTTCTTGTTTTTCTTTAATTCCAGTAGAGATTTAATTTCCTTGCTAGGCATGTTGGCTTTTGGTGGTTTAGCTTTGCTCAGAACACAAGCTACATCCAATATCGTTGGCGACGTGGTTTGGAAGGTGTCGTATCCCGCGTTCAATTTTTATCATAATATCTTCAGCAGGTATTCTTCTGGGCGAAGTTGTGGCCACGTGCGAGGGCGTCGAGTGCTTCAGGTTTTACACTAATTGACGAAACATTGACTACCGTTTCGGTAGGAAGTTGTTTCGAGATCGAGTTCTTTCTTAAATTTTCAAATTTTTTGATGTGTCGATCTCGTACTTTTTTAAATTCTTTCTCCGCTGCAGTGCACGAGATGTATAAAATAGACCAAATTTCGTGGCTTAAAGTGCTTGAAAGGTCATTTTCGAGTGCCTGTATAGCTACGTTAGCATCAATCAGGAAATGGCGAGTCGCGGCAATTTGTTCTCTGAGTAAGGCTTGGCTGGCACGGTTATAAATAAGAAGCGCCTTTTGCGAAGAGAAACGGTGCTTGAATTTCACACAGTTAGCTATCCTGGCAGAGTTTTAGGAAGGCGAGACGATTTACGTGTGATATCATCTCTGTGGATTATCGTAATTCTTGTGGAAAGGCTTAAACGTTGGTAATGCATGTTTTACTAAGTAATTTAAGGAAATTACAACGTCACTAGGACATACATTAAAATAAATTTTAATATACTTCAGTATTTCGGCAACGTCACGTTGCCATTTTCAAGAAACTTAATTATATTAAAATTATATTAAAGTATATTAAAATTTATTTTAATGTATATCCTAATGATGTCGTAATTTCCTTAAATTACTTAGTAAAAAATGCATAACCAACGTCCAAGTCTTTCCATGAGAATAAAAAGGCTTATCATTATATATATATATATATATATATATATATATATATATATATAGGGTAGATAAAGCAAATATTAATGGGATGGAAAAGTCAGTTTTCTTACAACCTTCCCACGTTCTGAGCTAAAACAAAAAAACAATTCATTCCACGTGCGTTTTCAAGAATTATTTAATTTAGAATTCCCTCTGAGATATAATTGTCTTCCATGTATTTTTGAAGTGTTCAACGCTATCCTATTTTCAAACTGCAAATAAATGATGACATAACCAGGATAAGGCTAAACTTCTGAGTTATGTAGGATGTATTCGGGGATAGTTTCCACCCCTTTATCTTTTTCTGTTTTGTAAAAAGAAACCCGGATGGTTTAAATATGTAATACAGAATTTTTCTTAACTATTTAATCAACAACACTTTATATTGTTTTAGACTTTATATTGCTATGTTATTAAGGCTTTCTTCTTTTCGTATAAGTTAAAAGTTAAAAAAAAAAACGAAAGTAATTCAAATATGTAATTTTGCCACTAATCGATTCTCCATGACAGTGTTCAGCACTTCCTCTTAGAAAGGTCTCATATTTGCTTAAAACTGAAAACAAGCCGGAGAAACATCTAATGAATAAATCATACACCGGTCTCAAATCGTTAGTTGCATTGGCAGCAATACTAACCTAGCCAAGTGTATTGGAAAGATGAATCTGAAAAAATCGGCGAGGATATCAAAAAGAGGGAGCAGTTTTATGTAAATGACATTGGAAAGAGCTTGGACAGTAATATGCAGTTGATTGCAGGTAATACAAAGGTTTGAAAGAGCTATGAGAAGTAGAATGGTTGTAGACTTGTAAGGGAACTTGAATAGACCTAGTGAATGGGTAGGTGCATGGGGATGCAAGTTATGTGTTGCAAATTGTAAAGGGATGCAGAGTATTAAGATAGGTGTTTTGGGGAAAGTGAAGGAGATGAAAAATCTGGGGATCATTACAGTTACAGGTTTTCTAAAATCCTGAGACCAGCAGAGCGGATTATGGCAATGATGCGGAGAACAATGACACGTAGAAGAAAGAGAAAGGATGTTATGATTCCATTGTACAAGATTCTGATCAGACTGGACATAAATTACCGTGCACAGATTTGGTCACCTGGTTTTCTAAAGGGTAATCAGTTATTGGAGAGGGTTCAGAGACGAAGAATGAGATCATATATAGAGAATTCAAATTGCACATGCTAGTGGATACAAGGAAGTTGTAACTGGTAATTACTAGATTAATGTGGAAGAGATTTGTTTGTAGAATGCCTGGAGACAGGAGGAGAACAGTCATCCCTGGAAGCCAAATAAGGGGGGGGTGAACAATGGGAATAAGGAATAGGTTTATTGCGTGAAGAGTGGAAGATTGGAATTTATTGCTTGAAAGTGCGTTTATTGGACAGTGAATGAATTCAAGTCAGCGTATGATGAACTGTTTGTGTGTGTGTGTGTGAGAGAGAGAGTGGGAATTCCTGCGACTAGTCTCTTGCCCCCATGGAGGTATGATGATGACAATAATTTTCAAATATTGTAAGAAACAAAGTTCAGTTAAATGTGTATTGAAAGAATTTCTATGAAGACAGTGGGCCGTTTTTAAATTGACGTGTCTATGGCGCAAACGATTTTATTTTGGCAATTAGAAAATATAATTAAACATCCCGTTACACGGTGATATTAATTCACAGTGTAATGTGTGTGTCGTTCCTTAGATCCATCCCTTTGTTACTTTATCTACAATTTTAATTAAGCGTGTGAGCGATTCCGTGCGAGTAAATTTTCATAGCTGCCGCTTCCACTAAAATCGCGGAAGTAGACAGCAGTTAATTCATTCATAACAATAAACTACGCTTGTGAAATGAAGAAGAAAGTTCTTTATATTTTGTTTATCAGCAGAAAACATATTTTTGAACGTTTCGCTTTCTTTGTTGAAGAAGCAGATAATCGCTTTCATTAATCAATACTTTGTGCTATCTGAAGTAAGAAGGAATTAGCATATTTTCATTATCCTAATTCTAATATTATGATATGTGAAATGAATAATATTGCACTAATAAACTCCTTTGTGAAACGTTTTAAATTAATTATATCTGAATCTGGTTTATGGAATGTACTTATTTTCGGTATATACATAGAAATTAAAAAAACGAAAGTTTATTGAAAAGGCAAATACAGGGTGTCCCAAAATTCACGCAAGCAGTAATTTTGATAGAAAACACAGGTTTTGAATTAAAAATTGTAATTTCTTATTGATTCATAAAGTATACAGTATAGGGTTATGCATGGAATAGCATATCGAGTAAATGGCCTCCAAGGCTTTGCTGGCACATACGCACCATTTTGTCGAAATTTTCCATGACCGTTTTGCATAAATGTGGCTGAATTTCGTTGACACAGCGCTCAATTTCCTCCTTCAAGGTGTGGGTGGTCGTGGGCTTGTTGGCATAAACCTTAGACTTCAAAAAAATCCAAAGAAAAAAGTCCAACGGCGTTAAGTCACATGATCTGGGCGGCCAATTCTGATCACCAAAACGAGAAATTACACGACCAGGAAATGACTCATGCAGTAATTGAATTGTTTCTCGGGCTATATGGCACGTGGCACCGTCTTGTTGAAACCACATGTCGTCCACATCCATATCTTGCAATTTAGGCACAAAAAACTGGATTATCATGTCGCGAAAGCGAGCACCATTAACTGTTATTGCCTTACCAGCTGCATTTTCGAAAAAGAATGGACCGATGATGCCTCCAGCCCAAAATCCGCACCAAACAGTGATACGTTGTGGATGCATTTATTTCTCAACAATCACTCGTGGATTTTCTGAACCCCAGTTGCGACAATTTTGTCGATTAACGAAGCCATCAAGATGAAAATGAGCCTCATCGCTGAAGATGATTTTGTTCGCAAAATAAGCATCCACTTGTTGTTCCATAAACCATTCAACGAATTCTCTTCGCTGTGTGTGGTCAGTAGGCTTCAGTTCTTGAGTCAATTAAACTCTGTAAGCATAAAGATGCAAATCTTTCGTGAGAATACGCTGTAGAGAGCTTCTCGAAATGTCCAATTCAAGACCACGGTGCCGAATTGATGTTACTGGACTCTCAGCAACACTCTCACGAACTGCTTCGATGTTTTCTGTTGAACGACTTGTTGAAGGACGGCCAGAGTGTATAAGATCACTAATTGATCCAGTTTCCTTGAATTTTTTAATTAATCTTTTCACAGTTGATGAAGTTAAATCACTATTCCGACTATATTTTGTACGAAAATTGCGAACTGTAGCTGCCAAACCTTCATTATTTTTAAAATATTGCTCAACAGTGAAAATGCGTTGTTCTTTCGTGTAGCGAAAGAACAACGCATTTGTCACGCTGTCTTTTTTTTCTCGTTGGCAACACTTTACCGCACAAATGGCGCTAAATTTAAATCTTGCGTGAATTTTGGGACACCCTGTATAAGTAATCGGGAATTTTATTTGGACAACATTGCCTTACTCGCTTTATTATAAAGTAGTCGATTCTAGTTTTTAGAATAATATTTTCAGTTTCAAACATTTGGTTTAATTCCAATTTCAATTGGTTACTTTTGTGATCAATATGAATACATTCTTAGGTTTCTGTTCACCATGAAAATTATATTTATTTTATTACATTTTCTACTGAAGTATATTTTTACAGAAGTCTCTGCCATCATATTGGAACGATTAAAATTATTTTAATTGTAAGTTATTCACTTAAGGAATTTGTACTGTCGATTTAGATTTCTTGAAATTAAAAAAAAATTACGTTTTGTTACTCACCAATTACTAAAACTAAACATAAAGCTAATATAAAGAATTCATATACATTGGCGAAAAGCTGTACCGTCCTTGAACCGTTCAAAAAAAAAAAAAAAAAAAAACATAAGTGCAAAATCTACACTCAGTATTCTTACTAATGCTACATGATCAATGCTGCATTCTTGCCCACCCATTCACAATCTTCTTCTTGTACCAGACCTTTATTAATTTATTTTTTTTTATAATCTATCTTATTTAAATGATAGAATGAAATGTAATAAAATAAGACTAAACAGGGGCTCCAGAAAAAAAAAAAGAAAACATTCAATATTCGAACTTCCTGATTGTTTGTTAGTTTTGAACTTGTACAACTCTTCGTTAATTCGGTTTGATTCAATATTATGCAAACTATGTTCTGTTGAAATTCTCTATAACAGTAGTTCTCAGTCTTTTTCCACTTGTGTACCCCATTTAAACCCATTTCTTTAAATTGTACCCGTTGTTTTTAAAATAACTGTTTTTAAATACTAACACTTTTGTTCAGTGCCTATCTTAATGTAAAATGAGATGAGTTGGGTAAAGAATACGTTTGATTTATTATTATTAATAATATTTATTTGTTATCTGGAAAGTCTGTAATAATTGGTATACAGATCACTAGCCGATGGAAACATTATTAGTGAGATCGTTGAGCCTTCTTTCATGCACGTTTCTTGAAATCAGGCTCAAAAGATGCAAGATACAATCTTAAATTCGGACTTGTATTAAGCTTCTTGCGGTACTTATTTTTTATGAAGGTGTAAGAAGCTCTCTCCACTAGTTCAGTATTAGTAAATGGCAAGAAGTATTTGAGTATATCAGTGAGGAATACGAACAGCTCACGGAGTTGTTCGCATTCCTCACTGATATCTACCCAAAAGGTAATAAGATGCTTTCTTTTAAAATCAGAATTTAAAGAAGAATCGGTTGAAAGTTCGATTAACATCTCTTCTTCATTGAAGGGGTCTGCCATCCAATTGTTTTCTTTTCCGCGTTGAGGGAAGTACTTACAAAAGGACACTTTGAGACCTTCCAAGTGACTTCAAATATTCTCTTTCACGTTTTCTGATGGTTGCAAGTCATTCTCAGATAAGACGTTGTGCAGAGTTTTAAAAACCTCAGGCTGAATTCTTTCAATACACGCTTTCCAAAAGTCCAGTTTTTTAATCATTGACTCAATTTTGTCGGTTACTTTGAATATAATGATTGAGCTGTTTTGAAGTCCCAAGTTCAGTTTATTTCTAGAAAAATATCTGATAAATATGCAAGACTTTGAAGCCAATCACTGTCATGAGACTTTTACAGCCTCATTAAAAACGTCTTTCAGTTCACTAGGAAGATGCTTGGATGCAAGAGTTTGCCTATGAATGCAGCAGTGACTCCATGGTACATAGGGAGTTACTTCTTTAACTCAGCCGCGTAGGCCTATAAAACAATCTGACATAGTTCGACACCACAACAGTTCGACTAACTAATGTCCTTTTCAATGAAGTAACCATCGATCACGTCAATGGGTAACAAAGCAACAGGTTTTCATCAATTTCATTTTCTGTCAAGTATCTGGAGATGACGAGCAAAATAGATAAATCAGCAACATCTACACTTTCATCGACCTGGATGGAAAAGAATTTACGTTTTTTTAATTCTATCTACTACTTCAGCTTCAATATCGTCAGACATATCCTGAATTCTTCGAGACATTGTGTTTGAAAAAGAGATAGTATCGATTTTGCGGACATGTTCTTCCCCAAACATACATAAAACGGCATCCTTAATGCAAGGAGAAATTAAAATTTCAGCTATCGCATAGCTAAATGTGGTAAAAAACCACATTTAACTATGCGATAAGCAATACGATAGGAAACCTCAAATGCATTCTCATTGTCTTTCTTTCCTGACGTCATGTATGAAATTACATTTGGACACTTTTCTAAGCGCTGAAAATAATGTATTTCTTTGTGTTTATACATAGGATGTTTACTTTCTAAATGTCGCATGAATAGAGAGGGTTTCATGCAACCGTTGGATAATACTTCCCCCCACACAAAGGGTTAGGACAGTGATCATCCTCTACAAATGAAAACCCCATATTTAACCCCTCTTCACAGTACATAATTTCTTCTTCTTCTGTGTAGTACCTGAGGCGCGCGCCTTTTTACTATTTCCCAGTGTGGATGTACTCGTAGCTGCGAACACTTGTTGAGAAGTACTTGCCGACGGGTTATAATCCGCATTAACTTTTGGTTTTTTAACCATTCCTGTTTTCAACCACCGATCCCTAACTGACACTCTTAAAAATCACTGAAAATAATAACTGGAACTACGTTTAAACATTAAATAAAAAACTACTTGAAAAGAATCACAATTAAAGACATCGCACTTACTTATACTCGGTCAATAACTGAACTGATCAAAGAGTCTGGCTACGGATGCATTTATATTTTTGGAGAAGTTCTAGAAACGTCGCAAATAGAAGTCAGTGGAAGGGTCGTTATCGCAAAGGTCATTTCTTAATAACACGCGATTGTTCTGAAAAGGGGGATGGGTGACAAAAGTGACGCATGAACTGTGCGTAATGACTGGTAGAAGAGGGGTTTGGGGGAGGGGTTCATAGTCACGCCCTCACCAATCACCGTTCGCTAATGTCAGCTAGTTTTGAAGTGTTTCCATTAGCGGTGATTGAAACTTAACATTTATTGTTCCATAATTAACCTTTTGCATTTTGTTTACTTTGCTTGTTTTTCCCCATTACTGATTATTTTTTATATACCCCTGAACGACCCACCACTTGGGAACCGATGCAATATATTCAGTGTTTCTCAAACTTCAGATATCCGCGTACCCCTTCTTAAATTTTCATTATTACCAAGTACCCCCTTATCAAATAATAAATAAACGAAGTATATTTCATTGTAAATATCTATTTTATTTGAATTTATATGTATGCGGATATGGAGTTTGAGTTGAAATGCTAATTCTCGTCATCCGAATTCCAGAATATCTGAAACACATTCGCTATAATTTCTTAGTTTTAACACCTTCACGACAGAGGTGTCAAGAAAAACCATATTGCACTGGCAACATAAGGTTTTGCTTGAGTCTATACAGCAGTTTCTGTTGGAGAGGAGATGTGATTCATTAGTTAGTGCCGTTTTTATCTCAGTTTTCTCTAATTGCATTATTTGTTGAGAAATATAATAATTCCATGCATTAATGATGCATAGCCGAAAATTGCCACGTACCCCTTGTAGACCTTTCGCGTACCCCAGAGGGGGGGGTACGCTTACCACACTTTGAGAAACACTGCTCTATAACAATGCCGGGCAACAATAAGAGTTGTAAGATCATCAGCATTATAAGATCATCATGTATAATTGAAGTGATATCAATGGTTATTGATACCAAACAAAGTTGTTTTAAATAGGATGAAATCCTATTTAAAATTAGGATTTTATTAGTTTTTCCAATTTTTCCAATATTTTTATTTCGTACTAGGTGTGTACGCGTACACACACACTCCTTTACACACGAACAAACAAATGATCCGCATTTAATAGAAAAATAGTATCAGTGAGTGGTAGAATGGCCAATATAGATGAATAATTGAGTAGTGCACAGCACCTCCCTCCCTTCTTTGGGGGTATTAGGTAATATTTTTCTTTTTATCATTGTTATTGTTTCGATAATTGTTTAATGACCCCTACAATGAGAAACTCCAATTGAAATAATCTAGAATTACAATAGAACAACTGTCTATGCTAATGTCTGAATACATAACAAGGGGAAAATTATTTTTTAAAAATAATTTTGCCTGAAAATGATTATAAAACAAATAATTTGAAAGACCACTTAATTCTTAAACTTTTTTCCGTCTGCGAGTACCAATTCATTTATTTTCTGAGAAAGGCTCTTCATCGAACTTATTGAAGTCGTCATTTACTATAATGACTGTTCTTCGAAAAAGAAAAAAAAACCGTTTGTGAACACCGAATGTGAACAGAATTCTCTCCAGGAAAAACATTAATAAGCAACTTCTCTGTTTTGCCATATCTGATGCTGCATACTTGTATACTCGGAGAGAAATCATTATGATAGGAAAAGAGGTTCTGATGCACGGCATAAGTTTTCCCATTCACTCGATCCATTGAAATGGAAGAAATTATTTTTAGAGATGGAATGAAGACATACAATTTCACTAAATGGAAAAGTGGAGAATTATGCATAATTTTGTTCTTAATTAAGGCTTTTAATGACAATACTCACCACTCTTTAATCTAAAATCCGTTTTTTAGGAGTACCGTTTTTCTTGTTCACAGTAAAGCTCTGCCATTTATCCTTATATTGATAGTTTTCTGAAGAAAATAATGCTTATAATTTCTTCTTTGCACGCTTCTTGACTTTTCAAAATAACAGCTAATAACGACTAAATAAAACACGCATAAAGAAAATTGGCAACTACTGCTTTCTTAATAAAATAAGAAGTATATTATGAGCATTTCAAAAAAAGAACACTGTTAACATCAAAGATTATGTCGTGTAGAACAAAGCAACACTTCATTAGAAGCTTTGTGTGGAGTGTGGCCCCCTACGAATCAGAGACACGGACTCTTCAAAAACAGAGCAAAATCAAGACTTCTAGCATTCGAGATGTGTTGGCGCTGAATGCTGAAGCTAGCGTGGATAGAAAGAGTTATGAATTAAGTGTTAAGAAAGGTAGAAGGAAAAATAAATCTACTTATATACGTTGAAAAAAGGAAAAATAATATGATAGGATGCATATTGAGGCACTCAGATTAGACTATAAATTTGATTCGGGGAATGACGGAGGGAAGACCTGGTAGAGCAAGACCAAGAACCCAATACGAGTGACTACAAAAATGAACAAAGCTGCCAAACAAACAGCACAAAATACATCAACATCCCATGCTACCCACCAACCAATAGGCTATAGCAGCACATTTATAATAATAAACATTATTTTATTATGAAATATAAATTTATTTTTTTGAAATTTTTTCTGAATTTGAATTATGTGAAATTTCGTTAGAAAATTAAAGTATGCCATTTTAGCATTTGTTTCATTAATATAACTTAATCACTCTCTGCACACACAAACAAGTGAATTTGTTGCCATATCAGATTCGTGTGCTTTCAGGAAGATCAAGAGAAAATTAAATGCACTTTCTTCTCCTTTGGAAACCAGATAATGTTTTAATTAAGGATGCTTTATATGGTCTCATAAAGAGTTAAAGGGATTACTCTGGTATGTTCGACAAAAACCTTTTTATATTCCTGCTCAATGACGAATGGTTGTGTGCCACGTGAGTGTAGAATAAATCAGAATATTTGGATTTTCAGTAAATTTGTGCATCGGCTTTCAGTTATCGGAGAAAAATATGTAAATGACAAATTATATTTCGATTTTAGTAAAAGAGAACAATTTTCAGAGAAATTGACAAAAGCGAGAAGCAAGATTGTTGTCATGGAAATAGCTTTGTTTGAATTTTTTGACATTAAAAAGAAATATAATCCAGGCATTTTATTAAAGTGATCAATTAAATAACACTAAAGTTATTTAATTGATCATCATATGCAGTGAATATTTGTTTCATTTTAGAAGATATTGAAATAAATGAAAATTTTGATTTGTTTTTAAATTACTAAATTTAAAAAAATTCTCAGCATAAAAATTCCAGTTATGGAACAGAATTACCTGTAAATAAGAAACGAGAATTCTTTATTAAGTTATCAATTTGTAATTACTTATCTCCGACCTATTTTATGTTTGAAATTTTTGCGAGTTGTTCGGTAGTCAATCCATTTAACAATTTTCATTCTTATCTCTAAAACGTATTCTGTATTTAAATATTAAATTTTGTATTAAAATAAGGCAAAACTAGTAAGTTATAAAACTGTGCCAAAATATACAATTAATAGGATATTAATATTAGAGTATTCACTATTAAAATTAAAATAGTAAAAAAAAATTTAAAAAAAAACTGGCTTAAAGGGGCGAAGCAAGAATGTTTTTCATCTTCCCGTTATCTATAGAGGAGAGTGTAGGGATAAGGTGGTGTTGAGCTATTAAAGCTCTGATCATGGCAAGAAGATAACAGCAATAGCTGAACCTCAGTTAGAACTTCATTGGCTACAGCATTGCCATCCATTACCTTCCAAGGGTATTAATCACCGCATCTCCCCTTCATTGGCTACAGCATTGCCATCCATTACCCTTGCAGGGTAATGGATGGCAATGCTGTAGCCAATGAAGGGGAGCAACGCCATTAAAAAGTCCTTTATAAGGAGCGAAGCAAGAATGCTTTTCATTTTCCCCGTTATCTGTAGAGGAGAGTGTAGGGATAAGGTGTTATTGAGCTATTAAAGCTCTGATCATGGCAGGAGGGTAACAGCAATAGCCGAGCCTCAGTTAGAACTTCATTGGATACAGCATTGCCATCCATTACCCTCCAACGGTATTATTAATCACCGCATCTCACGGTCGATTAACGTTACTTCTTTCAACACCATTAAAATAGTTAGCAGTAATTAGGATGTTATGTCTTTGGATGAATTGTATATTTAGGTATATTAAGATAAGTTTAATTATTTGATGAAATCTCAAAACATTGTTCATAAAAATTATTTTAAGACACTTTAAACTTAAAGTGTCTTAAAATTAAGATTTCATTATCTTTTTCTAGTTTTTCTAATTTATGAAGTTGAACTTAATTTTTCAACAGAAATGAAATTGCATTTATATCGCATAAATGAAAATAAAATATTATATCCGTCCAACGCTTGAGGATGTTGCATTTAGTACAGTTTTTCAGTTATACTCTTGTGAAGTAGGAAATCTATCCGTTATGATCATTCAAAAGTCGATAAACAGATCTTAAATCTTATTTTACAGATTACAACCAGCTTTTTCTGAATCTGTGTAACAAACCGTTTAGCGAGTTACTTAAAATGCATTCTACTTTTATTTTCTTCAGTTATTTTTCTTGTTTATGTTAGGAAGATTGTGTGCGTTCCTACTACTTAACAGCTAATATAATGTGATACTTACTGTGAATTGCTAATTAGTTGGTTATTTGGAATAGACAAAGGGTGAGGCACCGTATAAAGCTATTAAATTGTATAGCTCTCTCTCTGGAGTGTGAAACCTGTACCGAAAAATGGCGAATCGATAGTTTAAAGGACTTTGCTGTTTAGAAGAAAGTCTTACAAGAATAAAAAGACACTCTGATGACCTTCTAATTCTCATTAGAAAACAATAATTCTCGGGTATCAATTAACGTTTTGTTATTTTTTATCTTAGTATGAAAGATGACCCACATAAAATAACTTGCTTGTTTTAGCTGTTGTCTTAGTTTTTCTTCTTTGAAGAATAATGGTAGCCATCATTCCCATTGCTGATATTTTTTATGATTAAAGCCATGAAATGTTTACATTAAATTTGAAGAAGAGGCTGAAATGAATTACGAATACAAGAAAGACGCTGCTATGATATTTTTTTTTAATCTTTAAATCATCATTTAAGGATAATATTAACCAAACGATATTTTCTCAGAGAAAAATCAATTTAACTTAAGCCACTAGTTCTCTTACTGCCATCTCTGTTGTCGGAGGTTTAAGCAGACGTTTTAACTTTCTTCAAGAGAATAATGTCAGAACTAGACCCACGGGAGCACGTGCGGGCATAACAGACTGCTAGTTGTTATCTAAGGAAGCCAAATGGTTCCTCTTTCTCTTCTGATAAATTTTTTATCATTGAGAAAATAATGAGCCACTCTACTTAATAGTGGGATAAACCAGTGTATGAAGAGAAAAACAATTTACAGGAAAAGGACAGTGTTTGAAGAATTTTTTTTATTCAATAACTACTTAACGTTTCTAGGCTTCATTCAAGGTGGTTTAGTTTTTAATAGGTTTGAATGTCTTAGCTATTTTTATTCTACCAAATCTAAAAAAAAAAGTAAACCTACCACAAAAACATCTTATGAAACTACGTGCAAAATATGGAGATATTTAAGGGGGAAAAGACAGAATGAAAAGAAACAAAACCAAAACGGAAAAAGATATACAGGAATTAAACAGTTTTCCGTCATTTCTCATAAACTATGCAAATTTACTCCATCATACAATCTCATATGGCAATATTTGTCAGCCTCTTGGTTGGCCGAGTGGATACCATACGCCTTCTCTAACCAACGGGCTTTTCGTTTGAATCCTAGATATTGGGTGTTTTATTGGATGTCTTTAGTAGAGATTAATCTTGACTCCCACTCGGCGATAATACTAAGCTATTCTTTTATTAGATTTACAATGTTTCACGGTGTAGGAATTCACATCAAGAAATTTTACAAATATTTAGTTAAATATCTTGTAACATCTAGCCTTTAATGCACGTAGGTAGCTAACGTATGTTTCGGTTCTTTTACCCTCTAAATTTCAAAAGAACACATTTTGTTGTAAACTGATTTGAATGCAGTATCCTTAGACGTAACAGAATGCACCTTACGACGAACTGCTTAAAGGAACTTTGTGTTGTCATTGACACATTGTCTCTAAGAAAAGAAAATGTTTTCATTGAATATAGATTGCTCTTGGAAAGAAGTCAACGGACACCATAGTGTGAGGGAAAAAAAAAAAAAAAAAAAACAGCCATGGTGCTCATCTTAAGATCTAGATCCTCCTCTCTCTGTGATGATTACGGCAATCGTACAGGAAACACTTTCCACAAGCGTGCAATAGCAATCAATGAGCATTTTGGATTTTCCTGCAGACATGTAATGAGGTCCAAGGCTGTTGTGGACAAGATTTCCCGTCACCTCACCTGAAGCTCCAGTTCATCTCACAGATGTTCAATAGGGTTGAGATCAGGCTCAGTTCTCTTCTCGTAGCTATCTGACCCGAACACAGCTGCGCACTCACTTGGGAGCATCATTTCCACCAATTTAGACCCGGCACAAACACGACTTGTTACATGGCACATTGCCCAGTGGAGTTGTCCGTTAACTTCTTTTCAAGTAGTGTAGAAACTACCTGATACCTCTATGGATACCGAGTATACTATATTGCACTGTGTTAATAGGTGACTACTACTTGCAAACAACAAAAGATTACATACACATGCATTTAAAAAAAAAAAATCAAAACAGCTTTTACAGTTCCCACATGGTTATTTATTTAGTGATTATGTTGTTTAAAGTAAATATTTCCGGTTATTACTAATCTCACGTTTGTCGAATACAGCTATGACCCCCCCCCCCTCACCTCAACAGATAAAGATGATTACAGTCTTTACTACTTCAGTCACCTTTTGCAATTTAAGTGTCACATTCTTCTTCATTCAAAATGTTGCCCCAGCAATACATCTTAACTTTCTCTGTGGTCACAGTATATCTTCATCAACCGCTGTTTATCGTGAAGCACTACATCTTTTATATAATCAACTATAATCTCAACGCATCTTCTTTTTCATTCGCTTGTGTATAGCCCCTTGTACAATATCATAGATAGAATAAATTACACTTTTCGCAGTGTGGATTACTTACGAGTACAGTACTTGGAAATTGCACTTTAATGAGACAACGCTTGGTAAACAACCTGACATATCGAGATATACATGAATATGATTTTCTTATCGGTACATACATAAACTCATCTTTCATATATATACCTAGTTTCCCTTATATTATTTCTTAATTTTATTAATATTATTTCTCAATATATGCGTAGTTTCCCTTATTTTATTTCTAATTTTATTTACTAATTTTATTAATATTATTTATCAGTTTTATTATTTACTCATTTTATTAATAAGCTCAATTACGAGCAATGTTTGCGAGAGAATTCCATTAATCGGAAATAATTACAAAAAAAAAAACTGGCTTAAAAGGGCGAAGCAAGAATGCGTTTCATCTTCCCCGTTATCTGTAGAGGAAGTGTAGGGATGAGGTGTTATTAAGCTATTAAAGCTCTGATCTAGTCGAGCCCCAGTTAGAACTTCATTGGCAACAGCATTGCCATCCATTACCCTCCAAGGGTATTAATCACCGCATCTCACGGTCGATTCCCACCGCAAATTTTAGGAAATAATTCCAAGCAAATTTGGGCTATTATAATATTCTGTTATTAAAAAGTAATTGGTGTGTAATGATTTTGAAGAATATTAATTAAAATCTAAGATTTACAAAGGAAATCAAGTATAATTAGACATTATTGATCACATTATATGATTTTAATAAAGAATTATTGGAAAATAATTTTAGTTTTCACATTAAAACATGCTAACATCGTATTCGTTAGTAACAATTATCACTATCAACACTACCAGTCGAGTTCCAAACAGAAAATAAACGGATTTAATTCCTCAATTATAAGCTAAGTTGATAATCTTTATCTTCGCCTTTGAAGTCTGCTGTATAGAGCATTGATCGGTTTTTACACCACCGAAATGGAAATAACATACACGAAATATCATTTCATTAAAGTGATCGCTATATTTTTGTGGGTTAGTATATTCGTTAGATTTTTTACTTCTATTTCTCATCGGTGCCTTATTACAAGTGCATATAGAAGACGTATTAAAAAGAACTCGCATTCGTCTTATGACGTACTTCAAAGCCGGATTCATTTTGCACGAAAGCCGTGACAGAAAAACCCCGTTAGGTGACAAGCCGTTGGTATTTCGCTGCAGAAATCTCATATGCTCTGACAACTAGAATTAGAATACCTCCTTTGAACATTGTTTTCTCCTCAGAGAGACTTCAAAAAATCATTCCAAGATTCGCAGCATTCCTTCCATTCTTACTTGCCAAAGAATACTTTGTTGCCACGTTCGACAGTTTCCTAAAAGTAAATCTCTAATAGTTACGGAGCTCTTACGGTAATGGCTAGAAGTATACTAATGCCTTAATGAAATGTCGGTTAAAAATGACTTAAAAGATGACAAAGCTGAAATGTAGAGTATATTTCAATCAAAACATGTCTATGGATTTTTTTGTTTTTATAATTTCAATCTGCAAGTTTTCTCGTGAACAGAAATACCATCGTGAAATCAATATTTCGAATTGCAGAGCGTAGATACAAATGAGCCATTAACATATACGAAAAAGGTACAAATTTTATCAGGAGTTTCGCTATTGTGTAAATGCGTAGCAAAATACTCCTTACGTCTTAGTAAGGAGTATTTTAAAAAATAGAAAGAGAGTTAAAAGATATTCCTTGAGAAACGAAAAGAAAGAGCACTTCGATGCATCTTTAACATTAGAGAGCTGAACTGTATTAATCAGCGAATGTCACTAAGCCACTCTTGCCTTAACTTACGAAAATTCTATGAATTTTCTCTTGACTTGAGAAAATTGTATAAGTTATAAATTCAAATAATTTATTCTAAGTTCGATGATTTCTGTTAAAAGAGCAGGATCACGTTGAGTGATCCTGCTCTTTTAACAGAAATGATGATCGATAGAATATGAAAGATTTTATTACTTAACAGTATTCGACGTCCTCATTCATTTTACTTATTTTATTTTCTTTCTTCTCTATATAGTTTTCTTTTCCTGTTTTTTATTCGTTTCTATACTTTCATTTCTTTATTTTTCTTTTTTCTAAATTTATTTTTCTTAATTTTTAAATTTTTATCTATTATTCTTTTCTTTACTTACCTCTTATGTGTATTTTCTTATTTCTATATATATATATTTTTTCTCTCTTCTTTTTTTAACTCATTGCTAGGTAATCATTTTATCAATTCCGTAGTCATGAACTCTTAATTTAAACAACGTTTGTTGACTTTGCACTGTTAGCAAACTGATTTTTATGTTAGCACTTCTATGCTACAACAACACGAATACAAAAAAGTTTTTGTTTTTTTTTTCCCGTTGGTCAAAAACAAATACTGACTAGCAGAAGGTTTATTTATTGATCCCATCTACTTGTTCTTTGTAATCTTCGTGGTCCGGCGTAGTTCCAAAATCTGCGTGAGTCTTTTTATGGTTCCCTGGTAAGGAGAGACATACGTTTTTTGAGGTTTTCACTTTGGGAAGAGACACATTCTGGACATGATTCGTGTTATGAAATATTATAGAAAATTTGTGTTTGCTATAATTTTTCATATGCTTTTTTTTTTTTTTTGCAATACCGAAAAAATTTTGGAATAGAGAAAAGTGGCAAATTTATATTTAGAACCAAAATGGATCTCTCTTTGATGTATATTTTCGTAAATTATATAACTAACACAACTGGTTTAGAAAAATCAACATTTAAACAGGAAACAGTTGTATACTCGAAGTAATAATTATTAAATCTTATAACAGGAGCAGAAATAATCCACGATAATAAAGTTTTCGTTATGGCATCCTTAAATAATAGCATCCATTATTGTAACAATCGAGCCAGGGACTTTGGTTTAGTTTGGCCAAAGTCTGAGAACAAAGCATGACTGTTGAAAGAATTGCTCGTATGAAACCAAGCAATTTACTTTCATGCGAAAAGTTTTTATAAAGTTCCTTCCATCTTCGATTAACACACGTGCTGTTTATCTGCGATAGTGTTTTAGAAATAAGCATGGGTAAGCTTCATATAAACAAGGTATTCTGACATGATGCATGAGTAACATATAGGTAGACTGATAAGGGTAAACTTTCACACAGCCATTCTTGATGTTCGTGCATTTAATCTAACACACCGTAATGCATTTTTAACCAGAAAATGTAACTACATTTAATATTTTTTTAGATAAATGCCTCCAAAAGGTGAATATGCGATACGATTTCGTAGCTATTTGAGGAAACAGACGATGCAAATATCTAGTTGACGTGCGCTGTTATCATAGAATTTAAAATATTCTCGTGCTGGAGCGATTTTATATTTGCCCCATATAACTTGGTTTCGTTTTCTGACCAGACTTCAAATTTATCAAATTACATAGAAACTCGCTTATTTACACTGGAGTATTAACATGCGTAAAAAAAATAACCACTGCAAATGAACCTAACCTAGTAGTATCTTTCATACTCATTAATATTAGTACATTTTATCCTTCTCATAAAATACATAGATGCTTATAAAATAATGAGTTTTCAATGCAGTGCGAGTCATTATAATTTGTCACAATCGTTCAAAGAAATAAACGACATCTATCTTATTTAGAATAGTTAATAAACAATCGGAAAATATCATCTATCCGAAAATTGGCTATCAGTGTTGGTTCATGGTTTAAGCAAACTTCTAGCAAATACTTGCTAACGCAACTAGTTCAAATAATTAGCAGCAATTTGCCCAGCATTTAGATTTCGTTGTTAGTGTAAAATATGAAATAGTTATCTGCTTGGTTACTTTTATTTAATTATATTTATAACTTGGAACTAAAATGTCATATTTAGAAAATAAAGGAAGGGGAAATGACACAGAACATGAAAATTATAAATCGATTTTTTCGAAATAACTTCTGCTATTAATTGCTGATATAAAATTTCTAATAAAATAAAATAATACGGACATCTTTCTCTCATTCTAACTTGTCCGGCAGTATTTCCTCACGCACAGGAAAAGTCCGTTGATTCTGTCTTTCGCTCTTACTGAACATTAACAAATCATAGTAAGGATAAATATCGATACAACTAACCGTAGCTTCGTCGACTACATTCTAATATTTGAACATCTTGGCTGGCTGCTATAACTTCTAAGTAGTTCGTCGCTTGTAATTGCAGAGACCGTCTAGTTAGCCGACTCATCGATTACCATCCTAACATTCCCTTCACTTAGTACGTATCACACCTGCGGCATTAAAATAAACCTGGTTGATCATTACTTCACTGCAATAACCATACATTTCCACAGAAAACGTTTTTGTAAATAAAGAAACTGAAATGGGAAAGCTGCTGGTCCGGTCAATAAATCAATATTTATTTCCCAAAAAAAGGATCAAAAGTCCGATCAAGATTCAGTCATGAAAATTTTCTACGAATCTTGGAAAACAGGTGAAGGTAACTAGAACCGTAACTTATAGATAAAACAAAAACCTCTCCATGATTCCCAAAACATAACATGTAAACCAGTTTTCTTATGTCCTGTTTAAAACTCCGGCATTATAACATTGCTCAATTATGGTATAATTGTGACGGATTATCTCATCAATAAAAATCCTATGCTTCCAGGAGAAACTAATAGTTATAATACAATTCATCCATCTAATAGGTTCATGTAATTTCGAATAATAAGCCAAGGTGCTTTTTTAGTATAAAAAGTCACCGCATTTACACTTGTGTGCAACTTTTAGTAAACAATGTCGTATTTGTATGGCCAATTAATTTTCTTAAAAGCAGAATGTGAGAATTCTCGTAATTCTGGACAATTCGGATGTGTTATATTAAAACAAATATTCCTGAGTACAGATCATAGCAAAGAGAATTAATAACACCAACGTACCACAAAACTAATCATAAATCATTATTTCATCAATTTACGAATATATCTCAAATCCAAATATAGGAACATGTAAGATTTCACTGTTTCTTATTGTCTGACCGTTTGTATAAAAGTAGAATAAATAGAGCAGGAGGTATACTGCTAACAAGATTTCCATCTTGAACATCGCCACACATACCAAGTCAAGTGACATCCTTTCACAAGCTTCCATCTCTCCATTATATTGTAATGCTTCTGCACTTTAAAGATTTCACAACACACTTCGACACAATATCTACTCGTCTAGACACTAAGCTACCTGATAGGCTCAAAGGTGGCACAGTTGATGTATAAGCCCTAAGAAAGTAAAGCAAGCATCGTGTTTAAACTCTCAGCGGATTTCGCAAATCTTTCCAGCTGCTGAGTACTGAAGGATGCCCTGAGGACACTATTTGGCAGCAAATGGACGCCAGTCAAGTGAACAGACGATTGCTACTCGAACGGAATCTGAACTTTGGCTAAATTCCACATTGGAAAGAGGCAAAATCTTCTCTGTATCTAAGTCATCAAGTTAAGACACTACAGGACTTTGAAAAGCTCCACATACTCTATATAAAAACAAAGTCCAGAAAATATAACGATATGATGAAAAAAAAAAGTAATGCATTGCTTATTTAGCTAATGCGCATTATTTATATTATTGCATCAGGCACGTTCACAGCATCGGAAAAAAAAAATCCATTGTCTGAACAGCAATACCGAGAAAAAATATCTCTGTGTCAGCGAGAGGGAAGAGTTGAAGTCGGCGAAACAAATGATCGAACTTTTAGAACCCCGTTGAAAGTGTGTTGAGAATAGTTAGAATATCATATCCGAACTTTCACTGGACAAATGCAGCGTGGCAAGACGTCTCGGCTGGTGTGCTCAGAATTTCCCTATGTTATCTCCCAATACAAATATTTTATGTTAAAACAACTCGAGACTTCACAGTTAGATTCGTTTGTTTTCTTTGGAGATATTTATATATCCTGGCCTCACTCTGAGCAAGTAGAGCAAAACGTTTTTATTTTTTTAATTAAGATAATAATCGAGCTATGGTTTAGACACTGCGGATTCCATCTTAGTGTGGCGTGATGTTTTTAATGTCTTCAAAGTAATATGAGAATTTCATCTTATGCTGAAATTATATATAAAAATAAAAATAAAAATTTCATGTTTGGTCTGTATGGTTACCACAATTCACAGTCAATATGCTGCAGATTTGTAACTGTTGTCCTTATAAGGACTGGCTTAAAGGGGCGAAGCAAGAATGCTTTTGATATTCCCCGTTATCTGTAGAGGACTGTGTAGGGATAAGGTGTTATTGAGCAATTAAAGCTCTGATCATGGCAGGAGGGTAACAGCAATAGCCGAACCTCAGAACTTCATTGGCTACAGCATTGCAATCCATTACCCTCCAAGGGTATTGGATTGAATGAATCAATCACCGTGAGTAACTGTTGAACTTGAACTTAATTGGTTGATGGACTGAGTCCTTGACTCTTTATCCCTTCATCTGGATTTTAGATTGTGGGCGATGAGATTATTGTGGGTAATTTACCCGCTCATTGTGAGCATTGAGGCTGTATCAGCTTTCTCTTGCGATGGAGGATTTCGGTTTTTTATGTTTGAAACGATCTGAGGGCTTGTAGTCCGCTGCCTGTCGAACTAACTGATTGTGAGTAACTGTTCTTAAAAGAACTGGGCGATGGACTGAGTCCTTGACTCTTTATCCCGTCATCTGAATGAAGATAATCTGTGTGGATGGAGTGTTGTTGAGCTAAAAAGCTCTAGTCATGGCTGGGTAACGGCAATAGCCGAGCCTCAGTTAAAACTTCATTGGCTATAGCATTGCCATTTGTTACCCTGGAAGTCCTAAAAAGGACTTTTTGCAACCCGTGAGTAACTGTTGTGGTTGAGTTACTTTAAAAATATTATTCATATTCTTTATTTGATATGGTGTTACTAGTGTTATTTTACTGTTCTTGTATTTTTTTTTCTTTATAAATGTTTCAATAACACGAATTTCAATAATACGAATGTTTTTTTTCAGTTTTGACAATTATTTATTCATTTTATTTTTTTATACAGATATGCATGTCAGATCTGGATATTATACATTCACGTGCTATTTGTTTGCGATCTTTCTTGGGTGTGGTTTCCTTAAAGTGCGCATATAGAAGTAAGTTCTTTAACGACGATAGAATCAATGCTTGGTTACAATATTTATAAATATCTAAATACACTGTCATAACATTAATTATCAGTTAATGGTAAGTATAATTTCTGAGAAATTCCCATGCTACTCCTCATAAACATTATTAATATAATTAACGGCTATATTAGCCTGTTTTTGTTTATAGTCCTTATAAGGACTGGCTTAAAGGGGCGAAGCAAGAATGCTTTTCATATTCCCCGTTATCTGTAGAGGACAGTGTAGGGATAAGGTGTTATTGAGCAATTAAAGCTCTGATCATGGCAGGAGGGTAACAGCAATAGCCGAGCCTCAGTTAGAAATTCATTGGCTACAGCATTGCCATCCATTGCCCTCCAAGGGTATTGGATTGAATGAATCAATCACCGCATCTCACGGTCGATTGTTCATTCAATTCCTGTTCTAGCTGTTTTTGTTTAGGAGTGTCCCTTATATTTAATACATTGGCTAACATAACTCAAAAGGGGTATATATATATTTTAGGGCATTATGGGCGAGTATAGAAGGCAATTATGGCAGAATAAAAAATGTTGAAAAATTATATACATACCTTGATTTTGGTTTAAAAGATGCCTTCTAAATCCAAGCTCCTGTTGAAGGGGGGGGGGAAAGAGAGGGAAAGAACATGGGGATGTACTTGAGACACGGGAAATAAGTTTGGGAGCCCGGGTTACTATTAATAATATATATAAATATATATATATATATTATTTTGTTGTGGGGAGAGGGGGGAGAAAGCAGGGGAAGGGTATCCTTATGTGGAAACTGGGGCAAGGGTTTACGGGGTGTGGACCGTTTCGGTCATCGTCTGACCATCGTCGGATGCGACAACAAATGCCCAAATTTGGCAGACACATCTTGCAGCCTTGACATAGCCCTACAGTCATTCCCACAAAGTTCCGACGATGGTCAGACGATGACCGAAACGGTCCACACCCCGTAAACCCTTGCCCCAGTTTCCACATAAGGATACCCTTCCCCTGCTTTCTCCCCCCTCTCCCCACAACAAAATAATATATATATATATATTTATATATATTATTAATAGTAACCCGGGCTCCCAAACTTATTTCCCGTGTCTCAAGTACATCCCCATGTTCTTTCCCTCTCTTCCCCCCCCCCCCCCTTCAACAGGAGCTTGGATTTAGAAGGCATCTTTTAAACCAAAATCAAGGTATGTGGTATGTATATAATTTTTCCGCATTTTTTATTCTGCCATAATTGCCTTCTATACTTGCCCATAATGCCCTATATATATATATATATATATATATATATATATATATATATATATATATATATATACCCCTTTTGAGTTATGTTAGCCAATGTATTAAATATAAGGGACACTCCTAAACAAAAACAGGCTAATATAGCCGTTAATTATATTAAATCAGTTAATGTTCTCATGCATAATGGTTTATATTTGCATTAAAATTGATCACACATTCATCACGGATTTGTAACCATGATGCCTGCAAAGGGCATCCGGCAGTGGAGGAAGGAGTGATCTTTGTCCATTGCGGTATGATCTATCTAAATGTTGCAGATGGGTTTATTAGATTGAAATCGTTTGAAGTCGCCAGACATTCAGGATAAGAGGCGATACCCTCGTTATGTTCAACAGAGTTTGTCTCGTAGGAGAATGTTTCGTCAATCTCCCCTAGAAACTGTTTGAGCAGGTTACACGTTGTGGGTAGGCAACGTCTAGCCAACATTAGTTCTAATTCTAACCAGTAAAACATTCTGTGATTCGTCTGGTCTGGAACATTTTACGAATGGAGTCAACAGCGGTATCTTGATATGAGGTATTTTTTTTATCCGCTCTTCGTCATATTGCAACATCACTGAAGTATATTAACAAGTTAGGCGGCTAATCAACGTCACCTCTTTGTGGTTTCACCTACTTTGGCACCATCCTATACATATATACCTTAATAACAGCAGTAAACACCGAACAAGGTAGTGGTATCACTAACGATCATGCCCTTTTCGAAATCTTTGAACTTTAATTTGGGCAACTAAATATCCGAATTATACTACGCTAGGACGGTGATACTGATCCCGTTTTACTCTGAATGAGGATGGTGATAATTTGTTACTATTTGGATACCCCCTCACTAATATGTGATATACTAAAAATTGTTTCATCTGATTGGTCTAATTAATTTTTTAAATAAATTCCAGAATCCTGTCCGTGCTTGAATAAAAATTAGCATTTTATCACTTTTTTAATAGTTTTCTTTACCTAATGAGCTTCCTTAATTTGTAATGCATTCATTTCCTAATTAGAGTAGACCACAAACTTGGCAGCACTTCGCATATAAATTAGCGTATTAACACTGAACGAAATTCACCAAAACTCGAACACATGATTACATAATTAATTCATTGTTAAAATTGTATGAAATACTTAAGTTTTTTTTTTTTTTAATTTGATTCGTGCTAATACACACTCATACGCACGCGCGCAACAGGACCCTGAGCGAAAAAGAATGGAACATTCCAAGAGTTCGCTATTACGGAAATTAAATACAAAACAAATCATAAAACGACCTATTCATAAGTGGACAGGGCAATAACAGAATATCAGTAAGAGAAACTCAAAATATTCTCAACTTTCTGTGGAGTACGTACACGTGACTTGTGTTAGTCATTTATTTTTGCGCAAAAAATCGCTTTTTGGATCGATATGATGTAAGAAATATATCTCCAAGAGGAAAATCGATTAATGGGCTGACCAACTTTAATGTTCGTTTTTAAAGTAGCCGTTTATGTTTCCTGCTACGGAAAAGCATTCCAAGGGTGTAAGACGAAGCCTTGAAAATACCATAAAGACACGCAGGCTTAAATCCAGACCTTTTACAGCTGGATATAGAATCTTTGTAGATAAAAAAAAAAAAAAAAAAAAAAGTGACGTAATAAAACTGTTGGTGACTGATTTCTTATCGGAGAGGAGGCTACACTTTCGTGTAAGTAATTTTAACCTAACGATCAATTACTGGAAGTATTGAAGGGCTCAGTGGGAAAACCAATAGACCTTTGAAAAATAGACGACACTTTCTTTACGACGATATGATGGGCAGGGACAGCCAGAAATACTGAAAACGAGTTCTTTTGTCAACAGATTTCGGCGATCGACGAGAGAGGAAGGAAATTCGAGATGCGCGAAGAAGAGCTAATAAGTTCATGAAATGGAAAGCCATCAACGAGGTCATTGCTATCGTAGAAGGGAAGGTTGCTATTATAAAATGGCTTCGTGGTTGTTATGTCCGCTGGGTTGCGAATATTACAACTGGTTGCAAGCTCAGAAGTAATGTTATTCTTCGATATCTTCTGATAAAGCATTTTTTTGTGAGAAAGGAAAGTCTAGAGCATTTCTAACTGATCATCGGTAACGAAGATGAGAACAATGGCAATTGGAGTAATCTCTCCTCGGTTTATTTAAAGATAATCCCATTTCCTCCCCTTTATTTTAAGGTTACTAAGCAAACCCGGATGAAATATATTTGATATATGCATACTTAGAATTTTAATCGTACGCTAGAAATAACACCAAAATGTTTTCAATGAAGCAGATACTTTCAAATTGGAATCGTACTCCTTGCTTTTTATTTTAACATTTTAAAGTTTATCTCATGTACAGGAGATTTCAAGATATACATCACCAACATATTGGAATCAAAAGCTGTGTGAAACTGATTTTTTTTTTTTTTTTTTTTTTGGAAAGCGCTTGGAGCTTTACCTACCTTTGCTACGAGTTCATTCGGAAACCATGTTCTAAATATTAGACACCGACTTTTTCTAGACATTTTGTTGTTGTGCGTAGCGATGGTACCACTCAAATATTTCCCAACATTCGTGCCCGCAGTAAGAGATTCGAATTGTGAACATGCTGGTTTAAGAGAAGAGGAGGCAAATGCTGTAAATATCATTATAGCTGAAATCTAGATTCTGGTCCTCCACATCTGTTAAATTTTTTAAATCATTATTAATTCGTATTTGTTTGAAAATTACTGTTAAACATATTACAATTTTTATAATTTATTCATTACGTTTAATTATATGCTCACTATATATTCCTATACCACAAACTAATTAGCATCTTCAATTTTAAATAATTTCGAAATTTGTAAGTAGCACACGAATTACCTGAAAAAATCCAACTTTTTTTAATAATATCACTAATTGTTTGTCACCTTTCCCATAAATGGGTGATTTATTATGAAATTATTTTTATTATGTTAAAAACAATTTATTATGATTAATTATGATGAAATTCATAATTATTTGACTGAATCGAGCACGTTTCTTCTTGTTCATAAACTGTGTTTCTAATTAAATTATCCTTTTAAATATCCAGCAACATTTTACCTTACGCATAAAACTATTATTGTTCTAATTTAATATTTTTATTTAAGAAATAGTAAACTCTTCCTACATTATGTTAATTAACAAAACAAATTAATTGTAACTAAAATTATACTTTAACAGCAGCATCCAGTATTTTAAGGAATCAGCCAGCTGAGTGCATTTCCAACATTTCATAATTAGACGCTGTTTCTAATCTTCCTTTCCAGTGTAATGTAACAGTTAAACTTCTATTTGTATTCTCGTGTTTTAATAATTCATTCTCTTTCACATTTTGAGTATTTTTTCACTTCTGTGTTAATTAACACCTTACAAGAGCTCACAGGGCTTAGGATTATGGAAAAACTTTCAAACTCTATCACCCAGTTTTGAAAACTATTATCGAAGTATGTGCATGTAGCTGGTATTGTAGTGTTATCTTTATTAGTAAAGAAACGTAATCTGTTTGCACAGTTGCTCTACTCTAAAATCACAACATCCAATTGCTTCAGTGGACAGGTAACTCTCCTCACATTTACCCAATAGAAAATTTGTGGGCTATAGTGAAACCGTATATGGTTTAGAGATGCAGGAATAAGAAAAATGTGTTCTACGTTAGTAGAGGCTATGCCTATGAGAATTAATGAATTTATTACGAAAGGATGCACATGTAAATTATTAGGTAAATTTGGGTATGTGAATGAAGAGGAAAAACAGAAAAATCAAAAAACTGAACTTCAGCCTTAAAAGATACTTGTTAGTATTATACAGCAATTCGATCTCCAGAGTGGGAAAGACCAAAAAAGTAGTCGACACTGGATAGGTTTTAATTTTTTTAATCAATAATAAATCGCATCAATTTTTTTCCATACCCAGAGACCTCTAGTGTCCAGTGTTACAACAGTTCGGTTGTGTTCTTGCATTATTATCATTATTATTCGAGACCTCCAGGGAGTCAGAGACTCATCGAGGGAGGCTACACACCCACACACACCATCTATCATACTTATTCTTGAATTCATTCACACTGCTTGCACTCACAACATCCAATGGCAATCCATTCCAATAACGCTCCACCCTGTAAGAGAAAAATCTAGCCCTCACACCCTTCTTGGCAGCCTTCATTCTCAGCTTCCAAGGATGCCCTCTCGTCCTTTCCCCACCCTCCATAAATTGAAAAATCCCATCAATTGAAATCCTGTATGACCCTTTCAGAAGTTTAAGTCTCAATCATATCACCCCCTCTTTCTCCTGTTTGCTAGTGTCTGAAATCTACAAATTCTCCATCTGCTTTCATACTCAGTATTCCACAATCCTGATATCGTTTTTAACACTCTTCTTTATACTCTCTTCAATATATCAGGATCACAACGGAGACCAAGCCTGCGCACAATAGTCCAAGTGAGGTCTTATCAAGGCATTATAAAGAGGCAAAATGACTTCCTTATCTTTACATGTGAACGTTCGTTTCAGCATTGCAATTATCATTTGACTTGTATTTATAATCTTTGCCACATGGCCCTGAACTTCAACTTCCTATCTATTAAAAGATCCCTAACCTCATCAGTTTCATTCCTAGCCTCATTATGAACTCATAAATCGGGTTATGGTACATCATCTGTGTAACTGTTGTACAAAAATCTAAATAACATTTAAAGTTTAAACTATAATCCTATATAAAATACGAAAGAGGAAAAAATAACGATATGCGAGAAAAATATTTTTTCGCACACCTTTATTTTTTTATCATCAAATTCATCAAATTCCTGACATGTACCCTCAAGGGGTGTACAGGATATAACAGTACTACATGAAAAAAATTACATCATTACTAACTTCCTATCTACAATTTTCCTCCAAATCAGTCTGTTTCTTGTCAAGACTCCAAAATTATCAGATCTTTATATTTCTATCGTCTAAGGCACTTTGTACCGTATCAATCCACCTATATCTTAGTCTTCCTCTGGGTCGTTTTCCTGCCAACCTGGCAGAGAACACTTGTTTTGCAAATCTTTCCTCTCCCATTCTATTTAAGTGACCATACCACCCGAGATTAGCTCTGCTAATGCATTCCTGGATGCTGACAATGTCAAGTTCTTTCCTAATATCCTCATTTTTAATATGATATTACCATTGATGCCATCTGTTCACGCCTCTAATCTTTCTCAGGACTCTCATATCTGCGGTCTCTAGTCTTTGGTCAAGTGTTTTACTTCTGACCCAGCTCTCAGATCCATAAGTTAAAACTGGTTTGAACACTGTCTTGTATACAGCTAATTTAGTGTTCCGATTAATTTCTCTCTTATTCCATATGAATTTATTCAATTGACTTCCCACCATACCAGCTTTGCTGATTCTGTTGTCTATTTCTATATTTAATTTACCATCTTCAGTAAAAATCGTGCCTAAGTATCTGAAATGTTTTACTTGTTCCACAAGTTCTCCATTCACAACACAGTTGACATTTTCAATGATTTTGCCTATTTTCATTGTCTTTGTCTTTTTATTGCTGACCTTCATACCATATCTATTACAACAGCTATTCAATTTAGTTAGAGAATCTTGCAGACTTGTAACGGATTTATTTAGAAGTATAACATCATCCGCATAAAGCAAAGAGCTGACATCAACATCTCCAATTTTGATATCATGTTTAATACCACTTTCCTTCATAATGTGATCCATATAGATAATGAATAACAGAGGGGATAATGTACATCCTTGTCTCACACCAGATTTAACATTAAACCATCTTCCTGTACTTCCTTCAATTCTAACTGCTGACTTACAACTCAAATAAAGACTAAGTATTGCTTGATATAATGCCCCATAGATACCATACAACTGCAGCGTATTGAATAGCTTCTCTCTTGGCACCTTGTCATATGCCTTTTCCAAATCGACAAAACTTAAATACAGATCTTTCTTATATTCCCATGCTTTCACAACTATTTGTCATTAAGTGAAGATCTGATCCTGACAGCCTCTATTTGGCCTGAATCCAGCTTGTTCTTCACCAAGCTTTTCTTCCACAATTCTTCTCAACCGTTTCTCAAGTATACTTGCATGGATCTTGCCAGGAACACCCAGTAGGGAAATACCTCTGTAATTCTCATTCAGTTTTATTTCCCTTTTCATATATGGGTACTATGAGAGCTCTACTCCAATCATCGGGAATTCGTCCCTCTGTCCAGGCTTTCTGAACTATGCAGTGCAGCCACTGTAAGACTTTTATACCACCATACTTCAGCATTTCTGGTCGAATATCATCTACTCCTGCTGCCTTTCCACATTTCAAGCCTTTGATGGCTTTTTCTACTTCAAGTATGGATATGTATTCCTGACTGAATGCCTGGTCAGTGTTTTTTATCACTATGCTGTCATCACTGCTTGTTTAATTTAGCAGTTTTTCAAAGTAATTACTCCATACTTCAAGGATATCTTTTACTCCTGCTTTCATGTCACCTTTATCATCTCTAACTCCTTTTACAGCACTCTTTCCTCCATTCCTAAGCTTCTTCAACAACCTCCAGAATATTTTGCCACCTTCTTGATATTTATTTTCTATATTCTTGCCAAAGTCCTCCCATGACTTTTGTTTAGCTAGTTTTACACACTGTTTAGCTTTCTTACATTTGTCTCTGTATTCTGTAAGAGTAAAAGCTGACTTATTTGCCAGGAACTTTTGATATGCTTTCTTCTTTTCCTTCACTGCCTTTTAACTTCCTGTGTTCACCAGGGAGTTCTGATTTTTTTATCCTTGCACACAACCTCACCACATGCCTCTCTGGCAGAATCAATCAAGTTTTCTTCAGAGTGTGCCACTGAATCTCCAAGGTTTGATTCCTGTTCTCAAACTCTTTTATTTTATTTTCAATAATCTTTGTGTATTTTAGTCTACAGTTCACATCTGAGAGCTGCTCAACTTTTATTCGCTTTAAAACTTTCTTACATGTTATTATTTTCAATATGAAATTCAATTTTACCCTGCTCAAGACTAAATAGTGATCACTTTCAATTTCAAATCCTCTGTACACTCTGGTGTCCTGCACCAGGGAGAAAACATCACTATCAACAATAACATAGTCAATGAGACTTTGCTTATTCCTAGCCTCTTCTCTCCGTGTGAATTTGTGCACATTTTTATGTTGGAACATGGTGTTAGTAATAACCAGTCCATGTCCTGAACAGAAATCCAACAGATATTTGCCATTATTATTAGCTTTGCTCTTTTCTCCAAATTTTACCAAACTATTTTTTTGTATGTATCACAATCATTTCCTACTCTGCTATTTAGATCCCCAACAAGGACCAACTTTTCATTTTTCATTGTGTCAGTTGCTTTTTCTAAAGCCTCAAAAAATTCCTCCACTTCTACCTTAGTAGAACCTTCTGTGGGACCATAGGCACAAATAAGTCTCATTGTCCAGTTCCCCATTCTCATATTTGCCCACATTACTCTACTTGAGACTGATTGCCATTCAAGAAGATTAGCCTCGTATTTTGTGTTGAACACTATGGCTACACCTTCTTTTCCTTGATTGTCATTGCCTGAATATAACATTTTGTATTTATTGCTCAGAAAGATCTCACCAGTTTTGGTCTTTTTTGTTTCAGTCACCCCTATTATATCGATCTGGTACTTATCTAATTCCTCAGCTAGCTCCATTTCTTTGCCATTCAGGCTTCTTACGTTGATAGTACCGATCTTTAACTCTGGTGATGTTGAGTTGGGGTTTGTTTTTAGATTTGTTCCAGTAGCTGACTTTTCGCTGTTCGCCCTGGTTCCCTGGCGAAAACAACGGGGGCTTTGTTTAACCGGGCGACGCCGCAGCCAGCATGAAATTTTGTCATGTTGTACCATCATTTTTTATTTTGGTTTAACCAATAAGAATACAATTTGGTCGGCTAAATCCCAAATTGCCAGCCCATCCTCGTTCGTTCAGTATCAAAGTAGATACCCAACAGGGTGCACCACGAGAAGGTGAGGATTGGACATTAGGTCAGAAGCCCTTGTCGGTTCTCCGCATTCCTTTAAAGGCTATATGGAGGTCTCCTCTCAGTTATATAGCTTTGACCCATAAGCACCCCCCTTATTTTATTTTTTTATTAATACACTATTATAATAAATTGGGGTTAGGCCATTGGCAAGTTTATCTTTCATGCACAGGTAAGATAGCCGAACGTGCTATTCTCACACGGGTTCAAGAGGCAACAGATGTCAACCATGTCATTCATGATGAACAATTCGGCTTTAGGAAATATCACTCTACAACGCTACAAATTTACAGAGTTGTCGAATATCTAACCCAAGGGTATGAATGGTACCAACACTCTGGTGCAATTTTCCTGGACATCACTCAGGCATTTGATAGAATGTGGCATCACGGACTAATTTTTAAACTACACAAAGTTGGTATTCCATTACCACTAGTTCTACTTATCAAATCGTATCTAAATAACAGAAAATTTAAAATAAAACTCAACGGTATCAGATCCACAGAGAGGAGAATCACGTCTGGACTCCCACAAGGCTCTCTGCTATCTCCCCTACTCTTCTCCATATACATGGCAGATCTCCCCAAACTGTCCCCAGCTATCACCACTCTTTATGCCGATGACACATTCATTATATAGCCGGATCCCTCCGTCCACACCTGGCCACAATCAAGCTGCAGAGAGCAGTCAATGAATTGGAGGATTGGCACCAAGTGGCGTATCGCAATTAATCCAAACAAAAGCTCTGCAGTACTTTTCACCACACGTAAAGCAGAACCGAATACAGCATACAAATGTTTGGTAAAATCATCCCTTGGCATAATTCTACCAAATATCTGGGAGTTAATCTTGATAGACGTCTAAACTTCAAGTCATATATGGATAGTGTCGCCACTAAGGCAAGTCAGACCATAGCACAGCTATACCACTTTTGAATAAGAACAGCTTTCTAAGCATAAGCAACAAAATCCTCCTTTTCAAATCGGTAATCAGACCGCAACTAACTTACGCCTCTCCAACCTGGGGTCACACGACTAAAAGCAACATCAACAGACTTCTGATAATACAGAATAAATGCCTAAGAATGGCATTTAATGCCCCATGGTTCATCAGAAACATCCAGTTACATCAAGAAGCCAATCTTCCAGATATTAAGACCTACATGACAGGCATTGCGGATAAATTCTTCACAATCACGGATAATCACCCAAATCAGCTAGTTGGACACGCAGCGGACTACAAGCCCTCAGATCGTTTCAAACATAAAAAACCGAAATCCTCCATCGCAAAAGAAAGCTGATACGGCCTCAGTGCTCACAATGAGCGGGTAAATTACCCACAATAATCTCATCAACCACAACCTAAAATCCATATGAAGGGATAAAGAGTCAAGGACTCAGTCCATCAACTAATTAAGTTCAAAGTTCAAAATTAGCAAGTATATATCGTTTAATTCAAGCTGACACATTATTATGTTTATTCATATTTAATTCCCTTGCTTTTTCACGTTTGTTCCTGTACTGTTATATAAACTCCTTTCCTTTTATAGTTAGCTTTTTTATTAAAATTTTTGATATGAACATCCAATTAGTGTACAAGATTTTATGATAGCAATAAATACATTATTGTAGAAAACCGGCCAGAACATGCACAGAAAATTGACATAATAACAATGGCCTCATAGCTTTAGCTGCTTTTGTCGTAACTAAAAATAGATCCACCATATCAGGTCTGTATACGTACACTTTTTTAACTATTTCCATATTCATTCGCCTTCTAAATAAAAGTTCGTCTAAAGATCTGAAATGTTTTATATGTTAGTGAATTACACCCCCACCCAATTTCCTTCCAGATTTGTTTCAGAAGTTATGCAGAGCACTTTTGATATTTCTAGGATTTCGCAACTATTTATTCTAAAGTAAGAAGTTGTCCCACTATTGAGTAGACTAACTGGTTGAAACCACTATTGGGTCTCGAATTGGGATTCGAACCTACCGGCTATTGGCTGGAGAGCAGGTATGCTATTCCCTTATCAAAACCATATCTGAAAATATATAGATTGATGCGTTATAAAAAGTGGATACTCCTAGAGAGCAATTGTCAAAATTATTTGTGTCGATTGGAAAACGTCGATCATTTTTCTCTTGTTTAATGAATGTGGGTTTGAATATTTACATAATTATGATTTTTTTTTTAAATAATGAAACCTGTGGTGCGATCATAATTAAAAGAAACACACATATTAACCACAGTGAAAATTATTTAATTGTAAATATTTCATAATATTTACAATTAAAAATAAACAATAGAATTACTAACTCAACAATTTCCGTCTGATATAGTTGAATTGTTCAAGTTTGTTATTGCATCAGGTTGCTTCACCTGGAAAGGTCAAATTTACAAGCAAGAAGAAGAAACAGCAATGGGATCTCCTTTATCACCAAACCTAGCAAACTTGTTTTTAGAACACCTTGAAGAAAAAATATTCACCAAATTTTTGTTTCTAGATAAAATTAACCTTCTTCATCATCGCATCAACTTTACGTTAGAAAAAGAATCTCCACAGGGTATCTCCTTTTTGGATTTACACATCCAAAGAAAAGAAGACGGTTCCATCGCCACGTCTGTCTTTCGCAAGCCTACATTCTCAGGTCGCTACATTCACAATTTTTCTGCTCATCATCCATCTCAGAAATCTGGCATTATTAAATCACTAGTTTCCAGAGCGCACAAATTCTGCTCCTCTGAAGAATCTTTAAACCAGGAATTAAAAGTAATCAAACATACAGCCATCCTAAATGGATATAATTCGAAAACAACTCAAAAAATCATCAGTCACTTCTCCACACATCAAACCAGACAGGAAGAAGTCCATAGGGTTCCCATACCTTACGTCAAAGGCATCTCCGAACGTCTTTCTAAAATTATGAAGAAATACAATTTTGCCACTACTTACAATACAAACCTATCAACCAAATTTAGAACTTGTTACCTTCTCCTAAGGACAAACTCTCACCTTTCATGTTGCCTGGCGTTTATGAGATACCATTCTCATGCAAATTATCATACTTTGGACAGACAGGTAGGTCTATTCAGAAACGCATCTTGGAACATCAAAACCACATTCGTCTCTTTAAACCGCAGAAATCCGGCCTCTCTCAACACGGAGTTGAAAATCCAAACCATAGGATCCATTGTGAAAAGTCTACACTTTTACATAGATCTTTATACAAACATGAACGTTTATACAAAGAAAGTTCTGAAGCCCTACTACAAAGACCAAACTTAAACCGCAACGACGTTCGTACTATTCCTAAAGTATGGGAAATTGTCATACAAAATTATGTTAAATAATAATAATTATTATTTTTTTTGTAACACGTTACGCACGTTTAATAAGATTCTATTGTAATCATGTGCCCTAACTGTATGTTATTCCAATTATTGTTTTAAACTACTGTACTGATGATGTCCTAAGATACTTAGGATGAAATATTTACAATTAAATAATTTTCACTGTGGTTAGTACGTGGTTCTTTTAATTATGATTATTAAGGCTTTCTGAGATTCTAGTTTAATGAGTTGTTCGTTTCTCATTCAATCATGTTCTCGCAAAGTTGTGTAACTAAGATCATGAGATTTGTTTAATTCTATCACTTGAGAATTCTGGTAGAAGTGATATAAGTAAGCCTCATTTAGATACTAAATATCTAAAAGAGGCTTACTTAACAGCAGATCACTAAGTTTATAATTTATTACTGATGTGTGTAATAGCATTAGTTTTGGTGCTTTTTTTTTTTTTTTTACCAGGAAACCAGCTTTTGTTTTGAAGTATATATCCCGTGTTTCTTTGATAATTCAAATAAACCATGATTTGTTCATTGTCTCTTTCATTGATTTAAAGTCCTAAAATATCTTTAACGGATAAGTATTACGTAATAATGTTTACGACAATGACAAATTATTTAGTAACGCTGAACAATCCATCCACTGTTTAAAGAAACAACTTATCCATTGTTTCATAAAACTAACCACGTACTCATTCTCAAAAATGGATAACTTATCGTTAAAACACAACTTATCATCGTTAACAGAAAGGACACCAAGGTTTTTTTGGGCGAAAGACGTTTTGAAAATTCAACTGATGGAGAATGGATGTGTAGCTGAAATGTTGGATATTTAAAAATCGTATTAAATTTAAGTTTAAATTTAAAACTAATTTCCTAGGAGTTCCATAAACGGCTTATTTTATAAGCCGTTTATGGAACTGTCTTCATTCCTGAAAGTATCAGATCACTTATATCATTAAAATGAAGAACGAAACGTATAATTATAATTTGACTAATTATCTACTGTGTTTTTCATATTATCTGGTACAATTACGTTGAAAAAAACGAATAAAAAATAGTGCAGCCATGTTACATTGCAGTTTTTTTTTTTTTTTGTATGAGGGTTATGGTGTTGGGGTTAGCAATCAAAGGCCAAATGCAATTTTAATTCTGTTCTGAAAATTTTGGAAATGAAATTTCACTTTCGACGTATGCACTTAAACCTGTTTTGAATGATAAACTATAGCGAAAGGTATCACTGCTTCAAAATTGCTGCATAATATTTAAAATAGCAGAAAACATATCCAAAAATAATTTCATAACCGTCTATTTCAAACTGTAATGAGCAATTCTGGGAAATTAAGAAATCTGAAGTGCAAAGAAAAAAAAAGATTACGCTATAAAGATTATACATTGTGATATGATTACAGATTTTCGTATTGTTCTCTATAGAGCAAAATCGTAAAAGTGCGGACCTTCATGCAATTTATGAGTATTCTTCGAATTATGATTATGAATAAAAAAAAACAACTTAATTTGGACAATATGGAGCTAGTTTTTTTTAAGATTAAGATTTTCATTAATCTAAAAATAATAATTGTAACAAAAATGATTATCTTGAATCAGGTTGATTGGTAGCAAAAAATGTACTATCCACTAAGTGATTACACAGCTGATTTATACCATGAAAAGATTTATATAAGTTATCGATTTGTCTAATATGATTACTCAGGGTTTACCCATTGTGGTGGCCGGGATAATAGCCCCACTGTAGCCCACATGTCGTACGAGGTGACTATAATGGGTACCCAGGGAGGCTAATGCTGTGGTCAATGAAGTTTTAACTGAGGCTCGGCTATTGCTGTTACCCTCCTGCCATGATCAGAGCTTATAGCGCTATATTACCCCATCCATGAATTTCTACAGATAACGGGGAATAAGAAAAGCATTCTTGCTTCACCTATCTAGGCATTTTTTTAAACTCAGAGGTTTATGTATTGTCTTACATTACAAGATCCATACTTAACAAATATATCCCCTGTTTCATAAAGATTCGTTTCATCAGGTTCTAATCTTCAGATGTAGGCCCAATCTTCTTCTCCAAAACCTTCATTCCACTCCATAATTAAAAAAAGCAGTCAATATTTAATAATTTGACTCCGCTTTTCCCTTCTAGGTGATATCTGAAAATACGATTATTGAACAAAACTATCCTAATGATTTTCCAGGATAAGAATCCTGAGGAATGATAGCGCCATTTCTTGGTTCTTTATTTGATTGGACTGGTGACATGATTCGGATTTTTCAATTCTTGTCCTTGCGGTTATGAATTGCAAGCTGGATGAACGGAAAGTGGAGACCGTGCTATGATTAACTTTTTTTCCTTCAAAAGGACTTAATATTTAAATCCTTTACCCGTTTTTTCCATCAAGCAGAGATGCTTTTTCCTTCAACCATTGATATAATTGAGTCCAGCTTGTTGACCTCTTGAATAAAGTCTCATTCATTGTGAAACACATCTTTATGGAGAAGCCAGTTTTCAAGTCGATTGTGGTAAATGTTGAGTCAACTGATGTTACCGCTGCCACCTAAAATACCTTCGCTTTCAATTAGATCTTATAACCTTGTATCGAATGTGGGAAAAAAATAAGTATTTTTAATGTGAAGCAGAATAGATTCCATTTAACGAATATAAGTTGATTATTTACATGAAGTATTCAAAGTGACAGTAGCACATTATTTCTGTAGTTCCATCTTAAAAGAAACTCCGTTTGATAAAGCAACGAGTGTTAACTTCGAGAATTACCAAATTCATGCTGAAATATCTTTATTTTTACAAACGAAATAAAAAAAAAGTAAATCTTTCGTCTAGCTATTTTAAACTAGTGTTGTTTCATTTAATCCAAGTTCGTTTGGACTTCTATACCTTGTTCATCCTTCTAATCGTCTTTTATTGCTGACGCGCGCGAATAGGGCGTTTCTACAAACACAGGAGGTATCTGAGCCTATCCTTATACAATTGGATTTCATTTGCTGGGAGGACAGCGTATAATTTAGGCAAAGACTTGACCTATGCCTTGATGAACGACAAATTTTTCAGTTTTCACTTAACATAGCACTGTCGTAAAGATTAAGTAGTGGTTTACTCCGAGCTAGTGAATAATAATCGTCAACGTCGGATAGAAGTTCTATAAGTGTGGTTTGAAACTGTCCTTGACATGGCGCAGTATATTAAAACGTAGGATCATTTACAAAGAATAAATAGATGCAAATATCCTTGAAAAGTATTAGCATAACTTCGTCTTTTGTATTCTGAAACAAAACTAATATAAGTCGGCTTTCCCTCGACACACTTGCGCAGCAGTTTCTCGTATAAAACAAGTATGGAAATTATCACAAAAAGGTGATTTGTAATAGAATATAGTAACATGTGCAGTTATCTTCATGTAGGATATATGCATTCAAAAAATACACTTGATATATAGGACGAAACGAATAAAATAAGTTTTACTAGTTACCTAATATAAGGCTGCTTTAATCTATCAGATTAAAGCAGCCAAAACTGTTCATGAGCCAAATTTCTGTTTTGCTCTGGTATGATCTGCATTAACTGTTGGCTTTGTAGATCTGATGCTATGTTTATGATGGTTTCCATAATCAGAGATACCGATCGATGCGTGTTTCATTTTAGTCTCGCTTTGTTTATGATGAATGAATGAATGAATGAACTACATACTTTCTCACAAAATTTCAAAACGTTTTCGCGGTTGAAACCTTACTCTCTTAGTTGAAACATTTTCTTTTAGAAACTAGAAGTAATGTTTTTTTTGCCGAAAATAATAAAAATGATGCCTCATGTCAGTTTTTATTATTTGCAGAAAAAACTTTTTCTATGAACTGGATGGACGGAAAGCTATGAGCATGAGTGACTCATTTGCAGCCAAGACATCAATGTGTCTTTGTAATTTACCAGGATAAGAATCCTGAGGAATGATAGCGCCATTTCTTGGTTCTTTATTTGATTGGACTGGTGACATGATTCGGATTTTTCAATTCTTGTCCTTGCGGTTATGAATTGCAAGCTGGATGGACGGAAAGTGGAGACCGTGCTATGATTAATTTTTTTTCCTTCAAAAGGACTTAATATTTAAATCCTTTACCCTTTTATTCCATCAAGCAGAGATGCTTTTTCCTTCAACCATTGATATAATCGAGTCCAGCTCGTTGATCTCTTGAATAGCTTCAGACGTTTACTGTTTTCGTTTGAGATAGTCACTTAACACTAATGAATAAAAGTGATTATTCAATGATGAATAATTTGATAAACTGCAATATGTTTGTTAAATAATTAATTATTCTGTGTTTCCCAAGTTATTGCTCTCATCGATGATCTCTTTACCTAGACAGGCAACAGATCACATTAACGATATTATAAATAAGAAAAAAAAAGACACGCATATAAGATCACACACAGACAAACAAAACTTAATAAAATCGCACTCGCAAAATGAATTCAAACGAGGGATGGAATTGGGTATAGTTAATTCCGCATAACAGTAGTTTAGAAATCTCGCTGGTAAATTAAACAATAGCTAAGTGTTAAAATAATAAAAATGCAGGTCGTCATGGTTTAATTATGAGATTCATCAAGAATACGTAGCTGTTTAAAAGCAACTAACGGAGAAAGGGGCAACGTTAATATTTGGTAATATAATTTCGAACTCAGGCTGGTTCTGCTGTAAAAGGTGTTATCTTCAGAAAGTCTACAAAATTTAGAACGGAATATTTTCAAAGAGTTGTTGCATTTGTGCAGAATGTACTAACTGCTATATCATCTCCCTGTACTACATAAAAATTGATTAATATAACAAGCTGCATGCCGAAGTAGCATTAGTTAGGAAACTAACGCATGTTCCATTCTTAAGAAAAATTAAGGAGATAAAGTCAGAAAGGTTAGTTAGAATTTTTCCTGATTTATCTCTTCGATTTATGCAGATCGAGATGATAAGGTTCAACTTAATTGAATTTGAAGAACCTGTTTATTCGTTATCGTCCTTTTTATACTGCTGACTTTGTCTAATGCATTATACTTTGTCATATTGTAATAGAAACATTTACTTTTCAAGACACTGCACTTTATCTGAAAAGTTCTGGTTAAGGCAAATAGAATTATTTGATTTCTTCCTAATAAATGTCAGTAATAAGACAGTGTTTGCAGTTCAATTTCCAGAATTGTGTGACAGTCTATTTTTCTTCATAATTATATCCTTACTGACTTCGTATGGAACCCATGGAAAGGTGATTTCGCTGGAATCCACTTTATCTCTAAGAAAGATTTCCTGTTTTATCAGAATAAGTAAACTCTACATTTGAATCGAATCCTGTAAGTCTTAAGTTTTGTAAATTTAAATAGTGTTAGCGAAATCCATTTTTCGAGAACGGAGAGTGCGCACAAAGAAGAATATTTTGCACATTTGTATCAGTTTCAATTTTTTTTAGTTGTTCTAGACATCTATTTACTGAAGTGTCTGTTAGAAGTTCCAATGACTGCTAGGAAGTTTTGCTTTTTATACGCAATGTCAATTTCACCATTGGGGCTTACGTCATTTCCTAGATGTTTAAAATTGTTCGTTTGTTCTATTACTTTGTTGTGGATGTCTAGTTTGCATCTTTTACCTTCTTTACCTTGAAATGCTATTGATTTCGTTTTATTTATTGAGATTTTAATGTCGTACTGTTCTATTGTTTTGTTCAATACGTGTAGATTTTTCTGTAATTGGTCTTCATTTTCAGCAAAAGTAACTTGATCGTCAGCATACAAAAGGCTGGTTAATTCTTTATTTCCTATTTCAATTTATATGATTTTGTTTTTCCTTCATTCTCTTGAAATTGTTTCCATATATTGAAGAGTATTGGTGATAATCCATTTACTTGAATGAGACCTCTATTGGTGTTATTTTTTTCGGTTTCATAATTAATTTTAAAATTTTTAATATAGCTTTCTTCTATTATATTTGCTATTATGGTTTGAGGTGGAGCTTTCAATTCATACAGTATATTGATTAATTTTGTTCTGTTGATTTCATCGTATGCTTTCTCATAATCCAGGAAGGCTATATACATTGGCAAGTTAAATTCTATTTTTTCTAAAATTTGTTTGAGAATGTGAGATATGTGCAGGATCTTCCTTTCCTAAAGCCACATTGTTCTAATACAATAATTTCATCTGCCCATGGTGTTAATTCACTTTTAATTATATATAGATATATTTTATAGCTTGTATTTAATAAGGAAATTCCTCGGAAGTTTCCGCAATCCTTTTTTTTTTTTAATATGTTTATGGCTATTTTCCATTCTTGTGAGATGTTCCTTCTTCTCATATTCTGTTTAGGAATTTAATTAATCGCAATTGAGCTATAAATAAATAAAGCTCTGATCATGGCAGGAGGATAACAGCAATAGCCGAGCCTCAGTTAGAACTTCATTGGCTACAGCATTGCCATCCATTACCCTCCAAGGGTATTAATCACCGCATCTTCGGTCAATGTATTTGTAGAGTTCTGAATGTATTCCATCTTCTCCTGTAGCTTTTCAGAATAATTTATTAATGCTAGTAATTCATGGACATAAAACTATGCATATTACAAATATAGAGGATATTATAGATCCATCATTATTTCATAGCACAAATAAAAGTTATGTAATAATCATGACTCATAATATCCTCCATTTCTATAACTTTACCAGGCTAAATTGAAACAGTTTTTTTTTTCAACTATGAAAATTATATATTTATCTAATTTGAAAGAATATAATTCAAAATTAAAACAACAGTGATTTGGTAACATCATACTTCCCAAATCAGTTTTAGTTATACTTTTTTTTTTTTTACTCTGCAGAAGGTCGTCTTTATTTAAAACTCTTTTTTTACAGGTTTGATTTACTGTAAAATGCCTCATGGAGAAATAAATTTTACAGTCGATTACAGGAAATGTTTGAGTTACTTGAAAGTACTGCAGAGAGAAATATTTAGCTAATTAGTTTTAATATAAAGCAGAATAGATTCCCTTTAACGAATATAACTTGACTATTTAAATGAAGTATGCAAACAAAAAGAGTATATTATTATTATTTACATCCTTTCACCTGGAAAGAAACAGTCCCTTTAGGGAGACAAGTATAAACTCTGCGAATTATCAAAAAATATCTGCTCGAATTTGAAACAGCGGAGTTCTAGGATGAAAACCAACCCCAAGAATAAGATCGACCCAACTCAGTGCTGGGTATAAAAGAGATCATCAGCACAATAGTTGACGATCTGTTATAGCCACTGTAGTCTGAAGAAACATGCTTATCTCAAGATTATGCAGTTGTCCTATAGCACGTATACAGATCAGGGTATATTCCAGTATTCATCTTCTTTATTCATATGAAGTTTTTAGATTGAATTTCGACACAAAGTTTGTATTAAATAAGTTAATCATGTCCTGAAGTGCAAAATATATTGCGATAAAAGATTGATGATTCGCTCGTATACTGCAGTTAACAACATTAGTCGCTAATCTGAACAAATTACAATTTTCTCACAAATTCAATATGAATGCAATACTGTTAATGAGAGCCACTACAATTTCACTTCACTCAGTTTAAGGTGGAAAATTTATTTAAGGCTTTTCCATAAAACTGTCTTGTTGTGTAGTGATTTAACATAAAAATAAATCTCTTATTAAAATTGATTTTTCTTCGTGTTGATCACAGTACTAGAAAACTGTAGTGAGAGAATTCATTTTTTTTTAAATTTTAGTGTTATCAGTATTGAATATTTTAACACTTTTTTCAATGTTGTGTATTTTAATTCCGTTTTTTAAATTTTGAGTATGTCAGTTCCTTCACAAAAACAAATTTAAATGTCATTTCAATGTTATATAAACGTGATAAAGAACTAATATTATTTTACTTGATTGAATATAATTATATTCAGTTATGATAACCAGCACATTGCACCCAGAATCTAATTAGGATATTCATCATATATACATAGAATGCTAAGCAGAATAAGGAGTGTTCAACGCACTTAATCCACATTTCTCTTCTAAACTAAAACTAAATTAGGCGGTTTCCAGTTTGAAAATTTAAAAAAAAAAAAAAGCTAATTGGCTATTGGACATAGAGTTAACAGACCGATCCATATCTTATGGTCTTAAATGCGTTAACTTTTGTTTCAAAGAAATCAAATGCTTGCCTTCTTGAAATTATAAAAATCACCTCACATGCAAAATTTCTCTCGCGACCGAACTTCGCTAACTTAAATTTCAGTGATTTAACTTAATAGCATAACCAGCTTAATGGGGATAGTTTATTGTAAGTATAACATTTGCGGCGAGAGGGTAAAAATAAATGCGTCAAGTTATTCCCAATATTGAGGTCAAACTGGGATACGAAACTAGACAGCGGTTTGAGCATTCATTTAAGAAATAATTCCCATTTTCTACTTGTAATAATTCTTAGTAACTGGGTAAATACGGAGGTGAAATAATAGCTCCATAGCCCCTCCTTACACTTTATTTATTTATTTATTTTTAAGTTAATGGAAGCCAAACCAATGTGGGAAGCTGAAAATTACCACTGCATTTTCTTCTTTTCATGAAAGTATAAGTCTCAAGTAAGATAGAATTCAATAACGACAACTTCTCGTACATGTTTTCCAAGTAAACGCAAGTCCTAATTCTGTTTGAGTAAAGTTGCAGATATTTCCTAATTTTAAGTACATTTAAATAAAGTCAACAATAGTTTAGTGCTTATATATGTGTATATAATTAGTTTTTAAAATGTATAATTGAAAACATTTAAAATCTTACCTACAAGTCACTGAGATGTTAACTATACTAGCATATAGTCTGTTGTTATCTCTAACTCAATAGAAATGTTATTAGTTTTTAGATGAAATATAAAAATAACTATTATAAAATAAAATATAAATTAATTATTCTAAATGATTGAATTTGAAATAGAATTAAAAATTTATATTGGACACCTAAATTAATAATTAATAATTATTTTATTAAAAGATTAAGAGGGTTAATTTTAATTGACCTACAAAACTGCCCGCAAGCCAGATCGTTTGCCTGAAGACATCATGAACTTAATCAGAGATAAAAACAGAGCTCGAAAGAGATTCCGTAACACGTGTGCACCACAAGACAAAACAAATCTAAACAGACTAAATGGGGCAGTAAGAGATGCACTGAAAGCTCACAGAGACTATGTATGGGATGAAAAGTTATACTCCATTTCACCTAGTGATCACTCCATCTGGGGACTACTGAAAAATACCAAAAACAAAGGCAGATCCCTTCCCCCAATAATAACTGATCAGGGCCTTGCTCACACAGATGTGGACAAAGCAGAGGTTATAGCGCACAGCTTAGAAGAGCAATGCAGGCCTTCGTATGGAAACCTTGACTTTGACCACATACATAAGATTCACAGCAAGGTCAGACACTCACTCAAACTTCCTATCACCAGCACTGACCATATTGCATCAACATCACCTGCTGAGATATATGACATTATTAAAAATTTAAAGAACAAAAAAGCTCCTGGACCAGACGGCATTACTAATCGTGTGATTAAACTTCTGCCCCGGAGGGTAGTAGTGTACCTGACCAGTATAATAAATGCAATTTTAAGATTTCACTATTTTCCTTCCACCTGGAAACTGGCTGACGTAATTCCCATACATAAGCCAGGCAAAGACTCACACCTACCCCAAAATTATCGTCCAATGAGTCTCATCTCAAATCTGGGTAAGGTTGCAGAGAAGGTCATCCTCTCACGACTTCAAACCTCAATAAATGACCTAAACATCCTTCCAAAAGAACAGTTTGGTTTTAGGCAACACCATAGTACTACCCAGCAAATCCACAGAATTGTTGAATACATCACAACCAGCTACAACTGGCGCCAGTGCACAGGTGCTGTTTTCCTAGATTTATCCAAAGCATTTGACAAAATCTGGCATTTTGGACTCCTGCACAAGCTTATCTCAGCCGGCATCTCACCTAAAATGGTTCATTTAATCCACTCATATCTTCAAAATAGATCAATGCAAGTAAAAATCAACGGTTCTACATCCTCCCAGCGCCACATCTTTGCTGGAGTGCCACAGGGATCTCTGCTGGCTCCATTGCTGTTCTCTGTATACATGTCAGACATCCCACACAATCCGATGACTTCCATTTTGGCCCTATATGCAGACGATACGGCAATACTAACCAGATCTCTCAGACCCCTTTTCATTACCAGAAAGCTTCAAGAAAACATTCTAAAGCTGGAGGGTTGGTTCTCTAAATGGAGATTGGAAGTCAACCCCCAGAAAAGCTCAGCCGTTCTTTTCTCAAAAAGGCCAATGTCTCCTGTAGGAGATTTGTTACTATTCAATATTAAAATTCCCTGGCAGTCAGAAACAAATTACCTGGGTGTAATTCTCGACAAAAAGCTATCTTTCAATCAACACACCAAGTCTGCATGCACAAAGGCATCTAAAGTCATAGCACAGATCTATCCGCTAATTAATAGAAATAGCAAGCTCAGCAACAGAATCAAATTGCAGCTATACCAGTTGACGATTCGTCCTATAATCACCTATGCCTCTCCGGCCTGGAGCCACACCTCTAATGCTAACATCATCAAAATACAGCGAGTGCAGAACAAGTGCCTGAGAATGATTTTGAATGCTCCGTGGTATGTTAGAAACATTCAACTCCACAGAGACACAAATATTCCCTATATCTTCTCTTTTCTACGATCCTTAGCCACCAAGTTTTTCCTAAAGACGTCCACACATCCCAACGATTTGGTTCAACAAGCTACAGCATACGATCCAACGGACATATTCAAATACAGAAGACCAAAAGCTATATTGGCCTCCTTTAGTGATGCATAATCTCCATGCCCAATCAGGGCGAGCATTCTGCTCATAAATTTTACCTTCACTGCAACCACAACAGATAGCGGGGAATATGAAAAGCATCTTGCTTCACCCCTAAAGACATAAATGTCAATTGTCAATTGTCAATTTTAATTGACATTTCTATATTCTGGATCTATACTGTTAAAGTCCAATTAACATGTGTGACGAAAATGTACATAGCCTTTTCACACGGTTAATAATGTATTCTGGATTAGTTTAGCATTAAAAATTGCTTAACAAAACTAGTTTTTTCCCCAGTTCTTCTATGGTGAGGATTTAAGTTGTCCTAATATTTCTTCAGAGTATTTTCTTGCCACCATAATAACAGTTAAGCGCTGAGATAAAATAATTTATTTGATAGTAATGTATTCGATGTGTTGTTTTTCAAGAACTGCTTTGTCTGGAATTCCCAATGGATAAAGTGAGCTTCTCGCTTTATCCATTGGAATAAAGAGGGTAATCAGTTGCGAGCAAACTGCTTCCAACTGATTTCTCTATTTTCAAATGAATAAATGATGTCCTAAAAATTAAACTACTATTTATATTTTTACGACATCCTTAGTCCGCAAAAAGAAACTAGGATTGTTTTAATCTTTTATTCATGATGAAGCTTTCTAAACTGTTCAAACAACTATACGTTATCTTGTTTTTAACAGAAGTACTAAGACTCTTTCGACTCAAAACAATCTTTAAGACTTTCGACTCAAAACAATCAAAATCCAAAAAATCCGAAAGCAATTCAAATATTTAATTTGTTGACACTAGATTCTCGATGACGATTTTTAGCACTTCCTCAAAAACAGCTCTCAAATTCGTGTAAAACTGGCAACAGGCCACTTTTACACGAATGATACACGCAATGAGCAAATAATAAAAACGAAGTCAGTTTTGAACATTATCATAGTTGTTCATTCAGCTTAAGAACATTTTGACAAATGGAATGGCATAACCAAATGCTTCTTTCATTTCGACAAATATGTTGTCGAAATGAAAGAAGTGACAGCGCTTGATAATGAGCTTGAGATGTAACACTTGCTCCTGCACACGCCCCTGATTCTCATTTGTGTTAACTGTTGGTGGTCTCCTCGAATGTCCTTTGCATTGCGGCAGAATACTCCCGGTACGTCGGAACCTCTCGAGTAAGGCAATAATGACACTATTGCTTGGGGCACGCTTACGGAAACGACGAACAAACTGCTCCCAAGTATGTCGTAGGCTTGGGCCATCTGCTCTGCCAATTCCGTATGAACGAAAATAATGCTCAACAATAAAAGCCTTTTCTCCCAACGTCAACACCCTTGCCGCAGCTAAATGTAATGGCGTAGAGTCTACACGAGCTCTTCTATTTAATACGCATGCAGTCAAACGGTATATCTCATAGCGCGTGTACTGAGGAGAGGGGGGGGGGAGTCGATGTTCAGTACTTTTGTGCCATACCATACAAAGTGTGAAAATGCTTGTACCAAATAGTTCTCGAAAGTTAAGACGTATGTGGTGAAAGGTGGCACAAACGATTTTCATTCTTTTTGGTAGTTAGAAAATTAAATTAAACAGTAGTTATACGACGAAAGTGAATTCATAGCATGCTCACTAACGTATACTAAAATTAGCTATACTTGAGCTCTTCGCTAGATACTCCGTTTTGTTACGTTTTGTATTATTTTAATTAAGCGTGTGAGTGATTTCGTGCGAGAAAATTTTAATAGCTGTCCACTGCAATAAAGTTACGTAAGCAGAAATCTTAATTCAGACATAAAAATAAACTACGCTTGATAAATGTAGGAGAAAGTTCTTTTCGCTGCTGTACGTGTATTTTGCTGGTATATTTATCAGACGAATACACGTATATTTACGGACATTTTTTCGGTTTTTTTTTTTAATAAAAGAAATATATAGCAATGTATTCCCATTTTAATACATACACACAGCATCCCTCATATTATTAATTTTTATTAATAATTAGCTTAATGCACCCTAGTACTGGAAATCGTCTATTTCCAGCATCGGAAACAACATGAAATTAATAGATTTGTTGTACACACACACACACACACACACACACACACACACACCAAATTTTATTAATAAGCAAACATTTGTGTAATACAAATGTTTGCTTATTAATATGTCAAATACAAAAATTAGTATATGTTTAATTATTTTAGTTCTTTCCCATTTAGTCATATTACAAGTATACTTCGTTAACAATTATAACTAATGTTAAAATTGAAATTTCAAATATAAAATAAACGGTTTAATTCCTTAATTAAAAGTTTAAGGGTAAGTAAGTTGATAAACTATGAAGTATGTTATTAAGAGATCTCATCATACGAACGAAACAGGAAATAATAAAAGGAATGTTATTTTATTAAAGTGATCGCTATATTTTTGTAAATTAGTATATATATTCATTCGGTTTGTATTTCTATTTTAAGAATAATTTGTGGCCATGTTCTGTTTTCTAAGAGTTAAATCGTACGAATCGAGGGAAAAAGTGACTCAGAAGAGTAACACAGGTGGATAGTAGCGTTCCTTTGAATTAAACATGCTGAAATATGATGTTTAGTTTCTTCTTTCTTTCTTTTTTTTAGTCTGCACGCTTTTCGCGTAAGCAAAATTTCGCTTAAGAATTACTATTGTATAGTCACTGCTTCGAATGGCAGATACAATTCAGTCCTTAATATAGAAACGTGTTGTCAAGAGTTCGCTATTGTGTAAACGAGTAAATAAATATTCCGCATGTCTTAAAAAGAGAAAGTTAAAGGATATTCCACTTGAGATGAAAAGAAAGCCCATCAATGTATCTTGAACATTAAGGAGTTGGACTACATTAATCAGCGAATGTCACTAAGTCACCTTGCGTTAACTTAGGAAAATTCTATAAGAGTTTCGAATTCTTTCGTGTTATTCCAAGTTACAGTTATGATTTCTAAAAGGAGCGAATGGTGAATTAAACAGGGATGCGAATTTATCATAATCGACGGAATGCGAAATTTATATTTCATTACAGTATTCGTCGTTCTCATTTCTTTTATTTATTTTGTTTAGTGATTTTTTTCAAATATTAGCAAACAGCGAATGCTAATGCATACGATACAGTTGGTTGAAAACAAGTGCGAACTATCTGAATATAATTATTTATCGATTTCATCTACTTGTTCTCTCTTCCTCACAGTCCGATCTATTTCCAAAACCTGTGCGGGTCTTTTGATGGTTCTCTGGAGTGGAGGGACCGCACTTTCTTTGACGGCTTGCACTTTGAAAAATAATGCCCCTGACATGTTCCCTGCTGTGAAATGGTATAGACAAAATATTGTTCTATGTCTGCTTTCCCATATTTATTTCGTTTTTCGCAAACCCTGAAGAAGTTTGGCATAGAGAAAAGCGGCAGATTTATACTTAGAACCAAAACGGAACTGTGCACTAAATACCGAAGTGATAATTGTTATAAATTCAGAATAATAAAGCTTTATTATTCTGAATTCACAAAGATCCATATTTTGATAAACCTTGTGGTTAGGATGACTTTAAAAATATCATTCGTATTCCTTATTTTATTTTATTCGTATTCCTTACTGAATTAATAAAACGTTTTATTTTAATTTTATTACATTTTAATACGATTGTTTTTTTAGCTATAGAAAATTTGAAGAATATTTTTATTTTTGTTACAAATATACAAGTCACAATCTGGATGTCATAAGCGTGCTATTTATTAGTGATCTTTGGGTTTCCTTAAAAAGTGTGCATAAAAAAAGTAAGTTCTTTAACAAAGATAAAATTAATGCTTGGTTTTAATATTAAAATACCTAAATGCGCTTACATAACAACACTACCAAATATTTTTTGGTAGTGTTGTTAGCCCCAACCACTTCGCAGTTTCCAAAACACCGTTTAATATTGATCTCTATTGGACCCATATCAGATATCAAACTGATAAATACAGGTACTAAACATTGATAATAGACAAAACGCCCACAGGGGCAACTTGTAGTATCTGGTTTTATTAGCATAAAACTTGACACTGCTCCAAAAATATTAAACTAATTTTTGGAAAGCAGCAAAACCTTTATTTTTTTTCACATTGAGTAGATTAATCCAAATTAAATATTTGAAGAGATTGCTGCAATAGTTTAATGGATTTAGTTCCTTGATTATCTTTCCAGACAATCTGATATTCTTTTTCTCTCAGACTGAGTTCATTCTGCATATCAGCGAATCTTGTGTTTGTATGTTATACGAAATAATAGGATATACAAAAATGCATGTTTTTTCTACGATCTCTCCCATGAAAGGCTTTTATCCTATAGCAAATTTAGTACCGAGTTTGGAGTGTGAGATAATTCGTAAACTGTGTTTTAAATATCAGACATGGAATTTTTAAATCATTTAAGGCCCGATCAAGCATTTTATTGCTCTTGGTGGTAGTAGAACCACTCAAAAACGTTCCCCAAATCAATGCCCACGGTAAGGGATTTGAATTGTGTCATACTACTTTGAGAGAGAGGGGAGGCGAATGCTGTATATATCATTATAGCCGAAATTCATATTATTGTCTCTCTGTATTCCTTAAATATTTTTTAACATTAGTAATTAGCATTTGTCTAAAACTTTCTGATAAATTTAATAATTTTTGAATAATTCATCTATTACATCTAATTATATTCTCATTAGATATTCCAACACCACAAATTAGTGAAATCCCTTTGTGTGATGTATATAAACTGTATATAAGCTAATTCTAATTATAATCATTATATAATAAAATAGCTTCCTATAAGCCAATTGCGAATTCATTTACATTTCATGCGTACACGCAATACAATGTTTCATTCCCACTTAAACTTCTGTTTATATTCTTATGTCCTAATACTTCTTTTTCGCTCAGATTTAAAGCTTTCTTTCACTCGCATATTAACAACTTACAAGAATCTTATAATCCTACGGATTATCCTAAAACGTCGTTACTAAAGCAACAAATTTTGTAAACTAATATCGCAGTATATGCTTGTAGTGTGTGTGTGTGTGTGTGTGTGTCGAAGTGTTTTCCTCTACTACAGCTTACATTTAATCCAAACAGCACCTTACAGATATACACAAGACACTACAAGCATTTCTTAATATTTTCTCCATGAATAATTCATTTTAAATGATTTTAATAGTGTAATTAATACAAAATTAAGATGGTGGGGATTTCTACTTGGATAATTAAAGAAAGCAATATCAGATCAAAGAAATATGAAGAAAGATAATTCGAGTATTAGATGATTGGAGCCGAATCTCATCTTTATTCCCGAGCAATGTGAAATTTATAAAAGCTGTAAAAATGCAGCTGACAGTATATGAAAGCAAAAACACCCGCAATACGCAACGAACTTTGTTTGCTTAGATATTATGGAGTCAGTGTCAAAGGGACCTTCTCAGTGTTCTTTTCTAAGAAAATGTAATCCCCCAATCACCAATAGTCTATCTTTCTCTATACACTATTCCATCAGCGAGTGTGACTCTTTTTCTAATTCGGTAAAAGCTTTTTTTATTAAACTTTGGAGCTCTTCACGAAGTGGTTGTTTCAGCTCCGCAGTGTCTGTAAATCTGCATGCGCAGAATGTATCCTTCAGAGGATACAAAATCTGAGTTGAGCGGAATGGAGAAGAAGATAGCTCCTTTGGTAAATTCCTAGCTATGTTCCTTTATATATGTGGCAGTGTCGATAATTGATAAAATGTCCTGTCGTTTTCACCCAAGAACACTGCCGCAACGCTATGATGTTCTTACGTCACTAATCAGTCTAATTGTTCATAAAGAAGTAAACATTTACCTTTCTAGCTTGGAGTTTAAGGAGAGAAAAAAAAGAAAGGCAACTTGTTCAGAATGAACTATTTACCACTAACATACGATGATAAAGTGATCGGTAATCATTCTCGTCCAGTTTTCCACAACTGATGGTGAGGAAATAAACGAATGAGGAAATGAATCCGTACAATTAATAGCTGCATTGCTTATGGTTGGGTGCACAAAGCCAAGCTATGATACCATCAGTTCGCTATAAATAACTTGAATTTTATGTTAAGCATTTGTTTAGAGTAAAATTAATTTAACTGTGGTTACCTTGTAGGAGGTTATGCGTAATATCAAATGTTCAATAGAATCGCCCTGTAGTGACACCATATGTAGATTCAAATTTTTTAAATCAATAATAAATTCCTTGAATGTTTTTTTTTCCATACCTAATGACCCGCAGTATAATATCCGGTGTTACAGTGGTTCTATTGCATGAATACATTGCTAACTTAAATCAGGATGCACCATGTTCTGATATTTCAAAATATTAGCATACCCATGGTATATCAGAACATCTGTGGAACTGTTTTACAAACTCTAACATTTAATTCGAAGTTTGTTATAATCCTATATGAAATGCAAAAATAAAAATGGTTTATATTCAACAAAATACGAAACAAACATTTTAATACACCTTTATTTTTTATTCATATTTTATTATAAAAGATCGTATAATCGTCAAATGGCAATGCTGCAGCTAATGAAGTTGTAACTGAGGTATTACCTAGCCATGACTAGAGCTTTTAGCTCAATAACACTCCATCCACACAGATTTTCTTCATTCAGATGACGGATAAAGAGTCAAGGACTTAGTCCATCGCCCAGTTCTTTTAAGAACTTTGTTTAACCGAGGAAGAGAGATGAATCGATCGTGAGATGTGGTGATTAATATCCTTGGAGGGTAATGGATGGCAATGCTGTAGCCAACGAAGTTCTAACTGAGGCTCGGCTATTGCTGTTACCCTCCTGCTATGATTAGAGCTTAAATAGCTCAATAACACCTTATCCCTACACTGTCCTCTACAGATAACGGGGAAGATGAAAAGCATTCTTGCTTCGCCCCTTTAAGCCAGTCCTTATAAGGAAAATAAGGACCTTGTTTATCTACCCCGCGTGGTGGCCAGGATAAGAATAGCGCCACTGTAGCCCATGCATGTCGTAACAAACGACTAAAATGGGACATAGAATTTCGAGAGTTTCGCTTTCTTAGGTTTCTTCCGGAATTTTGCTCCCTGTGAGGGCGGGGGCTTAGATCTCTCGAGGTTTGCTGAGAGAGCATTTTGAGTCTCTGGGGAGGAAGTTCTCCGGCATGGCCCGTGAGGAGCCTTGTCTATGGATGCTTTTCCTTGGAATATGAGCAGTTCTGCTCAGTGGTTGGGGGCCCTTCACTGAGTGGAAACAACGCTGAGTTGGACGATCTTTCGGCCACTCGTGAGGAGTGGTCCAGGGATCGTCTTAATTTTTAGAAACGGCTTTACTTAACATTCCAGACCCACTGTGTAGCCCATGCATGTCGTATGTGGAGACTAAAATGGATACCCAGGGAGAGTAATGGATCGCAGTGCTGTAGCCAATGAAGTTTTAACTGAGGCTCGGCTATTGCTGTTGCCCTCCTTCCATGATCAGAGCTTATAGCCCTTTCTATATTATCGTTTCCATACATTTTCTTTACAGATAACGGGGAATATGAAAAACATTTTTGCTTCACCCATCTAGCGAAATAAAAAACCTTCTTTATCTGAATGACTGGCCAGATGAACATAATTAACTCCACAACCCACAAAGGGCGAGCCTTTTGTGGGCTGTTAGTAACGTTGTTATTATTGTACTTCTATGTATAGTCCTTATAAGGACTGGCTTAAAGGGGCGAAGCAAGAATGCATTTTATCTTCCCCGTTATCTGTAGAGGACAGTGTAGGGATAAGGTGTTTTCGAGCTATTGAAGCTCTGATCATGGCAGGAGGGTAACAGCAATAGCCGAGCCTCAGTTAGAACTTCATTAGCTACAGCGTTGCTATCCATTACCCTCCAAGGGTATTGGATTGAATGAATCAATCACCGCATCTCAGCTATAAATTTCTCAATATCTAGCCAGTAACGTTGTTATTATTGTACCTTGTTTATCTGAGATGGTTATTAGTATGCAGAGGTACTAGTGGATGCGTCGGTGCCCAAATTTCATTTTTATCGATGTTTATTTTACTTGCTTCTTTCGGTTTTGATTCTATACTATTATTTTATTTTCCTTTATATATAATATATATATATATATATATATATATATATATATATATATATATATCCTAAAAGAAAAAGAGCAAATAATTACAAGTTGATGAACATGGAGTTATGTTCTTTTTTGTGGTTATCAATTTTGATATCATTATTATTCTAAGTGTTTATCAGAACTTTCCAGTCCCTCTCCCTCCCTAACACAAAATAAGCCGGCGTCATAGCTCTATTTACTTCAGTCATAATTCCAAATAGATCCATTATATCAGCTTTGTATATATTTTACATATTTTGTTATTTAATTCGCACGTCATACACGTTTTGTCTAAGAATCTGAAATGCTTTATTTGTTACGTATTTTTATTCATTCCTGAGTTCTATATACCCGATTCGTTTCTGGTATAAAGACATTACTATTATTGGATTACGATACTCAACAGTAACGGCGGGATTCGAAGCTGTCTGTTGGAGAGCAGGTATGCTATTCACTCATCCAACCATGTCTACAAATATATCAGGTTAAAGGTCTTGGACTATTTTAAGTGTAGTATAGTGTGCTTTTATAGTAAAGGACTTGAATTATTTAAATGGAGCGCATAGTACGTTTTGTATACTTTGCAGCTAGGATGTGAGAATGACATAATAGACGTTGAGGTGAGCTATACAACAGTCGCCGGATGATGACACGTATATTAGATTACTGTTCTCCACTCGGAGTTTGTAAGTTTCGCGACAGCATCCTGTAGTAAAAATGTAATTTGTCTATTTCTTATTTTATAAAACGAATTATCAAATTATTATAACGAAAGTTAGGCATTATGATAAAAATATTTCTTTTAGTTACAATGTTATGTAAAATTCATTTGGTTGCGATTTGTTGAAATATTGTGTTCAAAATAATTTGATTTTTTAATGAAACATTGCGAGAAAATCTCTTAATGTTTGTACGTTGTCGCCCACTACCCCCACAAAAAATTTACTATTTTACTATACTCTGTAAGAGTTTTAATTCTGATAATTGCTTTAAATATTGATGGTACACAGTCTCGTATGCACAAGGGAAAAATTATAGGCATAAGTTTCAATGAAACCACCCTCGCCTTAAAACTGTGATTTTAGACAAAATAATTAACGTAATTAATATTCTTCGAACGGTCTGCATTCTCCAGAGTAGAATTGTTGACATTTTGTTTTAGTTGTTTGTGTAAATTGGAAAATGCATCCTAATCACTCATTGTTTAATTGAGTTAAGGATTGTTCGGTTTCTCATTCAATCGTGTTCTTGCAAAGTTGTGTAACTAGTTTGATTTGTTTAATACTATTACTACCGAATTCGGGTGGTAGCTGCATAAGTAAGCCTCTTTTAAACATCCAGTTAGCTTATACAGGTAACCCTTGTATAACGAGGATGTTTGGTTCCACAGAAATGCCGCGTTATATAAATCGCGTTATGCGAGGACTTAGATCAAATAGAAAAAGTAGGGTCATGTTCCGAAATCGTTATTTTTTAATTATATAAACAATGACATATCCAACAAAAAATACTTTTATTTAATTCAGGCAATTCATTATAAGTTAAGACAAATTTATACAAAGTTAACTTGTGAAATTTAATTTTTTGAAGAACCATTTTGACTATTGAATTTTTAGGCTTGTATACGTGCATTATAGCTGATGGTTTGAAATCTCATCCTTTCTACATCTTCATTTATTTGGAGCGACTTAGGCATGAGTTTCGAGAAAACAAAAAAACGGATTCCTGAAAGAAAATGTAAGAAATTGTATCTGTAAGAGCTCGCCCAACATGTTCCATAGAAATTGTATTCACCCCACAAGAGTTTTCTCTTTTAAAAAGTTTAAATTACGATTTTGATATTTAGTTTTTAGTGGCAATAATTGATTCTTCTTAGAATAGTATATAACTGCGGCACGCACGGCGCATACTTTTAATGTCATATTATTAAGAGAGACCTCCAGGGTGTCAGGGACTCATCGAGGAAGGCCGCATATTAGCCCTCACCCCTTCTTAGCGGCATTCATTCTCAGCTTCCAAGAATGCCCTCTCATCCTTTCTCCACCCTCCATAAATTGAAAAATTTCATGAATTGAAATTCTGTATAACCCGTTAAGAAGCTTGTGAGTCTTACTCATATCAACCATCTTTCTCCTGTTTGCTAGTGTCTGTAGTCTACAAATTCTCAGTCTGTCTTCATAATCAGTATTCCACAACTCTTATATCATTTTAACACTCTCCTTTGCACTCTCTCCACTGTATCAGAATCACAATGGAAGCCAGGAGACCAGACTGCGCACAATAGTCCAAGTGAGGTCTTACCAAGGCCTTGTAAAGAGGCAAAATGACATCCTTATCTTTACATGTGATTCTCCCATACAAGTCTAGCCTATTGAAATCATTCTGCAAGTACTGCATATCAGCAGCATTCCTGATTACCCTATCTATCTTTGCGTCATCAGAAAATAGCTGCATGTCGCTTGTCAAATCTTTCCAAATATTACTAACGTATAGATTGAATACCAGTATACCTGATCCTTGTGGTACACCACTGGTTACCTTAAATCTTGCAGACTCACATTCCCCGTATACTACGTTTTGATATCTGTCAGGCAGCCATCCTCTTATCCATGCTAATATTGTATAACCCAAACCCATTTTCTCCAATTTATGCAGCAGTCTGTCATGTTGTATTCTGTCGAAAGCCTTAGCAAAATCCAAAAGTATCATGGTGTATCCATTCTCCTTGTCTAGTTCAATAATAACATTGTTACAGAACAGCGGTCGGCAACCTTTTAAAGTGAAGAGCCATTTTTAAAATTATATCTATTAAAAAAAATTTATGGAGCCGCACGCAGTGATGAGCAACCAATGGTCCGCGGGCTGCATGCGGCCCTATCAGGTTTTTTGTGCGGTCCACGGTGTTCGTTTTGTACGGCAGAATTAGTATATTTTAATTAAAAATATATTTTATGAATGTTGATTTTTACATGTGGATTTATTTGTGCAGGTTAAAAAATTAAAATATACCTAAATAATAGAAAATAAATTAATATTTTCTTATCAAAGAAAAAGAAATTATTCTTTATGCGGATCAAACCGAGTATTTGATGTACTATTTAATTGCTCATCGCTGCTATAAATTTAGAAACTACATTGAAAAATATTATAATTATGTATTCAGTTTTTTTTTTTACAGTAACACGTTATCATACTTGTAAAACACAGGGATGGCATGTCACACGAAATTATGTGATATTTTTAAATATTAAATAATAAAACAAAGATTTCCGCCTCCTTACAAAAATTTTGTATAAATCCAATATCATACCTTTTTCTTTAATTTTTTTAAATTGAAAATATCTTCGTAGTGCGACTTTTAGTGTTGAACTTCTTGGGATAGTTTCTCAATATGCAGCGAATAAGCCGTAATTTTCATTTTCAAACATGACGAAAGACTTACGTTGTTTAGTAGGTTTCTCAACTTACTTTTAATAAAATTCATATTAGAAAATATTTGCTCACAGAAATATGTCGATCCGAAAATCGATATAAATCCAAATGAGTATGTTTTTAACTGAATGTAAGTGTCCGGTAAACAATTCCACGTGTCAAATCCAATCTGATCTTGCTTGTTAAGATCTTCTATTTCAGACCATTTGTGTTGTATTGCAAGGGTAGATTTTTGTCTTTCCAACTCCTCCAGGTCAGCTTCAAGATTTCTAAATTTTGAATTCCACAAATCCTTGGTTTTCAGATCCTCTAACTCAAGTTGAAATGCAGCCTCATCAATTCCAGCAAAAGGTGAAAAATTTAATTCGGTAGGATTAATTTCAAGTGGTCGCAATAAAAATGACATCGTTGTCTTGTTCTTTCTGAATTCCTCAAATCTCCCATTAAATGCAGATCGCATATTTACCACAATTTCTTTGAAAAAGGTTAAATTTATGGAATTATCATCAGCTTATCCTTGTTGATATTTCTTCAACGTAGGATAATGTAATAACGTGACTTTCTCTAAGTCTGTCGAAACAAATATAGTTTTTGTGCAAACGAAATCACTTCTAAAAGCAAAACTGCTGTATTTCCCTTTCCCTGTAGTTTCTTATTTAGTGCGTTTAAATGGGAGGTCATATCCACCATAAAGTAGAATATTTGTAACCAATGAGTATCTTCTCTAACTGTGCTTATTCAAGGTCTTTTTGTCTTAGAAACATCTTAACCTCTCCAAGGTAGGTGGCAAATCGCATCAACACCGCACCTCTGGAAAGCCGTCTTATTCTGTTAGTCAAAAGGAGATCGAAATATTCGCAATCGATTTCTTTAATTAGTTCACAAAATTGCCGATAATGTAGCGTTCTGGCCATTATTTTGTTAACAATTTCTACAACCAAATCCATCACTACTGTTATCTCTTTTATAACAGTTTGTGCACAAAGTATCTCTTGATGGATTATGCAGCGAAAGAAAAACACGTCATGCAAAATTTGTTTTTTTAATCAAGAAACAAAACCTTTTTTTTTTTTTTTTGTACCTTTCATGCTCAGCGCCCCATCGGTCGCAATAGATATTATTTTGTTAATATTAATACTCTTACTTTCCACGCAAGTGGACAGCAGATTCAATGTCTTCTCCACGAGTTTCTCCTGTAAGTGGCAGTATATCGAGTAATTCTTCCTGAGGTCCTTGAGAGTTGCCTGTGACGAATCCTGGTGTTGAATTTAGATCTGTAACCTGCTGATTTGTTATATCTTCTGCCATTCGTATACTTCTGTCCTTTACAATCTTAGCAGATAATTGCATGTCTTTTATTTTTGTAATTATTTCCGCTTTGTTTTTATGTCTTGATGATTTTATCCATTTGGAAAATGAACGTTTAGTTAGGTTTACTTTGCGTTGCAGCTCTTCTACTGCTTTTTTTCTTTCATCTACCAGTGGATATGCTTTGTCAAATGTATCGTGTTTATTTAAAAAATGTCTTAGTATATTTGATTTTTTATTGTTTGAAAGCTTTTATGGCATATTAAATACATTGGAAATCCTGCTGTATTTGCTACAAATGCGTAGGTTTCGTTTCATTCACTTTTAAACTCCCGATTTTCTTGTTCTATCTTTCTCTTCTTTGCTGACATTTTAAATGCTATAAAAATATGTTTATTTTGTTAATATGTAATTTAATGTTACAATATTCACGTTACCTAACACAATCACCAGGAAATGAAAGCACTGCAACGTCCAGTACAAAATCTTTACTTATTTTAACAAAGTGAGCTGATTTACAAACCACACCTGCACTGCTTGCGAAGATAATGGGCGCGTTCAGACAGGCTAGCGCTACATGTGCTAGTCTAGCGTGACGTATTTGGTTTAATAAATTAAAACAACATAAAACATAACTTAAGTAATTTTAATTGGCATGAATAATTAAAACAAATATTTGACAAATCAGTTGGTTTAGGAATTCTTGCATTATCCATGATAATCCAAGACTCATGTAAAGAAGGATTATCGCGTATGATTTCAAAGAGTTCAAACATGAAAGTATTAAATTTTTCAACATCGCATGTGCTATTTTCAATTGTAAAATATCCTTGACTTAATGTAAAAAGTCCTTGATTAAATGTAAAATGTCCTTAATTTATTGCAAATGCTATATTTAGGGTTTTTAGTTTCTAATTTAATAAATAACATTCATTTTGCATTATTAAAAAATAGATTGTTTAATAACGAAAAGAGCCGCACTTATTCATTCAAAGAGCGGTATGCGGCTCCGGAGCCGCAGGTTGCCGACCCCTGTTATAGAATGTGGGCAAGTTGCTAAAACATGACCTTCCCTTAGTAAACTAGTGCTGTTCATTGCAAAGTAGAGATTCTCTGTCCATTTCTGAATGCGAGCCCTAGCCAACTATCCAAATTCTTCACCACGACTGCAGAGATACTGATTGGTCTATGCGCCACCCTTGTGCAATGGGAGTACCATACATTCTTTCCACTTCTGCGGAATATTCCCGGTTCTGAGACTCATATTAAACAGCCTGGTCTAGTTCAACTGAACTCTTTTAGCACACGTGCTGATATCCCATGAGTCCCTATTGCTGAATTCTTATTCAGTTTGTGCAACAGCTCTAATCCTTCGTCCTCATACACCTGAGTTTCTTCATCCAGTGAAGAGGTAGCAGTGAGCTCAATGTTGCGTATACCAGGTCGAAGGCTTTCAACAACATTGGCACTAATTAGATGAACCATCTCTTCTGCATGGGTAACTCTCACGCCATCTGCATTTAGAAGAGTTATTCTTTCATATTCTTTTACTTGCAGCATATCGATAGAAATCTTGTGGGTTGGTTCTTTACCATGCAGAACCAGTTTCTTTTCTTACTCAGACTTTGCTTTCCGGACAATAGTTGAAGCTATTCTAGCCTGCTGCTTATAATTTTTATAATGCACATATATTCACTAATTCATATAATCAATAATTTATCAAATTGAGAAATAGGAACCCATTTAGAACTAATGGAATTTATAATGAAATCCTAAAAAATTGAGATAAAGAAATTACTGCGACATGAGAAATTTAATTAAATATATCTTTAATAATAGACAGATTCCTAATGAATAGAGATCAAATATTTGAAATAATTGATATATACAAGAAAAATGAATGTACTATAAGATATCAAGACGTGTTACAAGTATGTGTGATATAAGATATCAATCAGAGAAGGTGATTTTTTAAATTATGTTTAATTAACATAAAGATGAAATAGTCACAGAATTTAAGAAACCTACATTAAATGGACTAAAAACATTAACAATTAACTGATCGTTTTCATCTTCGATTCTTTATATTAATTTAAATAGAAGCCATTCATCCAGTCCGTTACGATACTCATATGTACCCAAACTAGGATTTGCGCAGCTGTAAATGACCTCCGCTATCATCTGAACAGTTCATTTTAGAGTTCATAAGCAATTAAGCTGGCCATTTTTTTTATTTTTTATAATCCACTTAACTCTCATAATAAAAGACCAATTTCTGTTTTTAAATTCCTTTTGCTTATCTTATCGTTTTGATAACTACAATACTTCACTCTTGAAGCGTTCACTTAATGAACTGGATTATTACCTGTGAAAATGTATACTCAAGACCCTTCTGTCGTGAAATGTGTTCGGCAGAAAACCCTCAGCTTGCTTATTATGCGCAATCGATTTGAGATGCATCATAAGTTTTGATGAAGCGGACATTACGGCAGGGGATGAGCATTGCTAATTATAACACAAATTTGCGTTCAGGTATTTATTCTATCGGTTACACCTACACCGTGTCGTAAAGAACCCACCCACCTATGACCTTAAAGACGATTGTGTAATCAATCTATATTTGACCTTCTAGAATGGACATCGGTGATAATATAAATTATTTAAAGAGCTTGGCTATTAAATGTGTATTTCCACCAATACAAAAGGTACTTGTTTCTTATTTTATTTTTTAAAGAGCTATACACTGAGTTTAAAAACTAGGAATCTTCCTTACTAGAAACTTGAGGTGGACTTCCGAACAATGTCCTGATTACTTTTTTATCTTTCATTACTTCCAGTACGCAGTATGAGTAATGGTCTCAGAATTATATAAGACATCATGGAATGTAGATTACGAGGATAGAGTGGGAGTATCTGGAATGTAGACACTGGTAGACAGAAGGAAAAGGGAAGATATAGGACCATGATCTTATCAGAGGGAAATATATAATACCGGTTGATAAACCTTTCATTATATAGAAAGCGAGGAAAGGACAAGCACATCCGTGGAAGTTACGTTTCTGTATGACAGAAGGCTTGGGCGATGTATAGCCTCCGTCGGTAAGTCCTTGATTCATTAGATGCATAATAATGACAATCTAGAAACGAAAACTCTTAACAAGCTACACTATTGTAACAATTTCTGCAAAGATGAACTTCCATTCAGAAGCTTTTGATGCTATGTACCTGTTCATAAAGAGGGTGGTTAATAAAAAGGTGCAATTGAACTGAATAGAGAAATTTCAAATCCCAAACGGAAACTTTTTCTTCCTGAGCAGACTAAAACTATCTGAATACAAAGAGTAATATCATCTTTTCGCAACAAATTTACATGAACTCTAACATTAATTCATTTTCTAAGACATTTCTTGTCTTTTTCATTTTTATCATTACTTTAAGTATGTTTCATGATGCTTCCATGATCCACACTTCATTCTGATAGATAATGCATCGTTTTAATGAATTTTCAGAGAATAAATTCTTCCAAAATTTACTTTGAAGTTTAATTTCAATTTGATCGATACTAAATCAGTAGAAGACAATCACAATGCACATCGACCTTCAGCCGAGGCGTAAAGTAAATAAAATATATTGCACGTGTCGGGAATTATATTTTCCCCTTAAGGTCTTAATATAATGCTCTGGAGGTTTTATAACTTTTCTGGGGGGGGGGGGTCTAAAACTTTGCCGAGTTTTTTTAGACGTGTTTCTATCTTAGCTCAACATAAAAAGATGCAAATTTTCTATACGATAATCTTCACTAAAGCCCTTGAAATTAGATGTTACTGACTTTGTCGGCCACATAAAACTTTGACAGTAAAACAGTTGGGGGATGCCGAACTCAGTAAGCATCGGATAATGAGATGGATGCCAGTAATAACTGTCTTGCAGAGAAATGATTAGCATAGAGGAAACTGGGCTGAGTGATAGAAAGTGGTAGAAGTTTGGCTCCAGTAAATCTCTGGAGATACACACCTTTTCAAAGAAGTGCGAGTTCAGTGGAAACTTCTTTTTGTATTGTTACGAAAGCATGAGGAAAATTTATGAAAATAAAAAATACAGGATTGAACTATATTTAAGAAAAAAACTTTGAGACACGATTGCCAATTAAGCTTGAGTTTGTTTTCTGAGATAAAAGTCATCACATTTTCTTTAATATTTGTATTAAATCGAGTTTTTCTTTATGCCTTTATGGTAATATATTTGCTGATTAGAAATCCGAATTTCAAAATAAAATAAAAAGAAAAGATTTTTTTTTTCTTAAGAAACCACCCATTTCCTAGTTCTTAAAGAAAACCCTTCTTGCGAACTTGCTGTTTTATCGATGTTAATCAAGGATCATTCCCTCTGAGATCTCGAGAAAAAGCGTAGAATTAGGAATCTGTAATTTAAGAATAGTTGCTTGAAAGTGGAAAAATGTCTTCATCAGAAATACCGGTTTTTCAAGATAACGAAAGTATTAAAATTGTAATAAATATGATTACATAAGATAGACATGCACTGATTGGATAGTAGTCTATCACTAGCTTAAAATAAGATATATTTTGACATTAGTTGTTTTCAAAATGTTGCAGTTATGTATTCGCTATTTTTCATTCTGTTTTTAAGCTTTCACTTGTTAAATCGCGAGTCACACCCATTCACGTATGTTGTAACAAGATTTTAATCTTGTTACAACAGCAGAAACCAATTAAAATTGCAGGTTACTAGAGCTTTGATATTTATATAACAATTGTTTTTTTTCTATTTCTTATTTATAGAGAGAAAGTGAAAGATTTTTCAGGATTCTTAATTATAACTGAAAAAAATAGCTGTAAGTCAAGTTTTCCAATAATTCATAAACTATTTATTTAAATGAATTTATATTTATAAATATAAATTCATTATGGGCAGAGGAGGAATAACTTTCCTCAACCCTGTAGTCTGGAGTTTTTCCTCTTTTTCTATGTAGATTTAATTCAAGGGAAAACGCGTGTTTTTGAAACGTTGACTTCACTAGAAGAAAATGTAAATTTTGTATTCTGTTACTCTGGAAATGTTGAAACTTCAGGCAGTAAGAGTTGGGCAAACAGATTAGATGTATATTACTCAAGAAGCTCACGTTGATCTTGTTCTGTGCGTATTAAAAAACACTGTTATTCATATCACTGAAGACAGACTTTAAAAAATTGAAATCTCCATTGAGCAGCGCTTTTTACATTCTAGGCAACCATCCAATTTTCAGTTTGTATGCGTTGTACATATACATCGAAAAACTTGTTTGGAACGGCTAAACAGTACAGAACGTTTTTTTGTTTTTTTTTTAATTTGAGGAGAAAATAAATGTCCACGACTTGTTAATTATTAGAACTGCTGCCAAAACTATACAACAGAAAAGTTAAAATTTGAAGGTCCACAACCCACACTGCCGAAATATTGCTAACCGATTTTTTTTTATTTTTTAAATTAGTTATTTCCTACATAAGAAGAATTTCGTATACATACAGGGACTACATTTACTAGCTGCACTATCATATGCAGAGTCCAGTTGTTTGTTTGAGATGTCCTTGAGGTTGTAAACTCAGTAGCATTGCACCATTTGAAAGCTTAGTAAAATTTGCATCGACCTTCTTCAGAGTGTTCTGGGTTTATTACTCCTTTTCGATACCATGAAACGTCTGATGCAGTTTATATATGACCAACATCAACATCTTTTGGACTTTATGACAAGACTTAAAATATCGGAATTGATTCAGTTGTAAATGGCACCAGTTTTCCATTGGAATTTATTTCTGATGAAGCGTCATATTACATTTACAATTGTATTGAGACAAAACACTAATAGGATATCTCTTAATTGCTAGTGTTCATTATTGGTTTCTAGTAAATACTTACTCAGTATTTAGTAATTAACTTTTCCTTTGTAAGGACACTTTGAGGAGGAAAAGGACAAATAAATTAAGACATTTAATACTATTTTTGTGTTATTGCCTTCTTTATTTGTCCTTTTCTTCATTTAAATATCCTACAAAGGAAAAGTTAATGAAATTTTCTGTTCCCAATTTTTTCATATAACAAAAAAGAGAACAAAAAATTTCATTTTCTTTTTTTTTTTACTCTCGCTTTAAGCTCAATATATAAACAATTTAAACTCGGAAATCGATAAAATTTGGAATTACAAAGCGTTCAAACAAATAATTAAAAAATAATTTAATTTATAAACTACGTGACCGTGATTATATTACAATTATCATAGTTGTATTGAAATGATTTTCTTATGTTTCCACGTAATTGAAAATTAAGTGGGAACTTAAATAAGAATATCTAAAATAATTAAATAAAACCAACAAATATTTTAGAATTCTTGAAATTAAAACAAATTTGCATTTTTCTTTTCCTTTTCTTAAAGGAAAAATCTGAATTTCCACATGAAGTCTTTTTTAAAAAAATGAAAACCCACTTAAGTGTTTGTTTTATTCATGATATATTAGGAAAAAAGCAGTTGAACAATTAATTAAACATAGGATTTAGGGATAACATTCAGTCTGTAATAACAGTGTTTAAATGAAATGTTCTATAGAGTAGCTAGTAGTGGATTTCAATGAAATTGATTTTTGGTATATTTATATATATTTCATGTTTATATCCATACATTTCTATGAAAAAAAAATATCAACTGAATTTTAAGATAAGATATTAGAGTTCAATTTAAAATATCTTTTATTAAAAGTTTTAAAAAAATGTTTTTCTTTTACACCTAACATTATAATTAATCAGTATAATTTATTAAATAGTTTTCATGAACTAAATTCAGGGGAGAAAAGTCCTTTTTAGGACTTCCAGGGTAACAAATGGCAATGCTATAGCCAATGAAGTTTTAACTGAGGCTCGGCTATTGCCGTTACCCAGCCATGACTAGAGCTTTTTAGCTCAACAACACTCCATCCACACAGGTTATCTTCATTCAGATGACGGGATAAAGAGTCAAGGACTCAGTCCATCGCCCAGTTCTTTTAAGAACTAATTAAGAACTAAATTCAGGGGAATGGGGAGAGCGGGAATGAACACCTGATCCACGGAAAAGTCCTTTTTAGGACTTCCAGGGTGATAAATGGCAATGCTATAGCCAATGAAGTTTTAACTGAGGCTCGGCTATTGCCGTTACCCAGCCATGACTATAGCTTTTTAGCTCAATAACACTCTATCCATACAGATTTACTTCATTCAGATGACGGGATAAAGAGTCAAGGACTCAATCCATCGCCCAGTTCTTTTAAGAACTATTTAAGAACTAAATTCAGGGTTATATTGTGAAAGGTAAAGATCTGTTATCTTCAGCTCATTTAAATTTTGTTTATAATTGCTGTGCGGAGCAGAAATAAATGAATTTGTATGAAATTATCATTTTATCATAATACTCTATTTTCGGGTTGAAAATATCTGTTAATGAAAATCACACGAAGAGGGAGGAGATTATGTATAAAAAAATCAAAACGTGTATCCAGGACAGCCACTTTTACATCAATACAAACAAAATGACAATGGTTAAGTTGACAGATATTGATACACTCAAATCAACTACAAAATATGAATAGTAACAATGCAAAGGGAAGATAATATATATCAACTCTCTATATATTTTATATTTTTAAATATATTGTATTTTTACATTATGTATTATTTTCATGTATTATTTTTATTATTGTATTAAATATATTGTATTTTTAAATATATTGTATATATTAACGTTTTAGAAGACAAGCAGTTTAATTCGTTATTTAAAAACTAAAAGCATAGAGAAAAAGCAATAAAATAAACTTAATATAAAGAAAATCAACAAATTGCAGACATGCGGAATTTAGAAGTAGAACAGCGAAGAGATTAGCACGATATTGTGAAATCATTCTTTGATATCATCATTTGATATCTTCTCATTAATTGCCTTTTACGAAGGCAATTAATGAGAAGATATCAAATAAAAAGTGAAAACAAAACTGACACAAACAAGATACAATAAGTGATGGTGTTTTGCGAATACTAAACATAAGAAACCCAATAACGATTTGGGAAGACTATTACAGAGTGTCCTGAAATTCAAAGATTAAAAGAAACATCAAAACCTGTAAGACAATGATATGTAAAAAGTACATTATCAAACAAGATGGAAAGTCAAGATTTGATTGTGTGTCTTTGATTTTCTGATTTTGTAAATCAAAGTTAATTTTTATTCACAAATCATCATCTTTACTCTTTGATGATGATACATAAATATATTTGCCATCAACAATTTTCATATTTCTTGTTTAAATATATTTAACAGTCGCTTAACGGATAATTTTAAGTATGCTGAAATATTTCTAGATTTAACTTTCACGAGAAATTCATTAGATGACATTTCAACTAGCCCCTCAATCTCTCATATGAATATGGAGGAAAATAAGAACGATTAGGTTAGGTAGACCGGAAGACCAAGGCAAGTCATACCATACTCGTAAAGCAAATGACTATCAATTGCGTGTGTTGTCTTGTTTACTTTGCATGGGGGATGGGCTAGGGGCTCTGCTGCTACCACAGCCTCATAACTCATCTTCAACTAAAAAAAATCTTTAAAGGTTCGTCGTATTTTATTAACAGTTTGGCATAAATCAGGACGAAGTGTTGCTATCCACCATTATCAGATTTTTGACATTTTCTCTCTTTCATAATAGTTTTCTCACGATGCACATGAAACATCACTCATCACATTTCTTTCTTTTATTTTTCCTCTTTCTTCAAAATATTACTTTCATAAATTGCCAACATATCTTGGAACCGTAAAAGACATCCAAACAGACAGACGGATAATGGAGGATCTAACAAGCATTCGGGTTCTTCAGTAGTCTTACCAGCAGATTGGCCTGCCTACGAAAACTATAAGCGACTGCTGTTTAGATGAGTCCAGTGACATACACGCTTCTTCTAGATCTACATTGCTCTCTCTTGATGTATATTATTAACCATTCAGTTAGCTGCTCATTTGTTTTTGGCTCTTAGGGAAATTCCAGATTTATAGAAAAAGGGTGCACCGCACAAATCCAGAAAGTAGAGCCGGCTACTGGTATCTTATTTCTGTTATGATCTCTTTTATATTCTCGTTTTCCCTTTTTACATGGAAAATATTATTCTTTTGCTTTCCTATATTTTGTTTATTCTACTCAGTGGAGAAATAAGAAAATCTTTGACGTAACAGTGGAATCTGATTAGCACACAGCTGAGAGACTGCTTTTCAGATGCACCCAAATATACATTTTCTATTGCCATTTATCTCTGCTTCATTTCCGTTACTTTTACAAAAATTCTACATTTTCCGCAGAGGCTTTTCAAATATTTCTGGTCATTCTGATTTCTGTTCTTTAAGGAATTACATAAATTCTTAGAAATAGAAGACGCTGCTTATGGATCTAATTAAAGAAGAATATAGGAAAAATTAGAAATGCTTTTATGTAATATTAAGAGTTGTAGTTGGCAGGACTCCATACAACCAATGTGTAAGACAAAAAAGAAAAAAAAAACATTACACTCGAAATATAGCACTACAGTGTTGGAACTTAATATGAAAGCTTAAATATGAGGTTACAGTTGTAGTAAACAATAATTGATTCTTCAGTGTGTGTGTGTGTGTGTGGACATGAAGGTGACAGTCTGTGTGTCATTTGAACAGCGGGTAAAGCGACATGGAATTCGAGTGTGCAGAGGAAATAGTACGTGGTAACACAAGTTCCGAGTTCTCCTATTCTCAACCAATCACACTGATTGCGAAATAAATTTGATACTGAAGTCGTAGTTCACAAGAACAAATAAACAACCAAAAAATAGAAACGTACTGTAGATATCAGTCTCGAGGAAGAATAGTGTTTATTCATCGACCGTCGTACAGTACTATCGTGATGAGTGCATGCACTTTTGTACAAACGTCTTTTCTGATCTCTGTCGTTTCAACATAATGCCAATCAAACCAAATCCCGATAGTTAAATTACTTCACTATAGTCAGTTCACAAGAGGTTCGGGAGGAGATCTCTATAGGTGATATTGTAAGATGCAAGTATATTCAATGTGTGTTTGCGATACTGATAAATTTAGCTTTTTTTCCGGGCTAGTGAGGAGAATAAAATTGTCAAACTGGAAGACGCTGAAAACAACATGTAGCATTAAAATGTGCGAATCTTTCAATAATTAAAAATTAATTTAAAAAATATATTTCCTTATACAACTGCACTTCCATCGGCTCACTAATAATGTCAATTAAATCACGGGTCTTAATCATAAAAAATTTAACGAAATTTAGTATTATACGAGTAATACACGTGGACACACCCAGAATATTTGCAATTACAGTATTTCGAAACCTGTTTTGTTTATTCTTTCCATAACTGAGACCTTTTCAATCTTGGCTAGCTTTCGCAAGAAAATATCATATACTATTACAAATTGTTAAGAATTCTTTACTTGGAAAAATTCTTCAGATTATTGGATGATAATTTGTTATAATTAAATTAAGTCTTCCGATTTCTGCATTCGTTACGCAATATTAAATATTGCAATGTACATTATCAGTAATTCGGAAAAGTTTTAATTACTAAAAATTGATGAAATGTTTTAAGTATATATAACAAAACGTAAACTTTAATTCAATAAATTATTTCAGAAATTTATTTCAAAAATTATGGCTGAGATCATAGAATATATAATATTGAGTAACTGATTACGATTACAAAGAACTCGTTAATAAGTATAGATGTAAGAGACATGAATGAGAAAAGTTTATTAATAAATATATATATATATATATATATATATATATAAATTAATTATAGAGACAAGAACATATCAGATAACTATATATCAGTTAATTACAGAACCAGTGGAGTAGCGTTGCATTTGCAACAATGATAGCGCAAAGTAGGATTTGTAATATAATATAAATTATTTAGTAATAAATAAAAGGTGTATTTGCATTTGGAATTATATTAATCAAGGGTTATTATAATAACAAAAATAAATGCTTTGTTTAATAATTATATTTATATTACATTCTATTTACATGTCACTTAATTTCTGTTATTATATATTATTCACTTTTATTAACACTTCATGAAATGCCCAAATTCATATTTATCCATAATAAAGAAATGTATTCAAGATTTGTTTCATGTTTGAGGAGAAAACAGAGAACCAGAATGTAAAAACTAGTTCTACATTCTGATATTTTTAACTCTCTGCTGGAAAATATGAACAGCAGGTGAACCATATACTAATCTCTATAGGCACACTAATACACGTGCAACGATTTTGCACCCCCTCCGACTTATAGAATGGATTATGCAAATTTATTCAAATTCTTATTTATTGTTTAATTTTTTATTTCATATTTATACACCGATACATAACAGCTGTTCAACAGTGACAAGTTGGATAATCGCTATGTTTTTTTTTTGTTTAATTTCCTTTGACTCGTCACTTTAATAAAAATAAGCAGATTTGTCATAACCGATAACAGCTTTACGAAACCTTACGGTGCTTTTCTTAACTTGATTCCTGTTCAGCAATGTGCTTACGATTCTTAATTAACTTTTCAAATACATTTTTTACAACCCTAATAAGATAGGAATACTACAGGAGTGGCATTGGAATACCACTCCTCAGTATTAATGATAACATTTCTAGCTCGTAATTCAAATTTTGCTTTACAGTTTTTAACAGTTAGATAATGCGAGTTTTGTTTTCATAAAATCTATACTCCTTTCATAGTTTTTTTTTTTTTGATTATGACGTGTTTCTTTAAGAACTTGATTAATTATCCACCTGACTCTTGGTTTATTCCAAAATTTACTCCTGGAGATATAAATTTAACTTTTAAATTATGCAAAATGCTTCTCAGTGCTATTTATGCGGCATTCGTGTCTTTTCCAAGTAATTAATAGAGAAAATGACTAATTCCTCTGATGTTATTATTTCTCATCCTCCCACTCCGCTTCTCCCATATTTAAATCCTCCATTAATGATACTATAAAACTGTAAGTTTAAATCAGTCAAATTTATTATTAAACTTCATTGCTTCAGCCGGTTCCTTGACATAATAAACTTGCTTGTTTGAAACAGTAAATTTAGCATGCTATGGCATAAGATACTGCAAACTTTGTAGTTAAATATATATCTTGCAGATGTCGTAGCTGTTTTTCCTCAGACAATATTCTTTAGTTGAGAAGACCTGGATTCGAAGTCTGTAAGAAGCAAAGAACCTTTAATAAGAGCTTTTCAACTGAAGTCAGGTGATCTAATTATGCGGACAAGAAAAGGTTTTTGTCGGGAAAAGCGGCCAGAGACCGTGATATATGCTATTAATCGACAATCAACACTGGTTTAATATACTCAGTTGTTGCTTTGAATGTAATCCTAACCAAATCAAAACCCTTTATTTTTCTAACAGCATCATCTCAATCATTTTCACTTAATTAAAATACGTTTCTTAGGAAAACTAGTTTCATGAGACGGGTTAACTCGTCTTCAGTACAGAAACTCTTTATAAAATCCCTCGCGTCTTGTTCATGCGCATATCCGAAAGAAAACAAAATCATTTTGAGCAGAAGAGAAATAAACGTGGAATTTATCAAAACATTTATTTGCTGAGTTCTCTGAAAATAATAACTAAATTTGCTATAAGATGAACGAACAAACTTTAAATCTAGACTCAATGATTGTAAAATTGTCTCATTTTGAGGCAATAAATTAGACACAGAATTTTAGTCCTTATAAGGACTGGCTTAAAGGGGCGAAGCAAGAATGCCTTCATCTTCTCCGTAATCTGTAGAGGACAGTGTACGGATAAGGTGTTATTGAGTTTTAATCTCTGATCATAGCAGGAGGGTAACAGCAATATCCGAGTCTCAGTTAGAACTTCATTGGATACACCATTGCCATCCATTACCCTCCCAGGGCACCCATTTTAGTCGCCTCGTACGACATGCATGAGCTACATTGGAGCTATTCTTATTCTGACCACCACACGGGTATTACAGAATTTTGAACTTTGAACTTAATTGGTTGATGGACTAAGTCCTTGACTCTTTATCCCTTCATCTGGATTTTAGATTGTGGATGATGAGGTTATTGTGGGTAATTTACCCACTCATTGTGAGCATTGAGGCTGTATCAGCTTTCTCTTGCGATGGAGGATTTCGGTTTTTTATGTTTGAAACGATCTGAGGGCTTGTAGTCCGCTGCCTGTGGAACTAGCTGATTTGGGTGATTATCCGTGATTGTGAAGAATTTCTCCGCAATGCCTGTCATGTAGGTCTTAATATCTGGAAGATTGGCTTCTTGATGTAACTGGATGTTTCTGATGTGAACCATGGGGCATTAAATGCCATTCTTAAGCATTTATTCTGTATTATCTGAAGTCTGTTGATGTTGCGTTTAGTCGTGTGACCCCAGGTTGGAGAGGCGTAAGTTAGTTGCGGTCTGATTACCGATTTGTAAAGGAGGATTTTGTTGCTTATGCTTAGGAAGCTGTTCCTATTCAAAAGTAGTATAGCTGTGCTATGGTCTGACTTGCCTTAGTGGCGACACTATCCATATATGACTTGAAGTTTAGACGTCTATCAAGATGAACTCCCAGATATTTGGTAGAATTGTGCCAAGGGATGATTTTACCAAACATTTGTGTGCTTGTATTCGGTTCTGTTTTACGTCTGGTGAAAAGTACTGCAGAGCTTTTGTTTGGATTAATTGCGATACGCTATTTGGTGTACCAATCCTCCAATTCATTGACTGCTCTCTGCAGCTTGATTGTGGCCAGGTTTGGACGGAGGGATCCGGCTATATAATGATTGTCATCGGCATATACATATATATAATATATGCCGATGACAATCATTATATATATATATATATATATATATACAGTATATGCCGATGACAATCATTATATATATATATATATACCGTATATGCCGATGACAATCATTATATATATATATATATATATATATATATGCCGATGACAATCATTATATATATATATATATATATATATATATATATATATATATATATATATATATATATATATATGCCGATGACAATCATTATATATATAATGATTACATATCTATATAGGTATATGCCGATGGCAATCATCGGCATATATTATATTATATATATTATAAGCGGTGGCACATAATTTTATCCTTATAGTCCTTATAAAGACTGGCTTAAAGGGGCGAAGCAAGAATGCTTTTCATCTTCCCCGTTATCTGTAGACGACAGTGTAGAGATAAGGTGTTATTGAGCTATTAAAGCTCTGATCATGGCAGGAGGGTAACAGCAATGGTCGAGCCTCAGTTACGACTTCATTGGCTACAGCATTGCCATCCATTACCCTCCAAGGATATTAATCACCGACCTTTTAAGTAAAGGTGAAATCTCAAAAAATCGGACGATCTCTAGGCCACTCCATAGTGGGCGAAATACCGTCCATATCTCAGCGTTGGTTCCACTCAGTGACGGGCTTCCCCACCACCGAGCAGAACCGCTCAAATTCCGAAGAAAATCATTCAACGACAAATCCCCTCAGCGGGCCGTGCCGGAGAACACTTTACCCGGAGACTCAAATTGCTCCCTTAAGGCAAAAACCTTATGAGACCGAACTCAAAACTCTCGAATCTCAGCGCCCAAGGGGGTAACAGCAACAACCGAACCTCAGTTAAACTTCATTGGTACAGCATTGCCATCCATTACCCTCCAAGGGTATTAATCAATCACCGCATCTCACTGTCGATTCTCCCTCTCTCTCCGCACATAATAATTTTCCTTATCCTTATAAGGACTGACTTAAAGGGGCTAAGCAAGAATGCTTTTCATATTCCCCGTTATCTGTAGAGGACAGTGTAGGGATAATGTGTTATTGAGCCATTAAAGCTCTGATCATGGGAGGTGGGTAACAGCAATAGCCGAACCTCAGTCAGGACTTAATTGGCTACAGCATTGCTATCCATTACCCTCCAGTGGTATTAATCACCGCATCTCACGGTCGATCTTCTCAATCCCATAATAATTTTACATAACATCATTGGCCGGAAAGGTGAAGCAAGATGCTTTTATTCCCCGTTGTCTGATAGGGAGGATGAATTGAAGGAAAAATTTATGAGCTGAGAGCTCGCCCTGGGGGGGGGGGAACACGGAGATTAGTCATTGTCGCAAGTATTTAGGATGGATTTTGGCCTCGTATTTGAAGAGGTCAGTTTTTTCATAGTTTGCAGCCTGTTTAACTAGATCGTTGGGGTGTATCCCATAATAATTTTCTTCTTAGTTCTTAAAAGAACTGGGCGATGGACTGAGTCCTTGACTCTTTATCCCGTCATCTGAATGAAGAAAATCTGTGTGGATGAGATGTTATTGGGCTAAAAAGCTCTAGTCATGGCTGGGTAACGGCAATAGCCGAGCCTAAGTTAAAACTTCATTGGCTACAGCATTGCCATTCGTTACCCGGGAAGTCCTAAAAAGGACTTTCGCTATTTTCACACAAATTGAATCATAATAATTTTAGTACACTGTGTTAAAATAAGAATTTTAGTTATTGATTAAAGATTTACCTGTATTAAAAAAACAGAACAAATCAGCTACATTATGGAACAAAGAGCTTCAATTTGTCATAGGCATGATATAGGTAAAATAGACAATATTATTGCTCCAGGTATATTTTATAGTCAAATACAGAAAAAATATTGTAGTTTCAAAAATTAAATAGGAAGCTTGTGAAACTATAACGTTTGATTTCTGCAACCAAATCCACTCACATGCCGAAGAATATCTTAATATTCCTCTCTGGTAATTTTTTTTACGTTTCTTTCTGTACTTTGCTATAAGATATCACTGGAGCCATACTTGTATAATTGTTAAAAATACAAGTGTTTGTTAATGAAATTAGTTTTTTTTTTTATATATTGTCGGATACAATCTTTTTATTAAAATATACGATTGGTATTTGATTATATAACCTCATGCGTGTTTGTAACACTTAATAAAAAAAAACAAATTAACGAAAAATAAGACGATGGACTCCAAACATGTGATAAACAGACAAGGGTTCAAAGAATGTGTTGAAAAGAAGTTGAGATCTATGGCATTTTAAATTCTAATCAGAGTTTCTAACTCGAATAGATAAGATGGTCGTTTTTAATTAAAAGAAGGGAAACGTGGCATTTGGCCTTCGAGTGGAAATACTGAGTTAGAATACTGTCTGGGACAGGACGCGGAATATATATACATACGCACAAACAGTGGTATCTCGATAATCCGAACTAATAAAAACCGTGCTTGTTCGGATCAGCGAATTTTTCCCCAAGAGACAAAAACTAGCGTTTAAGACAGAAATAATCAGTCTAATGGTACATCAATTTAATTCTGTAAACAAATGAAGTAACTGATAGAAAAAAAAACTACAGTACTGTAATGTAAAGCTTAAAAAATAGTACAGTACACAAGTTTATTTTAGTGAAAAAAAATAGTTTGTATGTACCTGTATTGTCGACGATTCTGATTTAATAACATTCCATAGTTCAGTACATAATTTAATATCACTTTCTTGTATACAACACAAAAAAAGTTTCTCAAAAAAGTTTTTTTAATTCTTTGTAAAAAAGTCACTGATTTTTTTTTGCTTGTTGGAAGCTAAACTTTTTTCGAATGCTTCTTCTCGGAGCTGCGTTTGCAATAAAATTTTGTGGAATGGTGCATCATTCTGCTTAGCCCATTCTCTACACATATTGAAACTGCCAACTGCCTCTTCATGGTTTACTTTTTTTTCTTCGAGTTCTTTATTGTCGTCATCATCTAATTCATTCTGTAGTGTCATATTTATATTTATAATTTCAGCTTCTGATTTGATTTCGAATTCACTTTCGGTTCTACCTGTAATCTATTCCTTAACATCTGTGTGTGAAATTTCAACATCTAGATTTCTATTTGTAACCAAATTAGTAACTTTGATAAAGTAAATTTGGTTATTTGTAACCAAATAACCAAAGTTATTTACTCAAACGAAAACAGTTGTATACAGAATTATTTATCCTGTCAATCATTATCGTTTGAGTCTCAGGAGTAAGTTCAGCATGAAAAGTGAAGTTTTGAAGTTACTGAGATTAATCAACTGTTTAAGAATGGTCAAGAGCAAGTCCGATTTGTGGAAAGTTCATCTGCAAATATAAAGTAGCAACAGTCCTCTATTATTATATATTCTACGTTTATATTTGTCTTTTCTCTCTAAAGTAATAATATTATATTTTAGTTATAATTTATACTTAATATTTAAACTTAATATAAAATAATTTTTATTATTTAAAAATTATAAACAAACAAAAACACCTTTTTAAATAAAATATTGGATACCACAGTATTACTTTTTGGTTTCAAGAATGTACCTTATGTATCCAGATGGAGAGGGTACATTGATTTTAGTTTTCTTATGACTTCTATAGGCCAGTTATTCATTCCACGTAATAATTCATTGGTGTCATTATGGTTTTTTATGGTAGGATCTCTACTGAGAACTTCATAGACAGACCTGTCAGATAATAGATTTTTAATTTTTTCTTCATAATCTTTAGTATTTAATATAACTGTATCATTACCTTTGTCGGCTTTGAAGGTATACCATTACGTCCAATAGTTGACGGAATCTATTCTTCCACTTACCAACTCTCTAAGTATTTGCGAAGATTTTACAACACATTCACGTCTCGGATACTTACGTTAAAAACTCACAACATTTTATAGATAAAATAAAAAACATCCCTATCTATGAAGAGGATATACTAACAAGCCTGGACATTGCATCTCTGTTTACAAACATTCCAGTGGTTGAAGTCATCAACATCTTAGACAACTTGTTCCCAAGAAACATCACTACTTTGTTCAATCACTATTTAACTTCTATTTTATTTGGCAAAAAACGGTCTACAAACAACTCACCTCATTAGCCACGGGTAGCCCCCTCTCCCCTCCTTTTGCTGACTTATTCATGGAAGATCTAGAGAAAAAAATCTTATCCCAGATCATTCCAAAACCGAAGATTTGGTACAGATATGTAGATGATATCTTTATCATTTGGGATCATACCAAAGAAGAACTAATGGATTACTTCAACCAAATCAATAGTTTCCACAATACCATCAAATTCACATTAGAAATGGAAAAGGATGGAAAACTGCCATTCCTTAACATTCTAATAAAGAAACAAACCAATAATAGTATCAACCTATCTGTGTACAGAAAACCTACAAATACTGGACGTTACCTCCATTTCAACTCATCTCATCACATAGCTCAGAAATTTAGCATTATCCATATGCTCAAGAAAAGAGCTATACAGTATACGACAGACAAGGATGACCTACTAACGGAATTAACCACAATATCCAGAGAACTTTCTTTAAATGGTTATCCAAAAAGACTCTACAACAAGATTCTCTTGACTGATATACCACATAGACAACATGATGACGTCCAATACATCAGTACAATTACGATTCCATTTGTCAGCAACATTTCTAAAAAAATTAGCTAGCCTTTTAAAACCACAGAGTAGCATTCAAGCCAATCAACACTATTGGGAAATTTTTAAGATCACCGAAAGATCCTCACGCATTCTACAAGTACTCTGGAGTATATAATATACCTTGCTCATGTGGTATTAGTTACGTAGGTCAGACCTCTAGAAGCTTTGAAACGAGAAAGAAAGAACACATAGGATATGTCAGAAACAACAGACAAGACATTTCAGGCCTTGCATGCCACTTTGCCTCTACTAACCATCACACTGAGTGGGATAAGAGCCTTATGCCCTACATAGATGATAACTACCATTCAAGAGCCTTTACGGAAGCAGCTACAGTCGCCGTAAAACTGAAAACCTAAACAAGAATGAAGGTCTAACCTTACCAGAAATGTAGAAAACTTTAATCAGATCATTAAACATCAAAGAAATGAACTTTCATGACAATTACCTCATGAGCCATAACGAATAAATCTCGTTCACGAGACACGCGCATTGTCACGCACAATACCAATTTTTTGTATGAATTAGAACCATCAGTTATAACCTAGTCTGTTACCTTCATTTAGCTTACTAGTTTGTATTCCCTGAAGATGCCGATAGAAAAATTGGCGAAACATGTAGGATGATAAAATAAAGCTACTTGACAAAGATTATATAAAAAAAGTGTAATAGTCTTATAGTGTTGACTAACTTTGTGTCGCATAAAGGAAATTTCTTATTTTTCGTTTTATTTAGATTTATTGCGAATTTTGAAGCCTTCTAGGGCATTCTCTTCAGTTAATAAACTATTATTTAATATGCACAGAATTTTAAAACGAAAGCTAGTTCAACAGTGATGGTTTCGGCTTTTCCCAAATGAAAAACGGTTAACTTCGTATTAAATATAAATTAAACGGATTATGCACAGACAGGACCGGAAATGATACGTCAACTAGTACGCTGTTCGATAGAATCATGTTAAGTAATTGGCTATGGCATGAAGTTAATTTTTGATGGCCACCAGTCAAATAAGCCTGATTGCTTTTCAATTAACACTCGCGGTATTTCTGAATTATTTTGCGTGTCACAAAGGTATGAGATGAGCGCTGCCATTTGTATTTATCTTGAGATTTTCTTTATCTTTTATTTGTAGTAATTTAAGGAAAATGTTTGTAACTTTGTTTTTCATTTTTACTCCCCAGTCGTAAGGAAAATTTTCTTAAGATGAATTCAAAATGCAATTCTGTGCTGTAAAATTCTTGTGTGCATACAAAAGCAACAAGAGCTATCAGTCGCAGGTATTGCATGTAAAACAGAATTAGGAGAATGGAATATTTTTTCATCATGCAACAAGATTTAAATGAATAATATAATTGCTGCAGATAAGGACGTTATATTTCAGATGCTAACCCTTTTTCTTAAATTTAAATTTGACATTTGTTCGTTCGGTATGCGACATCCTATAATAAGATCCTAACAAAAGGAGAAAAAAGAAAGAAGCGCCCTCTATAATAAAATAATGCGAATATTCTTAGTAAACAGATATTAATATTTGACTTAAATTAATATCTGACTTAAATAAACAAACCCAAACATAAGAATATTTTTTCCGCTCACAAAACATCAAAATGATTAGAATACACTGATATGAGAAAGGCTTCAAAACAGGATGTGCTGCAGAAAATAAAAATACACAGTTGAACAGAGAAAGGGAGTTCAGATTATATTTCACATGTACTGCTCATCTACTGCAGATAATTGAGAAGAAAACAAAACAGAGAACGATAGATCTTCTCTCCATTTTGAATGAAAGATATTTCCTAACAGATTATGGAAAATTTATGTATGGTGTATTTGTTTAATTCTCATATCGATAAAATTGTGTATTTTTCAGAATTTTCTTTATCAATTCTCAATAGAGCTTACCCAGACTCAATATAGTTAATCAAATTTGCCTGCCTGGTTGGCCGAGTTGTTAGCGTATCCGCTCTCCAGTCAAAAGGCTACTGGTCCGAATCCCGGCGTGAGCATAGATGTTTGTGATTCTCTGTAAAAATACTATCGGTGGTGGACAGTAGATGGCGTTTGCGTAGATCAGTGTTTCTCAACGTGGGGCGTACGCCCCCACAAGGGAGGAAATTTGAATATTTTTGGGGGCGATTAGAAAACGTACATGTACATATTTCTACATATTTATATTATACTTTTCCAGAACTTGGCTGACTATTATGCTAGAGGGGGAACATCAAAATCTTTGAGACGTTGAGGTGGGGCATGATCCAAAAAACGTTGAGGAACACTGGTGTAGATGATGCGGTTGGTGGATAAAGGGTGGACGAGGTTGAGTGGTGGAGACAGAGAGTTGTAGAGTAGGTGCCCTCTTTCGATGAGTGTTTGGACTCCCTGGAGGTGTCAAATAAACATAAATTGGGAAATGTGCCAAGTATAATTCAATTAAGTTATTAAAATACTCTATTATCTGAAGATCTAGAAAAAAACTTCTTTCAAGATATGTCTCTGATTCCTATTGTAAAACGTGAGAATCGATTTTTAAGTGAGTCCAACCTACGAAAGGTTGGTATTCTATAGCACATTTCCCCTGAAGCTAAGAGTCCGATAACCTAATCCAAGAATTATGGCTGTATAATATCCAATAAGGATGGATGTACCACCATCTCTATATTCAAGTCTGTCGTTCCTATAAAGCTAGTATGCTCCGATTTTGGGGTTGTCAGGAGACCTCAGGTGCGTTTCATTAATTAATAATATATCTGGATTATATCTGCCATTGAATTCTTGGATTTCTAGTATTTTGTTTTTGAGACCGATTGCGTTCCAAGCAATTATCTGTAGAGAATCTGGGGTGAGTTTTTGACATTAGAGAGTGCAGATAAAATGGACTGGGTTTGCTATAAAATATGTTCGTGGTACTTAGTGATGGATTTGAGTTACTGAAATCCTGCAGCATATTTGCAACAGAACAGGTGATGACGGCTGATATTTCAATGTGGATTAGGCAGATTCTGGTCTTGGTCTCTCTTTTTGGAGCGGCTACGTCAGCACATGTCCTTGATTGATGAAGGTTCATCTTCTTGGGGGGCTCAGTTAATGGTGGGTGAACACCTATCGCCCAGGTCGAACTAGTGGGGGACTCAGGAGCTTGAGTTTCAGTAGCTCTCGTTTTAGATAACGAGGTTGATTGACTATTTGGCTCAGTCTGTCTGTTTTTAGGGTGATAAATACACCCTCTATAGCTAGCAGGGCGAGGGCCGCCGCAGACAGCACACCGAGCCGGGGTGGTTTTTGTCTTGTGCAAGTATTTGTGGGGTGGGTCTAGCCACATTTTAAGCATCTGTACTGAGCTTTGCACAACTTCTGAGCACGGTCAAACGTTTGGCATCTGTGGCAGTGCCTAGAAGAAGATCTCTTCCTCAGTTGCTCTGGCGTAATTTTAAGTCCATAGATTGACTTTAAAATTGCATATGTTTTATAAATGTTATGGATCTCCACAAGATCTAGAGGCATAAGGGTCTTGTTTTATCTATACATTCTGCTGACCTTTATAGGAGATAGATCTTGTAAGTTGAGGTCAGTAGCTATTTCACCTGGGTCAATATCTTCGGAGCACCACTTTCAAATTTTTTTCCGAGGTAAGGGAGAAGGTATGATACTGAATACCTCTGGTGTCCATTTCGTGTGTTAAATTTCTGTAGTCTGTCACCGTGGCGGGCTGAATTTTGATGCCCTCGTCTACGTTTTTGGCCGTGGAATAGTTTATCTGCAGGTTAGCCATGATGTTCTTAAGGCTGTCCATCTCTGCTTTTCCCTTAGGATGATTGGGGCACCTTCTCATTAGGGGTGGAAGAGGAGTCTAAATTGGGAGAGTCATCATCCATAACCAATATCATTTGTTGGCTTCGAGGGGAGAGTTTTGCGCTTCTTGCGTATGTGGTTCTCTCTTTGATCAGAGGGAGTAGAGGCGGAGACTACTAAGTTAAGTTTTTCCTGCATTTGAGGAGTGTTTTCATTTTCATCATCAACCTCGGGTAAGGAATATAAATTTAGGAAGTCGGGCCATTCAAGCTCGAATTTTTTAAGAAGCTGAATGCTAGCCCATTATCGAGCGAGTCAATGATGATGACAGGATCGATCATACTTATAGGTCATTTAAGCCTGAACTTTTTTAGAAGTTTGTTTTATGAAGATAAGTGTCGGCTTCAACAAGAGAGTCTATGATGGTTTCTAGATCGGGCACGCTCATATTAATTGATTTGCGAATAAACGCAAGTAAAATCCTGCGGGTGTAGGGACCTGCCAGCAAAAGTTCTGTAGACTAAGGTAGTCTGCTAGCAGAGTTTGTGAGAAAGAATTAATGACTATTGTGGGAAGAAATCGTTAAGTTGCTTGGTTCAGCTAGAATTACCTCCCTCCCTAAAAACTAATACATCCTGGTCCTCATCACGGGTGGGGCTTACGCGGCCATTGATCTCATGTACGTTTCGTGCAGAGAGGGAGACAGTAGGAATTCGAGTATGGTTAAAGCCAGTGCAATGCAAGATTCAGGGAATATATATATATATATATATATATATATATATATATATATGTGTGTGTGTGTGTGTGTGTGTAAATAAGTTATACATATATTTACATATTATATAAATATATATATATGTAAATAAGTTTTTTACCTTGGGAATAATGTATATTATATTATTATATTAGGGTTACCAAGTAATTTTATAAACTTAGTTATTTTACTCCTAATCCCAAGTAAGCAAACAGTTAAGTTTGCGCCGTTCAAATCTAAAGGGTGCAACATATTGTAAAGGTGAGGAAATGCTCTGATCACTATTCTTAGTATTTTCCGTAATGTAAAGCACATCTCACTAAGAGATGTATACTGCAATACATTATGGGTGGGGTCACTACTCAGACCGGTTTCAACCTTTTTTGAGGTCTCCTCAGTGAGTAGCTAGACTACTCACTATGACCTTCTAGACCACTCTAAAAGGTATGATTTAATTACGTGATATCACAATATAGTCCTTATAAGGACTGGCTTAAAGGGGCGAAGCAAGAATGCTTTTCATCTTCCCCGTTATCTGTAGAGGACAGTGTAGGGATAAGGTGTTATTGAGCTATTAAAGCTCTGATCATGGCCGGAGGGTAACAGCAATAGCCGAGCCTCAGTTAGAACTTCATTGGCTACAGCATTGCCATTTATATCCTTATAAGGACTGGCTTAAAGGGGCGAAGCAAGAATGCTTTTCACCTTCCCAGTTATCTGCAGAGGACAGTGTACGGATAAGGTGTTATTAAGCTATTAAAGCTCTGGTCATGGCAGGAGGGTAAGAGCAATAGCCTAGCCTCATAACTTCATTGCCATCCATTACCCTCCCAGGGTAACGTCCATAACCGATATCACAATATAGTCCTTAAAAGGACTGGCTTAAAGGGGCGAAGCAAGAATGCTTTTCATATTCCCCGTTTATCTGTAGAAGAGAGTGTAGGGATTATTTGTTATCGAGCTATTAAAGCTCTTATCATTGCAGGAGGGTAACGGCAATAACCGAGCCTCAGTTAAAACTTCATTGGCTACAGCACTGCCATCCATTACCCTCCAAGGGTATTAATCACCGCATCTCCCTCCTCACAATACAGTCCTTATAAGGACTGGCTTAAAGGGGCGAAGCAAGAATGCTTTTCATCTTCCCCGTTATCTGTAGAGGACAGTATAGGGATAAGGTGTTATTGAGCTATTAAAGCTCTGATCATGGCAGGAGGGGAACAGCAATAGCGGAGCCTCAGTTAGAACTTCATAGGCAATGCCATCCATTACTCTTCAAGGGTATTAATCACCGCCTCTCACGGTCGATTAATCACCAACCCCTTTACAATATCCTTATAGTCCTTATAAGGACTGGCTTAAAGGGGCGAAGCAAGAATGCTTTTCATCTTCCCCGTTATCTGTAGAGGACAGTGTAGGGATTAAGGTGTTATTGAGCTATTAAAGCTCTGATCATGGCAGGAGGGTAACAGCAATAGCCGAGCCTCAGAACTTCATTAGCTACAGCATTGTCATCCGTTTCCCTCCCAGGGTGGACAGCATATATCCCCTTTACATTATACCATTGACCATTGACGTTACTGACAGGATGGGTGAAGCACAAGTGCTTTTCATATTCCCCTTTATCTGTAATGAGAGTTATTTGGGAATGGGAGATTTGTGAGCAATTAAGCTCGCCCTCTGAGGGCAGTAGTGTTAGCTATGATCAGTTGAGAGAAGAATAGCCTTCGGTCTTTTGTGTTTGTAGTAATCAGTCTCATTGTAATTGACAGCTTGCACGATTAGTGGGTTTGAATGTGAACTTGACTTCACGAAGAATTTTTCTGCAAGATCACGAAGAAGGGAGGAGATGTATGGAATGCCGGTTTCTCGGTGAATCTGTGAATTTCTGACGAACCACGGTGCATCCAGGATCATTCTAAGGCATTTATTTTGGATTCTCTGCAATTTTGAAATGTTTGATCTTGAAGTGTGACTCCATGCTGGTGAGGCGTAGGTGATGACTGGACGTATTACCATCCGGTAAAGAAGCAATTTATTATGTAGGTTCAATTTGCTCTTGCGGTTGATCAATGGGTAGAGCTGAGCTATGACTTTGGAAGATTTGGAACAAACGAGATTGATGTGTTTGTTGAAAAGGAGTTTCTTATCCATCAATACCCCAAGATATTTGGTCTCTGAATGCCATGGGATCTTTTGACCAGAGAGCAGGATGTCTTCTTTGTTGCAGATCTTTCTTCTTGAAAACATCATGGCTGAGCTTTTGAGGGGGTTTACTTGAATTCTCCAGTTGGTGAACCAGTTTGCTAGCTCATTGATACTTCCTTGGAGTCTAGTGATTGCTAGGTGAGGGCTGAGCGATCTGGCCAGAATAGCGGTATCGTCGGCATAAAGAGCCGTAGTAGTTTTTGGGTTGAGAGGAACATCTGCCATGTAAGTTGTGAAAAGTATTGGGGCCAGAAGAGAACCTTGAGGTACTCCCGCCTGGATTCTGCGCCTTGAAGAAACAATTCCGTTGAGTTTTACTTGCATGTATCTTTCATTGATATATGAATATATGAGTTTCACTAGTTTAATTGGGATATTGTTTTCAATTAGTTTGAAGATAAGGCCTTGATGCCAGACCTTATCAAAAGCCTTGGCAACATCCAAAAATACAGCAGCAGTATGAAGGTGCCAGTTAAAACCATGAGTGATATGTTCTGTTAGTCGGTGAATTTGTTGCACCGTGTTGTGAGCTTTGCGAAACCCAAATTGTTCATTTGGGATTATTTTCTGTTGGTCCACTGCTATTTGCAGTCTTGATAGGATGATCTTTTCTGTCACTTTGCCAAGACAGGAAAGAAGACTGATGGGCCTGTAGCTTTGGGGAAGTTGTGGGTTATTACCAGGTTTTTTCAGAGGTATAATGTCCGCGACTTTCCAATCAGAGGGAAAGTATTGGAATCTTAAGATGGAATTGGTAATATTAACTAGATGAATTATGGCTTTCCGTGGGAGTAGCTTTATTATTCTATTGGTAATGCCGTCAGGGCCGGGGGCCTTTTTATTCTTCAGATGGGAAATGATATTTATTATTTCTGTTGGAGATGTGGGGATGATGGTTTCTGAATCATCCTTAAGCTGACTTAGTGCATTTCTAACTTTACGATGGACTTTGTAAATAAGATTGATATTTAAGTTTGCATAAGATGGGCTGCATTGATTTTCCAGATTGTCAATTAGGGCTTCTGGTTTTTCTTCATCTGTGTGTGCAACTCCAAGATTGGTCTTTAAAGGGGGAAGTGGTTGTCTTTTGGTACGAAGAGATTTTACAAACTTCCACATGGAGTTATCTTCTGGGTTGATTTCTTTCAGTTTGGTTTCCCATTTGGAGTTTCTGTGGACCTGGAGGGCTTCTCGAACCTGTCTGTTCAAAGTGTTTAAGGTTGCTTTGTCCTGCGGGGCTCTGGTGTTGTGATATCGCTTTCTGGCCTTGTTTTTGGCTCTAATCAGGTCCATTATCTCTTCTGGGATCTTGGAAGCGTGGAAGACAGTGGTTTGAGTGACTGATGCTATTGCTGTGTTGATTTGCCTAGTTAAGTTGTTTACAGCTTGATCTATTTCTTCTTTTTTACGAATGACAGGGGGAGGACCGATGTGGATTGGAAGAACCTTAGAGAGCTTGTCCCATGGTATGAAAGAATGATGGGGAGAGAGTTGGTCTTGAAGTCCTAACCTGAGTAGGATGGGATTATGATCTGAGTTAAGCTCTTCTACTGTCTCCAGCTGGTATTGATATTTGATGTTTCTGAGGATAACTATGTCTAATACATCAGAACTTCCTGATGGGCTGTAGTGGGTGGGCTCAGTGGGTCCAGCTACTATTGATGAGTTGAGTAATGTGTAGTTGTATAAGGTACGTCCTTTGGTGTTGATTGACGAACTGAACCAAGCCGTATGTTTAGAGTTAAGATCTCCAGCTATGATTATGGAATCTGTGGAGCCGAGGATGGAGTCTAAGTCTGCTGTCAATAGTGGAATACTGGGAGGATTGTACGCTGCGTAGATATTGAGTTTGCCAGCGTTATTTGTGTGCACCTCCACACCCGTCACCTCAAGGTTTAGAGTTTGGGGGTTGGTCAGCGAGTTGTGGCTTAAATAATTTTTGATAAAGATAGCTGTTCCACCTCCACTAGAGTTAAGTCTGTCTGTCCTGTATAAAATATAACCTCTTAGTTTTGGATTGTTTGATGGTCTGAGGTGGGATTCACTGATCAGGATTATGTCTGGATTGTATCTTTTTGCAAATTCTTGCAGCTCGAGAATTTTGTTTGTTAAGCCATTGGCATTCCATGCTGTTATCATGAGAGAATTTGGTTTAAATTTTTTAAACATTATAGAGAGCTGTTAGTATGGATTGGGTTTCTAGGTAGAATCTTTTTCTGGAGGATGGTGAGGTGCTTGCTTTGCTGAATTCATGCAGCATTGTTGCAAGTGACGAGGTTAAAGCTGAAGTGAGATTAGAGCTTGTTCGCTCTTGTGATGAAGAAGTCTGGGTTCTTACCGCTTCTGCATATGATTTGGACATGGTTGAGGGTCTAGTGCCTTCCTGTGATGTTGAATGTGAGGTAATATGTTCTGGAGGGCGGACTTCTTGGATGTGCATTGTGTCATTTCTTGGAGGAGCGTGGTTACTTCTTAATGATCCACGGTTTTTTGGATGGAAAAGGCAACCCTTGTAATTAGAGGGGTGTGGTCCTCTACAGTTGGCACAACAGGCAGGTGTTGACCTGGGTTTGGTGCAGGAGTTGGTTTGATGACCCTCACCGCATTTTAGGCATCTATATGCAGCTCTGCACAGTTTTTGGGCATGCCCGAACCTCTGGCATCTGTGGCACTGCCCTGCCGATGCCTTCTTCCTTAGAGGTTCGGTTGTGATTTTAAGCTTACAGATGTCCGTTAATTCATAGATGCTTTTTTGTGTATTAGAGATTTCGACCAACACCAGTGGCATTGGTGTTTTATCTGATCTCAACATTCTAGTGACTTTGGTTGGAGTCAGTCCTTGATTGATGAGGTCAGCTGTAATCTCATCAGTTGAGATGCCTTCAGCCACTCCTCTTAGAACTACCTTTAAGTTCTTCTCGCTTGCTAGCGCAAAGGTGTGGAAGGGCAGTTTGGAGTTGTCAAACAATTTGGTCATCAAGTGATAATCGGTGACAGTGGTAGGGTGGATCTTTACACCCTCTTCCGTATTTCTTGCCCAGGAAAAATTGATATTATGATCTCCTAGGGATCTTGAGACTGAGGTCCATTTGTTTTTGTCTCGAAGGATAACTGGAGGGACCTTTTCTTTTCTGTCTTGGGAGATCTGATTTTGTTGAGTTGATACATTATCTTCCAGTTCACCTCCCGATGTTCTTCGTCTTTTATTAGATTGTTCCTCATGAGAACAATCGAGCTGTCGGGGAGACTTTGTAGGTAGAACAGGTGTAATGTCCTCTTCTATGTCTAAATCATCATCTTCAGTGTCATTTACTTGAGTAAAGAGATTCAAGCAGCCAGGGTAGTCTGTATCAAATTTCTTAAGGATGAATTTGAGAATGTCAAGTGACATATCTTTGTTTAGCTGTTGAATGGCGTCCTTGATATCGTTTACATTCTCCATTCTTGTGTACGAAATATTAAGATATATTTCGGAAAGGTATGATGGCGTATAGAACGGGCTAGGGCCAGAAAATTGTATCAAAAGTTAAATTCTTACCTTTTATTCTGTAAACAAAGCAGATTCACAATATCTAAAACTCACTAATCACCACTGATATCAAAAAACATTCTTCACAACAACAACCGTCATGCGAGACTACTATGCGAGACGTCATCTTTTTCATTCCCTTTATAGAATTCTGCATGATAACTTATTTAAAACTTATAATTATCGCAGATAGCTTAATATGTTTATTTTAATTTTTTAAAGTTAAATTGTCAAATAAGATATCAGATACTATGCATTTTTATTAAAAATTATACTTGACAACTTTTTGAAGATAATAGTGAATATTTAGTGGTATAATTTACTAGTGGTTCTTACAGATAGAACATAATATAGATAAGAGGATAGAAATCCATCATTTCTTAGCCAAAATAAATAATGGCTATGTCACAATGGTGTATTTAATATATCTTCTTTTTCAAATCGATAAGGATATGCTTCCCATCTCTCCCCGAAGAAAGAGAAGACTTTACGATGATAAATTGAAGTCTCCTCTCTCTTCGGCGAGCGATTGAATTAACATACTTTTGAATAAAGACATCGGTAAATATGTTACCGATATATATGGTTTATATACCGGTTTATATATGTCTTTATATAAAGACATATATAAAGACATTCGTTTATATAATTAACAAATACGTTTTAGTTTTGATTTTTAGTGTTCAGATCATCTTTATTTAAACTTCTCTTTCTTCCCCCCCCCCCTTTCAATTGGAATTTTATTTCAAATGAAAATAAACTGAAATTCCAACGATAATGATTAATATTTCAAACATATAAAAATGTATATATTTTATCGACTTCAAATCAACCGATTAAAATACCAATGATCTGGTAACATCAGAAAAAAATTACAAATAAGTTTCAGTCTTGACTCTTTAGTCTGTAGAAGATTATCTTTATTTAAAAGTTTCTCTTTTTTAACTCTTTTTATTTAGGAAACCACAGAGATCTACCTCACTGCAAGATATCTCATTACGAAGAAGCCGATTTTAAAACTGATTGGAGGAAATGTTTGAGTCAACTGTTATTACCGGACTAAATTAAAATGCATTTCTTTCAACTAGTTCTTATATTTTTAAACTTGAGGAATGAAAAAAAGTATATCAAGGTAAGTTTTGTTTTTAAGTAAAGTTTTGAACGAATGAAATTACAAATAATTACAACGAAATAAAACAAAACTGGATTAATTACATAATATATGCGAAATAACTTCAGATTGTCTCATATTTCCAACAGAACAGCTCATTTGTGTTATGGGCATGTATCGGTAATGCAGATGAAAACATGATCAGTAGCAAGCGAATCATATAGTTTGTCATCCGTTCAAACTAGTATGTAAATCGACACTATCTCCCATTAATCGTCAGGACATCCCTTGATTTGAAGTTATGGAATATTTCAGGTTTATTAACACAAAACCAGTATGAAGGAAGCAATATTTTATCGTAGCAGTTGAATACAGGTGGTATGGCAACACCACGTGAACTCGGTGACTTCGAGAGAGGTGTCATCGTGGGCTGTCACATTGCTAGCATGATCATACGTGCCATTGTCGCTCAACTGGAGCATACAAAATCAACGGTTGACGAAGTGATCAACAACCTTCCGAAAAATTACTAGTGCAGGAAAACACCCAGGACGGCTGCCAAAAATGATTGACAGGGACAGGAGTGTGTTAAAACGGGTGACACAAAAATCGGCACAGACCGTCCTTGATGAATTGCAGAGTATCAGTAGCACCATGGTCAGCACTAATACTGTACGAAAAGAACTTCATTTGTTGGGTTTCCATGGAAGAACAGCGCACACAACCCGAACATCACAATAACGACCAAGGCAGCTCGTCTAGCCTGGTGCGAAGACGGTGTTTCTCCATCAAAACAGTACTGAGTTCAGCGACATATCGGGGACGTGCTGCTCTGGACTTGGGAATTTATTTATGACTGGGACATTTATGGAAGGGTGTGAGTAATGTTTTCTAACTCGAAAAAGAAAAAGAAATAAAAATGTTTATTGTGGACAAAAGACAATGTTGCAAAATGGCGAGTGTGTGTGTGTCTCGCGTTATGAAAGGGTGATGACAATGGAAGAAGGAATCCATTGCAAGACATAAGTCAGTAATAGCAACCACCACGGAGTACCACCTTTTTCCCCTTTTTACTTCAAAGCTCGCCTTGTGAGAGAAGGGTTAATTTAAATTTAGTGTGTGCAAGTTATTGGTATTATTATGGTCCTATGTTGTCAAACAAGATTTTTCCTTGAAGAGAAAATAGTCCTCTTCTTATAACCTGATTATCAAATGTGTTTATAGTTCGTTTGGACTTAACATAAATGTGTCCTTAGTATATAGAAAATAAACTTGTAGCTGAATATATTTATTTGGAAGCAAGTAATGATTTTAAGAAAAGATTTATTAATGTAAGTTCATTGTTATTGCTCCTAATTAAAAATGCTGTGAATACAGAAAGTTTCTGGGTGACTGTATATTGGTTAGGTGACAAATTGAACCTAATTTGTCCATACTGCCCAAACAACAAATTGAACCTAATTTGTCCATACTGCCCAAACAACAAATTGAACCTAATTTGTCCATACTTCCCAAACCACATACTTTCCAAACAACATTCATGTTCGGAAATGTATTAATTATTATAACCTGAAGATGCCAATCGAAACGATACTGATATTTTTTCATAAACTTTTGAAATTGTGCCATCTGGAAATAATGGAATGAATGGACATTTGATTTAAATGTCTTGTACAGAAAGATTTCATTTTGTCAACCGAGTTATCTTTAGCTTAAAAACAGGGTATTATTTTCTGGTGATGCTATTCTATGATGCCGCCTCATTTGGGCTTGGATTTATTAACGTAGACAGCAGAATATTCATTCCATAAACTCGTACAGGGACATGACTTCAATCAAGCTAAATCCATTACAGCAAGGTGGAAGGAAGGGAAACAAGTGGCTGTCTATAAGATAACGCTCATAACTTTCTCACTGTGCTGGGAATAAGGAACCGATATAACAAAGAAAAATAGCCCGAAAGATATCCAACGTCTTAAGGCGGTTTAGGAGAATTTAATAGCTGTGACCTAAATCCTTACTCAGAGGAGCGCACGAGTGCTCCTCAGGGTATGAGCTAGCGCACGTTAAGCAACCTAAAAGCAACTGATCTTTCTAAAAATTCGAGCAATTGCACCTCTCGGGGATATCACTGCTTCTGACGTCTTGTCATAACTAATGGCATCTAATGAATTAAATCTGATCATTTAATCCATTAGCATTCTACTCGACTTTTAATGCCTTAATCCATTTCAGCTCGCACAAGGATACCCTGCTGCTAAACGAAGAGTTAAATTTAAGCATTTTCGCGTGCATATGCGTATATTTAACTGAATGAAATTCTAAATTCAGGTGAAACAAAAATCCTTTTAAGCTCTTAAAACGTATCAGATAATTAAAAAGAAAACATCGCATCATGGAGTGTATACCAATCCGATTCAACCTTTTATACCTCGTGACTTTCCTATTTAGGATATCACGAATTTCTGATAAGTATGTAGCTATACTGGAACTACGGAACTGGAACACTTTTATAGTCTATTTAAGTATTAGGCAAAGCGATTTGTTATGGTCAATAACTAATTAATTTATTTCCAGTAATTCAGCATTGAAAGTGTTTCTTTTAAAATATTTAAACAAAAAAAAAATGCTGATTTTCTACTGTATATCGTGGCCGCAGGGACAGGGTACATCTAACAAGTGAATAAATGAACCTCAAATTCACACTTCAGGAGACGATTATTTATCCCCACCGAATATCTGTGGATGTAGGAGTAAGCATTTGAAATAAAAATTTATAAACACTGAAGAAGTAGTATAATTAAAATATAATACAATAGTAATGCAAGAAGTATTTAGAACAATACAAGCGAATAGTGGATATAAAAAAGTAATAGATATTATAAACACATCCTACAATTAATGCTGAAGTTGTAATACAGACATTGAAAGTATTTTCGTTAAAAAGGAATAAAGAACAGAAAATAAAAGTAGACTAGAAGGGATTGTACACTGTGTGTGTGTAAAACCAAGGGTCGTAGCCATACTGGTTACTATAAAAATACAAATGTAGGCAATACAGTCACTAAAATTGAATGGCTGTATCTATTGAGGGCACACGTATCCATGCAGAATCTAACTGAGACATAATACATAGCATTTAAAGTAATGTTTTATAATATGCGTTTAACATAAAACCAACATTATCTAGTCTCATCAGGTTGTCTCTCAATATTTTTCTAAAAGTGTAACCAGATGTTACAGACTGTATTTTGTATGTAGTGGTTGCTAAGCACTCAAAACATTTGGGAAACATTTTTTTGGTTTGCCTTGGAAACTACCAGCAAGTTCCGACTACAACGTAAACCATAGTCTACATTATATGCAGAAACATTTATTATGTTATCTCTTACTTATAGTATAGAATTATACAGATAGAAGTTTTGTATATTTTGTATTCAAATCAAAGGATGCAGATTGTTGTAATCTCCACCCCAACAGACGATACTACATTGCAGTGAAGAATTTGCCCATTAATAGTATAAGCATCTTAAAAATTCTGCACTGACAAATGTTTAACATAATATATTCTGTTAATTACAAACATCAATGGGGTTATTAAAAGTGAAACATGGGAGTTCCATTTCAGGTTGCTATCGATGTGGAGGCCTAAATACCTTCTTGATTTTGAGTTTTTTTGATTAAGCTACTGTTATAATTTTGGATATCACTACATTTCGTTTCGTAACATTTTATAGTTGTGATCTAACTTAACTGTTAATGTCGAATATGTATATTTAATTTTATCGATATTAATTTTAAGGCCATTATTGCTAAACCACTTATTTAATTTCAACATATCCTGGTTAAACCGGTTTTCTAAATCCACGAGGGTCGTTTCAGTATATATATATTAATGCCGTCATCAGCGAAAGATATCATTATGCTAAAATGTACTTATACAGATCATTTATATATATTAAAAAATATGAGAGTTGCTAGCACCGAAGTGCCAGAAGGCACGGGAAGATTTGATGATGGTGAAAGGGCCCATAGCTTATATATTATTTGCTATTATTTAAATAAGATTTAAAGGATTCCTTAATAACTCCACTAATGCCGTATCTAGACATTTTCACGAGGAGTAAGTCATGATATATACACACAGTCCAACGCTTTAGATATAATCAAGAAAAACGGCTGTCGTATACATTCTTCTATTTATTCCACTGTCAGTTGTTTTATGGAACTCCAATAGCGCTTTTTATAATCTTATTTTCACCAATTATTGGGTATTACTTGTTTCAATGACCATGAAATGCTTCTTGTCAGAAATATTATGATCAATAAGACAAATCGAAGTTTTTTCCATTCTTGGAGCTATTGATTTTGTGGGACAGTAAGCCGACAATTTGATGTAAGTTGAACCATTAATTCACAGAACCATGTTGCAAGCTAGTTCCGTATAAGTGAAGCGAGAAGGGAATGAAGTTTGTTTTGAAATATACTTACCGGGTTAATTTTCTTTTTAAATTCCCAAGAAAAACGATTAGAAGAGTAGGCAATGAGTGATTAATTTCAAATTCAAACTGGCGTCTTTTCTATTCGGGAAAATGCTCCAGTTTTGTATGAGTTATTCGGTTTCGAAGTTTCAGACAAGAGAGTAAGCTCAAATATTTCTATATACCTAATCTTCACCATATGTTAAGATTACTAGTATTCTATGGTTTCATAGTATAGAATACAAAGCACTTCTTTTCTGTAAATTGAACATGAAAACACCTTTCATATTTGATTTCCATGAAAAAATATTCTCCGAAATTATCAGTAGTTGCATTTCTTCATATTAATATCGGGGCATCAAAGGTATCTATATATTCTTGTTCATCAAGCGTGTGCTTTTTCAAACTTTTTTTGAGTGAAAAAAGGGAGTTTCTTCATAAAACAAATTTTACTCCATTTGGAGATCAACTCAATCACTTTCCATTTCCGGACTAGCTGTTTTATTCCATAAAGTTAATTGCCATCGTGTATTATTGACATTGATAAAAACTCACGATAAACCATTGCATTTTTATCAGTCAACAAATTAAGATTATCACAAATACTGAATGAAACGGACGATGCTGCTTGCAGATAATTAGAAAAACCATTAATTATTTTCGCTACGAGAGGCCTGAAATTATCCATAATACAAAGCTTGTAAGATATCAATGCTACAGATGAAGATGCTAAAATATTAAACTAGAATGTTTCTACCAAAGGAAGCTAAAATTACCGTCGATAGAATCCTAAATAAACTGCTAATAGAATTTTCCGCACATAACGAACTCGGCACAATACAGAGTATAGAAGCGAAAAGCCACACCCATTCATTGAATGCATTTTCTATGTCTAGAGATGTTTTAACATATTAGAATGTCTGAGATTATTTATTTTAAATTAACGTCTCAATTTCCTCGACCAGGATTTTCCATTCTATTCTTCAGTTGTTTCTTAATCTCAAGAAAGTTTTATCTGCTGGCCTCCCTATCACACTCATAGTTTTGATACTTCTCTTTCAGAGAGTCGAAATGGAGTATTCTCCAAGTACATCAATCAAGCGTATTTTCCTGTGGAGCGATCTTTCATCTGTCAGTTCGCGAACAGGTTTCCCGCAGAAGGAATTTTTCTGAAGTTCCGATGTCATTAAACAGACGACAAGCGTTCACTTGCTGTCAAGTTCCACATGTTTCGTTCGGCCAACCGGAGACGTCCTTATCAACACTTGTTGGAGAGCCCACAATAAAAGGTATTAAGTAGTGACGGAGCAGGAGATAGCGGCGATCAATATGTTACATTAAACCACTCAGCCAGGGGGGGGGGTTACGGTCCACTTGCTTAAGCACCTGAACAAGGAGCAAGCACTAAATATAATTCGGATTGACACCTCACTTCAACACACCATATCGCTAAGAGGCAAGTTAACGGATAATTGCTAAAACATTTATAGTTTTCGCAATAGAAAGGCTCCTCCTATTTATTGAAATTAGATTGAAATAGCAAATGCGTCATATGGAAAATTGAGATGAATGGATCAGAAACTGCATGTGTGGCTATGAGAGATATAATTACAAGGTGTGACGAACTGTGTTTCCGATGGTACACAAGATGAAAGTATTTGCTGAGAACAATCGTTTATCATTAATTATTTGGATCATTGTGTGCAGAATCGAGTTTCCGGTAACGCGTTTAGTTTGCTGCTTGTTCATTGATTACTCTCTCGGGCCGTGACGTCAATAAACCACTATCTACCTTGTAATTGGAAGACGATTGGGTCTGCTTCCGAACATTCGTGTAAGTGGTTTACTACAATGTTACTGTATTGAAGGATTGTTTTTAAAACTTCAACTTAAAATGGAGCTCCTGCCTTTTCTCTCCTTGGACATTTATTATCATAATTATTTTTTATTTTTTATATATTTATGCAATAGTTTAAGCGTAGTTAATTCCACGATTATATATTCTCCTCTCCAATCTACGTGCTCACAAATCCTAATCTATACATATGTTGTTGTTATATTCTTGCTCAATGTTTATGCACTGTGTTGTAAATATGGAATCGATGTATATTTTACATTATGATTAGAAATTGAATGATCTTTTCCGTCATTTATTTAAATTGCAATATTTTGGTGCTTTGAGAATTTAAAGGATACTCAAATAGTAGATTTCCTTTAGGTGAGCACATCGAACTAGCTGCTACTGAATTTCATTTTGCGTCTGTATCACCACCTGACATGTCTTGTCCATGCCAGAAGAAATAGTGTTGAGCTAATTTTGTCTTATAAAAATAACCAGGAATTATATTTTTAAAAGAGAAGAGATGTTTGTCACACTGGGAGATGATTGCATGGGAATGGTTCATTCATACTCCGCATTAAAACCAAGCTTTTAATGCCTTCATATATTTTGACGGGTTTATAACAATAATATTAATTTTCATTTAATTGAAACAAAAATGTTGGCAAGTCTTCAATTTGAAACAAGGCTTACACTGAAGAAACTTGCTGTTAAGATTTATTGTCATAGCAAACTGACTGTGAGGATGAATTTCTCTAATATATTTCTCCATGAATAATGTTACACTGTATTTTGCTCACAATTTCTTTGCCTTTACTATAGATCTTTCTCTCATTGCTGGTTGGGTACCATAATTAATCTGCTCAACCACATTTCCTTCATTTTTCTAATATCAGCTGACAAGGAGAAATTATCCAGCTGCAAACGTTGCATTTCTGTCTGACAAGGCATAAATATAAGGCAGCTGCAGTGTCAACTACATTTGATTCGTTTGCGTATGCAAATTAATTGAATTAGTATCATTATCTTTTAAATTTCAAAGTATAAAATTACTTTTAAAGATAACGATATTATTCCTAGGTGTAACAGTAAGTACCTATATTATATTAATAATGCAGGATCAAGTGAGATGATCGCATTTGCTCTTCCAATTAAAGAGCACCAGATAAACAACTGTAGGCAGTAGCTGGTATGTGTCATCAACGATATATCTACACAAGTGATATAAGGTATCCAAAGGAATTTCCTCAGTTTACGTTTCTCTATTTGTAGAGAAACCTTTTATATAGTTTTGATTCCACACTTCGTCATAAACGGTAAAGGGATATTCTACACCACAAAATCGAAAGATAACATCCCAATTAAAATGAATCCGTAAACCTTGCTTTTCTCTTTGTAATTGCAATAAAAATGCAGACAAACTGCAGTGCGGATAGAAGACAAAAAAACAACAACTAAATATCCTGGTAACTGTCAAATTAAGAAACATCGTCGGATGGACCCATCTTGCAGATCGTGTTCAAAATGACCACGAATCATTAACATGTCTTGCCTTTGAAAGTTCCTGGCTGCTATACAATGATAGTGCATGCACTTTGAATGTTTCTGCAGTTCATCAATATTCCCCACGAGATACACCAATCGCTTCAATAGTCTCATAAATACAAATCCATAGGATTTATGCGAGTTGACCTCTTTCAGGAAACTTTAGATCAAGATAACTTCGGCCCTCATAAGCACATCATGTATGTAATTCTGGCTATTTCCGGTCATATAATTTGTTGAGTTGTGTCTGTTTGGCAATTGAGCTGCAACTAGAATGGGACGAATCTGGAATGATGTTTATTGGGAGATTTTCATTCGTTTTAAGGTCTAAACACACCCTTTGACATGTTTAATAATAGGGATGTGGATGAACTGTGTGTGTATGTGTGTTGGGAGAGAGAGAGACAGGAGAAAAAATACGTTTATAAAATAACCTAAACCGTGTGTTTATCAGCATCACTATTAGCATAAAATTATTATTATTATTTTGGTGAAAATGACCTTTGAAATGCCACCCACCCCCTCAGTTCCTAAGCCTGCCCACTACTCATTAATGTGAGAATTAAATAACAGCATCGAATGCCAATGAAATGTAAAGAAAGCTAAAAGTATTTACCTTTTTTGTTTTTCTTAAATCGCTTTTCACTTCTTTAAGGCATACGTTAAGAGCGTGAAGCTCATTTGAATAAAGACTTCCGTTTGTACTTTTGTCATCAAATGTCAAGAGAGAGAAAGTTTCAGAGAACTGCAGGAGTTTTATTAAGAGCGGCTGCCTAATTAGACAGAAAGTTCGACTCCTATTTAACAGCTCGTCGAAATAATGAGGAAACGCAACTAAATCTCAAGGACTCAAGGGAGGTAGAGAAGAGCACCTTAAGAATTGTGATTTAGTAGAACTCGCTTCACACGGAATAGAAAAAGACTTGGAACAAATTGTTAATTATGGATTAATCTATGCTAACAAAACCATTCTCATGGGATTAACGATGAGACATTTAGTTGATTACATATAACGGGTTGGTAGGAACACATTTTATACTTAGAAAACGTCTGAGGAAATGCAGGTAAACTAATAGCTTCTGGGAGTTCATAAGGAATTTTAATGTTATCATCTCTGAATATTTTATTCCATGGATCCATAATTCAATATGTCGGCGGTGCTTATACTGCAATTGTTATGTTCAATAATTACTTTCATATCGTATTCAGCTATATTCAACGTCATGTGACTACAGTTATCTTGGAAACATAGTTATAAAGAAAAATGTAAAAATCATTTATTGATTTTTATACATTCTTATCTTTTACTTTTTTCTTATTTTTATAATGAATAAATAAATAAAGACGCACTAGAAAGTGCATTTTTATTTATTTAATGCGATAATTATTGCGCTGATCAGATCGACATTTGTTGAGACTATTTCGAGCCAGCTTACTGAAGAAACTGTTGCAGTTTTATTAAAGCTAAGCTGGATAAGTGCTTAAACTGGATAGAAATGTGTCTAGGACAAGTTCGCTTGAAACAAGAAGTATAATGTGGTTACGTAGTCTGTCCCGAAAATGTATGTTGTATACTGTTGAATACTTCTGGACTAAACTTGAACACACCAAAGACACAAATAAATTCGCAAGGGTGTTAGCTGAAAACTTCAACTTAATCACTCGAATGGAATTTACCAACGTAGGCGGAGTCTACTCGTCCAATATTTGTTTTAGTGATGAGAAGTTGTAATATTGCCAAACACGGAAAGAAAAGTTTCATAATTCTTTAAACAGGAGTAATTAGTGACTGTTTTGCCCTCAGAAACTGTCACTATCATTAAGTGTTTTCAATGGACGACGAGGTTCTCCTTCCCCCCCACATATTTATGCTGAATTATTTATTTAGCCGTATTTTCTGTCTGCATTCTTCCCATTCTTCCAGTATGTTCTCATGAACGGTCTTTATTATATTTCTTGTTTTTTCTGAATTAATGATTCTCGCTTTATATTTCATTGTTTCTTCATTCCTTTTACTATTTTCTTAGAATTTAATTTCAGCTTTCATTGTTCCCTTTTACCAGTAAGATTTCCCTTCCAGAAAGGACACATACCGGCAGCTGAATTAGAAACTTTTATTTAATACCGTGTTGGACCTCCTTTAGCCTGAATTCGCCACCTTGTGGAATTTATGCCACAAGGTGGCGAATTGCATGTACGTGTACAATATACCAGGCGTTCACCAGACAGGACCCCTCCCCCCCGGATATGTTTTTCTATCCCATGCATTCTGAACGGGGTTCAGATCCAGGTTTTGTGGTGGAAATAATTGTCATGATCGTTTATCTACTGCTAAACAATTCTTGAGCAATGAATAGCATCACTGGCCATGAAATTGTCGCCTACTCGTTAGAAAGTCAGCATTGCCGGATGGACTTAATCGGAAACAATGTTTGGATATTCCTTGTAAGACACTCGACTCAACACCAATATCAGCTGACCCGTTGGGTGCCAACAAAACATGTCCCACACCAAGACGCCACCTTCAGACTCTTGAGTTGTTTACAAGAAGGTGGGTCATTGCTTCTTGGGGTTCTCCCTACCGTTGTACAGAATAAGGTGTACCGTGACTCGTCAGACCACATGACTGTTTTTTTACCAGTCTTTCATATCCACTCACGGTGTTCTTGATACCAACTGTAGACGACCTTTCCGGTTCTTCGCAGAAGTCAGTAGTTTCCGGCTGGTGAATGCCAATACCGATCCTCTTCAATTCTCTGTGCATAGTTCGGTGAGTTATGGGTTGGGAAAAGCCGTTATTAACTTTAATGTAATTTCAACGTATTTTTTTCGAATGTAACGTTTTGACGAAATTGCAGTAATCCAGATTTATCTCTCCAAAAGGATGTTTCTTTGACCCCCCCCCCATAACTAGAGATGCATATCAGTTATATTTGTACAGAGCTAGATTTTTCGTCTGTTATATCTCATCAGTGATAACAGTCAATGCATGGTGTGTTCAAATACATAATTGAATTTTCGAGTATCAATCAGTTGGACAAATGACCCGTTCTTGAGGTTTAATGGAACGAAAACAGCCCAATTAAATCATTAAACAAGGAATTAATAGTTATAATAATTTGGTTTTTGACTCCAGGACATCCTACGGGTTATAATATAAAAATTGAAATAATAAACACACACGCAGAACCTACAATAAGTGAAAGATGTTAGCTAGAAGTCCTAAGAGTACAAATTGGGGGCTCCCAATAGCTAAAGTTGGTAGATAGCTTTGGCTATTGGGAAGAAGGTATAAGAATTATTCCTAGTACATCCGAAATCGACTTACCAGTTTATCTGGTTGTTGCTCTTTCTCTGGATTTCAAGTTATTCCTGTGCTTATTATCACCCTAACCTGCAAGCCGTATTGTTTTGCAGAGGGTTAGCACTTGTTATCGCCAATTTCAGTTGATCATGAATGGTGAGCTGCATATTCCATTCGATGGGAGAATGTCGCTAATATTTTGACTATTGAGTGTAACCACACTACAAAATGTACTGAAATTAATACAAAGCACATATAATAACAAAATCTTTAAATAAATGATTAGGTGTAAAAGAATGATACTTGAAAGAATTCAGTTCGCTTTTATTTCCCTTTAATCGTCAAAAATTAAGTCACTTTCTTTGAGAAGACTTCCCTTATGCATGAGTTATATCGAAAGTTAAATCTGCAATGCTAGTAGGTAGGAAAGTAATCGACAACACTCTTGTTGGCTACCGATTTAACTCCAGCGTCACTCATATTATGGCGCTAGCTGGGGCTACTCGTGCATAGGCACTGCGGAGCTGCAGCACCCCCAATTTTTCTCGATATATAAATATATTAATTAATTTATTTATATTTGCTTGTAATATTTAATTTTATCATCAACAATCCTATACAATTCTATTATTTTGTATAAAAATAATAAAAATCCATCTTGTAGCACTTAGGAGGGCGAAGGACGCTAGCAGCACTGTGTTTACCACAGTGTCATATTGCTACGCGCGCAAGCATATATATGCACGTCATATTGAGATCCGAGCTATTAGCGTAATGCGGCACTGTCCGTCGCGCAGTTCCACTGTTGTTTATAAGCAGTTTGCGCCAGTAGTAGAGTGTTCGTAGTGCTTATCGTATTTACTCCGTCTCTTTAAATATTTGGACATTACAATTAAAGACATAACATTTGTTATCGTTTTTATTTTAGAAGATTATTGGGGTTATGATAATGGATTTTATTTTTAAGTAATTTTGAATTATACCAAAGTGTATAATTTTATCGATAATAAACAATATTTTTTCATGTTTAGTTTTTTTTTTATTTTTACCATAATTTTGATATTTTATCCAAACACGTATACATTGTAACTTACAGTATGTATATTTCGAAAGTTGCAGTACCCCCACGATTTCATGCCACGAGCGCCACTGAGCAGTAGAAATGCTTCCGATATTTGTAGCAAGTGTCATGCTTGGAGGAGAGTGCGTTGTAACCATGACAAAGGTAATTAGTGAAATATCTCGCTTTCAACGTGACTGTTGGGCACTGATGACTAACTTGTGTACTGAAACATATGATTAAATACTGGCTTAACCGTAATGATATTTTCCGTCACATTTGTTGTACAAATTTGAAAGTATGTGAGGGTTCTTGAAACATTAATGATAGTTTATTTCTTGTGCTTATCATCTAGCTGAAATCCCCTTGGACATTTATAAACAAATTAAAAGTTCTTACATGGCTAAATGGAAAATGAACTCAGTCTAGTGCGTGCGAGCATCAAAATCGAAGTTTTCCGCAATTTTATTCTTTACTATGTCATAACACCGCCTTCTCAATTCTGTTCTCTTAGTGGGAATTGTGGCAGATCTCAAGTATGAGACGCAATATTTGAAGGAAGCTTTAGTTTTGCGATTATGTTTTCTGGAAGTAGTCAGCGGGCATGTTAACTAAAAAAAAATCATAAGAGAAAGTTAAACAATCCAAACAAATGTATAATGGCATCTATTAAATAAGAAAAGTATAGTTAAATCCGTAACCTTTCCTTTCTCCTCCGAATAATAATGCGATTTACGAGTGTGTACAATGGGGTAATTTGCATCCATAAGAGGGCAATATTGATATCAAAGTTCAGAAAGAATCTTTAAAGGTAGGAAGAAGAATTCCATTGTCCAGCATGAGATCAACACCATCTAACCATGCTTTTTTGTAGGCCTAAAGTGGTTTGAAAAAAAATTCCATGTTTTTGTTTCAGTCTATAGAGCAAATAACTAAGCTTACTCCGCCCACGGTGCTAATGTGAGATAGATTACAACCTTTTGTGAATCAATTCATTCAAGATGTCGTTGCGGCTATACTTGGAGATTTGGTTCCAAAAAAAAAAATTTGGTTTCATGGCAGTTCCAAAAAAAAAAAAAAAAATGTTTTTTTTTTTTTTTTTGAGAAATACCAGAATTAATTTTGATATTCCAATAAGTGTATTTTTACAATTCTAATTAATGCATCTTTTCATGTGTAGAGATGGTTAAAACATTATTCTGTTATATATGGAGCGGATGTTATAAATTCTTATTACCGTGTAATGCGAGCTTCAGTTATTTGCACATTCTGTCCAAATGCTTTAATATTTTTCCTAAATAGAGAGGTTAGACAGTAGTCGATTTTTATTTATTCTTTTAATGTATTTTAAGAATATAACGTGAGTTGTGAATGGCATAAAAATTACCATTATCATGCAACATAATCCAAATCCCCAGCTGCAGGCTAGGCGACAGGTCGATTGGGAGTGGTACTAACAAAGGTCGCATCTAAGTAACACGCGGAATAATGCGTAGTGAAAGAAGATTCAACATACCACCAGATAACATTTGACGAATAAGTGTGGATATCGCCTCTTTACTTATAGAATAGTTCCGAAAGTTATTCACTAAATGAAGTTTCTTGGTTCAGGCCCAATCGTCTAAACTGAACCAGGAGCTTGCAGTTTTAAAGAATGGAACACACAGTGTGAAGTCATATTTCTCTATTTCGTTTTCATGTTTCTTATATTCTAGTATTGAATATTGCAACTAAATGAAAAAAAGTTGTGTTTCGCAAGTGCAGATACTTCGGTTTATACTTTGGCTGCCGTGCCGAGAAGTGTGGATTGGGTCAGTTAAATATATGCAATGTAAGACCATATTTTTGTGTGTGGAGGTGTGAACTAAAGTTTAATGGAGGCAATAAAAAGCTTCTAAATACAACATTCATAACTGAAGGTGATTTAAACATCCCGTACGGATTACGACTTAAATCTGTCCAATCCAGGACCACTTGGGGAGAAAAGATGAACACATCCTAATTTAATTCACTAATACTTTATTCCGTCGATTATATTTATTAAATGTTTTATACATATTTACCCTTCATCTACTTAAACCGTAAAGAGCATGTCCGTTTGTTCATTTCTTTAAAAAATATTTAAATATGAAGATATAAATTCAGCATAGTGCATGCGCAGTGATTTTATTTTTTTAAAGCCAAAGCTATCGGTTGAGAAAGATATGAACCCTGTCGCATACCTGAGTATATCTACCTGCTTCCTCATGCATAAACAGGAAAATCTATCTATCCAAATGGCTTTAACAGGCCTTTAAGGCCTACAACCTTCCAAGCATGCTTGGATTTCGTAACCGAAATACGAGGAAAGAATGATCACTCCTATGCCTCAAGGTATTCTTGACTGTATTCCTGTGTGTTCACGGGGCCGGTTTGCCTGCTTGCGGGATGAAAAACCCCAGATAAACTGGCGGAAAAAACCCTACTGCCCGCGCCCAAGACCGGCTAACTTGGCTATGACTGAGGAAGATCCTTCAGCTCCTCACGTCTCCGACGGGAATCGAACCTAGGACACTCCTTCCCCAGGCATATGGTTGCGAAGCGCAAAGCCACTAGGCTAACCGCGCGGACATAAACAGGAAAATAGAGACATTAAAAATAAACCTTATTGCATGCTTTGCTTGTTTGATGAAACTTCTTAGCTGAATATAGAATATTGATGTGCTTAATCTACGCTCATCAAAGTTTTATTTTAATCCATTTAGCATTTAGTCGATCAAAACTGCAGAGGACAGAAACGTCTAGAAATATATAGTTAAAAAGACAATTAACTTAAATTTTTGATTGTTGTTTCCTGTAGTAAATAACCTGGATGTAAAAATTGGGTTTGATAGCAATTAAAAGACTCCGTACGCTTCTCAGACCGACCACATAAACTGTGTATCGTATACCTAAATAAACTCGCAGCTTCATTTGAGAAGAATTTTTTTTATTCTATTCAAACCGTTTATTTTAAGTCACGTAATTACACGAAAGATTTGAAAGGGATTAATGAGACTACTTCTATTTAATTCCATTTTGTTAATATCGTTGCTTCTTCAGAGAACTTTTCAATATATTTTTCAACGATTAGATAAGATCTCCAAGTCATAATGCTTCGAATAAAAATAAATGACTAAGGCTCCGTTACATATGGAAGACCATCATATACTACATTAAATGCAGAGCTCGGGTTGCGCTGAGGATAATAAAGATCACTGCATAAAGTGGTGCGGACACGATAGTCGTAACATAAGTGATGGAGACTCATCAATTAGTGCATAAAAAGTAGTGAGGATTCGGCAATCAACTGCAAATGTGCTGGAGACATTCAACAACATATGTCTTGGCATGAATTCAATGACTGCACCATTACAAGAAGAATACTATTTAATGAATAAAAGGACATTTTCGGTTCTTTCAATTCTTTTATAAATATGAATTGGAACACTCCATCACCAATATAATTTTGTCAGTAACTTTTGTAAGTCCAAGGAAATATTTAATTTTCGAAGATTTCATCAACAGAATTTACAAGATCAAAGAGAGTACGTTTAGTTTTCCTACCTAATGAAATATTTAAGCTAGGAGTAGCGACCTTGAAAATTCCGTAAAGCAAATTAAGATTTTATCACTGCTCAAGAGAATTTTGTTCTAGCGGAATCGTTAAAGAATTATCACGTTGAATTTTTTACCCCCCGTTTTTGTTCTAGTAGCGTAATTTGGCCTTTGGAGATCTAAACCAACATTACCTATGCAAGAATCGACGGATGCGTCAAGCGATAACAGCAGATGTTACGCGTGTCATTTGAACTGTAAACAGAACATTATCGAGGTCGACTTTCCACATTGTGGGAATTAAAGTGACCTCCTCGACGACAGGCGGAATTAACCTAACGTACATGGGAAAAAAGAAGAAAAACCGAATTTCGCGATGGCTAAAAATAATATTAACATAATGGTTGCTGGATGGGATATTTAATTAATGTGTATGATATGAAGTAAACTAATTTTTATTAATCGCAAGGAAACCTTCTTAGTGGTATGAAAATGAATGCAAAGTTTGTGGTTATAAAAAATAAAACTCCTGTTTCATTTCTCAACTTGAAATTCCCCATGTTCCATTTGCCATCTAGCACCATATACTACCGAAAACAAACCAAGATTATCCGAATTTAATTTCAAGGTAGGTTTATTCATAATTTTGGGTATATATTAACGATTCAAGTTTTATTGTCTATTAACATTCAACTATAATACTTCCACAATTATATTAATTCTAAGTGATTGAAAAATGCAGCAGACAGAAGAAAAAGTTGGGCTTGTTGAAGATTCGAAACAGCAGAGTAGGAAAGAAGTTTAAGATAGAAATATTTCAAGAAAAAAATGAAGAAATTATCATAGCTAATAATATTTGTAAGTATCTGCTGGACTCCTTATTCCGAACATGGGACAAGCATTACTAGCAGATTGGCACAAGTTCACATAGAGAGATGTCAAATGAAATAGGACAGATCTTATTGGCTATGTTGTAAGTAAACTGTAGACTAAAATATATAAATACGTTCATGAAACTTAGAAAATATAAACCCATCCGAGAAAGAAAAGAAAGACTTAGAAAATATAAACTCGTCCTTTGTGACTCACTGGTACGCGGAAGTAAACATCGTTTGCCAGGAAAGCAGCTAAAGTATGCAAGGATAGAAAAGTACGAAATTCATGATGGACTCAAGAAGTTAGTAGCAGTCAAAAGTTGGTAACAAGTAAGTCATTATGGGACTTACCTAAAATAAAAAAAAAATGTAAAGATGTTATGGAAAGTGTGAAATAAGAAGACAAAAGGCATGAGAAGATTTTGGTAAGATAAAATGGTCTGCAGATTATTAAAAATAAAAATCGAACAAATAGTTGCCTTAAGAAATCTGAGATCATAATGACTACCAGAAATTTCATAAATTCAAAATCATATTTGAATTCTGCAGAATTTTTGGCATTTGTTACCGTTGTTGTTAAAAGGCATCTTGCAAGCTTGCTTTCTTGGTGAGATGTCCATAAAAATATTTAACGTTCATAAACGACACGAATGTCTTTTTCTCTGCCAACTCTAATTTTGAACAGTGTCAACACCAGATAGACTGGTATCTTATTACAAATATCCATAAATGCCCTGATGAAGATGCATCTTAGAATCGAAAGAAATAGTTCTGGACCCCTCACACATGAACAGTAATTTAAGTTATAGCTTTCCTGATTCACACAGCGTAGTAATTCAGTTTTGGCGTTCTTGAGATAGTTCCCATTCACTAACGCCTCACGCTAGACCTGCCACGCGGACGCCAGCTCAAACTCGATTGTTGTCTCTAACTTGTTTATATGGGAAGTCATTTTTTATCTTGCTAACTTTCCGGGTTTTATTTTTTTTTTTTGTGATAGTATGTAAACCTGAAGAAGTCGGCTTTCCGGAGTAACTAGTTGTGTTCTAATTAAAGTTTTTGTCTTATCCCGGTGTTTCTAGTCAGTAAAAAATTCTAATATATATATATATATATATATATATATATATATAATTGAAACTGAGAAAAATATGTTTTAAGGACCAGGAAGAGCTTAATGAAATATAAAATAAAAAAAAAAATACTTTATTGAGTACGATGACAGACATCGAAATATTCTACACGAAATCAACCACAAGTTCCGGTAAACTGTCAGAAGGTAAAAGAGAAACGAGGACATTACTGTCGAGGAAATTCCCTACATAACTAACGACAATAGGATATGCGTCCTTGTTAGTCAGAGAGGAGGAGTCAGATGACTGACGACAAGATACGTCGGTTGGACGTTTGTGATTTATGCTCTCTTTCAACAGAGACCGCTGAATTGGGAAGTTCGGATAAAGCGGGTTTCGAGGTTTATAACCTGTCTTAGCAGTGGCATTATGCACGGTGTCAGAAATTCTAGAGGGAAAAGGCATAATTTATGTAACATTAAATTGTGCAAAAGGTGATTTAAGTAGGAAATATCCAGAAAAAAAAACTTCTTTTATATTACAAAAGAAAAATGAGAAGAAAGAGAAAAGGATTAAGGTGAATGGATAAATAGGAAAAAGAAGACAAGTAGGTATGGTTCAAACATTGTAGCAATGCGATGTGCATTATGGGATACAAATAGCAACTTGATGTAAAATCAGATATTCTTTGTATTCAAGTAGGCTTAGTTTTGAGAAGTTGTCTTAGGTATGCCTTCAAGCTAGTTTATATTTAGCTAGAAGAAAGAATTCCTTTTTTTTTTTAATCGTTAATGTGTCGAACCAGTAAATCAGTCATCTAGGGTTAGAAAATGCAAATTACTTCTTGGGGAGGATTCAATTTTTATTACTTTTAAAACGAATTACTGTTTATATATTTTAATTATTCGTATCTTAGTTTTTTTTCAGTTACTGAAATGGAAAAGAAAAAAAATTACGCTCGCGAGCGCACACACTCCCATTTCTAATCTCAGTGTTTTATCTACATATCTAGTTTGATTTTCTACTTTCCCATGACAGAGCGCATCATCTGAATCTAAAGAAAGTTTATTCTGATTTTCTGCTAGATATACAGTGACAAATCATTGAGAAGTGTTACCACATGTTTAATATCTGCACGGCAACGACGGTTCTTGAATTGACGGGGATGACTCCCACAGCACGTTGCCGAACATCTCGCAAAAACTATTCAGTTGGACTGAGATTAGATGAATTCCCATGCTACTCAAGATGAATGATGACTTTTGTATATTTCTTGAACTAATTCCTTACAGCGTGAACGCCATCTGGGCACAGGTGCCGTATGGCAAAGTGTTTGTGGTCTGCTAAGAGCAGTCAGTAGGCCACACCGGTCAAGTTTTAATTCTGACCAACAAAGCTTATTCCATACCATATTAGCACGCAGGCTGTTTCCTCTGATAACGAAACATACAGAGGATATTAAAAAGATAAATTCCATGCCTTGATATATTGCTTTGATAAATCTTATCAACGCAATACTTGAACGAAAGCATTCTCTGAAAAGTAATCTAGATAAAAGGGAAAATTTCAAACTCTGATCGGCTACGTAAATCCTTAAATTCATACGTAAGAAAATGTTTCTTGTTAAATCCTTGTTACTCTCTTACAGATAAAAGTATGAAGTGAAATCTGAATGCTTACAAAAATGTAAAAAACATATTTGCACAATCTTCTTTGCTCATTCATCTAGAGCATAGGTTCCTAAAGTGGGCGCTGAAGCCTTCTAGGGGGGGGGGGGCTATAGTGGGATCAGAAGCATTTGGGGGCGTTCAGGCGGTCTAGGGGTCGGTGGCTCTTTATACAAGAAATTAATAATATATATATATATATTTAAAAAGTAATTATTTTCGAAATTTTGCGATTAGATAATCATTTAAAATTTAAATATTGCATTTTAATTCATCTTATGCCCGTCTTACACGATCAATTTTTTTTATCAATTTTCTATTTCAATTATTTAATCATTTGAAAATTTACCATGTGAGATAGAAAGAGTTGTCAATTTTCTATGTCAATGAGAAAATAGAGCATGTATATATGTGTGTATATTAGGTTATGTTTACAGTAGCAAATATATTCGTTATATTTCATTTCAAAATTTATATAAAATATATAAAACCACTTTTCTAATTGATTTGTACAAAAATAAACCCAATTTTATATAATTTAATATTACGAGTAAAAGTAATAATGGCAAGAAAGAAATAAAATCGTAAATTTTAGTTAGCCTAGTTAGTACTAACTTATATTGCTAACTAGAGAGAAAAAATAAAGCAAATATTATTCGAAACTTATGTTTTCTGTGGTTATGTTTTGTAGGTTTGTTGTTTATATCTTGTGTAATTATTTTATTTATTAATTATTATTTATAATTATTCGGACAATGTCGTGGTCGGACGAACAAAATGCGCTTACGTACAAAATAAAAAATTGAACGTGTCATACAGGATATTTTAACTTCTATTTTTTATATACTTAAAAATTTTTTTAATTTTTTGCTATTGTAAAAATGGGGGGGGGGTTTACAAAATTTATGTCTTGCGAAGTTTGGCAACCTATGATCTAGAGATTGAAATATGATAACATTCATGTGTTCCAATCGTCTGTATAATATCTGAAGATGTATGTGAAATGGGCATAGAATTCATTTTGTATTTTGTTTAAGTCAGATTTGCATTTTTCTATTTAGGAATTCACTGCGCTTGCCACATAACTGGAATATGTAAAGTTCTACCTCGTGTATTAAAAATGTTTCATGTTTTTATTACTTAGAACCAACTTATTCTGTCTAGAATGGAACAGGGAAAGCGAAGCTGTTCTTTATTCTAGATTTTTTAGATTTATCTAAAAAACAACCAGATAAACACAAAGAATACTTCTTTTCCCTACAATACAGGCACAAGGAAATAGAGAGAAAGAGAGATGCCAGCAGTCGAATTTAAGATGAATGAAAAACTTCTTAGGAGAAATGGAAACTAAACTTCTGTTTAGCATTTGAATAGTAGTTGAAGCCTGTAAAAAAAGAATACTTCCCAGCGGAAGATGTCTCCTACGAAATCTTTTATCGCGAACCCTTTATATCATCTGAGTCAAGTGAAATAAAGGTTTCGCATACCTTACGTAAACTGGACAAGATGGCCGTGTAGTCATTTCATAGGGAGCACTTTCAATGCGCTTTGTTTCCTTTGTAATAAAGACTTCGTAAATCTCGAAGGTGAAAAAAAAAATTCTATCTTGCTGAAGCTGCACAACCATTACAATAATTGGGGATAGTGAAGTAAGCCAGCGTATAGCACCTTATACGAGGATCACCATATGGCTAATCTGGCTTGTACAGGTCGTTTACTTTTAATTTACCCTTCAGAAATGTTTCATAAACAAATTCCTACAATTTGTTTATTGTAGGAATTTGTTTATGCCAATACACGAAGATGCCAATGTGTGCCCTTTAAGTCTTAGAAAATTAAGTTTCCCGAGAAGGCTTAGCCTTACGAACATATTTTTGAAAAGACAAGATAACAGGTATTAGGAGGAAGATCAAGATATTTGATAAAAAACTAGAAAAACTAATATACGTATTTTCATTTAGATGTTCATGTGCAGCAATATTTCCCACAGTTTTTTATACTATTTAAGCGCACTTCCTGAACTTATTTTGTATGTTTTTGTTTGTCTGTTGTTTCATCTATTTTTTTTTTTTCTGGGAGGGATAAGCAACAAATGCATCACACGTATTTCCTACAGAACCCACCAGTGCTTTGTGATAATTAACTGAAAAATATCCAGATTATCTCAAGAGTGTTTTTTTTTTGTTAAGTTTTCTTGGCAGATAAAAAGCAGTACTGCATACAAGCGAAGGAATTTAAGTAAGTGACATGAAAACAAATCCAAGTGATTAATTCAGGACAAATTCACAAAATGCCTTACTTTCAAATTGTTTAGACCAACCTACTCACATGAAATAACCTCCTCAATCCAAGGCAGTTTTTGTTTTACTTATGTAATAATTTTCGTCCTATTAAGGAATTTATATGGGATGAAATGCTGTAATTCCCGTTGAGACAAAAAATAGTTATAGTTTATTTATATATTGAAAATATCGACCACAGAATTCGTATTGATTTAGTACCATCAGAGGGCAGCACTTGCGTCCTGAAAATCTTGTTGCATTTGATAGCCTTGTGATTAACTGTTAGTGATAGCTGACTAGTAATCTTCACAAAGCTGGCTCAAGCTAAGGGACCTTCGCCTAATCCCTACTGAAATAAAAATGAGTTTGAAGATTTATTTCATTTGAAAAAAAAAATCACTAGGAAAAGCAATCTGGAAAGTAAACTCAATGTAAATGTTAAACAGTTTAATACAAGAGCAGCGTTATTATAATACCAACTTAAAAATATAATTAGATGTGCTGTTAATTACGAAGAAAATCTACATATAAATATAGAGATTTTCTTCGTAATTGCATTTGTTTTGTTTGTGAAGAATAGAAAGGTTAATTCAGTCCTATTTGTGACTGTGCAAGTAAGGCAAACCATTTATTTCAAAAGAACAAAATTTGTCGATCGACAAAGTAAATTCGCATGTAAAAAGCATTTGTGCATTATTTATGATGAAGGAAGAACTGTAACACTGACGTCAGAATAGTAAACAAATTCTCAAGAGTTATTCAGATTCTCCTCCATTAAAGGTTTTGCTCACGCCCATTATGTCGTTTCAATTCATACCTTTCTTGAGATTAATTATGCTTAATCCTGTGACTCAGTTGTTTGTTACTCTTGCTATTTCTAAATCTGATATATTTCTGATACTTTTGCACTTTATATGTTCCGATAGTAAATAGTGATAGGAGAGGGAAACATTTTCGAAACCTTTAAAATACAAGTTCATTTTCCACTTTACGATTTATTAATATTTACTTGATTTAGTTTCTTTTATTTGTGATTAAGATGGATGCAATGTTTGTCTCTTATGTTTCCATGGTAACAGTTGGAATCCACTTGATTATACAGTATCGACAATAACTTCTGTTTCGACAGACCTGGGTTCGAATCCCGTGTACGATAAGAACTATATCAAATCAAAGGATTTCATTTGAAGGCGAGTTAGCTAGTCTCAATAGAAAGGGCAGCCAAGAAAAATATAAAAATCATCATATCCCGCTACCAGGAATGACCAACTTAAAGTTCTTATAAGAACTGGGCGATGGACTGAGTCCTTGACTCTTCATCCCGTCATCTGAATGAAGTAAATCTGTGTGGATGGAGTGTTATTGAGCTAAAAAGCTATAATCATGACTGGGTAACGGCAATAGCCGAGCCTCAGTTAAAACTTCATTGGCTACAGCATTGCCATTTGTTACCCCGACCAACTTAAAAAATATAAAAGATTTTAAATATTATTCAGACAAATATATTTATGTATGGTGTATAATATGTGAAAATATATTATTGAAAAAATAAATTAAATAAGATAGAAATAAAATTAAAGTTTTAAAAGTAATTATTAATATATTAATTTCATATAAATATTAAATATCAAAGGATGAGGATATGTTTGTGATTTACATAAAATACATGACGTAAACATTGCAATAAGAAATATTAAGGACTGGTTTATCTTCGTCACAATATGAATAACTTGTGGCCACGAAAATTCTTGCCAATATGTTCCGGACGATTTTTTTCCCCTTCATCCTCATTTCTGTCAATCGTGGTGCAGCAAACAATCTAAATATAATCCGTACTTACATGAGGAAAATTAACATAAAACCTTTTTAAAATAAACTAAAAAAATAAACTTTTTTTTATCAGAATCATCAGTGGAAAATGACAGTTCAATTAAATTAAGCTTTTAATGCCGTAGTAATCTTCAATAAAACGAAGAGTTATTATTTAAATTAATAAACATGCACGCATTTATGATATGCTTCCGTTAGACTATAATCAAATCAATTGTTTAAACAACTTTTGCTCAGGTTTCTTTTTAAATCCTCTTTGCGTGGTAAAAATGAAAAGCAGACTTAATTGGGAAAAGGATGAATTTCAAATTTATGTTCGATTCTGTTATTTTAGGATCTGGTGAATAAAGAAAGTGAAAGAAGATAGAGAGTGCGTTCCATTGAGTGTTGTAACCAATGAAAATGTCACGTGAAATAAACCACGAGATGAGCGCGAATTGACAGAAGACTCTACTCGATTAATGACACTAATGTCCTTTACCTTGTGTAAACAAGGTAAAGGACACTAGTATGACGATTCTTAATCTACTCAATAATGTAAAATGATAAGCTTTTTTGTAACGTTTTTGTGTCACGTTTTTTTCAAGTTATTTGAAACGTTTTGAAACTCAGGGGCTACCCTGAGTGTCGAGTCTTCAAAATTCGAGTCATCAGAATTCAAAGAGAACTGACCTACCAGTCCAGAACTCAGGGGGGGGGAGCCGGGGGAAGGAACCCCCTTTCATTTTTCAAAATTCGAGTCATCAGAATTCGAGAACTTGCCTACGAGTCCGGAACTCTGGGGATGGGCACCGGGGTAGGGGTGGAAGCCCCTTTTGAGTCTTCAAAATTAGTCATCAGAAATCAAGGAGAACTGGCCTACCAGTCCGGAACTCGGGGGGGGGGGGGGGCGCCGTAGGCGTCAGGGGTGTAGAGCCCCCTAGTACGAATATAAATGATCGATAATTCACATTGCAATAGGCAATTAAAAGAAAATGTTTAATAAGTATGCAAAACTGCATACATTATGCTTAACTATCAGAGGATGAGCTAACATTTGTGTTAGATCTGTGATGGTTTAGTATCATGGTGGGTTTCAAAGAAATCAACTGAGACATTTTAGGGAACTGTTTCTATCCAGAAATGTACACACTAATTGCTGTGAAGACACATTTGGGATTGTATAAAGATAAAATTAAAACAAAACATATATATATACAGGGTGGTTCAAAATTCCATGTACAAACTTTCAGGGGAGGTAGAGAACATCAAAATCAACCATATTCACATAGGAAAGCATGATCGGAAAAAGTGATAGGTGTCGCTGTTCGCCAGCGCTCCAGGTGAGCAAATGGTGCTTCCTCATTGAAGCTTTAGACGTCGTACGAAGAACATGCGTCGTTTTACGAAAGCTGAGATAGCAGACATGCACCTCGTTTACCATATTATGTATCCAACTACTATTGAACTGTTCAGTTACGCCTAATAAAGTTTTTTTACATTTTTTACTGGCCTGTGTTATTTCCGTATCTTTGTGTTCCTGTTAGTACCTTCCGGTGGCGTTTCTAGTCATGTTTTCCTAGGTGAATATGGTTGATTTTAATGTTCTGTTACTTCCCTCAAAGTTTGTACGTGAAAATTTGAACCACCCTGTATATATAATAAATAAATATATATATATATATATATATATATATATATAAAGAATGGAAATAAAATATTAAATTAATTTCATTTATATTCTAATATAAATTTTTTAAAATTTTCTTATATTTTTTAAAATGCTTTCTTCACCTTTAATTTTAATCAATATTGATCTGTTTTAATCAATCCATTTAAGCAGCATTTCTTTTTATTGCCTAGTTTAAACAGTAAAGCCAATTGTGTGCACGTTACAGGGTTGACTCGCGCTAAGTTTCACAGCGATATCACGAAGTATATCGCTGTGCAACAGCGATATATTTCGTGATATCGCTTATTAAAAATGTACAACAGCGATATACTTCGTATATCGCTGTTGTACATTTTTATGTGCAACAGCGCATAAAAATAATGTCGATATTTTTCATTATTAAATTAAAAATAAAATTATTTTAATTTATTATTCATTTTATAAAATGTATTATTTAAATAATTCATCATACGAGCCACATGCCATGTAAGTATGGTCAACCTTTTATGGGCCACCGGTTGCCGAGCTCGGTCTAATTTACAGGAAACAAAATAAAGAATTTAGGTTTGGGGAAAAGTTGTCAAACAATTTGGTGAAAGGTTGTCAAATTTTAACTTTCGTTAAAACTGGACAATAACTATTGTTTTTTTTGTTGAGAGCGACTTAAAATTTATTGTTTCTTTCATGTGAATTCAGACTGTAGTTATGTAGTAGGTGAAGGTGCTTCATTAAAGCGTATCCGTGCATTGAAATTTTGAACTATGCGTTTTCGCTGCTAGTGAATAAAAATAAAACTGACCGAACATACTAACTTTTAAAATACAAATTATACATTTACCTCAACTGTATTACAAATTAAATAACATCTTATTAGTAAATAATAAAACGAGTATATATTTATTTGTCAGTCTATTAAAACTGCATGAAAATATCAATAATATACCAGTTCTTCATTGCATTTTTTAAAATACTTCTTCACCTTTTAGTTTAATCAATATTGATCTATTTTAATCAACATTTTGCTTTGTTGTCTAGCTTCCAGGTAACAAAGTAAACAATTAGCTTCCACAAGTCCTTATCCTTATAAGGACTGGCTTATAGGGGCGAAGCAAGAATGCTTTTCATCTTCCCCGTTATCTGTAGAGGACAGTGTAGGGATAAGGTGTTATTGAGCAATTAAAGCTCTGATCATGGCAGGGGGTAACAACAATAGCCGAGCCTCAGTTAGATCTTCATTGGCTACAGCATTGCCATCCATTACCCTCCAAGGGTATTGGATTGAATGAATCAATCACCGCATCTCACGGTCGATTGTTAAACCCAGCTTCCACAACTGCAAAAAAATTAAATTTAATAATCAAATTATTTTTATTTATGTTAGGTGTATTTAATTATCTCCAATTTATTTTTAAAAATTTCATTTAAATATAAAACAGTTTTACCTAATTCTAAGCATTTTTAATGGTAATAAAGATTTTATTAAAATTATTTTATAAATGTTTAGAAATCATTAAATAATTTAAAAAATAATAAATGGATAATAATTAATTTTCTAATGTTAGTAATCTCATGAAAGAGTTAAATAAATCGATAAAATACTGACAATTCGCAGATCTGCATTTCAATGTCGTATTATTATTTTATAAGAGACAGGGTCTCTGTGGCAAACTCGATGGTTTGATCAGTCATTATAGTGACTATTATTCTTTAGGCTGATGGACATACTCAAAACATTGAATACAAGGTCAATATATCAAAGAAATTCTTATAACGATACATAAAGAGTTATAAACCCTTTTTGTTTATTTCTCTGATAGACTTGCCCTTTTAGAAAAAGTCACCAAATTTTTTTAAACAGTTTTTATCAAACAGAGCATGCAGTAACATTTTCATGATTAACACTATAGTTCACAAAGACTCATACACTTAGAGATTCTGGTGTCGAGGTTAAAGTAATATTTGCAAATTTTGTGATTGGGCTGTTATTGTCTCTCCCATGATAGTGATGGAATAACATGTAACAACCAATCGAAAGGAGAATATCCATTGAAGAAATATAATCAGGGAACATATTACTGTACCTTCTATACCCGCGTTGTTAGCTTGAGTAGGATAGGAATGGACCCAAAGTGTATTCGGGTGTAGTGCGGAACTGTTTAAAAAGTCTTAGGGAATGCGATTGTCAAGAAGCCAATGTTTTTCGAGTACGTATAAGGAGATTATTAATAAATGGACGAATTATTCTGTTTATTTGTGTTAAATGAATTGATTGATTTTTAAAACGTAATATAAGGGGGGGGAATATATATATATATATATATATATATATATATATATAAAATAAATTTTTTACCTTGGGGATATTGTATATTAGGATAACCAAGTAAAAATAACCAAGTTTATAAAATAACTTGGTTGTCCTAATATATATATATATATATATATATATATATATATATATATATATATATATATTTTTTTTTTTTTTTTTTGGCTAGATTGGTAAACCAAGAATGCTTTTCATATTCCCCGTAATCTGTAGAAGAAAATGTGTGGATGGGGTGTCATTGAGCTATAAGCACTGGTCATGGTGGAGTAACGGCAATAGCCGAGCCTCAGTTAAAACTTTATTCACTATTTCACAGCATTGCCATCTGTTGCTCTCTGGAATTCCCCATCAGGGAATATGATTGATGTTAATGGCTTTAGAGGTGAAGCAAGATGTATTTCATATTCATCTGAATATTTCATATTCAGAAGTAAGACGTCTCCTGAAGAAGATATCGATCTTTTCGTGAAGAGAATGCCTGTGCTTTTTTGTGAATTTACTTGTAGTCTCCATTTGGAGAACCATTTCTCTAACTTCAGAAGGTTTTCTTGAAGGTTATTAGTAACAAGGTGTGGCTGAAGACATATGGATAATAATGCTCTCTCTTCTGCATATAGGGCCATGATGGACGACGTATTCTGTAGATATTAGGTGTATCGATTTAGGTGTACCGTTTTCAATGAGATACCGGCTGAGATAAGTTTATGTAGCAATCCAAAGTGCCAAATTTTATCAAATGCATTGGATAAATCAAGAAAAACAGCTCGAGTGTATCAATGCCAATCAAAGGACTAGAAGTCGATAGTGCATGGGAGGTAGTTAAGAAGTGTTTGCATGAAGCAATGGCTGACTGTATACCTAGAGTCCGAATAATAAATCAACTAGGGGTTAAATGGATAAATAACACCATTAAGCTTGAGCTGCAAAAAAAAAGAAACAACTATGGAGGGAATTTAAGGAGAAAGGTGACCGGCAAGCACACGAAGGGTATAAAGCGCAGGCCAGAAGGGTAACGAGTGTGGTAAGAAAAGCAAAAAAGGATTACGAAAGAACATTGGCCATGCAGGCTAAAGAGAATCCTAAACAGTTTTTTAGATATGTAGCAAGTAAAAGGAAAAATGTACATGGCAGAATGATTTTAAAGAATGCCGATGGTAGGGAAGTCGCTGAATCAGTTGATATAGTTGAGTTACTGAGTGAGCACTTTGCAAGAATATATCATCCCGGGTGGTGACATTGCAGAAAGGAATGTACCAGTAGATTATACGGGAATTGTGGTGAATGAAGTGGAGGTGAGTAGTCTATTGCATAACCTCAATGTCAATACATCTGTGGGATTGGATGGTATACCAGCTCGTGTCGTACGAGAAGCAGCTAAAGAATTGTTAGTACCCTTGACCATTTTGTTTGAGTCTCGGGTCTGGGTTAGTCCCGAGGGGATGGAAAGAGGGGAAAATAGTTCCACTGCATAAAGGTGGTTCCAAGACTGCTGTTGTAAATTACCGACCGATTAGCATATCAGGAATCATTGTCAAGGTCTTAGAAAAATTAGTCAAGAAAAGAATACAGAATTGGATAGATGAAAATTGGATATTGTATGGGGGACAACATGGTTTTGTGAAGGGTAGATCATGCCTCAGTAACTTGCTCACGTTTTATAATACAGTGACGGCTGAACTGAATAGGGGTAATGGGTTTACAGTGATACTACTGGACCTTGCCAAGGCCTTTGACAGGATATCACATGGAACCCTAATCAGTAAACTGGAGCAGATGGGAATAGATAAAGGGTTGGTGAGATGGAGAGGAGAGTGGTTGAAGGAGAGATACCACAGAGTGGTTTATTCAGGAGTGGAGTGTAAAAGACGGCTTGTGACTAGTGGAGTGCCACAGGGCTCTGTTCTTGGACCACTGCTTTTCAAGTTGTTCATTAATGATATAGGAAAGGATTTGAGAGGAAGTGTTCACTTGTTTGCTGATGATGCAAAGTTGGGTAGAGCAATTATGAGTGAACAGGATGTCAAAATTTTACGGGATGATTTGGATAGTTTGGAGGACTGGGCTAGGAAAAATGGATGTCAGTTTAATGTGCCAAAGTGTAAGGTTATGCACTTTGGGGTGAAAAGAATAGCAGCAGTATATCGCATTGGTGGAACCGTACTCCAGGAGATTGATGAGGCCAGTGATTTGGGAGTGTTGGTGGATAGGGAATTGAAGTTTAGGGGGCACATTGCAAAAGTGACTGAAACAACTCACCAAATCACTTGGCTTCTGAAAAATACTTTAACATGCAGAGACAAACAAGGTGTTGTTCCTCTGTATCGAGCCTTGATAAGACCCCATCTGGACTACTGTGCCCAGTTATGGGCACCAGGGTTTCTTCGTGATGGGGAGGAAGTGGAGAGGATCCAGAGACGAGTGACCAAGATGATAGCAGGTCTGTGGAATGAACCTTATGAGAATAGGTTTAAGATTTGTGGGTTGTAGAAATTGGTCGATAGGCGAAGGAGGGGTGATATGATTGAGACATTCAAATTACTGAAGGGTTTCTATAAAATTGATCCAGAAGATATTTTTGAAAATATGACTGGTGGTGTGAGGACTAGGGGCCATGAATGGAAGCTGGGCAAGAGCGTCGTTGACAAGGGTGTTAGAGCTAGGTTTTGTACTTGGAGAGAAGTGAATGCGTGGAATAAGCCTCCAGAGTCTGTTTGTGGGTGCTACGACCGTGAATGAGTTCAAAGCAAGGTATGATAGATACTGTGTGAATGTCGAATAGTTGTTCTTGACATGATGTTAGGGCCTCCCTCGATGAGTCTGTCAACTCCTTGGAGTTGCCCGGAACAATAATAATAATAATAATAATAATAATAATAATAATAATAATAATAATGCCAGTTGTAGCTGGTGGTGATATATTCAATTATTCTGAGGATTTGTTGAGTAGTACTATGGTATTGCCGAAAACCAAATTGTTCTTTTGGAAGGATGTTTAGTTCATTTACTGAAGCTTGAAGTCGTGAGAGGATGACTTTCTCTGCAATTTTATCCAAGTTGTAGATGAGACTGATGGGACGATAATTTTGAGGCAAGTGTGGGTTCTTGCCTGGCTTGTGTATTGGGATTATATCAGCCAGTTTCCAAATGGGAGGAAAATAGTGAAACCTTAAGATTGCATTTATTATTATGGTCAGGTGCGCTATAGCTTTTCGGGACAGCAGCTTAATCACTTTATTTGTGATGCCATCTGGACCAGAAGGCTTTTTTGTTCTTTAAATGTTTTATATCATATATTTCGCCAGGTGATGTGGGTGCGACAGGGTCAGCACCGGTATCAGGGAGTTATAATGAGCGTCTGACCTGTTTGTGAATTTTATACAAGTGATTGAAGTTTAAGTTTCCATATGCAGGCTTGCACTGCTGTTCTAAATTTTTTGCTATGGCTTCTGCCTTTTCTACGTCTGTGTGAACAAGGCCCGGTCAAAAAGTATGGGGGGGGGAGGATCTGCCTTTGTTTCTAGGTGAGATAGAAGCTAACTTTCTTCCCATACTTGATCTCTATAAGCCTTGTGTGTATCTCTCACTTCACCAGTTAGTCTCTTAAGAACTTTATCTTGTGGCGCGTGGGTGTTGTGGGATCCCTTTCTTGCTTTGTTTTTCTTTCTGATCAGGTTCATAATGTCTTCTGGCAGACGACCGGGCTTGGGGACAGTTGTAAAGGAGGTGACTGCCCCTATAGCTGAGTTAATTTGTGGGTGAGACATGTGACTGCAGTTTCGACGTCTTCTTTTGTGCTTATGTGAGGAACAGGACCGATGTAGTACTTTTGCTAATTTCTCCCAAGATATAAATTAGTGAGAGGGAGGAGACAGATGTTGTTGTTTTCCCAGTTGGAGTAGAAATGGGTTGTCATCAGATGTTAGCTCTTTCAATAATTTTAGGCTGTACTGGAATTTGATATTTTGCAGGAGAGCTATATTTAGGATGTCAGCAGTGCTGAACGTACTGTGATGCGTTGGTTCAGAGGGGCCTGCGACAACTGCGGATTTGGAGCCTGCGTAGCTGAAGAGGACTTGGCCGTTTTTGTTGGTGGTTCTACAGTTCCATGCAGGATGTTTCGAATTTAGATCCCCGGCAATAATGATTTGTTCTTTAGTGGCCAAGACGGCGTTTAGATCTGAATATAGTAGGATTTTTAACTGCGGGTTGTAGGCTGCGTAGATTTTCAGTCTGCCAGCCGAGCTTGTGAAAACCTCCACACCTGTGATCTCGAGGTTGGAGGGGTATTTACAGAATTGTGTTTGATGTAATTTTTAATAAAGGTGGCAGTGGCGCCGCCTCTGTAGGTTAGCCTGTCCGTTCTGTATGAGTGATATCGCCTAATTTTGTGGCTATCCGAGGGGCTTAGATGTGTCTCACTTATTAGAACAGTATCTGGCTGATGTCTCTGAGTAAAGGCTTGGAACTCCAAAAATTTGTTTCTAAGGCCATTTGCAGTCCAAGCAACAATCTGTAGAGAGTCTGGAAATATTTTGGTTCTATTCATCAATAAGTGCCGTGAGGATAGCTTGTGTTTCACATAGGAAACGTTTCGTGGAGGTTAATGAAGGATTTGACATGCTGAACTCTTGTAGCATGTCCGCTGTTGGATGATTTTGTTTATGTGTTTTCTTGTTGGAACGGACCACATCCCCATAAGTTCTTGTCAGCCGATGGTGACCTCTTTTCTGAAAAAACCCTGATTGCAGCCGATGAGCCTCTGATGTTCGTGTATTAGAGGAGGAAGACTGTTTGGCTGTCTCCGACCGTCTGTTCTTCGGGTGTTGCGTGCATCCTTTATAATTGGCTGGATGAGGGCCACCGCAGTTGGAGATTTAGCCGAGGTGGTTTTCAGCTTGGTGCAGGTGTTGGTACGGTGGCTTTCCCCGCACTTAAGGCATCGGAACTCTGCTCGCTACAGTTTCTGAGCATGGCCAAATATCTGGTATCTGAAGCACTGTCCTGTTGAAGCTCTTTTCTGAAGAGGTTCAGGACTGATCTTTAGTCCACAGATCGATGTCAACTCATATATGTTTTTGTAGGCCTGATAGATTTCGACCAAGACCAGAGGCATCGGGCTCTTGTTAGCTCTGATCATTCTGATGACCTTGATGGGTGGTAGGTCTTGATAGAAGAGATCCGCAGCGATTTCATCTGTAGATATGTATTCAGAAACACCTCGAAGGGAGAAGGTGTGATATTATGCACCTTGAGAGTTGGATCAATCTTCTGTAGTCCATTACAGTGGTGGGCTGAATCTTTATGCCATCGTCTACATTTTTTTTATGATATATGCAGATCGGACATGGTGCTCCTTATGGACGTCCATTAGCGCTCTCCGATCATTCTCTTTACACGGAGAATGATCGGGGAGTACCTTCTCTTTGGGAGAGGCAGGGGAGTCCAAGGTGGGACCATCTTCATGCATTCCATTGTCCTACGGACCCCTTCAAAATATGTGGGAGTGGAGACCACTAAATCCAGCTTCTCTTCCATATGGGCAGTGTCTTCGCCCTCAACATCTTCTCCGAACAAGGAGTATAAGTTAAGGATGCTAGGCCACTCGTGTTCAAATTTTTTTGAGTTTTTTGAAAATGTTGAGCTCCCGGGCTGTTTCGAGCCCTTCTATGTAAGCATCATCTTCCTTCCTGCTCATGGCGATGACGGCACTATTCCTCGCAATTGATAAAATCCTGCAGGGACCAGCCAGCAAAAATCCTGTAGACTGGGGAGGTCTACTAGCAGTGTTTGTGAGAAAGAAAGCAGTAAGTGTTGTAGGAAGAAATCGTGAAACTTACTTGGCTCAGCTCGAAATTACCTACCTCCCTAAACCATACATCCATCACTGGTCCTCATTATGGTGGGGATCTGCGTAGCCATTGACCTCTACACATTTCGTGTAGAGGGGGAGACAGTAAGAATTCGGGCAGGGTTAGAGCAAGTGCAATGCAAGATTCACGGAATACCTCCGTAAGTAGTATAATACAGACTAAAAGAGCTCGGTTTTTAGCAGAACGAAGTAAACACGTTTGTCTTCGTCAAGCTTCAAACTCCCGGGCAAATTACTTTTTTTTCTTTTTTTTTTTTGGCTCGATGGGTGAAGCAAGAATGCTTTTCATATCCCCCGTTATCTGTAAAAGAAAATGGATGGATGGGGTAATATAGCACAATAAACTAGCTCTGATCATGGCAGGAGAGTAATATCAATAACCGAGCCATTGCCATCCATTAACCTCCCTGGATACCCATTTTAGTCGTCTCATACGACATGCATGGGCTACAGTGGGCTATTCTCATCCCGGCCATCACATGGGGTGGGAAAATAATTTAATCTTTCTGAATAAATAAAGAAATATATAGAAATATTCTCTTGGTGTTTTTTAAATTCAATTAAACAACTAATTTTATTTAGCATTTTGGAATGTAAATTAAAAAGTACGAGAAATTTTAAAGATGCTAAATATTTAAAGAAATAAACTACTTTAATAATTTACACTTACGAACTTATACCTTCGTTTAAGAATAGATCAGAGTGGAGGTTTTTTTAATAGTTTAAGGCTGATATAAAAGTGATCTTTTTAATGAAGGTCACAAAATACCAGACGTCTTAAGAGCCTACTCAGTTGTATGGAGAAAACACCATTAACAGAGGTTTCAAAGAAATTTCGATGGCCTTAATACAGATGATTATAATTGCTCTAATATGAACAACACTATTTTAGTTGTTTAATAAAGAAGAATACTTGCTACATTCAATTTTGTGCTGTGATTTCCTGGGAATAATAAATCTACAATGATAGATAATTTGTGTCGCCTAGAATAGACCTTCGTGTGCATTTATCTTTAAGAATGATTTTATTTATAAAAACTGGGTAGTTCCAAGCAAAGACAGCTTTTCACCTAATAATTTTAGCAGCATGTTCTCTGTTGTTTTCAAATTGGATTTATTTTTCGTTGAAATCAGCTAATATCTTCAGTATCTTCAGCAGAAAATACTAAACTAGTTGACATCTGTCGACCTCTAACAAATCTTTTGTTTTAATATAAAGGCAGAAGGCCAGTTAAAAGAAAGAATGAAGTGTAAAATATTACCGATTAGGATCTGTTCTTTGGATACAGTAACGTTTAGGTTAAATCTTAACGAAACGTTTGCATGATGGGAAAGCATTTGTGTTCAAAACCATGAAATAATTACTTAACAATTGTTATTGCACGTGCTATAACATTTAAGTGAAACTTTGAGATTATGTTCTATGGCAGCGCTGTTCAAAGCACTGCCCGCTGTGCGGTTGTGTGTTTTCATTTTCACGAGCGAAAAAATAAAATAACAATCTGAATCGAATGCGTATTAGATATTTTAATTCTATCACTAATCGATAATCTCGAGACAAGTTTATATGGTGCTTTTGCATCACTATATATCCACGTGCTTTTCAAATATTAAATGTGTCAAAGAATCGTTCGTACACTGTTCTGTTCCAACGCGCAGGCTGCGGGCGCTCACGGGGAACGTGAGGGCACGATTAGTGTGCAATTAGTGTTGTTCGTTTGTTCAGCTTTCGAGGTTGTGTTGCTACTGCTCACGAAATTACTAGATACGCATTGTGATGCAGCCCTCGAATATATATATATATATATATTTTTTTTTAATGCGGCCGTCGGATTACCTAAGCTTGGACAGCTCTACTGTCCAAGTACTGACATAGAGAAGGTACTAATATCTGAAAACAATTGAGATGAAATGCATACATGTTCATTGCTTTTAAAGTAACGGCTATTTAACTTGGAATGAAAAAAATTATACTGACACTTACAAATGAAAATAATAAAAATGTGTTTCAATAACCGTAACATGCACCTGAAATTATTTAGGAACTACTCGTGGTGGTCCTCTTGGCGCTCATAACATTTTCCACAACTCAACATTAGAATCAAAATATCAACAGTGCATGCGGGAAAATTTGAAGCACCGACCACACACGTCTTCATATTGAACTGCAATGTCTGCTGATAAAGAAGCCGACAAAAGTTTACAATCGTCTCATGCATTAGTATCGTGTGCATTAAGAGTCGAACAATCTGAAAATCCTCTTGTTCAGGTCAAATATCCTTTGTAAACCATTTCAGGCCGGTACTAAGCAGGTGGTGGGAAGCAAAAATACGTATCGTTTATGGAGATGCGAAAACATTCATACCGCAGTAGGATTTGAACTCGCGATGTGTGAGCAGAAAATCAGACACAGCATCCCTCCTGCTTAAGCTTCTTACCTTTAATTCATTATTGAACAGGATTATGGATTTATATCGTTATGATTGTTACTACACTTATTTCTTAGGGATTTGAAGATTTTTATATCCTAGAAATAAGCAAATCGACCAGGAGGACATATACACACAAATTAACCGACATAACACACACACTTGCTTTAGTTGCTTCTTGTAAGACCACAGGTGAAGTAACAATTAAGAAATGATCCAGTAGGAAGAAAAAACTCCTTCCTGCTGGATTTTAGGAAAATAGGCCTAAAATGAGATCGTAACTCCAGTTATCGGGATTACTGTTTCACATTTCTCATAACCCAATGATCCCCAGTAAAGGAACTTCTTTAATTATCGTATTATGGATTAAGCGAAATAATATAAATATCTTTTCCCATTATAATTAAGTGCCTTCTACCTTCAGGCATTTCATTATATTGGACACTTGAAAACTAAGTTGTTTTTTATATTGTAATAACAAAGTGTGTGTGTGTGTGTGTGTGTGTATAAACACATAAAATTATGTTAAGCCTATAGTGACTCTATTCACTCATTCACATGCACAACATTAAGTACCTTAATACTTTGGGTCCAGCCTAATCTGACATTACTTTACAAAGTGTCTGCAGAAAGTGAGTTAGGATATTCAGAAAATGAACTGAACATGAATAAATTGTCAACAGATTGACTTCTTAGATCCTCGAACTTCAAATTTTCGCATCTCTTACTGCACTTACTGAGTAATGTGAATTTTGTCTTCAAAGAGAAACAGACGAACACCAAATCTTCTTCCCACACAAAATTAGAGCTCGTATCTGTATACTAAAATATAATTTACTACACGCATGTTTCTGTTTAAAGCAGGTGGTATCAAAAACATTAACAGAGTATTTCAAAGCTTCACTTGTCCAGTGATGAAACAACTATTCTGTTAACTACATATCAAATGTAGCATCACTCTCTTCTCCGCAACTTGTAACTGCGCGCATGACGTCACCACAGCGGGGCATCACAAACAGCAAGGAGCATTTCAGTAACGGCGAGAGCATAATACGTTTGTACCTTTTTCCTCTTGAAGTCTGTTTCCTATACTCGACATGAAAATGTCTACAGTTAAACTACAAGAAAATGTCTTGTAGTTTAACTCCAAGGATGTAGCAACGTATGCACTTTTTGAAGGCACAGAAACTCCACAATTGTCATGCTGAGTTATCATCTCTTACTTCAGAACATCTGAACACTTAGCAACGTCTGTTAACGTTCTTTCCGCATTGCGCATGCTTGGAAATACCGTAAGGCTTAAGCAACTTCCGCTTTAGTCCACCGTCGTGCTCAGCCATCTGGCTACAGAGCTGTGCTTGAAAAGCAATCAAGTTCCATTTCACAGTGTAGGGAAGTTATCATTTCGCAATGATGCAAGTAGAATTTATAACATTTCTAATTTGAAATGTATTGAAACATCGTGAAATCAGTTAGCTCGCACTTTGAATTATGATTCTGACTTTCGTATCTTTTGTGAAAATATTTTTTTTTTTTTAACGTTCGTCTAGATACGCATAGCACAAACATAACCCTTGACAACTAACACAAAAATATAGTTATGCTGTAATATCTAATTTAAAGTTTATATCTTAAGCAAGACTTGAGTGAACCAAAGGTTAAAATAACTTCTTGTGACATGCAAAAAAGAAACCAAACTTTAAGCAACAAACTTAAATAAAAATACCATATTACTAAGTAACTTTAAATTCAATTAATTTTTTTTTAAATTCTCAGTTTGTGAGATATCTCACTTTTAATACAGATATCCTACTTATTGGCTTTTAAGATATCTTAGAATTCCTAATTAGTAAATTATAAGCTTTTTTTTTAAATCCGACTTCAGAACGACCGCATATGTCTCATCTTTGGAATCGTTGAACCGATCACCACCATATTTTGTGTGACTTTCCCATTTTTCTAGGAAGAGCCGAGGCTATAATATTCAACATTTTGTTCTCACAAATTTTACCATTTTATGCCTTTCTCTGTATCACATCACGAGAACCGTTTGTTGTGGAAGTAGATTTTCTATCGTTGATTTTTTCCTGTAAATTAACAAAAGCTATTCTACTGTCACACAGAAAACCGAAAAATGTTGTTTTTCACATCTAAAGATGTACTTTTTTGATATTTGAATATTCTTGATAAAAATACTTTGAACGTTTGTGTAATTCAACGCATACAAATACCACTAAAAAGAAGATAAATTTGAGGATGCATTCTTAAGAAAATATTATACTGCAAATCAGTAATTTGACTATCCCTAAAATAGTAATAAACATGGCTTTCCAAATGTAAACGTGGTCTTCACCATGAGGGCTAATGAAAATGACATAAGAAAAGCATAGAGAAAGTGACACTTGGATTACACTATACTACACTTCAGTTTAATAGAATCATAAATCTATGGGTTTGAAGTTAACTGTGGCGTTGATCTTTGTGAATCTTTAGATGGAGAACGAACTGACTGCTGTGAGTCCACAGTCTTGCTTACTGAAGATGTGAAGTAGTTTTATAATGATTTAAATCTAGAGCAAAGTCTCTATTTTGTACATCTATCCTATGGTAGCGGTATTTTATAGTTTTTTTCAGACGTTTGTTGAGAATTAAATTATCACAAAAAGTAATGACTTGTACAAAAAGTACTGACTTGTGCGTTTGTACACCCAGACTTTTTTTTCCCTAAGAAAAAATTACTTATCAGAAATAATTTCTTTCCATTGTGAAATTATGGATCCTATTTTTTTAATGAAGACGAGGTGTTTAAAATATCAACTGCGTTTACATTTTATAACAGAGAGCATACCACATCATTCGTCTAATGCTTAAGATTTATCTGTTGAAAATACTACTGTATTTGTGTTTGTTCTTAATTCTCAATTTAAACATTGCATTATAAACATAATTTTAATTACTCTATCGTATTATGATTCATTTTCTTGAAACTAATTACCACTCATTGTTTTTTGACTGACTTCAAACCTTTGTTTTACTTCAGTTTTTATTCTTAGTAAGTATGCATTAGTCTTCATTGTATGAAAGTAAAATACAGTACATCTAAAGGAAAAACTTGCTAACCTTTGTCATAAAAATATGCTCAGTGACTAGCATATATTTGAAAATAAACGTTTTCGACCGATTTCCGATTAAAAAATTAATTTTCTTATTCGATATTTTGTTTATCTATAATGCATTTTTCCTAGTTTGTCGGTTGTAGGCGCACATTTCATAAAGATATAAACACTCTTTCTTCGACCTTTATCTCTCATGAAAACTATTCGAGAGTCATGAAATACTACCAGCTTAGAATCAATTAACCCTGAAAATATATTCAATTGTCAAGTTTCGTTTTCTCTCTCTGTTTTCCTCTCTCTCTCTCTCTATAAATATATATAGGGGGTCCCAAAATTCACGCAAGAAGTAATTTTGATAGAAAACACAGGTGTTTTTAATTAAAAATTGTAATTTCTTATTGATTCATAAAGTATACAGTATAGGGTTATTGCATGGAATAGCATATCGGGTAAATGGCCTCCACGGCTTTGCTGGCACATACGCACTCTTTTGTCGAAATTTCCCATGACCGTTTTGAATAAATGTCGCTGAATTTCGTTGACACAGCGCTCAATTTCCTCCTTCAAGGTGTGGGTGGTCGTTGGCTTGTTGGAATAAACCTTAGACTTCAAAAAACCCCAAAGAAAAAAGACCAACGGCGTTAAGTCACATGATCTGGGCGGCCAATTCTGATCACCAAAACGGGAAATTACACGACCAGGAAATGACTCATGCAGTAATTGAATTGTTTCTCGGGCTGTATGGCATGTGGCACCGTCTTATTGAAACCACATGTCGTACACATCCATATCTTGCAATTTAGACACAAAAAACTGGATTATCATGTCGCGATAGCGAGCACCATTAACTGTTATTGCCTTATCAGCCGCATTTTCGAAGAAAAATGGACCGATGATGCCTCCAGCTTAAAATCCGCACCAAACAGTGACACGTTGTGGATGCATTTGTTTCTCAACAATCACTCGTGGATTTTCTGAACCCAAATATGACAATTTTGTCAATTAACGAAGCCATCAAGATGAAAATGAGCCTCATCGCTGAAAATGATTTGGTTCGAAAAATAAGCATCCACTTGTTGTTGTTCCATAAACCATTCAACGAATTCTCTTCGCTGTGTGTGGTCAGTAGGCTTCAGTTCTTGAGTCAATTAAACTCTGTAAGCATAAAGATGCAAATCTTTCGTGAGAATACGCTGTAGAGAGCTTCTCGAAATGCCCAATTCAAGACCACGGTGTCGAATTGATGCAAATCTTTCGTGAGAATACGCTGTAGAGAGCTTCTCGAAATGCCCAATTCAAGACCACGGTGTCGAATTGATGTTCCTGGACTCTCAGCAACACTCTCGCAAACTGCTTCGATGTTTTCTGTTGAACGATTTGTTGAAGGACGGTAAGAGTGTATAAGATCACTAATTGATCCAGTTTCCTTGAATTTTTAAATTAATCTTTTCACAGTTGATGAAGTTAAATCACTATTCCGACCATATTTTGTACGAAAATTGCGAACTGTAGCTGCCAAACCTTCATTATTTTTAAAATATTGCTCAACAATGAAAATGCGTTGTTCTTTCGTGTAGTGCTCCGTTTTTAATAACCCTGAACTGTCACGCTGCCTTTTTTTTTTCTTGTTGGCAACACTTTACCGCATAAATGGCGCTAAATTTAAATCTTGCGTGAAATTTGGGACACCCTGTATATATATATATATATATATATATATATATATATATATATATATATATATATATATATATATATATATATATATACTTTTCTTCTCATAGAAGAGTAATAGAAAGCCAATATAACAAAACCTTAAAGAGATAAGATGCGATTAAGTTTCGCACTCATACCAAGATCTGCACATCTGTTTTTAACCGGAGTTTAAACAACTCGAACATTACATTCAACGTATATACTACGCATAAAACAAGTACATAAATGATAATACAAAGTGATACTTTGAAACTGCCTGTTGGACAATTATTTATCTCGTTTTGTTATGTACGAGGGTGGTCTGAAATTTCTCGGCTTCGACCATTGATGGCAACACTACCGGAAGATTTTTTTCTTTCTCAGTTGGTTGGTACAACTGTCGTAAGCATCCATGTGAAATTGCAAGTCATTCTATCGAGTAGTCTGTTTTATACAGCTGTCTGAAGCAAAAGTGTTGTCTGTATTCCTTGAAATGGATATAATTGAGTATCATGCGGTTATAAATTTCTTTGTAAAAGAAGGTCCAAAATAAATTCATTCGATGTTCATAAAAGTTTATGGACACTCTTCTCATTTGGTTTCGACAATTAAGAAATGGGCCGCTGAGTTTAAACCTGGCAGTACCAGTCTTGAAGATAATCCACGTGACGTCCAAAAAGTGTAACAACACCAGAAATCATCGATCATGTGCACGATATGGTATTGGATGACTCGAATCAAAGTGCGTGAAATTGCTGAGACTATAGGCATTTCAGAAGAATGTGTAGGATATATTTTGCATGAAGAATTGCATATGAAAAAGCTTTGCGCAAGATGGGTGGGCTTGCTCACAGCAGATCAAAACGCACTCGCATGAAAATCTCTGGACAGTTCTTGGAACGTTTTAATAAGAATAAAACTGATTTTGTGTGTCGATTTATTACTATGCGGATGAGACTTGGATTCGCCATAACACACTAGAATCCAAACAGCAGTCAAAACAGTGGACAGAATCCGGTTGTTCAGCGCCAAGATGACAGTCGGTTCCATCAGCAGGAAAGGTCATGGCATCGGTGTTTTGGGATGCTAAAAGTATTTTGTTTATTAATTATCTTGAAAAGGATAAAACAATAACCGAGGAATATTATTCCGATCTTTTAACCAGCCTAGATGAAAAAATTCATGAGAAAAGACCCAGGAATATTAAGGCATCTGCACTATGAATTGTTGGAACATCCATCCTATACCCCAGATTTGGCTTCCTCTGACTTTTATCTCTTCTCAAAACTAAAACTCTTCTTCGCTGGTCAGCGTTTTTCTTCGAATCAAGAAGTGATTGCAGCTGTAGATGGGTATTTTGCAGATCTTACTGAGAACCACTACAGGGACGGGATAATTGCGCTGGAACATCGCTGGAAGAAATGTATTAGTCTTAAGGGAGATTATGTTGAAAAATAAAAATAATTTTGAATTTATAAATTCGTTTTTTCATCGTTAAGCCAGGAACTGTTCAGAACACTCTCGCAATTACGTGTTAGTCATGAAAACTTGTTTCGTTTTCATGACTAACACGTATCTGAGGTAATGTTTTCATGTCATATCGTCAACAACAAAAGAGGTAAGCCATTTTTTTCTTATTTCTTTCAACTCGAAAAGGAACGAAATAGGCGATATTCCAGTGTGTGCCGAAATAGTTACAATTTAGGTTTAGGGATCGCATTATAATTTTCATTAAGTGCTGTGATAGAATTTTAAACAGCAATGTAGCAGTGATGTAGAGTACTCTGTGTAATCATGAATACAAATATAATATTTGCTAGCGGTACATTTTATTGATGTCCAGGAGAAAGCTTAACTACCTTGCACTTCAAACAAGCCAAAGATCTCGTTAGTTTGAATAAAAAAGTATAATTTACATCCATGAATAATATACATGTATGTGTAACCATATTTCCGTTGATACACTGTTGTGTCTCAATTTACGATTTCTACTCTAATCTTACGAATTCCTTTTATCTATATTCTTCTAACTTCTATGCCCGAGATTTTACCAAAACTTATACCAATATCTAAGTTATTGCTCCCCGTAGTACCCCTAATATTTGTATTTATACTGCGCCTTTTAGTTTAGGATATTACATACATAAACAAGGAGAAAGAACTCAAATATATCTTAAAGTGTAACTATTGCAGTCGTGACACTTAACTCGAATCTCAACTTAAATTTTCCGCGTGACTAAGTACAATATTTTCAAGTGGTTATCAACTGCACCATTTATGTTGTCATAAACAGGGAGAGAGTCAATCTCGAATATATCTCTTAGTATTTAAATATTATTGCAGTCATGACTCTTAATCTCTTTCCTCGACATTAAATTTCCTGCATGATTAGGTACGATGATTTTAAGCGGTGCATTGGATTAGCCACTTCAGACAACTCTTTTATCGTTGAACAAAAAGGTTTATTAAATTTCTAAACATGGTACAATTCAAATACTAAACTAAAATACTTATAGACTAACATTAAATCATTACAAGCAATATGGCTATTTGTGATTATGCCGCCATATACATTAATTCATAAATTCACCTGATGTGAACAAATTAGATCAATTCACACTATCTGATTATTCATACTGAAGTAGATTAACAAATTATTCACTGCTAACACATACTTGTGACATTTCAATTATTTTATACATTACATTAGGCATTCAATTCTCAGGATACGTAATTACTTAATTCACACTATTCCGTTATACCGTTATTTGCACTAACACACAATTATGTCATTTAAATATCTTGTGCAATATAATAGACATGCAAAAATACCTTAGGACTCTTAATCATTCACAAATCTTTAACACTAGTCAATCTACACATAACACATTCTATCATATACTAAAGTATAACTTCAACAGTTCTGTATTGGAATCACGATACTTTTCACAGACGAATTTCTAGCTGACATAGGTTATGATTTACAGTACCTTTCTTGAGCTTTTCGTATGGGCCTTTATTCTTTTCCAAACGAACCTCTGGTATAACTTCTCGTAACTCTGGAATACTTTAACACACATATATTTGCTCTACTATCAGCAACGAGGACATCGATCTCTTTACAGCTTTCTGCGTTGCGTAGTTATCACTAGCGTCGAAACGAAGAAGATCCCTCATTTTCTAGGACTCTATGGCAATTTTTCCTTTGCTTCCTACTCGGGAAAACGGGAATCGAAATCCCGCTCACTTTTGTTTCCGTGTTGTGACGAGGAGATATCACCCCTGTCGACACTCAGGAAACCCCGTGAACTCCACCAGAACCAAAACCAAACTCCAAGGCCAAAAGCGACTATCCAAAAAAAGATCCTTGGGGGGGGTTACCAACCCTTTTATAGCTGCTACCCTAACGGCACCTTTTCTTACTTCCTTTTTCCTCCTTCTACTTGTTTTTTAATCATCGACCAATTAGGGTGGCGTTTTCTTACCAATCGTCATTTGATCGGCAAGCCCATTCTCAATGTTTCAATCCGGGGATCGGCCCTAAGCGATAGCTTTGCTTTTCTTGTGCTAGCCTGACTTAATCCCCTTTCAAACTTTTTCTATGAATTCTACTTAATAACTTAATCTCTCACATAACGTATTTTATGACTCACCCCTTTCTACTTATTTACTTAACTCTCTCATTTTTAATCGTATTACAATATTAATCTATACTTTCCTTTGTTAGCTACTTATTTAGTTAGAATTCCTTATTTTAAGTCATATTACAATATTAATACATTCCTTCCTTTATCAGCTACTTTAACAACAACCCTTACGTTTTATACATATTACTGGATGCAAGAAATTTTCCATTAAATAATTCATTTTTTTATGCAGGGGTCTTAATTTATGACATTTATTCTTCATGTTACACCATGATAGCTGAGAATACTATATTCCTAAGATATCAGGTGTAACAACACCCAACAGCAGATTAACTCTTGTTTTATTTAAATCCAATCAGGCGCTGTAGTCTTGAACAGAGAAACAACTCCAACAATAAATATGAAATAACAAAAGTAAGTGTTGGAGTTGTTTCTCTGTTCTTATTGGCTGTTTTTTAAATAAAATAATCCTGAGGAATAGTGGAACAATTTTGAATTCATCCGTAGGCTCATGGATGCACTAGGAAAAAAAAAACATTTCTTCGTATACGTTCCTGACCAAATAGATAAGCCATGTTTCAAAGCAATCTAATACCCACCTTGGCGAGATAGTAAAAAAAAATAGTATTTTTATGTATGAGCATTTATCCTCAAGGACTGATTAATGAAAGCAAGACTAAAAAAAGAATTTCAATAGTTAAATGAACAGATATGATCACCTAGATCATTTACTAGATTACTGTTGCACCCCCCCCTTACATATCATCCGTGATTTTGTGTGTTTCATATTATGATGTCACAACATATGCAGTATATTAATGTATTACTGAAACAGTTCTGTTGTGTTAACATCTACCATTTATATCTACTAAATGGAGATTGGTCAGGAACATGTTTCTGACCAATACTTTCCTACGAATGACCATTCTTTCCTACTCACACACACACACACATATACATTCTGCAGTTGCTCATATATAACTGTTGAAGTTCCTTATAATGAATTATTCGTTCCATTTCCTCCTTATAGGACGCAGTTGGTTCATATTTGGTAAATGAGCGACCAGGTTACCGGATCTTCAGTATCTTTCTGAAGAACGATAATATTGAGCATGAAGAGCAATTGTGATTAGTATGTTGCGGCATTCTAAGTGGGTTTTGCGTGTATATCAGGGAGGATATATGTATGAGGAAGACACTCCTCTCACCACTACCAGCTTGCACTTTGCCACCCATCAAGACAAGAAGAGATCATTGATTTATGCTGCTGATGCCATACTCTTCCATCCTGATATCTTCTGTGTTAATCCTGGTGTGATCAATAAATCGAAACCTGCAAAGGAAAAATCGCTTAGATTTTCATGTGAAATTCGATCTTCCTTTCTACAAAACATAATGTAAATCGACCTCTCAGGACGATGTTCTATAATAATAGCAATCATAAGTTATACCGGTCATCACCCGATAAGTTTAATGTAATTTCTGAAGCGCTTTCCAGTAAAACGGTTGGTAAGATATGCGAAAGCAGATCGATTAATTAAATTGTACCCCGAATATCAAACCTGAGATTTTGCTGAGAGAACATATGAATGCGAATTATTGAATAACGCTTTATCACAATTATTATCGAATATTTCTTTTCCTTTGCAGCCTGGATAAGGTGGACACTAGACTTGAATAAGAAAGGAAAGTCTAAATGAAATTAATCTCGATTTGATTAGCGTTGAACGGCTATTTAATTAGCGCCAAACTATCGACACCAGTTGAAAGAATAGTTTGGGTAGTAGAAACTTTTTCCGTTTGCTTTTTTTTTTATATTAAGATTCACGCTGTAATCTTTCGGCAATAAGTCTGTCTGTTTACTCTGCAATAGATACATCTGATTTTTTGTTAAACATAGTTTTATTTCTGGTAGTAAATTATTATTTTTTTTTTGGTAATTTCGCCGGTGATAGCTTCACCTCTCGTTCTTTTTTCTGCTTTTCCATAATTCTTTTATGCGATTTGACATTATTAATACTTTTTTCACTAAATCTGCATTCTTGCAGATCCGCTGAGGGTAATTCTCCCGATCTTTAGCACTTATTTTTTAGTAACATTTTTAAAATTAGAAAAGATTGCCCATGGGAAAATATTCAGTATAGTGAAAGAGCAATGACACAGGCTTAACGTTTATGATAACCAGTTTTTTCCAATAATTATGTTACCAAAATTATTGGATAAGATGGCTCATTAGCAATGGAGCTTTCATCGTTATTAATAGTCTTGGATATGTTCTCGTTACCAAAACTAAGAGAAGATGAAATACCAAAACCCGATCTGTTTCTGTCTGCGGGAAACACGTCGGGTTATCCCACCGAATAGATCAGCAGGTCCAGGTATAAATGCAATTTGAAAAAAAAAAAAAAAAAAAAAAAAAACACTCATTTCATTGTAGTATTAGCTAAAATCTACGCAACCCAACCAAATTCGACTGTAGGGCACTTAGTATTGAAATGTGAATCATATTTCAGAAAATCTTAGAACAAACTGAATACAAAGGTGGAAGTTTCAACCTGTGAAGTCAGTGGTCCAATTCCGCTATAATACGAGTACGTGTTTATGTAACTAGGTCTGTTAGCATACCTTAAGGATGATTCTTAAATACTAGTTGGTAATAAAAAAAATTAAAAAAAAAAACGAGATCCGTTTTGGATTTTAAGGCGTTTTAGTAATAATACACAATGGCATACATAATCCAGATTGTGTGGAGTTCTGAAAAACAAACGATTCGCATTGGATTAAAAAAAATAACGACGTTGTATGACAGACTTTAACCACCACAAGAAGAATATGCCTGTCAGTCGTGCGACTACAAGTAATTCGTTCTATTGCGAACTACAACGAGGGAAGACAACGCCTGTGTTGTTGTTTGTTCTGCATGCTTCTTACATATCTGGGTTCACTGAAAACCGGAAATACTGAAAATTTGGGCTGTTGTCCACCCGCCATCAAGCTAGACTTACTGGCGTCTATAATGAGTCATTGGTTGTAGTGAATGTTAATGCAAGTAAACACTGCTACACTGATTACATTTGTCATATGAATCATTAGGAGTATATTTCGACCATCAATTTCTTTTTTTAATTTATTATTAGTATTATTAGTTTGAAACAAGAGTTTACAGCGCGCAGATTGCCAAATTGGAAGCCTTAAAACCCACTCAATAATAATAATAATAATAATACCTAGTTATTGGAAAGTAACATAAACGGCTCCAGAGAGCCATTTTTTCTCAAAAATCTCATCGTTATTCTATGATTAGTTTATCTATTTTCTTTAATTGATTAATGATATCTAAGAAGCATGTTATGCGTAGAACAATGAGGCAAGAAACTGGGCAGTTGATTGTGATTCAGAAATGTCTGCAAAATTGATCTTGTTTTAATTGAAGAGAATGTAAACGTTCCTCTGAAATTCTTACAGTAACGTAATACCATAACGCCTAACACTATCGAATCATATAATATTATGAATTCTTCCTATCTAATGTATTATCAAGCAGAATAGTAATATGAAAAAAAATGCATAAGAATATTTTAACAACAATAAAGATATTATGCATGAAAAAAACATTTTTACATGATTGTTTCTCTGTTTCATTTTCAAAGGTTACAATTCATTCATTGTCCCACCAGGACAATTCATACAATGTTGTCCTGGTGGGAAAATTTGGTACTACTAGGAGAGCAAACGTAACTTCAGTTGTGGCCACGTCTTAATTCAGTGCTGATTCTTAGCGTATTTTAATATCATTGTATTATTAACTGAACCTGTAATATCAGGTAAGTCTACTATTTAGGTTATCTTTAAATGTTAGAAAGAAAGTATAGGATTCTATTTTTATTTTATATTATAGTAATATCAATCATACGAATTACTTCAAGCTGTTTATTGACGTAAGTATTGTGAATTCCTAAATGAAATATTGCAAGAACAACGCGAAATTGAAATAATGTCTTCATATCTGTTCCCAAGAAAATGGACTGAAATGTAATAATAGATATTTAATTCGACAAAGAAGGTTTGTGGTTCACGGTCAAGGATATATTGCTTCTCCCCCATGTTCTTTAAACAATTAAAGATTTGAGTTGTATTTACAAATAACAGTATCAAAGACGTATTATGATATATTGAAATATTTTAAGGGTGTTCATAGAATCTGAAACTTTTTACTGAACCACTTTAATACAGAATTTGATATTGAACAACCAGTCAACGGTAACAGCTACTTGCATTTACCCGAGTTGGTGACGATCGCATGCGCCCAAATCGATTGATTTGCATTTGTCGGTTAAAGACTTCTACCTGAGTTGAGATAGTACTTTTAATAACCTTCATATCAACTTGATATTTAGGAAGAAGGTTATGACCCTTAATAATAACTGACGGCAAATTCTGAACCATCCTGGAAAGAAGAACCAGGCTATTATATGACATAATCTTATACAGGCTACTGTTACTAACACCGTTAAACGTCTAACTAATGAAGTTAACTTTTTATTTGTTGGCATCTTACAAAACTCTACTTCAATTTTAGAATTACAACGGAAAAGGCTTTATGTAATGTGATTGATCTACAGAAACTCAGTCTGATGAAACAATTAATTTGCCCCTCCCGGATCCGTCACCCCTTTCTTAGAACATTTATAATATCCGCTAAAGCTCTTTCCCTCCCAAACATTAAAAGGGATTTAAACTTGAAAATAACAAATTTCAAAAATAAACAGTGAAGCATTACAGCCCCACACATTGATGCTCACATTACCACGAAATGAGGCCATTTTTTATTCGATCCATAGGTAAACGAACCAGGACACATCTTTTCAACAACGTTATTAGACATCGATAGTGGTGCAGTTAGACATAATTACAATTTTACACAGAATTAGGAACTATGTTGATATTCGTATATGCATGAAATCCACATATATCGACCATACAAGTGAGCATCCACAAGTCCATTTTTTGTTTCATTTATGCATAAAGCGGAAATTGTATGCCCAAAATGACATTGTAGCCTTTATTCTGTGTTAAAAAAAGCCTAAAAAAGTCCGGCTACAAAATTGTGGATGATCAAATAAAACATTTTTTTTTGTTCACGCGTACGTTTTTCACTGGCATTAATTGATGTTCTTTAACTTGACCTACATATTTTTTTTTCATTTGTACCCGCGTTTTTTAAGAGAGATGCAACGTAATCAAGTGTGTCAGTTGCTCTATTTTATCTTCTGGGATAATTTTTGCTCTGATTTTTTTTTCTTATGACAAATATTTAAGATTGCATTGTTGGCTTATTTTATTATTTTACAAGCTGATTTTTGAAGACCATCCTAAGTATCTTCTAATATAATCGGAGCAACTGCATATAACTTTGTTTTAGCGGTTGTTTTTCAATACATATTGAAATGTGTTAGATACATTGCTCTCTTACTTTAATTTCAATCTCTTCTCTTACTCGATTACCTAATTGTAAATGTTTGTGTCTTTATATAAACGTATAGTTGTATTAAGGTATTTAATATTTTTTTTCTTGATACTCAGTTTTCCTCTAGAGCTAAATGTCTCCAAATGACATGATCCCTTTTTAAACATTTTGAACAAAATCTGTTGTTTTCAGAATAAATTGAATGAAAATAACTTGGAGAGAATTCAGCTTCTTTGTGTAACACGTCATAGGCAAGAAAAGGATTTTTCGGTATCAAGTGAATTCTACAATCTATTAAACCCCATAGTCTTAAATAGATATAATTGAAATACTCCCCTACTCTTTTCTTTGATGTTTTGCTCTCTATAAAAATAGCACTTAGGGTTACATATAAAATGAACGTAGAAATGTGATTATATGTAATATCAAAGTAATGCAGTCAAATTAAATAAGATACCGATCAAATTAGATAATTTTTTCAATGTAGTGCTATATAATTCCTCCAGAGATTAATATAGCTAAGAAAAAATGAATTATTCATTTCAGGAACAATCAACGTATTATGAATTATCTCTTTAAACTACGATAACACAATTCTTCACTGAGGACTGCGTGTAGAGGATTTTATGCTAAGCCTGCCACTCTATTCACAGAGATCTTCTTTAACATTTAAAAATAATTTTTTTGGCAGCAATTATTTTTCCCCCTCCTCACGAGAAAATACTTGGATTACGAAAACAAAACGAAAGATAGTTTAAAAAAAATCCATTTTATTTCTTGCATTCTGGAAGCAAGTTACACATCCTTGAGCTCATGTGAGAAAAGTCCGGATCACGTGTGAATCTCGCAGTAGTGAATATGGTGGAAACTTGAGTTTCTTCTTCATTATTGTTTTAAGGATGTTACGTAAACATTTTTTGAATTTTCTTAAATATTACTGATATTAAGATTTTCTTTAATAAGAAAAGATCTCTCAGGATGTAGAAGGCTCTGGCATTTTTAAAGAAGTTTATTGCCTGCTATTTAAATAATATATGGAAATTCATCCTTTGTGTATGAACTGATCACAGCCATGTGTTATTCTTAATGGGTTACGATGAAATCAAATTAATTCTTCGTAAACTGAAGTCTTGATAAAATTCTTTAAAGAAATGTCTGAAGTCTAGGTTCTCGAGAGCTATTTATTTACTATAGAAAGCAATCACCTTCACCCATTTAACTGCTAGTCTTCCCTACCGATAGCCAACACGAGTCAACAATGCTCCGCTCTCGTGAATTCCCTATGAATCGTTTGCTACTGTGCAGCTCAAATTATTATTGTTGGGAAAATTTAATTAGATCTAACAATGCAAGGAAACATCGAACAATTATAAACAATTCATAAGTACAGCAATTAGCCTGCAAATTTTATTACATTTATTATAAGTACAGCAATCCCACGATTAATGCGCTCTTTAAAACAGTCGCATTAATTGAAAACGCAATAATCGAATATAATAACATATGGGAAAAAAGTATAATTCGTTCCTTAAATTATAATTTAAGAAATCCTTCCCTACTGTCTATAGAACAGCAACCGAGTGATGAAATAGACTTCGCCAATCATCGACGATTTTGCTAACAGAAAAACAAGAAAAATAACATTTTAGAATGTCGGAATTAAAGTTTTACTTCAAAATAAACATAATGTGTTATTTCTGTATACTTCATTTTGACTTTTTTATAGTATTTTTGGTGTGTATTGAGAAGGACAGCAAACTCGGGGATCGCCACGTGCGACAAAAGCTCTAGCTACGCTACTGGTTGCCCCCCCCCCCCCCTTAAACATTAGACAATATGATAGAAATGTTAACGACCTTTTAGTACCTTGAAAATATAATTGTAATTCCAATACTATTACTGAAAATTTACGCTGTATTACTATTTTAATAAAAAAAAATAACAAAATTATTTTTCGAGGATACTGTATATTTAGGAATATAATAAATAACTCTGAAAAAAAATAATTCCGATTCGGGTTATGTGAGGCCAACCTTCGTTATATGGGCTCGTATCATTAATATTGCGCTGTACAATGAAGTTTATCTGGGAATCCCAGCCTGGGATCGTGACGTGCAGCCAGAGTCAACTTTGTATCGAGTTATTGCATACATTGCAAAGACAGCAAATATTATTCATTGCGTCAGCTTGAGCGTGCTTCGTCAGCTCTTCACCTCGTGCTTGCTGTGTTTTATGTATTTTATAAAAAGTATGCATTTAACTTAAGTATAAAGAGCTAATAAGCTTTATTTCGGCAATATAAATATTATTTAAATTAAGGGGATATTAAATCCCACATTGGTTTAAAAATCGAATAAGAAACTCAAAGATTGGAATCAGAGAGTTTCATGCCGAATATAGTAAACTATAAAGTATCGGCGACCACTAGCGTGAGCTAATGCAAGTGACTCTAGTACAATACCGGAGAACTCGCAGCAAAGTCGGTAAAGTTCTGATCGCTATTCTTGGTATTTTCCATAATGTAAAAACACACTTCCTAGGAAATGTATACTGTTATTACATTATGGTGGGAGGTCACTACCCAGACCGGTTTCAGCCTTTTTTGAGGCTTCATCTGTGAGTAGCTAGGCCAAATTAATACCAAAGTTTATAGCGAAAAGAACTTATATACTCTCATACGAGTTTCTTTACCGACTTTGCTGCGAGTTCTCCGGTATTGTACTACGTACTAGGGTTACTTGCATTAGCTCACGCTAGTGGTCGCCGATACTTTATAGTTTACTATATTCGGCATGAAACTCTCTGATTCCAATCTTTGAGTTTCTTATTCGGTTTTAAAACAATGTGGGATTTAATATCCCCTTAATTTAAATAAAAGCATATATTTAATATTTTTTATATACTGTGGCCCTATGGCCTTTAATTTAAATATAATGTATTTTCTTTCATTATATAAAATTCGTATAAAAATACTACATAGTAAATATATTTAAGCTGCAGTCTCAAATAATAATATATATGCCTAATGTGAGTTCAATAAATAATGACACCTTTTATTTACTTTATAGTTAAAATTACTGTGATTGTTAAAGTTGTTAATAATGGATGCATCTATAAAGCATATTTCCATTGATGTATTCTTGCGGCGAGGTCCATTATGTATTTCTAGCAGAAATACATAATAGGCTTCGCTACCGTACTGTAGAAATTTTCTACAATACGCTATAACAGTTTACAAACAAAATGCAGAATACAGCGACACAATAATAATAACTTATTATTATCAAATGCAAGCGTACAAATAGCCAACCTATTTGTTGGCAAATTGACAAATGTTGGATTCAACATTTAATTGGAGATGTTCGTTTTTCCCAACGTGGATTATTCTTAATTAAGTTTTAATTTCAGGAATATTACCCCTACCAGCATGGAAAAGAAAAAGCATAAATCTGAATCACTGAAACGCAAAGAGCGACAAGAACCAGAAAGGCAGGAATCAGCCAAGCGGTGCAGGTCTATTACATAATACCACAACCGCCATCCACATCAATGTAGAGTTCCCAACAAATAATCAAGAAACAATACTCGTGGTGATGATGCAATGACTTGTGATTTACAAGAACAGGAAAGAGCTACTTTGAATGTAGAGACAAATGCAATAGAGTCCTTTACTGACCAACCCAGGCCCAGTACTTCTGGCTTCATTGTTTCGGTATCTTGACTACCTGTAGTCGCTACATAGCTTCAACTAGTTACAGGGAATCAGATATACCTTCAGGCATAAATGACTTGGTTTCTGAAGCACATCCTATAAATGAACCTACACAAGAAAATGAAAGATCAACTGCTGGAATCTTCCAATATCCATCACGATCAAGTCTGAAACAGTTTTTTGCTGAAAATCCATTTCAGCTATTTGATGCTCGTTTGTATGAGAGGAAAATCATGAATGACTCAGCCCCAAGAAAATGGCTAACATATAACAAAGAGAATAGGTGCTTATATTGTTCATACTGCCTTGGCTTTTGAGTCTCCCAACACTTGTAATCCATCACCCTTTGTACGTGGCTTTAGTGACTACCGGCGTATTAGCCAGAGCGTGGCTTTACATGAATCGACAACAACACATGTCAGATATGCTCAGAAATTTATCAGTGTGGTTAATGATGCCCCTTACATACTTTTTTCGTATCTTCACTAATTAAAAAGAAATAAGTTTTGAAGCAAAGAAGTATTTTCATGAGGATCGTAGGCATCATGAAGATGTTAGCAAGCGAGTAATTCGTTTTCGAGGTCGCAGAAATGAATCGGCCTACACTCTGGATAATGAGGTTCTGAATCATGGCAACGTTTTAGCTACAGGGGTCATATTGATGGCAAAATATGACCCCTTATGGCGACTAACGTTTCTGCAGTACAAAACCAGTCTACACAAAGAATCAAACGATTAGAACAACAACGAAATGCTCAAAGTAAAGGACGTGGTGGACTTGTTACATACCTGAGTAAAACATCTATTAACAATGTTAATCCAAATTATGGAGAATGTGATACAAGAAAGAATTAGTCGAAGTTTCTCAAGCAAAATATTATTCTATTCAAGTTGATTCAACACAAGATAATCCATCCATCAATCAGTTTAGCATTATTATTCGGTATGTGCTTAAAGATGTTATCTGTGAGCGACTACTTTCATTTGTGCCAAGTAATGATGGCACAGGACAGGGACTTTTTGATCTATTGACTGAAACATTACAGCATATTAAAATTGATCCCAAAAATGTTTATCTGACAGTACAGATGGAGCTGCAAGCTACCATGGCCAGTATAATGGTTTGCAAAGTTAAATTGCTGATGTGGCTGATCAACATGTTCATATATGGTGCTATGCCCATGTCTTGAATTTGATGATAACTGAAGCAACAAAATGTTGCGTGCCTGCAGTTTCTTTTTTCAATTTGCTCCAGAATTTAGCAACTTTTGTGAAAACATACACGAGAATGGTTGTTGGAAAACATCTAGGACTAGAAAAAATGAAACGATTAAAGCTAATTGGTGAGACAAGAGTCCGGAAAATCCAATTAGCAATAACTATATTTGAACGTTTTGATGATGCCGCTGTCAATACTTTTTGAAAATCTATTGACATGCTTATTGATACAAGATTCAGACAAGTTTGATGCAAAAACAAAAGAAGTAAATGTTTTACTTCAAAGTCTTCTAGAGTTTGAAACAAGATTGACGGCATTTACTTGTATATATTTGAAACTACAGCCCCGTTATCAAGTTATTTACAGACAAGTGGTTTAGATATGTTTGCTGCATGGAGTTTAATAGATTCATCTACAACATAGTTGAAAGAACAGACGAGCATTTGATAACGTTCACGGCAAGGCATTGGAATTTGTAAATAAATGTAATGACAAGATTTCACAGTTGAATATGGATGAAAATCAAACATTGAAATTGACTCTTTGGAAACAGCATTGCCAGTTAAGAGGAAAAGAATAGCAGATGAGCTAATGGATGATGAAGGAAATTCCTCAGATTCTCTAGCTGATTTTCGAGTAAATGTGTTTAACCTAATAATGGATCGCATTGTTCATTCAATAGATTCACGCTTTGTACAATAGAAAAAGTTGTATAAAGATTTATCCTGCTTGGACCCAGCAAAGGTTAAAGCTATTGTAGAGAAGGGCCTTGAAGATGAAACATTGGAAGGTATTATTAAGCTGTCTCCACAAATCAGCAAAGATCAAGTAATATTGGAATTGTTTTCTTTTGCTTCGAACTTTGATGTATTAAAGCTATTGCTTAATGATGATGAGAATATGGATTCCAGTTGCAACAAGTGTAAAATTTGTAGCACTTGCCCATCGGGTGTACCAAAAATTCTGGCATCCAACAGACTTCGCGACAAGGCATATGATAACCTTTATAAACTTCATAAAGTGATCTGCACACTATCAGTTACTCAAGTCCAATGTGAGAGGACATTTTCAAGGCTAAATCATAAAGATCATAAAGACAAGGCTACGAAATTCACTGTCTGAGGAGAACTTGGAATTATACATGTTGCTATCCATTGAAAACGAATTGTTAGATGAATCGGATGCAGAAGCCATTATTGACAGATTCGCACAATCATCTAGTGAATTCAAACGATTGCTCTTAATATAGTGGACTGCATGAAATATGCTTTTCAAACTACCTGTTAATGTGTAAAATGTTCAGTACAAGAAAACTATTTAAAAATATCCATTTATTTAAAATTAAAAAAAAAATACAAATTCAATTATAACAATCTGTATTTACATTTACTATCTAGTGAATACTGCCAGTAATATGTATTTTTTGAAAATTTTATTTATTTATTATAAAAATTAAATGATAGCATTATAGTTGTGCATGGGGCCCCCTTCTTAGCAACCAATATTTTTAGACCCGGTCCGCCACTGGAAAGAGGGATGGTACGTCCCATCGCTCATCCGTAGTTGGTGTTAAAATGCCATCTGTAGATTGTCTTTCAGCACTCTACCCAACTCAAAAACTAATTCAAGATCATAGTTAAATAATGTAGTATCAGCCTTCAGCAGTGGATGAAATCCTCCGCTGAATTGCATGCTAAACATAATGCAGTTAAACATTCTGTTGTTGTAAATTCCCATTTCGAAAAGGTGAAAGAACCGCATTCTATTTGAAGTATAGAGCTAATTCAGTAACAGTTGGAGTCACTGCATTATTATTCCATTGTTGACATTATTTTCCTGTTGCAAGAGGATATTATTGTTCTTGTGTGTGGCAAACAGTATAAATTATAGATACACGGCTAATTGTCGTCCATATGATTCTTTAATTTAATTACTCGTTTAATTACTCGTTTGTGAATATAAACAAGTTACATCATAATCAAGGAAATAGACGATATTTAGTAATAAGATATCGTATGCAAAAAAAGTTTCGTGCCGAATATCGAAACTTTTATTGTTTCTATATTCGGCACGAAACTCTTGTAGTTTCTCTATTCTGCTTTGAAATAATGTTGGATTCAATATCCACTTAATTTGAATAATAAAACAATTTTGTCCTTAACAACAAAGCTATTATTATTACTGTGAAGGTCTAATTATTTAACAATTTTCTTGTTTTCTTACGACGAATATAATTTTTTTTAAAGGCTGCATTTGTAAATTTCGTAATCCTTGTTTAAAAACGTAAGTGCGAAAAATATCGATGAATATTTTCGTTTTCGATGTATTCTATCCATTAACGGCATGCTTAGTGTTATGCTATCGATAGAAAATCTCCTTACTAAGAGTGACTTCCAAACAGTTGAACTGCGAAGGTAACGAATTGAAAAACATTACAAACTAAGAATAAAAGAAACATTCAATTCTAGTACTTAGGCAATTATCTACTTTCCAGTGTTAGAAAAATCAAATTGAATATGCAAAGAGGGAGGTATTTATGCAACTTAAAAGAAGAATGTTAGTAGAATCTCCCATCCTGGATACAATCCATTCAGATGAATTTAAACAACGTTTTTCTCTGTTAAAAGAAACGAAAGAGCTTGTTAAATTTATTGAAATTCCTGATTGCGTTTCCCATCGAAAGAACAAAAAAAACTTTAAGGTGATCAACAGCTTCTAAATTACAATATTAGAGTACTTCGAGTAGAAGCAGTAAACCCAGCTACAGAGATTGTAAAAGAAATCTAAAAATGACCTGATTTGAATATCAAAGTCGATTTTTTTTTGGTAGCGAAAGTGCAAATAACAGTTTTGAGAACATCACTCATTAAGATTGTTAACAAAATTTCTAGAAATCACTTTGTAGGTTTTGATCATCCCGTATTTCACGAATGTATGATACGCGGGATGCATGCTTTAATAACTGAAGCCATCAATCACACAGCTCATGTTATATAACAGGATGTTTGTATACTGTTCTGCCATTAGTCATTTCTTAACCAAAAGACATCAGTTAGTAATGAGATGTATGCGAATGCCGATGAGTAATGCTAGGTGGAATATAAACAAACTTGAATTATAAATGGAAGAATTGTCCACCAGGATAAGAACAATTTACTATTGTCCTACTCTACACTACATATAATCACTTTACTCCTCCTCCTCCTACAAATATAAGTATTTTATTATTTTTTTTTTTGTTCGTTTGGTTTAGCTTCTTCTTCTGGCCCACTTTCCAGTTTTTCTTTCTAGCTACATAAAAAGGCTTAGAATATTTTAGACAACATTCGTAGCATTCTCGTTTAGTATCTTGTAACAGAAGATATATCTTGTAAACTACATTATCAACTATATTTTCCCACATTTCAGCGTCTTCTTCGACGTAATTTCTAATTTTTTTCCTTTTCCATTCTTGTTTCCAAGAGAAACTGCCTTTACTCATAGGAAGGAAACGTCTCAGTAATATCTTGCAGCATCTCATTCGCCCATCGCGATAGTTTCAGCAGTGATAAGTAGATAAAATACTGTTTTATTTTAGTGTAATTATTCTTCATGAAAACTGTCAGTACCCACTATCAGGGCACGTATGGTGACCTCTTTTTGGAGCTTTCTCTCTCAAAATCAATCACACCTTTGACAGTGCCCGTCCACATTGCATATTTCGGACGTGTATATACTCAAATTTATAATTACAATCTTTGTATATTACAAATAAACTAACCAGAATATTTTTTTTTAAGTAACCAGAAATCCCTAAAAGGACTGGCTAGATGGGCGAAGCAAGAATGCTTTTCATATTCCCCGTTATCTGTAGAGAACAGTGTAAGGATAAGGTGTTATTGAGCTATATAAAGCTCTGATCATTGCAGGAGGGTAACAGATATAGCCGAGCTTCAGTCAGAACTTCATTGTCTACGGCATTGTCATTCATTACCCTCCCAGGATACCCATTTTAGTTGCCTCGTACGACATGCATGAGCTACATTGGGGCTATTCTTATCCCGCTACCACACGGGAATAAATTAACCAGAAACATTTCTTTCTTTTATTAAGATGTATAATTTCTTTTATTTGGTGTTTTTGTTTACTTTTTCAAGTTTTTTATATTTTGTTCAAATAACTCTAGATAAACATTAATATTTAAAAACATTATTTCTTTCAATTATTTCTTAATTATTATTCATTTCTATAAAAGGATCTTTTTATATTTCCACTCCTGTTTGTTATTTTGAAGCTGCACACATTAGTTCCAAATGTGTTAAAATCAGTTTAGTAGTATTAACGGAAAAAATCCGATTAGGCTGTTTGCTTCACTTAAGTGAGATTGAATGGGAATTATCCAACAAGAAAAGGGGTTCTCCTGTCATTTCCTTAATGAACATCATAAGAAGAAAAAGCCTTATATTTCCAAAGAGCCTCATTCTTCCCCACACCACAAACCGCTTTGTGGTGTGTTACCAATCGTATATACGAGACATGGAAAAAAAGAGAAACTTTTAAGCTACAAAATATTTTTACAAGCAAATCAAGGGCGTATAAAATATATATGATTCTTAACTATACTTACAGGGAATATTCTTAAACAGTTTTAAATATTTTATGAAATTTGTCCATATTAATCAAGAGCCTAATTCCAGATGTGCGTTAAGTGAAGGGATGATTTTCGTTGCAAACCAGAGCGTGCTTTGGCATTGTTCCTTATCCACATCTTCGGAAGAGTATACCTCTACAGTTGCGACATTTAATACAGTGAAAACAGGGAGTTAATAAATATTAATGACATCTGCGTGTCTGATGTCATTAATATTGACATCAGACTTATGCTATGAAGGAATTGCTTGAATTTTTATATTCGTTGTTCGAGATAACTTGTCATTATTCATAAAAATAATGACGTAACTGTTTTGCGCAATAATGACTTTGGTGTTTGAACAAGTACGTGCAAATATTGTACAATATTCTAAAATGGAAGCTTTTTAATCGATTTCTAAATGACAAAAAAAAAGGACATTTAGAAATTTTAACGTTTACGTGAATAGAAAGAGGGAAGCACATACGGAAAGAATGAATAAATGATATTCTCATTGCAAAAAAATATATTTTCATTGTTAAAACGAAACGTGATAAAGCGTTTTTATCGGAGGAACAACCCCTACGCTGCTTTCTGAAAAACAAATTACTTACCCTTAGTATAAATAACTTAGGTATCGAGAAATAGACTATTAAACAAGATTAAAAATTAAACATTTATTAAACTTTCACCCCAAAAAAAACAAATTACAAAGAAATTTTCTTGCTTTTTTAAGCAGTCTTGAAAATTTTATAAAATTTAAATTGCTGTTTCATCGATGTATTGTCAGTTCTGCATCTGTTCGTCGAAGATTAATATCTTAAAATATCCTTCATTAATTTCTTGCTTTTTTAAGCAGTCTTGAAAATTTTATAAAATTTAAATTGCTGTTTCATCGATGTATTGTCAGTTCTGCATCTGTTCGTCGAAGATTAATATCTTAAAATATCCTTCATTAAACAGTGAATAGGAAAGTACCATCAGGATAATTTTGGTTCAAGAAAGTGATTTCAAATGTTTGGACGTCTCAATAAGAAGTTTATCCATGCCTACGTCGATCTTTATCATCGCCGAGTGTATTTACATTGAGAACAATTAAGGCTACATGAGAAGGTTTACAATTTGTGTCTGCTGTGCAATGAGGTATATAAGTTGCTGCTATAATGACTACACCCAGCTTGCGAGGAATTTTAATTAAATCCTTTCGGCGTTTATTTAGAGGCTAATAATTATCCCGGTAGACAAAAACGATTGCTTCATTACCTGCGCTGATGTATCGGGAGAAATTTATGATGGGCACTCGTAAGTGATAGCAACATAATTAGTTTCTCTTCAATTCAATATTTATTAACGGAAAAAAATCTTCCACATTTTGCACAATTTGTTTTTCTCTTTTCAAATAGTGACTACAAATTATGTAAACAATTCCATTAGTAGCTCAAAATATTATTCGGCTGAATTCAAACTACTCAAAAAATAATTTGTTGAAAATTGCTTTGAAGTGGTTTTAATTTTCACCGGCTAACACTTCACAGAAACAGTTTTAAATATTAAATAAACGTGATAGAAAACGTGTTGTTTTACTTGTTTGAATTTAATTATATCCAGTTAGAATTTATCTTTTTACAAGTTCATTGTAACCAGATAAATCTTGCTTTTCGTGCTAACAATCTTACCTACAACGGGGATAGGGAGTGTTCCGAAGCACTTAATCATTTGTATATATCTACACTTCAATTCTAAACTAACGCTGAATTAGCATCTCTCCAGATGGAAAGGTTTTTCTGTTAAAAAAAAAAAAAAAAATAAATAAATAAATAACTTTTCCTCCAGGAAAACACAACCTACTGTTGAGCACAATTAACAGACTGGATCCGTATACAATGATCTCTGACATAACTTACATCTGCAAGAACGCAAATATTTGTCTATCTTAATTGTATTCTGGAAATAATAGAATCAAAGTCACGTGCCAGTTGCCTCTCCGGACCAAATTTTGCTAACTTAAATACCCGTTAAGGAACTTAATTGCATAATCAGCTTACCGGGTTAGTCTTTTTTGTAAGGAAGGCATTTACTGCCAGAAAGTAAAATAATTGCACAGTTATTCCCAACTGATATAAAAGTTCCATTCCTGTATACTTGGATACGAAACTAGACAGGAGCATTCTTGAAAGTAATCATTCTGCCCGTGCTACGTACAATAATTACTAGTAGTTGGTTGAATATGAATAGTGTAAAATTTAAACTACTCAAAAAAATTAATTTTTTGAGTAGTTTGAATTTAGTTGAATAATATTTTTAGCTACTAATGGAATGTTTAGATAATTTGTAACCACTATTTGAAAAGAGAAAACCAATTACTTTTTTTAGGTTAACGGAATAGAACGAATTTGGAAACCAGAATATTATCAAATGCATTTTACGAAAATATCGCAAAACTGAACACAAATTTCTTTATTAGAAATTACAGAGAAAGTTTTAATTACGCTAAAAGAAATTGAATATCTTGTAGTAGAAACCACTGATGGGGAGAATAAAGTAAAAAATATTTTCTTTGTTGTTTTTAAGATAACTTTGAATTAAGACTACAAACTGAGATTACGATTATTTTGTTTAATTAAGAAATTTAAAAAGCTCTACTTTCCAGTTCAAGAAAGATCAAAATTATTAACCGTCTTCAAGGCAACCTAATATTTGTGCTATTAAAATTTAAACTGAATTTTGAAAACCAATTAATTTTCGCGTCTAAAGAAACATCTTAAACGCAAGTGGTTAAAAATTGAACAGACGCTATATATATAGGCCCGATATCTCTCATATGAGAGGTTTTTTTTTCTCTCTTTGAATCACTATAAGCTTCAAAGGAATACTTAGTACTGTTTCTCTCGATAAACGCATGCCGCAATAGAAGTCTCAAGCACGTCAGAATTCAGTTAGGAGCAACTTCTATCAGATGCATTCCGAGTAAACACAAATCCTTGTTCTGTTTGAGTAAAGTTGCAGATATTTTTAAAATTTATTTGAAAGTGCAGTGAAATTTTGAATTCCACCATCTATAAACTTTTGATTTTCATTGTCATGCTTCTTGAGTCCATGCACATTCTGCTGTTCATACGATAACCTTCCCGAAGTTTGTTCCTGTTACACATCATTACTCAAAGGTTCAGCTTTCAACAACAAAGATATCTACTTAGCGAAACAACCATTTATTTCTCAAATGAATATATTAAAATGACGTAAACAATAATTTGGTGCTGGATATATGTATTGTTATAAAAACAAAAATTAAATAACTATATATAAATTGTTAATAAGTGAAATTGAAAATTTATATCACACACCGAAATTTATAATTAATAATTCTTTTACTAAGAAGCAGATTTCTATCATCTGGAGGTGGGGAGTAGGATCGACCGTGAGATGCGGTGATTCATATATATATATATATATATATATATATATATATATGGATATATGGAGGTGGTGAGTAGGATCGACTGTGAGATGCGGTGATCTGGAGGTGGTGAGTATAATCGACTGTGAGATGTATGGAGGTGGTGAGTAGGATCGACTGTGAGATGCGGCGATCCGGAGGTGGTGAGTATAATCGACTGTGAGATGTATGGAGGTGGTGAGTAGGATCGACTGTGAGATGCGGTGATCTGGAGGTGGTGAGTAGGATCGACTGTGAGATGCGGTGATTGATATCTGGAGGTGGTGAGTAGGATCGACTGTGAGATGCGGTGATTAATACCCTTAGAGGGTAATGAATGGCAATGCTGTAGCCAATGAAGTTCTAACTGAGGCTCCGCTATTGCTGTTACCCTCCTACCATGATCAGAGCTTTAATGGCTCAATAACACATTATCCCTACATTCTCCTCTACAGATAAGGGGAAGATGAAAAGCATTCTTGCTTCGCCCCTTTAAGCCAGTCCTTATAAGGACTATATATATATCTGAAACAATCTAGGGTGATTTCACTTTACCTATGTAGATTTGATATATCTGTATTATATTATATATCTGTATTATTTAATCAATATCAGGTGGTTTCTCTCAGTTATTCTGTTGCACAGATAGTAGGTGGACGACATTTTAAGAGTTATTTCTTTCCAGAGACTGTTCATTTATTACGCATTCAAGAAAAAAGGTACTATAGCTATTTTATCAGATTCTCTTCGAATTTCTTTGTGGGTTTTAAAAGTCGCTTTTAATACTTAAATCCGCCTCTAAGAACAATTTTAACAAAAGTAAATCGTTATCAGGTCGAAAATCAATTTTACTCAAGTTTTCTGTTTCCTATCATCTCATCTGTCGGAGGTTTAAGCAGAAGTTTTACTTACTCTCAAGAAAATAATGGAACTGCTAGACCCGCGGGAGCACGTGCGTCTGTAACGGACGGGTACCTGTTATCTAAGTAAACCAAATGGCTTTTTTTTTGTTTTTTCGTTCCCCATTCTCTTCTGATAAATTTCTGTTTCTCATAAAGAAAATGACCCACTCTATTTAATAGTAGGATAAGCAGAATGCGTTAAGAGGAAAAAATACAATAAAAGGTTAAACTTTGGAGAATTTTCTAATATTTAATAGGTACTTAATTCTCTTTTCAGGCCTCATTAAAGGTGGTATAATAGGTTTGAATTACTCTGTTTTTACTATTTCTAATTTAACTAAATATAAAACAGCACTGTAGATTAAAAAATGTTAATGAAAATAAAAGAAAAATATAAATATATTTAAGTGTGAACGAGAGAATTATCAGCCTGGTTGGCCGAGTGGATAGAATAACTATCTCTAATACGGGTTTCGGTTTAATCCCGCAATGGATATGGATGGTTTATGAATATCTTTAGGTTGTAGATGAAATCCACTGCCCTACAAGACCATAACACTGCTTGGAGACATGAAGGGGTTTGAAAATGTTCCATGTTTGATTCCCAGAGTAAGTCTATAGGATTATCCAATCTTTGTTCTCCTCATTCTAATAAAAATGATATTAATATATTAATAAATAATAATGGGCCAAGGATTAATCCTTGTGGTATCTTACAAGTTACCTTAAACCTTGCAGACTCGCATCTCCCGTAGCAAATGCTTCTTGATGCTTTTTGATATCTGTCACCTTAGTATCTGCTTATTCACGCTAATATTTTGATTCACTCTACGATTAGATTAAATTTATGCAATCATGTCTTCCATCCTGTTTTGACAAAAGCTTAGAAACATCCGATAGTATTGTGTCCATTCCCTTGTCTAACTCAATGGTAACATTATAGAATGTGAGGAACTTGCTCAAACATGACCTGATTCTTCCTGAATCCATGACGTTTATTGCAAAGTGTAGATTCTGTTTACTCATTTCTGAATACGACCCCAAATCAACTTTCCCAAAATCTTCACTACCACTTCCGAAATACTGTGATAGGTTGATAGATGGATTGTTTTTAGTATGAAGCATTTATATTCTGTTTAGTTGGATAAATTTAATTATATATGTAACTTGTCAGTTGAATACCACACAAAGAAAAATAAAAGGGATGATAAAATTAAAGAAATTATAAATGGATTAAAAAAAAAAAATTCTACTATTGTTCGTACTGTCAAAGTTAAAGATCGACTGACATTTTGAGTACCTTCGTATATCTGAACACACGGAATATCTTTCTCATTGCTATCATTCCCAACAATCCAAAACACCAATATTTCTTTAGATATGGGAAATATGGGCTGATCCGACTCCCTTTTCTTACTTAAGGATTGAGAAATCACAGCGAGTAAGAATAAATGTCGATATAAGTAAACACAGCAACTTCGAGTACAGTCCAATACGTGAATATCTTGCTGCCCATAATTTTTAAGTATTTCTTCGCAAGTGAAGAGATGACAGAGAAAATTGTCCAGTTAGCCAACTCATCGTTCACCCAAGATTCCCTTCACCCAATACATATAAGCCTTGAAGCATTAACAGAAGACTGTCTTATCAATTGGTATTATTCTGAAGTTTCACAAAGCACAACGGGGACAAGGAACTTAGTTATAACCAGAAACCTCTGGATTTATTGCAATGAGGTGCTGTTATTACCTGCAGGGCCAGTTAATTTTCTTAAGAGTAGAATGTAGACGGGGTGGCAAACAAGATATGCTGATAAGTTTACGTTGGTGACAAAAATCGTATAAAATAAGAAACTTGTATTCGGCTTCACTATAAAACGAAATATCTCTCACAAGATAAACTGAAATTTTATTCTGTTATTTCTTGATAAACCAGAGAAGTGTTATTAAAATAAGTTTGTTCATATCTTAACATACAGAGAATAAGGAACATCAGCTAACCTTAAAACTATTAAATTACGGATATTGTCCAAATACAAAGCATGCAATATGTCACTTTTTCTTACTGCATAATCGTCTCTATAACTAGAATAGATGGAGCCGGATTTATATAACACGAAAGAGTTCTAGCTTGAACATCACTACATACGAAGTCGATTTTCTACTCGCTATTCTTCCATGCTATCATATGGTAATGCTTCTGCAGTTTAAAGAATACTGAACACGAGTCGACACACTGTCCATCCACTCGTCTAGGCATTAGCTACCTGACAGGCGCAAAGGCACCACAGATGCTATAACAACCAGGAAAAGAAAGTAAAACCAGCATCGTGTTTAAAGTCTCGGTGGACTTCGCAACTCTTACTAGTTGCTGAGTACTGAAGAATCCCTCGAGGACATCACGTTTGGTAGAAAATGGATGTCAGTCAAATAAACAAATGCCAGTAGAACTAAATCTGATCATTTTGGCTCAATTCTTGATAGGAAAGAGGCAAACTTCTCTATGCATCTCAGTCATCGAAAAAACCCGCATACAGTTCTTAAGAAGCTCAAAATATGCTGTATGTTTAGAAAAAAGCAAAGGACATATTAAACAAGTGATTTTTTAATCTTGCTATCATCTACAAAAGATTATTATTGTAAACCAATAGCACATGCGTACGGTGGATGGACTAAGGATTCGGTTTCCATTTTTATTATTTTATATTTGTTTTGTATTTTTATTCATATTTAACATAGGCTCGAAACCCTGCTCAGCAGACCAACAGAGAACTTTTTCAACCCACTTCAGGCGTCCAATAGTAGTATTACAAAGGAGGAAGAGGGGGTGAAGTTAATATTATCATCATTTTTTATATTTGATTTATATAAGTATTATTTATATTTTTTCCAACGGCTAGATTTTAAAAATCTATTCGAATATGAAACAAAGTCACCCATGATCAGAACCACCATACTGAGAAAAATCCCAAATGTCTGGGGAATGGAAGCTGAAGACCCCATTGAAAGAATGATGGGAAGAATCCTGAGTTCTCTTTACCGAACTAAGCACAGAACAAATGCAGTACGGTGCAGACTGATCGGATTTCCCCATCTGTATGTTGCTTTTCAGCCCCATCATAACATCCCCGAATACAAATATTTTAGGTGAAATCAATCTAACTGCCCTTTTTTTTATTGTCATTGGAGAAATTTGTCGTGACCTCAGAGTATGCAAACAGTGTTAATCACAGTTAAGGATATATTAATGAAAATGTTTCATCGCATTTTTTCCCTAAAATGGCAATCTTAGTGTTCTTCAGAAAACCACTGTGATTTTGAATCCCAGTGGAGCTTAATAGTTTTCGAAAGTCTTGAGTTAATAAATAAGTTTCATATCCAGTGTTTTACAACTGGCTTATACGCTTCATATTTAGCGTGAAGAGCAAATTGTATAATGAGGATTTGCCATAATTGGAATTACAACTAAAATAACAAATATATATTTTTTAAGATGAAAAGCCAAACGGTTATATTTTCTGGCGAAGTTAGTTAAGGGCATAAAAAATCCCTTATTATTTTACAGCCAGTATGCGAAACTCTAAGATCGAAAACTACGATCTACGAGTTTCATGCCGAAGAACTATCGGCGAATCCAAGCGTAAGTAACCACTTGGTAGTACAACACCAAGGCAACTCGTATCAAAGGTGGAACCAGCTCCCTCACTATCCTTGATATTTTCTCATAATATGAAAACACAGCTCCTAGGAGATGTAATACTGCTTTACATTATGAGGAGAGGTCACTACCCAGACCGGTTTCAACCTTTTTTTGAGGTCTCATCAGTGAGTAGGTAGACCTGGATGATATCAAAGTTTAAGTGAAAAAAGTTTCGCATACTGGCTGTAATAAAATAATAAGCGATTTTTTATCCCCTTAATTTAAAATATATTCTTTATTTTATATGGTGTTTTAGATATTTTAAATTGCCTTGTACTTTTTATTAATTTATAGAATTAACATTTTTCTTTTGTATTTTAATACTAGAATTTTCATTATTCTAATAAGGATTTTTTTTTAATTTATATGCAGACATACAAAAATCTGAATCTGCCACCATATGCAAATATGCTATTGGTTTTCCATTTTTCTTCATGGTTTATAAAAAGATATGGATAAAAAGTAAGTTTCCTAAATACAAAATTACTGCTGATTTAGATATTTAAATATTAAAATACACTAACATTAATTATGACCACCTGCCTAATTTATTGTTAGTAAAACTTAAATGTAAAGGGTGACGTGCATGATATTACAAGACCAGCAGCGTTGAACCCCTTAGGTACGATACATCCTTATGCACGTCAATACACACGTTTGGATAACGCGTGTTACCGATGACCATGTTCTTCTGGAAATCTGTAATGTGTTTAACTTTTCCTTGTGCAAACTTTCCGATTGCAAACTCAACACTCTGATTTGAACAACTTTATGAAATTGCACTACACTAGTCGGGAGATACTGGATGAGTTCCAACTTTCTCATGCGAACCGCTATTATTATTTCATTATTTAAATTGTATAAATTATTCTACCTATTTTCTTTTCACCATTTTTTGACTGGCCAAACATGCACCAACCGAGCGAAAAAGAACGTAATATTGCTAATGTTAGTACCCGTAGGATAGTTTGAAATGAAGACCAATGGAAGAAAAACTTTTTTACATCTCTTGGGGAGAGAAAAGGTACACGTGACCTTCTTTTAGAATGTATTTTTGCTTAAAAAGAAATTACTTCATTTCAGACTGCAACGATGAAAGGAAAAGATATCCAATTGACAAAGGGAATGATGCCATAAAAAGACACGGAGGCTTTAATCCAAGCGTTCTACAGTGGGGAATAAAAATTTTGTAGATAAAAAGTATAATGGAAGAAAACTGTTGGTGGATTTCAGTTCCTCGCTCTCGACAGAATGGCGTACGTCACAAACAGGTGGTATTCAGAAATTGCCAGATCTGAACTACGAGCCGGAAGGTGAAGATCACCCTCAGAAGCGTAGCAAGGTTCGATTCCCTCAGGAAATAAGTGGCAATGCGACTTTTTTAGCGTAACAATTTCGATAATTGGTAAAATTTCTTCCCACTTGCGTACTTGGCTTTCCTATGCCACTGATGGGTCTAGCCAAAATACTTCAATTCTATCCCTTATGCTCAAACCGTGTGAGATAGCGTATTGTCATGGAGGATGACTATATGTTTCTGATGGCCGAACTCGGCATCGGCAACAGTAGTATCTCCATAAACATTATTCAAATTGGTATGAATTTCCGTTGAACACGCGTCTTCCACAGTAAGGGATTCATTCACTAATGTCTGTTCCGTACATGCATCTATGACAACAATTACTTTCTAGTTATGTGGTGTGCACTTATGACTGATCGCAGCGCCACTCATTTTGGTGGAATTAACAATTACTACTATCATCTCGGTGACGCGTAAAGCTTTTTGCCGAGCTGGAATTGAAAAAAAAAAAAAATAGAAGTACTAACTTACCGAATATTCTTTGCCGCCTTCCTATATGCACAAATAAAGAAGAATCTTTACATCATATGAGCTGACATTTTTCATGAAGTATCGTAAACAAACCTAAATTAATATTCTTGAGATATTTTACGATTCTTCAACTATTTGTTCTAAAGTACTTTTATAGTAAATGTCTTGAAATAATTAAGTATAATATATAGTGCGCTTTGTATATTTGGTAACTGAATGACGAGATGTATGATAAATATTGGGATGGGCCACAAAAAACATTTATAGCGTTACCGGCGGAAGATATCTACGTTACCACACTCCACGTTTGTAGTTTTACGAAAATATAATTTGCGTTTATTTCCATTATTTTATAATAAAAATTATAAGATATTTTTTATTATATAATTATTCTAATAAAAGTCAGGCATTATCATAAAATGCATATTTTTATTATAGTGCCTTGTTTTCTTAATTCGGTTAAGATTTGCCGAAATAGTTTCAAATCATTTTAATTATTTAGGGAGATATCGCGGCAAAATACCCAGCGTAACACGATCTGTTTAACACACTTGAGAATTCTAGTGGTGGCGTAAGTAAATACTCTCTTTACATACAAAGACAACAGTAGCTTAGCGAGCTTATAATTTGCTATTAATGATTGTCAGAGCATTATCTTTTCATTTTTATTTTAGAATCAGATGCGTTTCTTGTTTTGAAGGATATATCACGTGCTACCAAAATAATATTGAAATTAACCCTGAATTGTTTATTTTTTCTTCATTCTTTCCTCATTTACGAATACGAAGTCTTGATATCTGTTCGTTATCCGGTAAGAATGGGGTACTGTTTAAAACATTCAGAAAACTAACTAGTAATATCGAACACAACTTATCAGTTGTTTAAAAATAAAATTAAAAAAGCGAACAACTTCTGCATTGTTAAAAATCAGCGTTAATATTATTTAAATATAAAGAGCCAATAGGCTTCACTTCGTCGATGTAACATTATTTAAATTAAGGGGATATTAAATCCCACATTGTTTCAAATCCGAATAAGAAACTCAAAGATCGGAATCAAAGAGTTTCATGCCGAATATAGTAAAGTATAAAAGTATAAGCGAATACTAGCGTAAGCCAAAGCACGTAGTACAAACTAGGGCAACTCGTAGCAAAGGTGGGTAAAGTTCTGACCACTATTCTTAGTATTTCCCATACTGTAAAAATTCGGTATGAAACTCTTTGATTCCGATCTTTGAGTTTCTTATTCGGTTTTGAATTTGAAACAATATGGGATTTAATATCCCCCTTAATTTAAATAATAGCATTAATATGTTTTATTAATTATATTTTGATAGTGCAAGATAATTGTGGAGATATTTGAAATTATATCGAAGTGTTATATTCAATTTAGGACTAGATGGTTGTTCAATAATACGCTTATTTTGGTCATGCAGCTCTCTTCTCATTAAAAATTTCACATTTCCCCCACAAATCTTCACATCCCGTTAAAAATTTCAGAAGACTTTGAACAATGAATTCAACTTTAATCCAAAAAAGCCTTATGTTAATCTACGGTATGTAAATATTCCATATTAATCTACGCTGATTTATTACCTGAGAATTATATTTCAGTGATGTTGGTTACAAATAAGACTTCTATTAAAGTGGATTTCATCACCACACGTTTCCTGAGAGGACTTCTTCATAGTGTGGGAATAAACATTTTCTGCATTTGTTATGACAGGAGATTATCAAAATATCAAAGATTTTATAGATCGTGTTTAATATGCCAAATGGAGTAGTTCAGAGACTTTTTTGGGAAAAAAAAGCAAGAAGAGAGAGCTGAGTCGTCCCCCCCCCCAAAAAAAAAAACGAAATTAAAATAATGCAAAGAGAATTAACATGTAAAAAAGAAAAGCAAGGAGATGCCAGCCAGGATTATAAATACAATTCGAAATCTAAATTAAAATAAAAAATGAAATGCAGGAAAGCTTCTAGAAAGTTTTCTAATACTATTCAAGTGAAGCTCAGTTTAAGTTTTGCAATTTAGCGAAGCCTGTTTTGAAAATGGCAAAGTATTTATCAACGGCAAAGTATTGCTTCTATTCAAGAGGTAATTTTCGCAATTCATGAATCTTTATGCACAATTTGACAATTTTAATAAGTTATTATGCAGTGTATGGCTTTGTATCCTAGTGCTTTCCACCTGTTAAATGAAGGGACTTCTATTACTTTCGTTATGCATTTCATCTATCGCTTTTTATCATTTCATTGAAAAAAAAAAAACAAATTTGTTCCTCCCCCTCATTAAGAAGTTAAGTTCGACCATGAAGCTCAAAATGCGAAAACATACTAATAATTATACTAATTATACTATATTAATGAGTTAGCAACTAGCTATTCATCTGAAGATTATACCGTCATCTGTTACACACGATGGTATTTTATTAATCAGCAAACAGGTGAACTTGTAGATTTCCAAGGCATATAAGAAGAAAATGATTCCAATGCATTTTGGACGGTTTCTAGATTCCTGCATGATGTATGCTTGACATCCTGCTGATGGATTCAATGTACTATAAATGGTGACACCAAACAGTAAAAGCAGTATATGTGTAACACGCCAAGTAACTTGAACATCTAACCAGATGGTAACTCAGATAGCAAGGCCTAACGTACTTAAGTTTTCTACTTTCTCTGAAAAGGTAATGGAATTGAGCTAATATAAATGGATTGATATTGCACATCTCGGAATTATTTGAAAAGTAGATCCTGCAAAATAATAGTGGCTCGTCTGTGAAAGTTCCTTGTCATTATTATTATTACGCGACATCTCTAGGAAGACTGAGGAATCATTAATCCCCCCCCCCTCCTCAAATACAACACAACGACACTAGGCTACAAACCACATTTTTCTTTTTTCTTAAGTGGGTAGGTGCTTACATAGTCGTACAGTTATGAAAAAAGCAGCTTGCTCAGGATACGTATATAACAGCGTGTCCTATAATTATAATTTACGGCACATGATACTTCTGAAGCTATATATACTATGCTTTGAGAATTTTATAACATATTTCAAACTATTTAATGTGTTGAATTACAGATTATAAGTAAAATGTAAAACACAGTTCATTACAAAATAAGCGGAACACACGAAATCTAATTTTCTTTTCTGAATGCAAATCTAAATGTTTTAAGTTCTTTTTTGCTTCGTTTGTTGTCCGGATAACTACAACACCCTTGGAGCGTTCACGTAATGAACTTTACTATTACCTGTCAAAATGTTTACTCACCCCCATTGCTTCTGTAGCTAATGTGTCAACAGGAAACCCACTTGTTTAGCAAGTGCTATCGATTTGAGATGCCTCTAAGTTTTAATACGAGTATGTTACACGTTGGGGACTTACCTAATTAATTATTACGAAAAATTGTGTTCGGGCATTTGTTTCTATTGGTTAAAGTTAACTCATTTCGGGACGAACTGGCTATGATCTTTAAAACGACTGCAACTAATTTGTATTTGACCATTTGGAGTGGACATCTTTCTTACTGGATATTCTTTTGGTACCTGTCGTGTTCATGGTTCATAAACATCAGTGATAATATAAATTACTTTGTATGGCTATTAAATGTTAACTTTACATAAAATATATTTATTTCATTAACAGTCATAGAACTTAAAAAGTAAGGATATTATTGCATTCTCAAGAAATTATATTCTTAACTTTTTTCTGACTATCTCTGGTAACGCTCTTGTGCGTATCCTGTTAGTTTTATAAGTTGTAAACAGTATTCAACATAATTTAATTCTAATTAGGTTTTGTTTACACACTGGATGAATTTTAATTAAGAAGCAACTCTGGCAGCTTTACTTCATATTCTACTTAAAAGTAAAAAGGCAATTGTTTTGTTAAACTACCATTCTTTTTTTTCTTTAAAAGTAAATGCTATCTAAAATTCTATAATTTTACATTCATTTATGTAAAACAACAATGGTGGAATATTTAAATATGGTATCATTTCTAATGTGTTATATACACAGTCTTGCCATAAATACTGTTACAATTTCCGCATAGCTCCTATTTAGTTAGTGCCGCTGTTCGCAGCCAACATTCGCGTGTTTATTATTAGAAAAATGTCTAGCTGTATAGGTTAACATGTAGTGAGAAGATTGAGAACCGCGTAGCTGTAATAGCACTTCACAAGGTTGGAATGCAGTCACTTGTTATTTTTAACTTGTGAAGGCACGCCTATGTCGTAATCCTCTGATAACGTAGAAAGTGAAGTCGCGAGAGATGATCATTTCGCAGAGAACACCGTCACGTGTGCTGACTGACGACTGGGGATGAGAGTCTATTGTCGATCTACTGAAAACTTTCTAACGATCAAATATATGCCCCCGGATGGTCGCGTAGCCCCCCCCCCCAGGATACAGAAAGATCATCACCCCGCATCAGTGATGGTTTATTTGATGGTGACGTACAGAAAATATCCAAGTTGCATATCTGCAAGAAAGGGGTCAAAATCTCCGCGAAAGTGTATCGAGATACAGTGCTATACCCCCCCCCCGAGCAATATCTTGTTTCACGGTAGGCAGTGAACCCTCCAGCAGGTCTCTGCCCCTGCACAACAGTGGTTGGAGGCGAATGTGCCTGACCACACATCACCATCCGATTGGTTGTCTGCAAGTCCCAATCTGAATCCGTTAGTGTTCAGATTGTGGTCGGAAGTTGAGAGAGTTGCTTACAATAAAGGACACAAAAGCATCGCTAGCCTGAAGGTGGATTTGGAGAGAACTGTGGCAGCGTTTCTGTTCCATGTACGTGCCGCCATCGATATGTGTGTGTGTGTACTCACAAACGTCGGGGGCACGCCTGAAGGCAAATGGAGAACATCTCGAACATTGAGTGCAGCTATATGCACGCTATACATGTGGTTATATGTACTTGTAAACTGTAAATGATTTACTGATAGATGAAAGGTGTTTGCGCTGTTCATGTTCGTGTGGATAGACAAGGTACACGGTTAACGCACGTTAAGAATATATTTTTAACGTATTCACTCGACTCCTATTATGGTTCTTTATTAGATATCGAGATAGCTTTAAAAAGCACCAAGTGATAAATGCTAACGTTAAGTCACTAAGAGATGATGTATGATGCATATTTAATTGTAAAGTTTCAAGTATCTTGGAGCCGTCTTATTTCAGGATGATCCTGTTCTTATTACTTTCCATTGCTCAGTTTAGTTATCTATTATACATAGAAAGTGTGAAACCGAAAGTAACAAGAATTAATTTTGAACATTAAGCAGTTCTACCACTTCATTCTCTGCTAGGCAATAATTAGTATTCCCAAATTACGCATTTCATGCTCTAATTATTACATGCTTATTGTGAACTAGAGATAAGCCATTCCTTCCATCGCAACGCGGTTCATGCATCTAACCAGAGAAAGCGCATCGTAATCACTTACCAGATGTGTTACTATATTCTGCTTAAGCAGAATCGCAAAGTTTATGGTAATACTAATTAGGAAGATACAGTTCAAACTTGACCATTCCCATGCACCATATTTAATGGATGTGTTAAAATCTTTGTGAGCGTTCAGTGGAGGTTGTATCAATAACAAATATACAGTGCTATAGAAAGCAGCATCGTAAGGACATTATTCTATTAAATATATGGACATATTAATTCTCCTCCAAATATGAATCGAAAATTTCATGCTGAGGAATGAATACATTTGAAAATAATGAAATAAAAAAGATCAAAACTAGTATTTTTTGTATGTAATAAAAATAAAGGAAATATCCTTGATAATTTTAATTTTCAATTTAATTTTAATTTTAATCCAAGTTTTATTGAGTTAACTATCAGGCCATTTTCACATCCAGGTTTAGGTGCTAAATCACGTTTTTTTTTTTTTAGATTAACGAATATCCATAAACCGTGATTTCGTTTAGAAAAACATTTAAATTCAGCCTACATCTTAATTTATGAATTAACATTTTCTTTGAATATTTCTTTTCGAATTGGTTTTGTACTACTAATTTACGTCATGAAAGCCAATATTTTTTGCTTTGTTGCTGTCAATAAGTAAACACGAAACCGCTCTCTTGCTTCTTTTAATACTTATTTTAATAAGTACTTGAGATTATCATTGGAATGCCGTTACCAACCACGTGAATAATAAATAGGTTTGTGATGTTTAAACTCTAATTACAAATTAGAAATTTCAATTTGACGAGACATCGCTGTTTCTCAGCTAACAATTTAAGAAAGATCTAAGTTTAATTGCATTTCCGAGCTAAAGTCGAACTGTAAGCTTTCCGTATACCAGATGTTGGGCATATTTCGTAGCTCAAGCAGTTTCACTAATAAGCACAAGTTGAAAGCACTTCGCCTTAAGCTCGCACGCAATCCTTCTTAGCATTTATTAAGTAACTTATTATTATTTTTATCTGAGATCTCCAGGGAGTAAAGGATTCATCGAGGGAGGCTGTAAATTACCAATCCAGCTATCATACCTTCCCTTAAATTCATTTACGCTAGATGCTCTCACTACCCCTGAGGGCAATTATTCCACTCACTCACTGCTCTGAGAGAAAAACCTACCTCTTACCCCTTTCTTGACTGAGGACAACCTTAACTTCCACGGATGCCCCCGTATTCTCTCCCCGCCTTCCATATAATGAAAAATTTCATTTGAAATGCTATAACACCCATTCAAAAGTTTATAGACCTCTATCATATCGCTCCCTCTTTCTCCTGTTAACCAGAGTATGCAATTCACATACTCGCAATCTGGCCTCATAATCCGAATATAATCTTTGTAACTCTTCTTTGCACCCTTTCCACAGCTTCTTTATCCCGTTGGAAGCCGGGAGACCAAATCTGCGTACAATAATCCAGGTGTGGTCTTATGAAAGCCTTATAAAGAGGCAATCTTTATCCTTACATGTCAAGGTTCGCTTCAGAATAGAAATTATCCTCTGAGTTGTATTTGCAATTTTGACTATTTGACCTTTGAACTTTAAATTCCTATCCACCAATACACCAAGATCACTTGCCTCTTCAGTTTCTTGTAGCATAACCCCGCTAATATAGTATGCCGCTGGATCTCTAATCACGGTAAAGTGCATAACTTTACACTTACTAACATTAAACTGACAGCCATTTTCGTTTGCCCAGATTTCCAGTTTATTCAAATCATTTTGTAATTGCTGAATATCAGTAGCATCCCTGATTGCCCTGCCTATCTTTGTATCATCAGCAAACCTGATGATAGACCCTGCATGATGTCATTAATATATAAATTGAACAATAATGGCCCAAGAACTGAACTCTGATGTACACCACTGGTTGCCTTAAACCTGGCAGATTCACACCCACTATATACCACGTTTTGCTATCTGTCTGTCAACCATCCCCTGATCCAAGTCAATAGATTATATTCCAATCCCATATTCTCCAGTTTACGCAACAGCCTATCGTGTGGTATCCTAGCAAATGCCTTAGAAAAATTAAACATTATCATAGTGTATCCATTCCCTTTATCCAACTCAGCCGTAGTATTGTTACAAAATATGAGCATATTGCTAAAACGTGATCTTCCTTTTGTAAACCCATACTGTTCCCTGCAGAGTATAGAATGCTTGTCTATCAATTTCTGCATGCGAGTTCTTACCAACTTTTCTAAAATCTTCACTACCACACCACAGATACTAATAGGTCGGTAGTTAGACACATCAGTTTTTTTCACCACCCTTGTGCAATGGAACTATCATACATTCCTTCAATTCCTGTGGTATCATTCCTGAGCTGACTCATGTTATACAAATGTGTGAAAGGCCTAGCCAATTCGTCTAAACATTCCTTTAGCAAACGGACTGATATTCCATCTGTCCCTATTGATAAATTCTTATCCACGTTATGCAAACGCTCTTCAACCTCATTTTCAAAGATTCCCATGCATTGCTGACATTTGTTTCATTCAGTAACTGATACCATGGGACCAAAGATAGTATTCTATGTTGATCATAATTTCCAATTGTTGGTAAAATAGCTATATTCTTTGACAGAGATCCCTTCAGACGCTATGAGCAAATCCAACACTCTTTGACCTCGAGTTCCTTCTTTCACATGCTGCTTGAGAAAGTTGTCTCGCAACAATTCAATAAATTGCTGTTCTTTCTTATTACGAGATTTCTCTTCTACCCAATCAATGTTTGGAAAATTAAAGTCGCCATAATGATCATTCGCTTGGTACTCATATGGCTAAATTGGCGAGGCATTTCTTCATCCCCTACAACTGAGCCACCAGGTCTGTAGCAACATCTCAGCATATACTTCACTCTGTTAACTTCCAATTCACACCAGATAGACTCAAACGCATCTACATGGAGCATTGTTACCATCATTGTTTTCTTGTATTTCTACCCTAAACGAACATAAGTCATCTGATATTATTAGTAGCACTCCTCCTCCTCTCCTGTCATTCCTAAAAATAGTATATCCGTTACACTCGATTCCACTTATCATATCTGATTCTGATAGCCAGGTTTCACTAATGCCAAGAATCTTAGGCCACATCGTACTCAATAAAGCAGCAAACTCAACCCCTTCGTTTCTAATGTTCCTGTCATTGTGTATAGACATAATAAATTACGATGTAACCTATTCTTATAATTAGATATGCAATCTATTTGGTCTTGTTCTAGAATTTTCTCTTTTCCCTCCCCAGATATACTTAAGAGGTCCGAACTCAAAGCATATTTTTCCACTCCTTCGCCACATACATAACCATGTTCAAAGGCATTCATATTTTTATCACGTTTGTATACCATAGCTGAACTTTCACACACATTTTCCCCATTCCTCTCTTGACGACCTAGTTTCCCTGACTATGCATTAGGTCTCATTCCAAGAAGTAATTTCTCCAGGTTTCTGATGCCAAATGAATTCAAGTGCAGGCTATCATTCTTATACAAATTTTTTCTGCCATCAAACACACCCCACACATCTAAAAACACACATCCATATCTTCTACATAGCCTGCGCGTGAAATCATTTGCTATCATCGCCCTCCTTAACTCAGTACTATCATATCTAGGTAGTAAGCCTACAATTTTTACTCTTTCGCATTTCTTCCAACAGACCTTTCATATCTTCTCTCATACTATGTTTGTCACCACTTAAATTATTAGTACCTACCAGCACTACCATTTCTTTTTTAGTTTTAAATTACATTTGTCATATTTTTAATTTTCGCTCCCGGGAAACTAGAAGTGGTGACTCCCTCGGCAAGCGCAAATTTTAAAATTGGGTCACCATACCATATTACCTCTTTTTTTTTAGATATTAACTGACTTACCTTGTTGTAATTAATATTTTGATTTCCATGTTCAGTATTATCCTGTTGAAGTTTAGACAAACGTTTTTCGTCCTTTTCCAATTCCCTGGTAGATTCCCTAATAATCTCTTTTAACCGAGCTATTTCTAATGTCTACATATCCTCAGATAAATTATTATCATCATTGCAGCAGTGCTTTAGTTCAGGACAAACTCTGTCTTCAGTAGCAACAACTTTAGCTTTAGTCACTGCCTTGTTGCGACGAGTTTTTATCGCCATTTTTAACAGTAGTAAAAACTGATAATGTTTCTGAAATTATGTTATAAAATTCTTTAGTACAATAACTACACTAACAAACTACAATAATATACTAACAGTACACAATTAAATCTAAATTTAGTATTTGGTTGCTTTTTTACGGTCTACGAAAGTAAAGCTGTGCTTCAAGTAATGGTATTTTCAATATACATATATTTTATCTTAAATTTGTATATTTAATAATATATTTAATAAAAATAAATTTATTATAAAAATATTTTATCTTAAATATATATATTTAATAAAAATAAATTTATTATAAAAATATATATAAATTAAATTCTGTCATGTTGTACCATCATTTTTTTATTTTAGTTTAACCAATAAGAATACAATTTGGTTGGCTAAATCCCAAATTGCCAGCCCATCCTCGTTCGTTCAGTATCAAAGTAGATACCCAACAGGATGCACCACGAGAAGGTGAGGATTGGACATTAGGTCAGAAGCCCTGGTCGGTTCTCCGCATTCCTTTAAAGGCTATATGGAGGTCTCCTCTCAGTTATACAGCTTTGACCCTTAAGCACCGCAGATATGAGAGTCCTGAGAAAGATTATAGGCGTGAACAGATGGCATCAATGGCAATATCATATTAAAAATGAGGATATTAGGAAAGAACTTGACATTGTCAGCATCTAGGAATGCGTTAGCAGAGCTAATCTCAGGTGGTATGGTCACTTAAATAGAATGGGAGAGGAAAGATTAGCAAAACAAGTGTTCTCTGCCAGGTTGGCAGGAAAACGACCAAGAGGAAGACCAAGATATAGGTGGATTGATACGGTACAAAGTGCCTTAGACGATAGAAATATAAGATCTGATAATGTTGGAGTCTTGACAAGTAACAGACTGATTTGGAGGAAAATTGTAGATAGGAAGTTAGTAATGATGTAATTTTTTCATGTAGTACTGTCATATCCTGTACACCCCTTGACGGTACATGGCAGGAATTTGATGATGATGATATAAATTAAAAGACATTAGGAAATTGCCTTACAATAATAAATTTATTATAAAAATATTTTATCTTAAATATGTATATTTAATAATATATCTATTAAAAATAAATTTATTATAAAAATATATTTTATATATTTTATCTTAAATATGTATATTTAATAATATATTTATTTAATAAAAATAAATTTATTATAAAAATATATATATAAATTTTTTATAAAAAATATAAATTAAAAGACATTAGGAAATTGCCTTACAATATTGTTTTCGTTTCATAAAGTTACGGTAATTCCATACTCGCATATATACCTAGAATTGGGCCCATGTTAATATAAATTGTTTTGTATCAATTAAATAAAACGGTGTTAGAATTAGATACACAAGTGACATGATGTCACACTTTGCAGGGTATAAATTAATTATAAGACAATTTCCTAATATCTTTTAATTTATATTTTTTTAAAAATAAGTAGATATTTTATTAGTAATTACCGTAGTCCCCCCTGCCCTCTCCGAAAGTTCTCTATCAGCGGTTTCAGTTATACGCAATCAACACCGTTCCGAAGATATTAAGAGTAAATGGAAAATTCTAGAAATAAACAATTTTTAATTTCATCGGCAAAGTGGATATTAGATCCAACATTACTTCAAAGTCGAATGTTTGTAGACACTATGAAGGTTTCGTAAGTTGACCTTAGAGCTTACGAGAATACAATCATAGGCATCCCAGAGTTGCCTTAGCTACTCAAGTAAGATAGGTACGAAACTTTAATAGTTTCTACATTCATTCGGTTTCCAAATAATGTTGGATCTAATATCCACTTTGTCAATGTAATTTTATATTGCCGAAATGAAGCCATATGGCTTTCTTTTAGTAATAGATAATTCTGCTGATCCCAGAGGTGGTCCAATACCAGGGCAACTCATTGCAAAGGTGGAGGACGCTTGTGTTCATGTAACCCTTATTTTACTTAATAATGGTCCCAAAGCACAAAAGTAGCGATGCTGGCTATTTGGATATACCAAAGAGAAGCCGTAAAGTGCTTTTTTTAAGGTGAAAGTTCTCGCCTTCATAAAATAATAACAATAAAAAAAAAACTATGCTGCAGTTGCTAAGATTCCATTCACATTCAGGTAACTTTCACACGTGGTAACTTTACACACAGGTATTTAACATTGTAGATAATTCAGCATATATATATATATATATATATATATATATATTTAAATAAAGTAGTATATACCATTTTAGGTTCCATATTATATTACAAATAAAATATGGAAGTAAATATATTAAAGTAAGGAGCTAGTATTTTAAAGCTAGCGAAATTAAGAACAGATAACTGTTTTGAAAATGCTCAAGGAATTTCCGTACGACAGGCGGATCTCATTTTGAAAAAAAAAAACCAAACCGTTCCTAATCATTAAAAAAAAATGACGTTCATTATTTCATTAATGGTTGGGAGATTAGTTTCATTTGCGGATGTAATACCACCTTCTAACTTATGGAAGACTAGTGAAAAGAAAAGAAAAATGCCTGGGTTCCAGAGCAACGATTAGATGACTTTTTCTATCCATTTCTTCCTTCTTGCAATATGCGCGATGGTTATCGAATATACATCAGTCATGGAATGACCGTTAACTAGTCATGTGATGAGTAATATTGCTGCCAAAATTCTTCCAAGTGTGCTGAGAGAGAGTTCGAATAGCAGTATATTGAGAGGCACCGCTGAGGCCTCGATTTGCAAACGAATTAGATGAAGAATTCTCTCTGCGTACGATTAATAAAAATCCATTACTATATATATTTCATGACCCTCCTCATTTCAACCTAACCAAATCCAACCACCATGAAAAGTCAAGCAAAGAAAAACTCAGCAGATTACATGAGGATAAAGGCTAACTTTCCAAACCTTCTGCATTCACTTCACATGTACAAGCAGCCCTGAACACGATGATATCCATTTCTACTCCCACTTAAAATCACACGAAGAGATCAGAAGAATCTTTTCGAAAACTGTGGATATCAAACGCGTTCTTCTCCTCATGGAATTGCTCTCATTGCATTGAAGGTTTCTGTTCCAGCGTTGACTCTATTCTGTGTTTTTATTCTATTATCATTAATTGTATATCTTTTATTTTTCCATAAAACGAAAACAAAGACCACACACATTGAGAAATTTCCCAATAACTTGAAGTCTCCAATAATCAAAGCGATGCTCGAGAGCATTTGCTGATGAAATACAGCTTCTCACTAAAGATAATCATTCAAGCTAATGGCACCCCTCCAGGAATTGCTTATCGAGTTAATATATTTCTTTAAATATGTCATATTAATGATTTTATGACCTTTTTAGGACTTCCAGAGTAACAAATGGCAATGCTGTAGCCAATGAAGTTTTAACTGAGGCTCGGCTATTGCCGTCACCCAGCCATGACTAGAGCTTTAGCTCAATAACACTCCATCCACACAGATTTACTTCATTCAGATGACGGGATAAAGAGTCAAGGACTCAGTCCATCACCCAGTTCTTATAAGAACTATAAGATTAATGATTTTATTATTATTATAATAAAAATTCTGCCAGTACCGTTTGGAGGCATTTTATCTGCTGTACTATATTGCAGAGAATTCAAGTTAAAATAACTGTTTTATTTTCCTTCTGTAGTTGTCAGTTTCACAAGAAAAAAAAAACCCAGCAATTAAATGCAAGGGAAAAAAACAAGATCGAAGCAATGAAATAAATGTGTAATTGCCTAGGAAACCTGAAATATATTTTAACCTCAATATAAAATAAATAAAAAGCTGAAGATATTAAAAACTGTTTGAAATTTGCTATGAATCTAGACAAGAAGAAAGTTCTTATCTTGTTAATAACTACTCTATTCATAACAATTTGTGTATACATGCACTTCCATTCGAATATTTTTAATTATCCAAATGATGTAAGGGAAAGAGAATAAGTAAGAAGACCTAACTGAACTGAGAATAATTTTAATCCTAAACAGGAGCAGATGAAGAAATACTAGAGTGGTCATTATTTAGAAAATCAAATACAGAAAGTACGACATTATTTTCATAATGAAATTTACTTTGAATATATTTTTATTATGATGCATCCATGATCGAGATTACACATTGACTTATGATAATAGAGTATCATTATTTTAATCGAAATTTTGCAGAAGAGAATAAATTTGCCACAATTTCCCATTAAATTTAATTCCAGTCTCTGACTAATGTGATAGCAGATCAACAGGTCACAATTCACTCCTTGGCCTTGTTTTATCCGAGGTGTAAATTGCAATAAACTATAATGCACAAATCGATGTATTATATTTTCCTTTAACGTCTTAGTGAAATGCTCTGTTGATTTTATACCTTGGCTTCTGGGAACTAAAGCTTTCCAGAGGTTTTAGACGTATCTATCTTAGTTCCACGCATAAAAAGATGCAAAATTCTAGAAACATACGAAATCTTCAGATAATCTCTTGAAATTAGATGTTGGTGACTTTATTGACGACTACATAAAACTGAACGTAAAAAGTTGGAGGCTGCCAAACTCTCTAGGCTTTGGCATGTATTCGATACGGTTCTGGAGCTTTTCGCGACTTTGATGCGTTTCTAACTTTTAGATCTTCCTGGTCAGTCCTGGATTCGTTTGTATTGGACTAACTATCGGAGGAACGTTGGTTACGTAGAAAAGTTAGATTCTCAAGCTATTATGTAAGAATTTATTAAACAATCGCTTAGCTCCCTGTACGTTATTTGAACATTGTTGGCTAGCAAACGCTTCAAGAAACAAGGAATCAGGGTGACCACCCAGCAAAAGTATTTCGTACTAACTTATGCAGGAAAAGGTACTAGACCTGGAAAAAAAAAGTACTAAATTTTCATATGCTTTCGTTTTACTCTATTTAAGACATTTTACGATATTACTACCTTATTATCATAGATGAAGTCAATGTAAAACCGCTAAATTAACACATGTACAACAAATATGAAAAGAAAAAAAAGTCAAACTCACCTCACTGTAGTCATCTATGAGTCCAAGAGCTGCAGTTGTCAATCATCATAACAGAAGTCCCAGTTGTAACTCAAGTAGTTCACATGTGTATTAATTTACCATATAATTTTTATTTTCATTTTAGTGTTTAAAATAATGTAACATTAACTTTTCAGTTATTTATTATGCTATTTACGTATATACAGGGATTCCCACCCATACGAAAAACACTGGAAGTATTTATTCATTATTTTTATCAGATTTTGCTAATTCAATTAACTCTTCAGAAATAATAAAATCTGTAGCCGATGAATTTTTCAATTTTTCTTTTGTGAAAAGGTGTCCATTCACCAAAGGAGGGTTTTTTTTTGAGATTTCATTGCGTGAATCTACAGCCAACACATTTTTTATAAGATAGTTACATTTAGTGCATCCACACTGTATTTTATTAGCAATTTCACTATCAGGAGCAATTGTTTTCAATACAATTGGAAGAGTATCCATAAGCCACAAAAGCAGATTGTGTTCGGCATCCAGGGTCGTTCCTTTGGTTTGAAAGAGATCAGGCATAAAAGATATGGTAACTGCAGTATATTAAAGCAGGATGAGATAGGCAGGTCACATAGCCAAACTATGTGACCTGCCTATCAAACTATAGAATAACAGATGGACACACAGAATATTTAACTGGCAACAAGAATAAAGAGAAAACCAGGAAGACCACCTACAAGATGAGAAAATCCACTAATGAAATCTATGGGTATAACATGGAAGATCGAGGTCGGAGGCATCTCTGTGACCTGCACCCATGGAGAAATCCTGAGTGAAACACAGGTCCATCAAGAAGAAAACTCAAGACATTCCTAGAATGTTTGTTCAGTGTGCTGAGAGCAGCGATTCAAGTAAGTTGTGTTGAAGCCCGTACCATTTATTTAACTACCCAGTGACTCAGCCCCTCACTGAAATCTCTCGCATTCGAAGCTGACAAATATGCACAAACATTTCAGTGAATTATTTATTCCCCATTTTTTATGAACGTGTTCGATTATGTCGCCCCTAAATTGTGCCTCCCGGGTTCATTGCATCCTTTGCACCCTTCTACAGAAGGGACTTGTCTGCATCATATGACCATAATCTTAATTCTGCCGCTTTAATTTATTTTTCCGACTAATATTTGGAACTGGATTCAAACAATGACATTATACCTGGTGAGCGTCTTTTAGATTTTGCATTCTGCTAGTGTTTGCAACGAATCAATAGACATTTGCTGCCATTAATGCTTATATCACAAAATTTACAATAAGCAGTGTCTCCTTTACTTTTACTTGAATAAATCCAGGATTTAAGAAAGGGATCCTCCAACCATTCTTCTTTGAATTTTTGCTTATATGATTTTTTCATCTTTTTAGATGAACCTTGCAAACCTGAATTTGAATCATAACTAGCATCACTTTCTCTTTTATCTGAATTACCTGTGTCAGAAGTGGTTTCTTGTGAGTGGGAAGGGCTGGCATTGAGATCTTCACTTTCAGCGGTTCGTTTATGTACTTTACTGACTCATGCACTACACATTTCCCCCTGAGAATTCTTTCCTTTTTCTTGTCACTTTTCCTGGTTTAAAAAAAATAATATATTTTCATTGACTAATGCCAGTCGGATTGCCTGAGTACGCGATCGTGGGGGAGAGAAAAGACTAGCGAACAGTGAGAAGGGTAGGTAAAAAAAAAAAAAAAAAAAAAAAAAAAAGAAATCGTATTCATGTCACTGAATGTGAATTACAGGGAGATAGAAGAGAAAAATATTCAACTCGTATGTCTAACTCTCATGTTGTTGTTATTATTATTATTCGGAAGAGAAAAAGTACTAGATCTGTTGGTGAACGTACTAGAACACTAAAAATTTATAAAGCGTACTAGATCTAGTACAAAAGTACTAGATGTGGTCACCCTGCACGGAATAGGTTAGCAGGGAGGAAATGTGCACAACTTGATTGACTGATGAGTTCTTATTTTTTAAATTTCGGAACATGTCGTCCCATTAATACTATTTTAATCATTTTTCATAAAAAAGAAGTATCGCGATATTTAAAGGTAAAGCCGTCTCTAAAAATTCGGACAATCCCTTGGCCACTCAATCGTGGGCGAAAGACCGTCCATCTCAGCTGTGGCTCCACTCAGTGATGGCCTTCCACCACCGAGCGGAACCGCTCAAAATCCGAAGAAAAGCATTCACCGACAAAGCCCCTCACCGGGCCGGGCCGGAGAACACTTTCCCCGGAGACTCAAATTATTACCCTCCGAGGGTTTCATAAAAAGGAAATTAATAATTTGTGAGTTCAACAAATCTTCATCATCGGCCTGTAGAGTAAGATAGGCTGAGAGTCAGCAGATAGTAGGAGAGGAGATAGAGTGCATAGTAGTAGAGTAGATTAAAGAGGCCTCAGTTGACCTGTTTTAGCTGTATGCCCCCAGGGGCGATTCTAAAACGGTCGTTGATTTTTCACTTTAAAAAAAAGGAAAAATTCTAAAAAGGAAAACAAGTAAAAAAAAACAAAAAGAGATACAGAGAAAAGCAAAAATTGAAAGGTAAACTTAAAGGTGGAGATGGATCTGGCCCGAGTGATGCAGCTCACAAGGAACTTCACCGCCTCGCTGTAAGCCTTCGCCACTCAGGTTCTCAGGTCCTCCTCCACCTGTGGAAGCTGAAACCAGCGAAGCTGTGTACAGAAAACCCACAAGGTGGTTACTGTGTCTTTCTTTTGTTGTGCGCTGTTATTATTCTTTTGGCCACCTCACTTCCCTTGGCCATGTCTAGTTTGCAGAGAGCTACATAGAACGCCGAAGCCGCCTCCTCGTCTAAACCCTGGGCTACCTCTACTTGCTCAGGGGTGATTTTGCTGATGTCATCAATGAAGATGTCACCCCATTTTACGCTGACGATGTCAGATCCATGCTCCCCTGTGAGGAGGAGTTCAGGTTCTCCTATTCTTTCCATCGCTTATTTGAATTTTTCCGCAACCCCGGGAATACCTCTAATGAGATGGCTTAGTGTCTCCCCTGCTTTTGCGTGAGGGACTTCTGGGTGGGCGGTCTCAGATACCTTTGCTCTTTTGGGCGTTACCAACTCTTCTTCCTGTGGGCTTAATGGCCGTTTGGAGGTGTTGGTGTTCACCTCCATCTTTCCTTCTTATCTATATCTATATTAGTATTGATGGTTTCAATAACGACTGTTTCTTCTTGTTGGATTTTACTGCTTGTGGGTTTTTGTTCCCTTACGGTTTTTCTTAGACGTGGTGGTATGGATTTCTGTTGTATCAGGAGCAGCCTCGAAAGGAGGAGAAACTTCCTGTGCTGTGTCATTTCCATTGCTTGGTGGAGTTGCTGGCATGATTGCACCACCCATCCTCTCAGCAAGGGTTCTGGATGGGCATGTGTCCACTTTGTGGTCAGTGACCCCACATTTCAGGCAGGCTGCCTCACACTTATCCTGGTTGTGGCCTGCTTTGAGGCAGTTCTTACACTTCGATTTTGGGCAGTTTACTCCTAGGTGATCGAAGGATCCGCATCGGAAACATTGCTTCTTCACACCAAGGTAGTTTATCATTACCCGTGCGGATCCTATTTGGACAAAGTTAGGGACTTCGGTTCTCATTTCGAGAGAGATGGTTACCTCTCCTGACTTCCATGTGGGATTTTCTGCATCATTTAACACCTCCACGTTGCGTACTACGCCATATTTCCCGAATATGTGGTGGATGATCTTTAGATCAGTTTCAACATATCCCAAGGGGAATCTCGGGATTCTGAGTAACTTGGTGATACTTCCCACCACAAATGGGACTATTTTTTCCCCTTACAATCAAAACTCCGAGTAGTTTATCTCTGGTTTGTATACTTCTAACGACTACTTGAAAACGACCTCCGCCGAAAGGAGTAAATCCGAAAATTTGGTCGACGCCGACTGTTTCGATAAGAGCTTTAGCTAAACATCGGGGCTGCAGGTCGGCATCCACTTCTATTCCAAGCGTCCGCGGCAAAGCCATAGCTGGCGAGGGGGGGGGGCTAACTAATCCCACCACCAAGTGTTTATTATTCCCCGGTCCGGGGTTTACTTTATCTGTGCTGGTCAGTTAATACCGCGAACGCCTGGTGGAGTACCTTGCAACACAGATACTACTTTTAGCTGTTAAGCTCCAAGGGTATTGGATTGAATGAATCAACCCAATCAGCTAATCACGCTACAGAAATGATGATCCTGTGAAGTTTTCATAAAAAAGGAAATATCGAAATCGAAACCATGCTGCAACATAGTTTCGATTTTTACTTCTAAGTCCTTATAAAGTCCTTATAAGGACTGGCTTTGATTTTTACTTCTTATAGTCCTTATAAGGACTGGCTTAAAGGGGCGAAGCAAGAATGCTTTTCATCTTCCCCGTTATCTGTAGAGGACAATGTGTGGATAAGGTGTTATTGAGCAATTAAAGCTCTAGATCTTGGCAGGAGGGTAACAGCAATAGCCGAGCCTCAGTTAGAACTTCATTGGCTATAGCATTGCCATTCATTACCCTCCAAGGAGTATTGGATTGAATGAATCGCTCATATCAATCGCCATTTCTACGTCTTCTGTTCATTATTTATAAAAAATAAAGCAAAACGTTTTTAGGTGTGCTTTGGATATATCCAAAAGGAGAAAAAATTAAATATAAATTACACTATTTTCTAAAATTTTGAATATATTTATTTATACATTTTATTTTTATAAATAAATAAATACATACCTTTTATTAAATGTATATTAAAATAACTATTTGCTTGTCTATAAAGAATAAAGTAAATCTCTTTACAAAGGGTTGCACTTTTAACTAAAAAAATATCAGCGGATTCCCTTTAAAATATTGGAAGTTCTGTTTGAGTTGGATCGAAGGCAAAAAATCATTTGTGCTTAATATCAGTACTGCAAAATTTTCATCCTGGATGCACCACTTTAACAACGCATATTGACGGAGGATTCAATAACTATGAATGAATGCATAAAATCAACATATCTGGATTTCGTTAAATACTTTTTAAATCAATTTTTTGGGGGAATATTTGAGCAGTCTTACTAATCTGAGAAAGTTGTATAGATTTTAACTTCCCCTTCAAATGTAACCCGAATAGTCACCAATTTGTTTCCTAGTAGTCTAGACATCAATATTCTGAGCACCAAATGATTTTACTCATCCCCACGCATGAAACTTACTTTCTTTCTCAAGAAAAGAAAAGTCAATATTAGCACCTTAGTGCTAATATTGGCTTTTAATATGATCATTAACTAAGCGTAAGACAACTAAATTTTAAATGCGAAGGCACAATTAAATTCATATTCGCATAACATTCTGAAGTATTTTCAGTAGTTACGTAAGAGTGGTAGGCTACTACAATCTGAACGAGGCTTCTTGCAGGAAATTAATATTCTGATGGTATTTCTATTCTTTTGGTGGTAAAATTATTATGCTTTAAGGGCAGTCTGAGAAACAAGCTATTGTGGAGTGAATTAACATAAAAATTACTAGAATTGTTTCTTGAATTACGAACTATTTTTACAAAAAAAAAAAGAGATGTCAGTAAAGCTTATAATAAAAATTCAAATAAAATAGGGTACGTTAACACCGCACATTTTCTTGCTTCTTTTGCTTCAGAATTGGAAGATAAATTTCAGTAATATGAGAAAATAATACAGCATTAATAATTTTTGTACTCATATCGGTATTTAATTTTGTTTTCAAAATCTGCCGATGTTGATAATATTTACTATGTGCATTTTTGTGCTTGCACACAATCGCTAAAAATAAAATAATTACTGTCAATAACGTTTAACTAATCTTAATATAACGATTGATGACGTAATTAGAGTATAAAAAAATAACTAGATCTTCTTGAGTAGCTCAGAATGAACTTTCAGGTTCTGCATTATAGAAATAGTGTTGAAAACAATTCTCCCAAACTGTTCTTGAACGGTCAAGCATAAAACGTAATTAATCCATTCAACTAAAGTTTGTTACTAAATAATGTTAGTGATAATAATAAATGTTAGAAATCCAGTACTAAAATAGAAACTACATTTAAGTATAAATTTTTATCTGGCCATAAGCTTATAACTCGATATATTCATAATTTTACAGAAGTCACACTTCGAAAACAACCAATACCACGCCAACTGAAACTGCAGATAAAAATGGTTGCTGTTAGTCATTCACATTTTAGTTGACATTAGCGACATCTACATATTAAATCGAATATTTCTGAATAATCGGTTATAATAATGTGTGTTGGTTTCAACAGTTAATACCGCTAAAATGTTGGGAATATATTCTATAAAGAATCCCTTTATATTGGAACATTTTGCAATAAAATGTGACGGAGTTTTGGTTGCCATTTCCACGCGAAGATATTTTTGGTTAACTTAGGAATATATAGATTTTTAGAAACTTTGAGTTACCATTCCCATATTTTTCTCTTCTAAATATAAAATAGAAATACGTCGAAATGAAAAGCGTACCAGGACAGATTGATCACCTACAAAGAAGTACTTTATATCATCAATAGGTTATTATTTTAGTTTTAATTATTCTTACGCAGTTTGTTTAAATCAAAGAGTTTAAAGACACCAATTTCACATATAACGGACATCTAACAATA